>NC_044315.2:75952675-76552675 GCF_007474595.2 Lynx canadensis
TGGACATAATTTCTAGACCTGGAACTGAGAAAATGAGGCAGTAGGAGGGTATCACATAAAGATTGCTGTAAATCATGTCATCTCAAATCTAGTGAAAGCAACCAACGAAAACAAAGTCTAGCACAGGAATGGGAAACCCCAGGCATGTGTGCTGACTCCTCATTGCTGCACCTGAGGCAGTCATTGTTAATCAGTCATCGTCCTTTCTCCTATGGGGACCAAAAATAACTTCAGGAACCTTCTTCCTGTATTACTCCTGACAGCAATTACCTGCTGACCAAGAGCACTTGAGAAGACATCTATCAGCCAATATATACATATATCAAGGTGCTTTTTGCACAGGTGCCCACAAATGATGCAGTGCTTAGATTCGTGTGGCTTGTTCCGTGTTCCAAACTCTGAGACTGGGTTCCAGAATGGAGAAGCTGCCACCATGGTTAAGGACAGACTCAAATCCCTTATATTTCCTTCTTACAAACTCACATCTCATTTATATTCAGATCATTTTCTATAGTTACCAGGGCCAATCCTTAGCAAAACCATCCTCAAAATTGGAAGACTTGATCCCATTTGGTACTCCCTCCAGTATCTTAGGACTCTTGCCAACTTCTAAAGCCCCTCTCTTGCCCTAGCTGAGTTATCAGCATGTGTGGTCAGCTGACAAGATATGAACTAAGAAAGGTAATGGTATGGGCCCTCCCAATTGCTTTATCATGCATGGAAGTAGTGCAAAAAGTCTTGGAGACCCAAAGGCGCCATTACTAATGGTGGGGTTGCAGGAACCACAGAAAAACCTCACCGGCTTCCCTTAAATTGACCCTCGTGGTCTTTCTTCCTTCACTCTCAGCCTGTCTATGCCCATACTCTCCAGCTGAGCAAAGTTTCCTAGAGGCTGACTTCGATCTTCAAACTCACAGATTGAGTTGAGCAAAGAACCACCCAGTCTCCTCCTTACCATCAATCAAACCTGTTACTCACAATGATATTAGGCAAGATAGGCTACCCCACTGATGACTAGCCTCATGCTCACGTGGGAGGCCCTTCTCAAAACTTAGAGAAAGAGACTCAGTTCTATTTGTGCGAGGCACTGATTTCCGGCTTCATTTTCTTTCTGGGAATGAACTCATGGTCTTATCCCTTTGATCATTTCCTGCTTAGGATAATGGAGTACTCACAAGGAGGCAGGTCTGAAGCACTGTTGTCTATCAGCAGCTCGGGGGCCCTAAAGCAGTTGGGGGTTCTGGGTTGAAGAAGTATTAGCCTGTTGGCAGCAAGAAAGAAAAGATGAGGAAGACAGTTCCCCAAACCCTGTTTTGGGAAGCCTTTCCAAGCCACAACCCTAACTGCATGCCCAGAGGACTTGCATTACCCCCATAGTCTGTGCCAACCACCTCTTAAGGGAAGATAGTCCTTGGGAAGTCCATTTTGGTGGCTAAATTAGGGTGTTAAGAAAGGGAGCAATCATGGGGCGCCTGGGTGGCGCAGTCGGTTAAGCGTCCGACTTCAGCCAGGTCACGATCTCGCGGTCTGTGAGTTCGAGCCCCGCGTCGGACTCTGGGCTGATGGCTCAGAGCCTGGAGCCTGTTTCCAATTCTGTGTCTCCCTCTCTCTCTGCCCCTCCCCCGTTCATGCTCTGTCTCTCTCTGTCCCAAAAATAAATAAAAGTTGAAAAAAAAATTTAAAAAAAAAAAAAAAAAGAAAGGGAGCAATCATAAATAAATAGGGCTTTGAAGATGGAGGGTATGCACTGCTACTCCGGGCTTCAGCATGTTGAGTCACTGCCTAGACGGTTCTCTTGGCCTTTTTCCCACCTTGGCCAATGCTTAAATGCTATTTGTTGAAAATAATTCTTTCAGACAGATTTCAGCTACCTCCCTTCCAGGTTCAATTTAACTTGGTTGTAACTGTCAATTTGTTATAGGTCTTACCTGTGTTTTAAAAAGAAAAAGAACAAAAGAAAGAAAAAGGAAGGAAGGAAGAAAGGAAACCATAAATTCAAGTGAACAGTTTTGAGGTTTTATGTTTTGTGGTTGTTTTTGTTTTTTTTTCTGGAACTACTTCAAGTGGGAAAATAAAAAGAAATTGACAGTAAGAAAGCTGTACAGATAGAGATTGATAGAAGACAAAGATTAAAAAGGAAATAAAATGCATGATTAAAAATAAGAATTTAAAAAAAAAAAACCTATTTTTGTGCTTCCTAAAGGGAACTGTTTATTCTACAGACTAGTAGGTAGACACAACCATAAAAATTTTCCCTAGCAGGAGACATAAAGCGGGATCTTATAATGCTGTTATTTTCTGTACATTGTGGTAGGTCCAGGAATAAGACCTCTTCCCCCTTGATATGTAGTTGTTGTTGTCGGGGGAGCATTTTGTCTATTTGTTTGGTGGCAATCAGTGGTAGCCGGGAGTAGGGAGGGCTGGAAATTGGTTTTACCTAATATTAAGGGGACATAGTGTGTTGTGCTTTTCACGTTATCAAATGTTTGTATTTACCAGTAGAGCACTGGGCTTTATAAAGACTGCACTTAGAATCACACTGCACGATCCACTTTCCTAAAAAAGCTGCTACATGACCAGACAGGTACTTCCCATGGTTTTTGAGAAACAAAACAAAATCAACCAAGCAATCAGCAAATGCAAAGACTAAATAGCAAATGAATAAAAGCCTATTCTTGTAACTTATTTACGTTTTGCCAAATTCCTACCAATGGTTTGATCTTTAAAAGATTTGTATAATAGCCGAGAGAGGAGTTATGTCTCTAGAGAAAGAACCTGGAATTCTTGACTCCAGGCTTCCGTTTGCTCAGTGATCTTGAACAAGTCCTCAGATAGCTTCTCCATTTGCCTCAGTTTCTCCAGCTGCAAAATGGGGATGATACTACTTACCTACCTCACAGTGGGATGGCAGGGGATGGTGAGGCCCTGAGGATTTTAAAGGGGCTGTGGCAATCTGTGAGAGACACAAAGTCCATGGGTTACTTTTTAAGAATGCACAGGCCCATTGGCCATTTAAGAAAGACAGGGAGTGCTCATGTGATAGTTCAAGGAAGAAAGCTGGAGCTCCTGGATTTTATAATCCACCTTAAGAGAGAGGCTTGTATTTGGGAATATTTCACTCCTAGGTACATTGGATTTTCTCCTCCCCTGTGCTGGCCTTTACCAGTTCTAGAATTTGATTAAAAGCCAATTACATCTTACAGTGTAAAAGTCAGTTTACTGTGGTCTAGTTAAGACTCATGGGCCATTTCCAACCTCATGGAGGAAGGGAGTCACTAAAATCTCATCTTCTTCTCAGACTTAAAATTCCACATCAAGTGTTCATTAAAAGAAGATATGGCATTCTGAGTGCTAACAACTCGGGGCTTCTCAAACTAATACACCAGCAGTCAGTGAGGAGAATTTTGAACAATTATTGAGTTGCTTTCTTGGGTCTCTATAATCAATAACCTGTCCGCAGATATCTATCTATATAAAGATATTATATATAAATATAAATTTACATATATATGCACATGTATATATAGTTGTACATATATGTGTGTATATATATACTTAAATGTAATATTTACAAAATAAAACTGTGATCTCGTCTAGAGAAAATGTATTCATATTACAAACTGCTCTTCCATATTTATGTATCATATTATACCTTTTTATTATTGTTATAATTATTATGGGTATTTCTAATTGTTATGATGTTGAAATCTGTTTGGCACCTTCTGGAAACTACCAAAAATGATTCTCCATTGAAGTGCTTAAAAATCTGTTCTCATGAGAATTCTACTGGCCTACTACTATAAAAAAAGTAAAAAAAAAAAAAAAAAAATCTAAACACCAAAAACAAAACACAATTCCAATCCTTTTTCTGTACCTCACGCGCATAAATTTGCTGCTCCTATTTTGGGTTTTATTTTTTTTTTCCTGTTTATGTGTTTTTATGGATCTAAGTTAAGTCTTTCAGCAATATATAAAATTGTAAATAGTAAACTTTATTTATTAAGAATGTCATCTTTTTTAATTTATATTTACACAATTGTTCATCTAATTTATTTTTTCTATACGGTTTTAAATACTCAGACATATTTTGCTGTTCATGATATTTTTATCCTGTTCTCGTGGATTTGTGTTTCCATACTGTTTTCTCTGGTCTCAATTACAGGTTGGATCTCACACACAAAAAAATAATGTCGAAGACAGAATTATTTTGCCACTGTTGATTACTATACCTTAAAATTCTATATTATGAAAATATATAATAGCTTGTATGCTTCAGTATGTAGCCGTGTGGTTTCTGTGTGTTGTGGAAATCTAAAGGACTCACATATGCACATACACTCATGTGGAAGAGAAGCCTAGGGTCTTGAATGAGAAGATCAGTGGTTGTGAGGTTGAATTCGATCTACACCCAATCTTCTACACAAATAAACTCCTGTAAACATCTGCATTTTGCATATGCAAAAACTGAAAAACATTCTTACATGTTAAAAAAAAAAGTTCACATTTTAGGGAACTGAAACAAATATATAAATAGAAATTTACACATATATGCACATGTTTTTATGGTTATATGACAGTTATAGCTAGCCTTTTGGATGCTATCTTCAACAATATACTTCCAGCATATTCTTTATTTTCATTTCTTTCTTCATAATTGAATGCTTAGTCATCTGGTTCATCAAATGAGCCCGCAGCTGAGGCTGATGTTTTGCTGTTTTTGATCTGCCTACTGGATCTCATTTTTCATCTTATCACCACTTAGTAGCCATGGGATCTTTGGAAAGTTATTTAATTGCTTTAAGATTTAGTTTTCCCATCTGTAAAATGGAAATAATAAAAGGACTCACCCCAGGATGTTGTTGATAGAATTAAATAAGATAAATATGTAATATTCTTAGAACTGCAGCAGACACAGATTATATTAACTCTTGTTTTGATTATTATGAGACAGGGGTGGCTCACGACAACTATTCATAATACACTCTGTGTTTTGAGATCTACTTATTGTTTTTTAAGAGAATGAAACCAAGATGCACTAAAGCATTCAAGTACTTCCACAGGCACTGCCATGGGGTAAAGTCGTTGGCCCTGTAGACTGAGCTGCTGGCAGGCAACACCACCACAAGACAAGTCAAAATATGTGTTGACCTGTTGATATTTAAAATTTTTGAATCTTCACAAAAGGGCAGTTTGGGGACATCAAGGTGAATTATATGAAAGGCTACAGGTAGGGAAGTCAAGAACTACCCACAGGTTTTCTGGACTCTTGACAAACAGAATCCATTGAAAGGAGAGAAGGCACCAAAGTCACTGCTACGTTCTGCCAGATAAATTGCTATTTCCAAAGAGAGAGAATGATCACAGAGAACGTTTTGCTCAGTTCTCTTCAATTCACTGTGAAGACTGAAAGAAGATTTAAAGAACAGTTTCAAGAAAAGAGGCAAATATTTCCAAAATAGAGAAGAGAGGAAAAAGTCTTCATAGGGCTTTTGTACTCACGGGTTCTGTCTGTAGACGGGAAGTCACAGGGCAGAGATTTCTCTTGTAGACATAAGATATTAGTTCTAGTGTCTTCTCCCCTCTTCCTCTAACCCTAATACATACATGCGCACATACACTCACACACACATGAAGAAAATTCACTGTGTTTTAGTTGCTTAATCCGTCAGATGGGAAAATGACTCCCCTCTTACTTCAAAACAGGCAGAGACATTCAGCATTTACATCTATTTATATTTGTCAACCAAGTTCTAGAACCTATCTAACCAAAGTTTTGGTTTTAAAGTTAAAAAAAAAAAAAAAGATAAGGTCCACATTCTATCATGCTTTGCTGACATTGGTAAATCTATCCAGCTCTTAACCTTCAGGGCCAGAAATAAGAACCTAGGACAAAAAGCAAAGCCTCTCTAGCCTTCAAATGAGGAGAAGCCTTCCTTCTCTCACCTCTCTAAAGGACTGTGATCTGAGGTGGTAAACAGTAATGCAGTAAGTTGGCAATGAGAAAAGGGCAGATGGTGTGTTTAAATGGCACTAGCAGGTACAGCATCCTGGGTAAGAAAAAGCACTGTACTCTCAAGAGACTGAATAAAAAGTCAATGCACTTAGGAAGTAGAAAGAGGGTACCAGTGGACCAATAAGAGGATGGAGAGAAAAGTTATCATGAGCCATGTTGAGAATTTCAGGCTTTATCTTAACAGCCATGAGGAACCATTGAATGGTTTTTCAGAAAGGGACTTACAAGGTCAGATTTGTGGTTGAGAAAGATCCACCTGATGGCCATCTGAAGGAGAAAGATGGAGGGAAGGAACAGATGTAGGGTGTAAGAGGAAAGAAATGTCCAGGAAAGAAATGATGACTCTTGGATGACAGTGGTGGTCATGGTGAGTGGGCAAAAGAGTTTCCCATTCTGTTAGATAGTGAAGTTGGATGAAATAATCTTTAGTGTTCAGCATTGTGTGATTCTAGAAAGTCATTTTACACCACAGCTATTCACTGATTTTAGAGAGTTGCTTTTCAATTAATAGATTTTGCTTTTTAGGGAAGCTTCAGGTTTACAGAAAAAATTGAAAAGAAAGTAGAGTTCCGATTGAATTTCTTTTTAAATAATGGTATATTTGGGACTGGGAAATCTAGCGATTTGCTGGGCTCAGCCATTGGGAAAATATAAAGACCTAAAGCCATGTGATCAGGTGTGTAGGTTTGGATATTCAAGTGATATTCCTGATGACCCTTCAGTGGTTTGTTGTGGTGAGGTCTTAAGACAAGAGTGCAAGACTTTGAAGGGTTTGGAACATAGTCAGATGGGATCTGGAATCATGGCCATTTATATGCGGTGCTATCTTGGGAAGTTCTCTACCTGTTCCGTAGCATTGTCTGTAGAATGGGATTCATCATTTCTGTCCTAAATGGGCTGTCCTGAGAAAAATGTATCATAATTTAAGTAAAGCACTCAGCAGGGGGTAGCTATACACTAGGTCTCAATATATGTGTTATCCTTTTGCCCTCCCCTACTTCTCCACCCCATCTTTGGTTAAATATGAGCCCCATGGTAGGCTGCACTCTGCAGCAGAAGTGGGATGGTACGGGGAGGGAAAGAGATACACCCAGCCCAGCTCCCCAGTATTTACATGGAGAACATTATGCGCCATTTTCACATCACCGAGACTGGAGTTATCTAAGGTCCATTTCTTGTCCATTCAGTGTCCATTTCTGTGAAATGATAAATCTCAGTTACATGCCCAAGAGACTGAACAGGTCCAGAGTAAAATCCAACAAAGAATGAAAATCAAGGTTATTCTACTCTCTAGCTTGTACTTTAGAAGAGTAACAAGAGCAGAAGTGGAGAAGGGGTGCCTTTAAGACAAGGAGAGAGATTAGCTTCTCTTTTATTTCTCACAAAAATACTGTACTATATGGATCATTAGTCCCATTTCCACAGATGACAGAAACTGAGGCTCAAAGTTTAAGTGAATTTTCATAGTGAATGGACCCAAAAGTCAAGTACCAATCTCATTGAGGTGTAAACAGATTCTCTCTTCTCATGATTGTCTTGTCTGTTTGAACTAAAAGCAATATTATTTAAATACTCCAGGGATGGAAATCGTTTCAACTTAATCTCCACACAGATTGGTAGTGATTGCAATGCTGTGTTGAGAAAGGTTTTTATAATGCATTCAGGCTACAGGGGAAAGGATAATGTGACCTTGGGAAAGTTACCACATCTTTCTGAACTTGTTTCCTCATCCATGCCTACCTATCATAGAAATGGAAAGGACAGTTGCAGTATAAATGTTATATTTGCTTTTCCATGTTTAGTATGGTTTCTTTATTTGTCAAATGTAAATTCAAGATTGGGTTAGGGAGGAGATTCTCCAGGGCTACACCTCATGCCAGACACAGAGCTCCCCCCTTCTGCCACCTTGGTCAGTACTCTGTCCTTGACCAGGATGCCTCTTGTCTAACTTCATTAGAGACATCATCATCTCTGGACTATCCAGATCCCCTTGAACAACTTACCAAGTTGTATCATGACTGGTGCTAAGTGAGCATTTTTTTTTCCAGACGTTTCCATCCATGACAAACCGAGTCTCGTATCTTGGAATGACACTGAACTTGTCTCAAGCCTATGAGGAGAACAGATTATGTGTACTTCTCTAGCTACTCTATCCTCTACTGACCAGTTAGGTGGACAAGACAGCCTATATAATAATATTTAAAGAAGGCTCCATTTACTGAGAAATTACCTTTATCCATTCTTTAATCCTAACGACAATGCTATAAACGAATATCTTTAAGTCCTTTTATGGATGAGAATATCAACACCCACAGAAATAAGCACCTTGTCCAAAATTACACAGTAACCAAGTAGTAGAGCCAGGATTTTGGCCCAGGCATGTCAGATTTCTAAACCCACATTTTTATTTCTCATGTGATCCTTTCTTCCTATCATAATATAAATGGGAAAAGGGTTGTTTTGGTATTTTTACTACTTAGAGCAAATTTCTTCCCTCTGGTCCTCAGACTTCCCATTTACAAAATGATAATATGGAACTTTCTATTCCTAAGGACATTTCCATTTCTTATGGTTAGTGATTTTGTGATGGATAGTCTTGAAAGTTCCGGACATAAAGGTAGAATTTACCTAAGTTACAAGGAAGGGAGTATTTAAACCATTCTACTTCAGTTGTAGAGCTGCTGCTTTCTAGAACATAATGTATGCTGTCTTTGGAAAGGATCAGAGATGATTTGTAGAATGAATAAGCACAGTCCACAGAGAGGGGAACCTGGACTGCAAGTTAAAGCTCTTAGCAGGGAAATGTTAAGTTTATTTCTAGCTCACTCAGTTTCCACATATCTACCTTTCTCACTGCCTTACTTCCCATGTGCAGTAAAAGTAAGTAGGGTGTCTATTCATGAAGAGAGGCGTTATAAAGGAGTCTTAATGTTTTCCTGATTAAAAAGATGCTACAACAGTATCTAATGATGAAGATAATGCCCCAAGACCCAGAAATTCCACTTTTAAGAGTACATCCAACAGCAATGTATATATATATGTGTGTATATATATGTATGTGTGTATGTGTGTGTATATGTGTGTGTGTGTATACATATTCACCAAAAACAAGTTCCAGAATGTTTATAGCAGCATTATTGATGACAGCCCAAACTTGGAAACTCACCAAATGCCCATCAACAGTATGATGGGCAAATAAGTGGTATATATGAATACACTGAAATGCTACAGCAATAAGAACAACTGATCTACAACTTTATGCCACAATATGACTAAATCTCACAAAAAATGATGTCAAGCAAAAGAAGCAAGACACAAAAAAATATACACTATGGGATTTCCATTTATGAAATACAAAAATAAAGCACAATTAATGGTGCCGGGGCAACTGGGTATCTACATGCAAAAGAATGAAATTGGACCCCTACCTCATACCATATATACAAACTGATCCCAAATACATCAATGACCTAGATATGAAAGCTAAAATCATAAAATTCTTAGAAGAACACATAGGGATAAATCTTAATGACCTTGATTTTAGAGATACATTCTTAGGTATGACACAAAAGCACAAACAACAGGGGCAAAAATAAATTAGACTTCAACAAAATTAAAAACTTTTGTGCTTCAAAGGACACTATCAAGAAACTGAAGAAAAGATTTCTAAATCATTTATAAAGAATATATAAGGAACTATTGCAAAAAGACAAAGAACCCAATTGAAAATGGAAAAAATAACCTGAATAGACATTTCTCCAAAGATTAAAGACAAAGGATGGATATAGTTAAAAAAAATTAAAGATAACAAGTGTTGGTGAAGATGTGGAGAAATGAGAACACCTGTGCATTGATGGTGGGCATATATAATGGTCCAGCCACTGTGGAAAACAATTTGTTGCTTCCTCAAAACATTAAGGGTAGAATTACCATATGATCCTAAAATTCCACTCCAAGGTATATGCCCAAAATAATTAAAACCAGATACTCAAGTACATGTACATACATGTTTGTAGCTGTGCTACTCACAATAGACTAGAGGTAAAACACCCCAATTTTCCATCAACAAGTGAATGGATAAGCAAACTCTGGTATACACAAACAAAAGGACATTAGTCAATCATAAAAAAGTATTGATATGTGCTGCAGAGTTGATGGGCCTCCAAAATATTATGCTAAGTGAAAGAAGCCAGTAACTAAAAGGTTAAATATATCAGAATATATAAGTCCATATAGAATGACAGAGATTGGTGGCTGCCAGGAGCTTGAGGAGGGTCAAACGGGGAGAAGCTGGTTACCGGGTAAAGAGTTTTACTTTGGTGTGATGGAAATGTTTGGAACTAGATAAAGGTGGTGGTCTCCCAAGATTTCAAATGTATTAAACACTACTGAATAGTTCATTATAAAGTTGCTAATTTTGTTATTGTAAATTTCACCCAAATAATTATTTAAAAAGAGACTGGAAAAAACCCAAACATGAATATCAAAAAAAAAAAAACAAAAGATAGATAGATAGATAGATAGATAGATAAAGAAGAGAAGAAGGAAGAGGAGACAAACATTGCCGTTAGAAGCCATGGTAGTGGGATCCTTCAGAGGAAGGGTAGTCACTGGAAGACACAAGAAGAGGACTTCTGGGATGCTAGTAATGTCCTGTTTCTTGATTTGAGTGCTGGATACACGTCTGAATTTATGAAATTCAGCAAGCACTTATAATAAGTGTACATAAACTTCTGTATGTATATTATGTCAATACCAAAGTTTTTTAAAAGATTCACTGGCAAAAATGCTCCATTAGAAGTAAGACATTTTTCATGTCTTCTGCCCATTTCTTCACTGGATTGTTTTTCAGGTGTTGAGTTTGCAAAGTTCTTTATAGATTTTGGATACTAACTCTTTATCTGATATGTCATTTGCAAATATCTTCTCCCATTCTGTCGGTTACCTGGGTGTGTGGTATGTAAGAAATGAACCACGGGAATCTACCCCCAAAACCAAGAGCACACTGTATACACTGTATGTTAGCTAACTTGACAATAAATTATATTTGGGGGAAAAAAAAGAAACAAGACCTTTTTCTAGGATATTTTTCTGATGTGGAGTAAGACCCCACTTCAGTTCAGGAGCATAAGCTGGCATCTACATTTTCCCCCAAATTAGCAATGATCTTTAAAACACAACAAAGCTTGGCTATACAAAGGGTGGGGAGGGAAAGCAGTTGGCTGGTTTTGTGGAAGAGTGGGTAGTCAGGAGCCCTGGGCTCCAGCTGCACTGTTACGCTTTATAGCACTCTCTGGCCACAGAGAAGCCACTTTACCACTGAATCTCAGGATTCCTCATCTGGGCACTGGGCAAAGAAGATACGACATGAAGTGGTCTGTGTCTATTGCTCTCAAACCAAGTACTGTGAAGGAACTGCAAGAAATGCCATGGAGAAGTGGGTTGAGAAGCAGCCAAAAGAATGGAGCTTGTTTCCTTGGGAAACTCATCCTACACCAAAAAAAGCTAGAACATTTTAATCTGCTCTACCCAAGGAGCCTCCATGTAATAGTTAATGCACCTCTGCCACCATCTATTTCCATTCTGATCTGTCTTTCCTTCCCTTGCCTCATATCCTTGGGAGATTGGCTAAAATGTAAGCAGGTCAAAGGTTCTCAAACATTTCAGCCAAGTGCAGTGTTACATGAAATGTCAAGTCAAAAGACCTTCTCTAATCAAAGAGGGGATGAGGGACTCCTCTAGTTGGCCCATTCTATCTTCTCTAACTAGCCCATTGACAACTGGATATTCCAGGATGTTTAGGGGCCAAAAAGTAGCCAGAAAAGATATGAAGACCACAAGGAGTCAAATACATAGCAATTCAGTTTTTACAGAAAAGGGGGGTTTAGTGCAGGGAACATGACAGACATGGATGCTTGCATGAGTGCTTTTAACAATTTAAATCCATAGAAAACTGTCCAGAGGTCCCAGGACTAGCCTCCAAACAGAGTAAAGAACTTTTTGTCTATAATGCATGATGCCCTTGAGTTCTACTGCAGGTAGGGTCAACAACCTCTTAGGAACTATGGCATTGTCTAAGCCCCTCTTCTATATTACTGGACTTCTTAGAGGAGGTAGCACTTGAGATGAGCCTTGGAGAACCAGTAGAGCTTTAGAAAAAAAGAAGAAAGGGTAGTTGGCTGAGAAAAAGTCCACCTGACTTTAGGACTCCATATTGTCTCCCTCGTCTCCTCTGTCTCCTTCAAATATATGAGGAAGCACACAAGTGGCATCCTTTCTTTCACAGAAGTTTGTCTAGGAGGTGGGGTGCTCCTCTATGTCTCCTACCAGGAGCCTGTCTGGACTTTGCATGGAAAAGGAGCAGCTGATTCTTGATACTCTTATGCCATATGGAACACATTCCTTTCCAGGATTAAAAACACATTAAGGTAACACACACCACATGTAGGAAGGGAAGTGACCAGTCATCCTATTTTCTCCAGTCCCTGAGAAATAAATGTAATGCACGTATCCATCCATTTATCTGAGTGTGCACACACGCGTGTGTGTGCATGCATACACACACACACACACACACACACACACACACACACACCCTTCTCTACCAGCACAGGCCAGGGAGGTGCGGTTTCCACAGACCAATCTCAAAACTTCTTCCCAAGGAGCCAAAGAGGGAACTTAGTTTCCAAACATTTAGTGCATCATCTGAGACCTAAACCCAAACTTTGATATTCCTCCTCTGGTAGGAGAATGGCTTACACATTTTTCTCTGTGTTGATATTTTTAAAACATTTCCACAAAGCTACCTGCCAAATGCCTTCATCTCAAATGCGTAGCTTTCCTGTAATGCATGTTAACATATACAAAGCATCAGCAGTTGGGACTCCATTCACCTGTAAATTTAAGCTGTCTTCAGAGCCTGATATTTGTAAACAGGTTCACTTTCTAAGAATACAGCTGGTCAATGTTTTAACTTGCTTAAACCCTTCACTGTAGATTCTGCCTGCCTTCTGCTAGACTTGTGTTTTGCCACCATCCCTCCCATCACCGACCCAACCCTCACTTTATGCTCTCGCTAAACTGTACTTCCTTTAGTTACTTTAGCATGCCATATTTTCTTAGTTCCCAGCTTTGGTCTCAGGCTTTGCCCCTTACTTAGAACACCCTCTCTTAACTATGAGTAGCTCAGCTTAGATGATCAATGCATTAATAATTATTATTACAGTTTGCATTGACTGCAGGCTTGCCATGCACCTGACACAAAATTAAGTACTATACATGCAATCATTAATTTAATATATATAACAACACACTGAAGTAGATATAGCTATCAGTATTATCACTTTATAAATGAGGAAAACAGGGTTAAGAAATTTTAAATAGCTTCTGCAAGGTTGTATGACTAGTAAGGAATGAAATCTGAATTTAAACCCAGGTAATCTGATTCTGAACACATTGAACATAACTGACTTATGTCGCTCCTTAAAACCTTCTCCAAGTTCAGCTAAGTCTGGTAGTCTTGTGGGTCCCCACCAGCCCCTATTACTTGCAAAACTGTCCTAATCATACTACACTAATTGTCCATTTATTTCTCGCATACCTCAAAAATACATACAAGCTGTTTCTCACTCAACCTGTATCCCCTGGCTCACAGTAGGTCTGTGATTGTTTAAGGAAGATACAAATAAATTTAGATAGAGCCTGAGTTAACTTCTATTCATAAAGAAAACACATGATAATCCAGTTAGTGATATAAACCCCAGGCTGCAACTAAAGCAATTAAAAGAATAAAATTTTTCAGCACTTTGATAATGCTTGCTAACACAAAAATCATACGTCAATTACCAATCTTTTTCATTTATTCATGAAAGAAGGTGTTCCAAAGATTTCCAATTGCTAAGGCTTCCTGTGATGAGCAAGTGCTTAGAGATAAGAAAGCTTAATTAAAAATAATAATCAGTAATTCCAACACTTAGTACATTTCAATTGCCTGTGGTTAAAGAACAAACAGAGTCAAATCTGGATAAGCGTTTGGCAGATGGAGTAGAAAGCTACATTCAAAGTTTGATGTCATGTGGGGAACTGGACAAACACAAGGACATCTGAGACCAGGGAAGAGGGTTGGCAAAACCAAGACTATAGCCGACCAATCTAGGAGGTCTAGTGAGTTTCAAATGGAGGATGGAGTTCAGCTTTCACAGGCCCAGATGTGAGGGATTGCCAAACTCCTCTGCCTCAGGCTAGGATGGGTTTTGAACCTCCAACTGGAGGCAAGAAAAATAAGGTGGTGTCTTGGATTGACCTGTTCTTCCTATCTTGACATCCTAGGGTTCTGAAGGAGAGGGTTGCTGGTTACCACTTAGTTCACAGAGCTGATGATTTACCAGACTCCTAGGCTTAGACTTTATCGGGTGACCAGCTTCACCCAGACATCTGACCTGTCCGCCATACCCTTCCTAGGTCAGTTAAAAATATGGTTCCACCACAAAAGACCCCAAATAGCCAAAGCAACCTTGAAAAAGAAACACAAAGCTGGAGGCATCACAATTCCAGACTTCAACTTATATTACAAAGCTGTCGTCATCAAAACGGTACAGTACTGGCACGAAAATAGATCAGTGAAATAGAAAAGCCAGAAATGAACCCACAATTATAATGTCAATTAGTCTTTGACAAAGTAAGAAAGAATATACAATGGAAAAAGAATGTCTCTTCAACAAATGGTGTTGGGAAAACTGGACAGCAACATGCAAAAGAATGAAACTGGACCACATTCTTATACCACACGCAAAAATAAATTCAAAACGGATTAAAGACCTAAATGTGAGACTTGAAACCATAAAAATCCTTGAAGAGAGCACAGGAAGTAACTTGTTGTATACTGGCCATAGGAACTTCTTTCTAAATATGTCTCTTGAGGCAAGGGAACCAAAATCAAAAATAAACTATTAGTACTACATCAAAAACAAAACAGAACAAAAAAAACAAAAAAACTTCTGCACAGTGAAGGAAATAATCAACAAAACCAAAAGGCAACCTACTGAATGACAGAAGATATCTGCAAATAACATACTGATAAAGGGTGAGTATCCAAAACATTAAAGAACTTATAAAACTCAACACCCTCAAAAATGAATAATCCAATTAAAAATGGGCAGAAAACATGAATAGACATTTTCCAAAGAAGACATACATATGGCCAACAGATACATGAAAAGATGCTCAACATCACTCATTATGAATATGCAAATCAAAACCAAGAAGAGATGCCACCTCATATCTGTCAGAATAGTTCAAATCAACACACGAAACACCAGTGTTGGCTAGGATGTGGAGAAAGGGGAACCCTCTTGCACTGTTGGTGGGAATGCAAACTGGTGCAGTGGCTCTGGAAAACAGTATACAGTTTCCTCAAAAAGGTAAGAACAGAACTAACCAGGATCCAGCAATTGCACTACTGGGTATTTTTTTTTTTTCAACGTTTTTTTTTTTTTTTTTTTTTTTTTTATTTTTGGGACAGAGAGAGACAGAGCATGAACGGGGGAGGGGCAGAGAGAGAGGGAGACACAGAATCGGAAACAGGCTCCAGGCTCCGAGCCATCAGCCCAGAGCCTGACGCGGGGCTCGAACTCACGGACCGCGAGATCGTGACCTGGCTGAAGTCGGACGCTTAACCGACTGCGCCACCCAGGCGCCCCTGCACTACTGGGTATTTACCCAAAGAATACAAAAATACTAATTCAAAGGGGTATGTGCACCCTGATATGTACAACAGCATTATCTGCAATAACTAAATTATGGAAATCACCCAAGTGTTCATCGATTGATGAATGGATAAAGAAGCTGTGTGTGTGTGTGTATGTATATGTGTGTATGTGTGTATATATATATATATATATATATATATATATATACACACACATGTATATATACATATACATATATACAATGGATGTGTATATACATATATGTAATATATGTGTATATGTGTGTACACACATATGTACATGTATACATACGTACATACAGTGGAATATTACCAAGCCATAAAAAATCATGAAATCTTGCCATTTGCAATGACATGGATGGAGGTACAAATAGTACTATGCTACGTGAAATAAATCAGAGAAAGACAAATACCATATGATTTCATTCCTATGTAGAATTTAAGAAACACACACACACACACACAAAATGAGCAAAGGGAAAAAGAAAGAGACAGAGAGACAAACCAAGAAACAGACTCTTAAGTAGAGAGAACAAACTGATGGTGACCAGAGGGAAGGGGAGTGGAGGAATGGGTTAAATAGTAAAGGAGATTAAGGAGATCACCTATTGTGATGAGCACCAACACAGGTGATGTACAGAAGTATTAAATCACTACATTGTACACCTGAAACTAATATCACACTGTATGTTAACTTACTGGAATTTAAGTAAAAACTTTAAAAAATCTGGTTCTGTTATTTTCAATTTTCACAGGTTTTCTGGTAAAGCCACACACTCTCTTTCTCTTTTCCATGCAAAGTTGGTCATTCTCCTTTCTTCTGTTTTTTGTTTTGTTTTGTTTTTTCTTTGAGCTCCCTACCTCAATGTAACTGGTCAGGAAAAAACCAAAAACTTAAAGATGACTGAGTATCCTGCTACAAGAATGATATGTACAAATTCCACTGTACTCATGCTAAAACACAGATTCCATCGATGGCCCAAATGGCCCTGAATGACCTAGCCTGGCACTGTCCAACACAGCAGCCAGTAGCCACATGTGGCTATTGAACGCTTGAAACATAGGCAGTCTGAATTGATATGTGCTGCAAGTGGAAACTCCACACTGGATTTCAAAGACTTTGTATCAAAATAACAATAATAATGATGATAATAATAATAATGTAAAATTTCATTAACAATTATTTATATTGATCGCATGTTGAGACAGTAGTATTTTGGGATATTTTGAGTTCAATAAAATATATATTATTAAATTTAATTTTACTTGTTTCCTTTTAATTTTTAAATGTGGCTACCAGAAAATTTAAAATTACATGTGACTCACACTGTATTTTTAAACGTTTTTTAAAAGTTTATTTTTTTTGAGAGAGTGAGCAAGCAAGTGAACATGAGTAAGGGAGAGGGAGAGAAAGAATCCCAAGCAGGCTCCATGCTGTCAGTGCACAGCCTGATGCGGGGCTCAATCCCATGAACATGACCTGAACTGAAATCAAGAGTCAGACGCTTAACTGATGGAGCCACCAGGCGCCCCCTCCCACCATATTTCTGTTGGGTGTTCAGCCTCAGTTCCTGTCACCCTTCTAACCACAGTCTAGGCTCCAGGTAAGCTGAATTCCTTTTAAGCCTTTATCTATGTCAGTTTTTTTCACTTAATTTACTCTTACTCAGCTTTGTGCCAGAGTTCAGATATTACTTCCTTGATACAGTGTGGCATGTGGTCAGCCTATCAAATTTGGATCTCTGCGACCTCATGACCCCATTTGTTTTCATCCATCATGGCACTTGTCACACTGCTATAATGGACCCTTTCTGCCCCTCTGGACTATAAGCAGCAAGAGTGAAGAAACTGCTACTATATAGGGCATACAGTAGGTGCTCAATAAATATTTATGAAGGAAGGAGGGAGATCTAATCCGATTGTACCACATCAATGTCACCCAACACCCTATAGCAGGGACTGGCAAACAATAGCCCACAGGCCAAATCTGGCCCGCCATCTGCTCTGGTAAATAAAAGTTTACTGGAATACAGCTAGGTTCATTCATTTACACACGATTTATAGCTGCTTTTGTGAAGCAGAAGTGAATAGTTGCAGCAGAGACCATATGGTCCACAAAGCCTAAAATATTTACTCTATGACTCAAGAAAAAAGTTTGCTGATCTCTGTTCTAGAAGACAATGTTCAACTCCTCAGCACAGGTCACTGCTTACCTGTCCAGCCTTATCTGATGGTACTCCTCCTATAATACCTGTTTCAGATGTGCTGAACTACAGCCAGTGCCGGAAAACCTCCCTCACTCATGCTCATCCATTCCATGTCCAGACCACACTGTGGCTCTCAACACTGTAACATACATAATATGTAATTATAATTCCAGAATATGTAATAGAAATGAATATATACCTACCTGTAAGTCTTTCTTCTTTAGACCGCAAACAGCTCAAGGGCAAGGACAGCTTACTCATTCAACACGTATTTATTGAGTGTGCCCCAAATGTGCCATTAGGAGCTAGAGACAGAATGGTCACCATGCTCAAGTCACTTACAACCAGTTGGAATGGGATGGGAAATCCACTTTCCTTCAACTGTGTCCCCACTGTCCAAGCCAGTGCCAGGCATGCTGGAGCCACGCAGCTCATGTCTAAGTGAAGGAATGTCTCCTACCAGAATCACACTTTTAGCTTCACATAACACTACAAGCAGTGCTATTAGGAGTCAGACCCCTTTCCCCTCCCAGCCTTGACAGGCGGGCAGGCAAGAAATAATAGGTGAGGACACAGATTTGGGAAGCAAACTGCCTGGATTGGAATGCTGGCTCTGCTACCTGCTCTCTGTGTGATCTTAGGAAATCTGCTGGACCTTCCTGTGAATCATGCCCTGTGTCTGTAAAGTAGGCAGAAAAACACCCATCTTGGAGAGATGCCATGTAGATTCAATGACCAATACTATAGATGCAAAATGCACAGAGCAGTGCCTGGCCCATAGCAAGTGTTTTATAAGCATCGGCTACATCGTTATCGTCATCGCTCTTGTTATCACAACCTAAGGGAGGGTATGTGACGCCTTTAGGAGCCTCGTTGGTCAAAGGGGGCTAATGGTATCTGCTCTGCCCACTTTGCTGTGGGAATCTGACTAGAGACATCAGTGGGAGGACTCCATGACCTGTAGAGTGCTCTCCAGATGTGATCCAGGGTGATGATTAGCTCCCAGAAGTGTGGGCCAAGACATTGCTGACACATCTGCAAGGCACAGACATCTGGAGGCCTGGCATTCCATCATCTCAACCCCTGCTGCCCTTCCCCCTCCTGCTCAACTTCCTTCCCTCACGCAGCCCCTTCTCCCACCCGGGCGGTGGGGGGACGGGGGGGCGCAGCTTGCCCGTTCCACGGTTGGAGCAAGAGATTCTTCTGTTCTCTCTCCAGTTTCCATCATGTCAAGGATGCACAGAGGGTCCATTAAGTCTTCTTATGGGAAGAGGCAAGGGTGTGGAGAGAGGGAAGGAATGGGACTCCCTTCCACTGGGGTTTTGACAAGCACCCCTAGATGAAATCTTTCCATTCAGTCACCAAAGCCCTTGGTGGGTCATGGCTACTGCTAGGATGTGATCTATCTATCTTTCTTTCTTTCTTTCTTTCTTTCTTTCTCTTTCTTTCTCTTTCTTTCTTTCTTTCTTTCTTTCTTTCTTTCTTTCTTTCTTTCTTTCTTTCTTTCTTTCTTTCTTTCTTTCTTTCTTTCTTTCTTTTTGGAAGTAGGCCAACAGCAAAAGAATGTTTCATTGAATCAAAATACACATCCATTGCGATTTTTTTCTCAGCCATTTTTCCTCTTTCCTTTCCCAAACACAACACTGTCCAGCGTAGTTCACAAAGCACTTTTGGAGTTAAGGCTGAGACTGTTTTGCAAGGAATCCCCAAAAGCAAGTCAATTCGGTTCAATACACATTTATTCGGCATCAGGCACCATGCTGGGCCCCAGAGGTGAATTGAGAACACTGCACTGTTGTTGGAGACAGTCATAAAACCCAGAACTTTCTGACATGCTATGATAGGGCTGACATAGAAGTGATCCCTGGCACTTGGGGATCTCAGAGGAGGGGACAGGTACCCAGCTTTTGTACTGCTTGACCGGAGCACAGAACCAAACACATCCTAAGTCTTTCATGGCAATATCACGAATCAGTGAGCCCTACATTTGAGAGTTCAAAGAAGACTTCCCAAAGAAAACACTCATGGATCATGGGTGAATAGATGCACCAGGGTTCATAGTTGCAAGCAGCAACCACAGAATTTGGCTCAAAGAGAACTCATGGCAAGCATTTGGGGGAGCATGGTCCACAGTTTTCTGTGAGGGAAGGCTGAAAAATAAGACTTGAAAGAGTCAGAAAGCCAGGCAGTTTCAGGGGCTCAGTAGCAAGAAGAGTTCAAAAATTGCACCCAGCTTTGGGATGCCTGAGTGGCTCAGTCGGTTAAGTGTCCGACTTCTGCTCAGGTCATGATCTTGCGGTTCATGGGTTCAAGTCCTGCATCATGCTCTGTGCTGACAGCTCAGAGCCTGGAGCCTGCTTCAGATTCTGTGCCTACCTCTCTCACTCTCTGCTCCTACCCCACTTACATTCTCTCTCTCATTCACTCTCTCTGTCTTTCTCAAAAATAAGTATTAAAAAAAATCGCACCCAGTTTCTCCAAACTCCAGCTGTTCCTCTCTAGCATCACTCTGCTCAAGACTCAGAGTCCTGGGAGAGAGGCTGTAGCTGGCACATGCAGGTCACCTGCCTAGGTAAGGAGAGGAATGATCTTCAGTGGGAGAATATAATGGTCTGATTTAAGCTCCACCAAGGCCATACCCAGTGGGGCAGAGGTGGTTTGCCCCCCTTCTCCCTGCAAAACATTTAGGGTGTTGCTGAGGAGTAACTGCACTGCTGCTGAGCAGCCAAAAAAGACATTGCAACCGCCAAACAGCGATAGGCAGAAGAAAAAGGGTGGCAAAAGTGTGCATGATCATGGAAGCTGGGTGAGCAAAGTTATGGAGGTCTAGAAAAATAAGGAATGGGCAGGGAATTTCAAGCAGCTTGGCGTTACTTGGGTATAAGGCATGAGATCAAAAAACAACCAGGTATGAGCAGGGGCACAGTATGGTGATGCTTAAACTTGACATTGCACTGGGGAGTGGTTGGGACAATGAAGGAAGCTACGGAGTCTGGTGTCACCCCTACCTGTGTTACTGCTGCTTAGAAGTAGTGTGTTGTTCTTGCCCAGTGTCAAGGGCTGCAGCATGTTCCGTGACTATTACGTACCCCACTGATACCGGGACAAATAGATTAAACAAGTCCAAATACCAGTAACCCAACTGCAGATGTTCTGAGAGGGCTCTGAGCTTGGCCCATCCCCAACTGCAAGTTTCACGGGAAGACTTAAAAGGAAGGGTGGAGAATTCTCATCTGTGGCCCATGCATGTCCCATCCCCCAGCCAACCTCAGAAACCTCTGCTGCCCAATATTCATCCTTTGCTCTGTTTTTCTTTGTTGATTTTGTTTGTAACACAGGCCAGTGTCTTATGTAATGGAACACATGGCTGGGTGAGAAGCTTCCTCCCGGAAGTTCGGTTTTCTTGGAACTAATTGTGATGCTAAAAGGAATGATCGAGTGAAAACTAAAAACACAAGCCTTTCTTGAGCACCTGCTTTCTTATTAATTGATAATATGCTAGCCCCTTTCTTACTTATTGATAATGCTTTCCCTACAATGAATGTCCCAGTGAAGCAGATGAAACTTGTAATTCCTGTTTTCCCGGTAGGAAAACGGATTCCAGGTCTGTAAAGTTCCCATGTTTGGGGAAACTGAAATTTAAACCCAAGTTTGTCGGACTCCAAAGGCCAATATTCATTCCTCAGAATCAATCTATCCCTTAACAGGTCTTTCTGTAGCTATTTTGTTCCTTGCCACATGGATCTAAACCTCAACTTGGTTGCCTGTCAGCTTGCACCTCTTTAGTGATGGAAAGCTCACCGCTTCACATACAAAAAAGAGCCCTTTAAAAACCAGCCCTTTATATGGAGACAAATCTGCCCCCGCTGGGAAATCCTTTGTCTCCACCTTGCATTCTTCAACCCCAAAAAGGAGTCCCTGCCTCTAGCTGCATGTTTACTATGACAATATCTGAAGATGAGATTGAATCTCAGTGTATTCTCCATGTAAACTCACAACCTCTCTCTTCTCTAATTGGAAATGTTCTTGGAAATCATCTAGGTGTGTCGTTCTTAAACAAGGCAAACATCAAAGTCCCTAGGAAACATGTAGATTCCCAGGTCTCTCCTAATACTTATTCAACTGGAGTCTCAACAAGCAGGGCCAGAAATCTGTACTTCCCCCCAAGCTCCCAGGTCATTCACATTTCTCCATGGGTCTCCATCCCATTCTCCAAATTATATTGCATGGGAGATCAAGATCCAAAGAGGGGAAGAAATTTGCCTATAAGCCACACAGCCAATCAGTCATGTTTTTACATTCTGATAGGGCAAGGCCAGCCTTGCTGATTCCTGTAAACAGCCTCTCTTACACACATGCCTCTCGTTCTGCCCCGAGAAGGCTGTTCATGGACTGTGGAATAGAATAGCTTGCCCACAAGTGAGTGAAGAAACTACGTCATCTCTGATCGTAAAACCTAGTGAACTGCAACCATGCTGGTATTTGTACTACAAAAACCTCCTGGGGAAGCTTGCCGGACTTGGCACTGGCCTTGTTTCTTGAGCAGAGGTTAAGGCTTTCTTCCCTGCCCCTCCCTACCTGTGCAGACGTCTGGAAAGGGGATGGGCTTGGGGGCTGCCAACGGGTCAGGAAAGCACCAGAGATAAAAATCAGGGAATATTCCACTCTTGGTTCTGCCAGCTGAATAACTTTGGATAGGTACTTTTTCCTTCCTGGCCCTCAGTCTTCTCATTTCTAAAATGGGGGGATTTTAGAAATGCTCTGGCGTGGGTAGGGGTGCCTGGGGACCTCATTCGGTTAAGCGTCTGACTTTGGCTCAGGTCATGATCTCACAGTTGGTGAATTCGAGCCCCAGATCCCGGCTCTCTGCTGTCAACGCAGAGCCTGCTTTGGATCTTCTGCCCCCCTCTCTCTGCCCCACCCCTACTCACACTCTCCTTCTCTCTCTCAAAAATAAACAAACATTACAAAAAGAATCAGAAATGGGCTGGAGTGCAGAGTCACCACGTCTTAAATTAGAACTCCATCCCAGCCCCTTACTTATGGCACCACTCTGGGAGTGTCACCTGTCCTCCCTGTGCCACAGGACATGTTCTGTGAAGTGGTGATGCCAACAGCTGGATTATGGGATATGAGTGACACCTAAGTGAGATACTACAAATAACCCCCCTTGGCATAGACCCTGGCCAAGGAAAATGCGCAACAAATGGTAAGTATTCCTCTTATTGTTATTATAACTGGCCCTTCTAATCTGAATCTCCAAGAAAGGAGCCTCTCTGACCAAGGGCAGAATACCGAGGTCTTACATTTGAACAGTCTTCCCCAGTTCCTTCACAGATGGCCCCCTCGGCCCCCCAGGGTTCCTCAACCACCCTATGAATGGACTGCTTGGCATAGCCCGGAGGGGATTTCTCTGGGTGTCATAAGAGAGATGCCCAAAGTCCTGCTCTGGCATGGATACCCTGTGTCAACACAAACCCAGCCTCAGTTTCTTCGTCTACAGAGTACAAAGCCTGTCCATGACAGACTTCATGAACCCTGTCCTAGAAAACTCAAATCAGCACACATTTGCTGAGCACCCAACATATGCTTCAGCCTGACCTGGGCATGAGAGACATAAAACATGGCCATACCAAGGAGGTGACATCTTAAGGGAAAACAGAAACCTGAAGGGATGATTAGAACTCCTTGGGCTAGGTAGAAGCATCACAGATGTACGGGGATTGTAAGAAACAAAAGGAGGAGCCCCTAACCTGCATTTGGGGGAGATATGTTTAGAACAGCTTCCCTAACATAGGTAATACTTCTCCTCTGAGAGTCTTCTGGGTCAACATCAACATACTCAACATAGAGAACTGTTTCTTTACTCCCTCCATTTCCAGTTGTGGGCCCTGAGGGCTTGAGAATCCTGGAATACTAGAGTTTAGAGCTGAAGGATTTTTCCAAGAAGTCCTAGTGCCACCAATCTGTTTTTGAAAAGACCCTGAGGGTAAGACTGAGGAGAGCCCGGCCTAAGGTTCCCACGGCCTGTTAGTGTCAGAGCTGGGTGCAGGATATGAGTTCTTAGCTTCCCATCTGGGGCATTTGCTGCTATGTGAACTCACAACCTCCCCCCGTGCCCCCTTGTCTTTTTTCCTTTTCTTTTCTCTTTTCCTTCCTTGATCTCCTTTCTTCCTCCCCCACCCCCGCCCTTCCTCTTTCCCTTCCTTCCTTTTCTTTTTTCTTCTTTCTCTCCCCCCATAACCCCGCCAACAGAGCACAACTATGGCCCTTTGAATGCCCCTGCTGCCAACTCCTGTAAAATAGGAAAACAGAGCAGCTATAGCATGTACAAACACATGTAGCGAAGTTTCCAAAGGGAGACAGACAGTGAGTGCCTTTCAGGGTCTTGCAGTTTGATGGGCAGAGGCCAATTATTAAAAAGCTCACCCCCACAGAGCTTGTGGGTTCTGTTTGGCAGCTGCCCTCTTTCCAAACCCTCATGCTACATTGATTGCAAATTGGAAGGGTCACTGCTCTCAAGGGATTCTGGGTATTTCATATGCTTCCTAGGATCCTCCCTCAGGGCTCCCTCATTCCAGGCATCAAGGTCAATCTTGCTGGGTGCTATTCATGAGCTAGGTCCAGTGCAAGACAGCAGGGTACAAACAAAATCCTACCCAGACCGTGCTCTTGCGTTGCTCATAGTCTTATGGGGCACAGTGACACTGAGTGAGGAAAATGCTGGAATGGAGGTGGGGAAGTCTTCACCATCAGACCAACTCCTTCTGGGAGAGGCAAAAGGTCTTAGGGAGGCAGTGAAAGACATTTTAACTGGAAGGACATTACCAGAAAACAAAATAGCACATGCAAAGGCTGAGAGGAAAGGTGTGAGAGGAAATTTTTTGAGATTTTTCAGTGTGGCTGTCAATAAAGTATGGTGCTGAGTACAAGAATGACAGTGACAACTAACACTTATATAGTACTTGTTACACCGTGGATACTATTCTAGGTATCTGACATATGTCGACCCATCCTCACTAAAATCTTATGAGGGCTGCTATTATTTCTCCTAATCGGCAGAGGAGGACACCAAGGCATGCAGAGGTTGTCATTCGCCCAAGGTTGTTGGGCCCTTAACCACTAGTGTCTTGTATGACCATGAGAGGGATCTCAGTTGTCTCTAGGCCAGGAGAGTTGGATGGGGATCTAGACTCTGCTCCAGACTTTTTGGGACCTTAACCTTCTCTAGACTGGCCAAATGGAGCCATTCATTGTCCCATCGTTAACCTCAACAGAAGGCAGTGAAGGTAAAAAGGACAGAGAAGAAAAAAGTGTTTTTTGTACATAAGTTATTATCTAATATAATCCCTCATGCCCATGGCACATCTTCCCCAGTGTGGTGGGGGCATATGGAGAACCTGAGGCCCACAGAGGGTGAATGGCTTGCTAAAGGTCACCCAACCACTCTTCCATAAAGGTTAGACTGGAACTGAGAAAAAGGGGGAGGAGGAGGAGCAGAAAGGGAAGAGGAGGAGAGGGCAGGAGAAGATGATGAAGAGGAAGAACCTAGCACTCTTAAGTTTACAAACTTTTCCCAAAACATCTACACTGGCTTTACACAGCCCCTCACTATGGTTCACATACTTGCATTTGGAAGTCATAGCACATTCATGCAGTTACACATAGGTCCATGCATGGTTTCCACCTAAAGCTAAATGGTATTCTTTTTTTCTTAAATTCTGCTTACTGTATCTGTATGATACAAATTATGCCTCATCCATGCACTGTCCATTGAGCCCAAGTGGATTTATCACCCACTTCAGGCTCCATGTTCTTCCTGCTCTAATACTCGACACCAGAGGGGACTGGGAAGACCCAAGTTCCCAGACCTCTTAGTTAGCAAGTCCTGCTGAGTCAAATTCCTTAATACTGCCCAGATCCAGCCGCACTATCGCAATGACCCCAGCTCAGGCAACCTCATCTTCCTCTAAACATTTATCTATTCTCCTACCCCAGCCCATCCCAACCTATTTTACTCTACCCGACCTTACCTAGTCTCTGTACCTTTGGCTCCTTCCCTTCTCTCTACTTTCCTACTCTGCAGCCAGAGGGGTTTTTCCAAAATGCTTGTCTGCTTATGTCACACCCTGCTTTCAATCCAGTGCCTTCCAATGGCCAAGGTGTTCAGCTCTGCCAACCTCTCCGAACAGCCCCCATCTTTCAGTCCATAGCAGTTTCTCGCCGTGTCTCAAATATGGCGTACTCTTTCATAGATATGTTGGTCTCTCTATCCATAGGGCTGTTCCTCTACTGCTCTCCTCACTGAACTCTCACACATCCTTTGACTGTGAAGGCTCTCCTGATGCCTGCGCTTCCTTGGCAGAGTTAATCTTGTCTATCCTTTTCTCACCTACATAAGCTGCTGTAATAACTATTTACTGAGAGTTTTTGTTTTCAAGCATCTAATGGCTTTACATACATTAGCTAATATAATCTTCCCAACAGTTCTTTGAGGCAATGTATTTATCCCCTTCATAGATGAAGAAAGTGAGGCTTAGAGAGGTTAATGTCAGCTAACTTGAGCCTCTTAATTAGCAAGACCTGTTGAGTGTGACTTACAAATTTCTCTCAAGGACCAACCCCTCCTCGCTGTAAATTGTACCACCAATATTTAAACCCAGATTGGCTTGACTCCAAAGTGTCTGATTTTATCACACTACCTTTAGTTAGCTAAGTTCCAAGAGTTTCTTAAAGGCAGACTTTGGGTCGTGTTCATCGCAGCACTCTAAACCTGGAAATCAGTCCTCAGGCATTGGCTGGAAGGTAGAGGGATTTAGCTTTTGACTTAGGATGGGGAAGAGGGGCACCATCCATTTGTTGTAGGAAGCACAGTTATCACTGGTTTGAATTACTTAGTCTGTCCAAGTTTAGATGTCAATATCTCAAGACCATAACTAACTACAGAATTTGGAACAGGTTATTCAAGTGGTTTAAACCTCAATTTCTTTAACTGGAAAATGGCAGTAACATGGTTATTTTGCATGTGGTTAAGTGAGATAAGTGTGTAGTCACTGATGTGATGAGCACTCTCGAAATAGTAGTTACCAGCATTTGTCTATGCAGTCCCCTCCTCTTTGTCATGAAGCCTGCCTAGGGAAGTAATTCCTCAACCATACAGGAGGAGAAAGTCATCTAGGGGTGATTCCCTGTGCACCTCTGATACACACCTTCTTTATTCAATGGGGGACACCATATGAAAAGTCCCACATTGCCAGCACAGTGGGAGGTGAGCTCCCTGGGCATTTTCCATGGCAGCACATGAATCATCTGACTGTGTGGAGACCAGGGCACCGAACCCAGCAGCCTCAGGTGCACTTCAAGAATTTTTCTTTTCTTTTTTTTCCCTAATGAAACATCTTAACAGACATTGGTCCAACTAACTTTCCCGCCATGGCAACACACAGACACACACCTGTCTCTCCAAGCTTCTGGAATCCCCCTCCGGAAAGCCTGATGGGGGCTGTGAGGAGCAGCAAGGCTCCACAGTGCCAGGAAAAGGGGTTTAAAACTAGAGAGGGCATGAGCAGCAGAATGAGCTGGGGACAGGCTGATAGCACATATTGTGGTGGCATCACACATATGTGATGGCACACTCAGGGGTCAGCCAACTTCGGCCAACCAGGCAGCTATCCAGAGGCCACAGCTGTCTGTGAAGGCCTCAGAGAAGCCACACACCTCTCTTTGCAGCTTTTGCACTGTATTGGGTTCTGCCATCACAGCTGCTTTACCCTGAGTTAAACTTTTGATACTCTTTACAGTTCACACATCGCACAGGACTGCTAATAATTAATCCCTTCTCTCTCTTTTTTAAAATTCCTTCTCTTAATCAGAATTCCTTAGGCCTCTCCCAAACAAAGCTTCCTACTTCTCTCTCCAAGATTCAAAGAGTTGTGCATATAATCTAATAAAAGAAGAAATGACCCTACTATACATTGTACTGAATACATTAGTTACTTTCTTGGTCAAGCTTCATAATAACCTCATAAGGTGGGACTATTACTAACCCCATTTTGTTGATGAGGAAACAGAGGTTCTGACGGCAAATTACTTACCCAAGGTAATAGCTAGTGAATGGCGACAGAGACAGATTCAACTTAATTAGGCTCACACCATGGTCTCAGCACACTGGAGAGTTTCTGCAACTGTTGGACTAATTTTTCCTTTGGGTTGGGTCAAGACAATGGAAAGCTATGATAATGGGGTGACTCAGCAAAGGCCGGGGACCTAGGTTTTAGGAAAGGGCACACACGAGAGGAATTTAGAACAGGGCTTGGCATGTGGCAATGTTATACACTGAATATTTGTGTCCTCCTGAAATTCCTATGTTGAAACCTAATCCCCGGGCTGATGGTATTAGGAGATGGGGCCTCTGGGAGGTGATTAGGTCTTGAGGGTGGAGCCTCTTGAATGGGATTAGTGCTTTTATGAAAGAGACCCCAGGGAGCTCCCTCTTCCCATCTGGCCTGTGAGGACACAGCAAAAAGATAGCTGTTTATGAACCAGGAGATTCTCACCAGACACTGAATCTGCCAGCACCTTGATCTTGGACTTCCCAGTGCCAGAACTATGAGAAACAAATCGGTGGTGTTTATACCAGTATCCTATTACACCAAAACTAAGATAAGGCCACAGACAAAGGCAGGCAAGTGTTCAATGAATGCAACTATGACTTTTCTTTTCTTCTTCTTTTTTTCTTTTTTTACCATGTTGGTTTCTCTCTGAAAATATTATGCCTAGGAGGAGGAGTTGGCAACACTGCAGGAGAAATTTATTCATCTAAAGTCCACCTACATACTTGCAGAAACGTAAATCCAGTAATAATGAAACTTCTTGAAAGAGTATCCTTGAGCTTAGATTGCTAGAATTTGAGCAGACCTCTAGGCACTGAGTTGTCTGGAAGAATCTCTCTGTGCTTTGTTTCCCCATGTGTAGTAGAGTTGGGGCGGAGTGGTTGCGGGGGACTCAGTATTTAGGTTTTCAGGAATGGGACTGTTGACCTCATAGGCACTCATCAAAACTGAGAAGTAGGCATATTTTCAACTGCTTATATTTTACACCTCTCTGAATTCCCACAGTGCCTTACTCTCCTCTCTTGAACAGGTGTCATCCTTGCATAATGAGATACCTGACCACATGCTTACTTCTTCTGCAGAGCTAGCTCCTGTGAGCTTCTACCAGAAAGTTAAGACTCTATAAGGCCTCTTTGTACTCTACCCTCCCAGGTAACACACTGGAAACAGTTCATTTGCTTTTTTAAAGGAGACTCCAGGGGTGCCTGGGTGGCTCAGTTGGTTAATTAAGTATCCCCTGACTCAGGCTTTGGTTAGGATCTCACACTTCTTGGGTTTGAGCCCCATGTTGGGCTCTGTGCTGACAGCTCAGAGCCTGGAGCCTGCTTTGGATTCTTTGTCTCCCTCTCTCTTGGCCCCTCTCCCACTCGTGCCCTGTCTCTCTCTCTCTCTCTCAAAAATAAATAAACACTTAAAAAAATGGGGTGCCTGGGTGGCTCAGATGGTTAAGCGTCCAACTTCGGCTCAGGTCGTGATCTCATGGTTTGCGAGTTCAAGCCCCATGTCGGGTTCCACGCTGGCAATAGGGAGCCTGCATGGGATCGTCTCTCTCTGCCTCTCCCCCACTAGTGAGCTCTATCTCAAAATTAACTTATAAATAAACAAACAAACAAACAAACAAATAAATAAAACAAACAAACAAACAATGGCAGAATGTCTCCCCATGACCTCAAGATCCAAACTGCCATTGCTTCTTGCCTGGAAAATAACAATAGCCACCCTCTTTGGGGCCTTCTCTCTGGCCCCATTTCCACTTCTGTGGCCAAAACAGTTTTTCTTAAAGAGCAAGCTTGGTATTTCACTTTGTTAACATTCTTTGGTACCTCTCAGTTACTTCAAATATGGTCCAACTTTTTGTCCAAAGCTTCCAACACTCTGCCTAGCCCCAGCTTGCCCTCTGGCTATTTGGGTCTTTATTCTCATGGGAAGTGCTTTCAGCCCCGGAATGTGTTCCGTTTTCTCTTATCTCTGGGTTTTCAATGTTCCTGGTGGCCCATCTCATTCCTCCCCACTCTCTTTGGATTACCCCTCCTGTCCTTTGGGCTTTAGGCATCACTTTTTCAAGGAAGCACTTCCTTGAAGCACTAGTTTGTCTCATGACCCAGCAATGAGTTAAGAACCCCCTACTGCAGCCTGAATTCACTGACCCACCTCTCTATAATCTCCAAGGGACTGTACGGTCCGAGAGCAGGGAGCTTCTCACTCTTCCGTTGCACGCCCAGTGCCTGGCATATAGTAGGTAATCAATAGATATCTGTTGAGTGAATACACAGAGGTCCCCCAGGGGCAAGAAACACTACCCAAGCAGAAAGAGAGACAATAAGAATTTTTAATCCATGGAAAGTGCTGCAGGGACTCTGTCCAGGCCCACAGGCAGCAGGATGAGGCAGGGATCCTGCAAACCCGGTAGTGTCTGGAAAATGAAAAGCCATAAAGACCCAAGCTTCCTCACTGCAACAATCCTCGGGGCCTCCTTTCTGATGCTGAAGAGGTCAGATTGTCTCTCCATGGGTCTCCTCCAGGGCCCACTGTGGGAAGGAAGCTGAGTGTGGCAGGAGGAAGGAAGAAGAGCAAAGGCCGCTTGGTCTCCACCTGAAAGCCCCTCCCCCGGGACTGACCGCCATCCATAAGAAAATGTTTAAAAAGGCGAGACTTGGATAGTCAAATAATATCTTAGAAAAAATAAAAGAGAAAAAAAACCGGATAATTCCAGCAGTTACAAAGTTCTCTGTCGGCTATCCACAAGAGAAAGAGTTTGCTTTGGCCTCGCTGGCAAGCCTCATCTGCCAGGCCCATCCTCAGCTGTCCCCCAGCCCCCCCAGGCCCCAGGATCCATGAGAGTAGGGCTCCCCCTCCCATGGAGAGTCTCTGTGCTCATGGAGGGCAGTACCCTCCCTCACCGGCCCTTGGACTCCCCATACGTGTTTCGGGCCATGGACACCATCTTCTCCTCGCATGTGATTTTGGTGTCCTTGAGGATGCTGTACCACACCATACCCGCAGGCCGGACCTCCTCGCTGCGGCAGAAAAGGTAGGGCACGGTGTCCACACGGCTCTGGATGTAGGCGCTTCGCAGGAGGCTGGAGCAGTGACCGCTCACCCTCTCCAGTCGCCGCAGGATCAGGTGGGCCTTCCTGAAAGGCAGGACGAGACAGCAATGAAGAATGAAGCCCAGATCAAAGCTTAAGCCTTTGACGGTGAATAAAGGTCGACAAGAGAAATGAAGACTTCCTGTCCCAACAACCTCCTAACCATTCCTGGCCTGAGTGTGATATTTCAAACACCCATTTGAAAATCACCTCAGAATCTGTCCTCTTCAACTGTGCAATGGTAAAGAATGAAAGTGACATAGAACCTTTGATCCAGCATTTTCATTTCCAAGAAAAGAGAGTCCCAGGAGTTATGAAGTCACCAGCCTTAGGGCTCTGACCAAGGAGAAATTATTATAATAATCATACACAGAAACCACAATCACAACTAAAATTTATTGACACTAGCCATGCTAGGCACAGAGTAAGTGCTTTGCATACATTTAACAGTTTTATTTAATCTTCACAACAGCCCTGAACATACTGTTCTTTCCACTCACACAGAATGGGAGTAGAGCCCACAGCTCAGAGAAATGACATTGCATGACCAAGGTCAAACATCAAGTTGACCGTTGGGGCTGGGCATTCGAATCTAGGCCTGATACCCATGAAGTCCCTCTCTAACTTCTGCTTTTGTGTTTCTCTATTCTCTGATACTCTATTCTTTTTTTTTTTTTCTTTTTGAAAGAGAAAGAGAGCATGCAGAGAGAGAGAGAGAGAGAATCATAAGCAGGCTCTGTGCTGGCACAGAGCCTGACACAGGGCTCGAACTCATGAACCATGAGATCATGACCTGAGCCGAGATCGAGTCAGATGCTTAACTGACTGAGCCACCCAGGTGCCCCTCTCATACCCTATTCTTACAGGCAGGAAATTTGGAGATCTTTCATCAAAGCCTTAATAGCTAAGTTCCCAAATCAGATTTCTCTAGATCTTGTTTTTGTCATCTCTAAAACAGTGAGGATGGTCTTAGTTTCACAAGTTCGTGGTTAAGATTTACCATGAGAAAGGGCCAAAGCCTGGCACAGAGTAAGCTCCCAATAAATTATACCTACGATTACCAAGAATTGTTATGATAGTATCTTGGGAACAGGGTCATACTGAACACTAGTCTAAACAAGAATCACCCTGTGCTGTGGTGATCATCATGAGTAATTTATCTGGAGTCCTTTATCCAGCACCAGAAAGAGGATCATTGAGGAGGTCTGATGGCTGCATAGAAGATTAAGCTAGAGAGGATCTCTGAGATCCTTGGGTCTCTCAATGATGGCACTATTGACATTTGAGCCAGATAATTTGCTGTTGTGGAGGCTGTCTGGTAGGAAGTATTGCAGAATCTCTGGGCCTCTGCCCGTAAAGTACCAATAGCACTCCTTTGCCCCAGTCCTAGCAATGAAATTGTCTATAGACATTGTAAATTCTCCTCTTGGAGGTGAGGGCGGGGGGAATCACCCCAACTGGGAACCAGTGACCTGGTCTCACCTACTGTCATTGAAGATGTGAAAACTGAGGCTGAGAGAGGAAAAGGGGCATCCTCTTCCCGGATCCCACCATAGACTAGTGTCACTGTCAAGGTGTCCATCTCCATGTAGAATCCAGTTTTCTCTAGGTTCCACCATCTTCAAGATACCCAAGGGCTGAGTGAACAGCTCTCTCATGCTGTCCTCTCCATGCCCCTCTGAGACCCCAGGAGGGAGGGCATTTTATGACAACATACCCCACAAGTGGGAGACTGTGTCAGGCACCTGCATGGCGACTGGAAAAGGGCTGGGCTTACGTGTGTATGTTTTGTGGGCACGATTTATGAGGTACCTTTCAAAAAGTCCTCTTTGTATAGTTCACCACTTGGGTGGAATATTTCCTGAGGTGCCAAGAATTCATAGCTTCATAATCACACTCGAGTTGCCACTCTTCCCACAGACCTCTCTCTCCCCTGGCAGGCCAAAGAAGAGCTTGAGGAGTACGTTTCTCTCTTCTCCTGGTTTGAGTCCTTGCTCTGTTCCTTAATAGCTCTGTGTCCTTGGGAAATTTACTTAACGTCTCTAAACCCATTTCTTCACTTGAAAAATGGCACTGTTGTGAAGTTAAAGGAGATAATGCTATTGACTGCTCATTTACTGAGCATTTATTTTATGAGAGCGCTCCCTATTCAGTGTGAAAGACCAACAGATGGACAATGACAAAAAGGAGAATGATAGGAGGAGGCATGGGGGCCGGGAGGAAGCAGAGGAAGGTGCCTAGGTAGGATTGGGGATATCCAAGAAGGCTTCCTAGTAGAAGGGCAACTTGTATTGAGTCTCATAAATGAATAGGGGTCAAAGAAGACAAAGACATAACAGGAGGGATAGGGAAAGGCATAAAGATAAGTGATTACGTTGAATTTCTGAGGATTTACAGTTGGAATGCCATGTGGTAAGTGGGGACACAGTGGTAAAACTGGCGAAGTGGCAGGAGCCAGCCATTAGAACTCAGGAACTGGGGAGTTGGTTGTACCAAGTAATGGTGCACCATTCAGGCTCTAGAGCCTGACTGCTCAGGTTCAAATCCTGGCTCAGCCACCTACTAGCTCTGATATTGAGGGAATTGTTTAACCAGGTGTGACTCCATTTCCTTATCCATGAAATGGGAATAATGTTTGTTATCTACCACAAAGACTCATTAAAAAAAAAAAAGCATTAATGAATCTATAACAAGCCCTCAATAAGTGTTATCTAGATTGGTAGTCTGGAAGGCAAGTAGGGGAGTTATCAAAGGGTTTCAAGCTGCCAAGTAACAGATTTAGAGCTGGACTATTTAAAAACGTTCCTGGATGCCTTGAGGAGAACTGAATTGGGGGAAGGACAAGCCTGGCAGCAAGAAACCAGGTAGGGCACACATCCAGGAGTCAAGTGTTTCCTATCATCACACTTAAGGGTGCTGGTTTGCTTTTTCTGTGCTTTTAAAAAGCTGCGTCCTCTTTCCGCTTCCTCATTTATAACAAGGGAGCGACATTTGCCAACCTCATAAAGTTATAGCGAGGATTACAGAAGTTAATACACACAAAACCCTTAGAAATGTGTTTGGCACATTGTAAGTCCCCGATACAGGGTAGAAAGTACCACCCCCACCATTGCCCCTCATCATCACTGTTTCTGTACTGGTATAAGCCTTGGGCACCTTTGCAAGTCAGTGGCAGGAGACAGACAGAAATAGGAATAAAGTGGATACCTAATCATTAGTTTGGGGGCTCAGAAATCTTCCCAAGGGATTTAACAACTACACTAGGACTTCAATGATGAGACAGGTTTTTAAGATAGATGGGGAGGCAGAGGAAAGAGCCCATCCAAAGTTAGATTACCAAGAGCATGAACAACCAGAACTTTGAAATGGTTAGTGCAAAGAATGGATAAGAGACTAGTCAGTTTTTCAGATCTCAGACCATCTAGACTCTTCAAAGCCCTGAGGAAGTGTTATATTTTAGGGGCAATGGAGAGTGACTGATTCAGACAGTCACAAAAACAAGGCACGGATATAAAATGAGGTCGGAAAGGGGAATCCCTCCAACATGTCCAAAGGCTTTGTCTCCAAAGGCCCAGCCATTTCCTCAGGGAGAATTCTGGAACTCCAATGAACCAAGCCTCCTTTTGAATGGATGGGGAAACTGAGGTTTGGAATGAGAAAATACTCGGTCTAAAGGAACACCTTAAGTTAGTAACAAAGGCAGAGCAAGAACCAGAGCTCTTGGTTGTACAGAGCTGAATTTAAATATCTGGGCCTGGAGTCTCAGAGTCAAATCCTAGCTCTATAACTTAACAGCATGTGGATCATTAGGAAGTTCTTCAATGGTGCTCTTAGTTACCACATCAGTAAAACGAGAGTAATAACAGTGTTCTGGGGGGAATGAGATGAGCTGAGTAATTTGATTACTCTCAGTAAATGTTAGCCAAGGTTCAAAGTAGCATACTGTAGTAGAAAGGACATAGGCTTCAGAAACCATTAGGGTAAGTCACTTCTCTGTAAGTCTGTTTCCTCATTTGTAAAATGGGATTAGAGATGCTTATTTTGTAGGGCTGCTGGTAGGCTGAAATGAATGACTGCTGTAGGCATCCAGCACAGAAATTTGTACTCAATAGGCACTAAACTGGTGCCAGTTCACTTAACTATCCCCTGCTCTTTGTCCACAGCACACACTGCCTCAGACTTTGGCTTGCATTTAGCCAACAAACACAGGAGAACTCAGAAGGGGACACCATGGAGACAAGGGTTGGAGGTGCTCAAAGGCTGGAGAAGAGGAGGGGGAGTGAGAGACCAAAGGTGAGAGAGCTGGGTAATAAATTTGTAGGCAATGGAGATCCATAAATCAAAGGCCAGGCATGCTCCAAGTTTTCCCTGGAGAGGGAATCGTAGGTCAGAATGACCACTTTTCTCAAATACCGGAAATGAAATCTTCCTCATTGGAGACGGGACACAGGCCTGCTGGGATAGGAAGCCAGAGGTGAAGGAGTGACAGTGCACATTAATTTATGGTTGTATTAGTGGGTAAGGCTGAGACAGGAATGGCTTGTGGAGGAGTCAGGGGCTGAGTTCCAATGCCACTTCTCCGGGAACTATAGAACCTTTGACCGACCATTCTATTCCCAGCACCATTACCCAATCAGCTGTTGACACAGTTAGTGGATACAGACCTAATTTCTAAGGGGGCCCTGGAATGGAGGGGGGAAAAAGAGGCAGTAGGGAAATGTTCCTATTGGCCTCTCCCCCTCCTCCCTATCTCCTTTAGTTGAGCTCAAACGTCTCTGTGTTAGCTGACCTCAAGCTTAATGAGAGTCGAGGGCATGACGTGGTTGCACAAAAACGGGACACAACCTCCAAAAGTGGATAGCGCAGATTAAGAGAAAGAATGACTTCATTCATGTTGCCCTGGTCAGGCCACATCTGGAGAACCCCAGTCACTTCTGGTAAGAGGGACATGTGCAAACTGTAGCCAGATCATGATGCTGAAGCTTGTCTCAAAAGCAAGTCTTAATGAGGAAGTGTGGAAAGCAGGAATGGAATGTGTCCTCTGAAGGGAGAATTCAGGCAAACGGTTATGTTGTTCTAATAAATGAAGACTAGTGGGAAGGAAAAAAAACCCTGAAATTAAATATAATCCTCACCACAATTTTAGAGTTCATACTTCAGTCCCAGTCTTTAGGTGGTAAAAGTGAGGCTTGGGCTGGTCATATGGTTTGACCAGGGCTAACAGAGTGTGAGAAGAGCATCTAGAGCTGTTGCAAGGCACCCCAGTGTTATCAATGATATTGCTCCAAAATTAACAGAAGGTGAATTTTGACTCAATATGATAAAAAAACTTAAAACTAGAATCCTTGAAATCTAGAATGGACCCTTCCATATCTCCATATCACTAGAGATGATCAAATCAAGTAAGTTTTAGAAAGGAGTCTGTCTTGGTCTGTTTGGGCTGCTATAACAAAATACCACAGACTGTGTCATTTATAAACAATGGAGATTTAATCCTCACAGTTCTGAAGGCTGGGAAGTCCAGGATCATGGCACTGAGGACATGTGCTGTGCGGTAGCTAGTGAGGGCTAGCTTCCTGGTCCACAGATGGTACTTTCTTGCTGTGCCTCCACATGGTGAAGGGGCAAAGAATCTCTCTGGTCCCTCTTTTTATAAGAGTACTAATCCCATTCCTAAGGGATCCAACCTCTCGACCTAATCAACTCCCAAAGATCCCATCTCTTAATACTATCACCTTGGACATTAGTTTTTGAATCTATGGATTTTGGGGGGATACAACATTCAGACCATAGCAGACTCTAATGGTAGTAGAAAGTGGAAAAGACTTTGTGGTTCTTGTTTGTTTTTACTGACAAGAATCAAGGGGTTGATTCACAGATACCATCTGGTGGGCATCTGATGAGAACTTCACGATAGATGTGACACAACTGCCAAGGCACAGAGTTCCTGACGTAAGAGGACCACATTTGCTGAAGTTCTGTTCTTGCTTCAAAGTCATGCTGAAATTTCACCTTCAGGAAGTCTTCCAGAACTTCCAGCTATCATAAGTCATCTTTTACCCTTTGCTGCTGAAGCTTTTTATTTCTCTGTTGAGATATATAATATATTCTGCCTTAGTTGTGTACATATCTTCGGATGCAATGTGTTATAATGGACAGGACGCTGGTTTGAAGTTTGCATTTTGAGTTTATTTTGAATTTGGCCTCTGGCAGTTATTAGCTATGTAACCTTAGTTGTTAGCTAATAACTAAGTTATTAGCTAACCATAGTTATTAGCTATGTAACCTTAAACAATTTACTTAATTCCAGTGATTCCCTGTTGCTTAATCTTCAGAATCGACGGTTTAGGAGATGAAATGAGATGTAAATGACCTCGCCCATAATAGTGCTCAACTAGTATCTTCCACCTGCTTCTTGGACAATGTAGAAGGAATTAATAAGAGCGAACTGACTTGAACTGAGGAAATTCTCAGGACCCAGCTTTCAAAATCCAAAATTCTCTAGCAGGAATTGATAAAAGGAATGGAATGGCATTTGAGCATCCATGTGGACCTAGGGAAATAATATGGCCAGGTGGGCAAAATGTTTATACAGAGTTGTTTATAACAGCAAAGCATTTGGAAGAAACCTAGTTGGTATTTAACAGAAGACTCAAGTAACATATAGTACATTCAAATAATTGCATGGCTAAAGGGCCTACCCAGATAACACAGTACATGTGCATCCAAGAGAAAAGACCTATTAAGTATAAAGAGACAGCAGAACATGGTGTATCTATTTGTTGTACATAGCAGAGTTGGTGAAAATTGTGCTCTGGTTGTAGATACAGGTATATCCTTAAGCCTGTATCAGCATCCCTATTCATTTTCTTATCCAAGTCATATCTAGAAAGGTATGTGCACACTGCTAATGACTTTATTTCTCGGTTGGGATTATGGGATTCAGAGTGCAAAATTCTCACTTTCCACTTTATATACATCCACATCATGTAGATGCTACAGAATGAGCAAGAATTACTTTTAGAACAAAATACAATAAGGTCTTTCCATTTTGAAAACCTGCGTATATACACATATAATTTTGTAGCTGGTGTGATGAATCTGAGCAATGAAACCATGGTTTCATGGCGTTGCGGTAGTTCACTGGGGTTACTTTCAGCATCTAGCCTCAGACCAGTCCCACAAAACAGAAAACAAGTAGCTCAATACTGCTGTCTTGATATAGATCTTCAACATCAGCTTTGAAATGTGATTTATAAGAGTGAAAATATTTATGTTTTGTCTTCTCCTTATTCTCTCGCAAGAAACCATAAGACCTTCCCAAGAATTCATTCCTTAACTGATGGTAAGAATGACAGAGTCTCAACCAACCCAGTGATTTCAGTGTGGAACAGAAACAGACTACAAAATAGCAGCCAACCTTGCTATACTACCAGTGGGAACACTGATCCATAGAACACTTGTTCAAGGTCATCCTGTGTTTTGTATTTATCCACCCTGAGGCATCTTCAATTATAAGAAATGCCACTGATTTAATAATAGCCTTTCAAGAAAAGGAGAAAGAATATAACACTTAATGTGCACATCCATTGTGCACCATCCATCCTGATTTCAGAAATGTCAAAATATGCAACAACAACAAAAAAGATTAAAAGTGCATGTGAGATCATAGGAAGATGGCCCTAGAAGCCTAAGTCTGCTCTTGTTCAAAATATCCTAGAAATTCCAAAAGACTTAATCCCTGATAGCTAAGGAAAGGGTTAATATGATCTTGAATTGAAAGAATGACATCGAGTTTGCTTATTTTCACTATGGATGCAGCAACCATGGTTCATGGGATATGCCATCTCTTCTCAGATAGGAAAGGCCTATCCTGCTATGTTGAGAAAAATCCTAGGCTAAACCAAGTCTGTAATGACTTCTGTGATGTATTAGCAATGTCTGCCATGGAAGCAAGAGGGGCTGAGACAGTAAATATATCATTATAGTCCAGGAAGATCAATTCACTGAAACAAAATCCCTTCAGGTGCTTTCTCTCTTCTTCCTATTCTGTCATTTCAGCCATACGTGGCTGAGAGGATCATCGAGAAGCCCAAGAGTGGTCAAGTATATTCTATTGGAGCAAATTCCGGTCCTTAGCCACCTATGAGCTCAGTTTCTCATGTCTAACAGAAACCGTATGGCTGGGCCAGCTGGGTGTCAGCAGGTTTTCTCTGAGTAGCTGTTTGTGGCACCCATGGCTGCCACAGGAGCCAGGCTCTGGAGGACAATGGCCTGATAGATTTATTAGGCAGAGATAAGAGATGCCCAATTTGTCACCAAATTTTATGGGGGTATATGACTATAGTTTTAAGGAGAAGTATGGAACATTTTGGGGTTTGGTGATTCCTGATAGAGTTCATTCCATGGTATTGGTGGTTCTGGGAAGTGCTCTTAACACCCTGGCCACCTAGGTCCCTGAGAAACAGGACATGCTGGACTAAAGGACAGTCAAGGTGTCCCTGTTCTCTGGTCTTTATGACCTTGAGGGCTTTCTGGTTTCTTCGCTTCCCAGCTGGAAGGGACTTTGGAGTCCAGCTCTTTTACATTACAAACGAGGTCCAGAATGGGAATGGAGGTTTTCCAAGGTCACGCAGCTAGTGGGTGGCAAACCTAGGACAGGAACCCAAGGCTCCTGGCTCCAGGGCAGTGTCTTGCTCTCTCTCTCTCTCCTTTACACTTTGATACTCTGCACACTTGCGAACCCTTCGGAGTCATGGCACATTTACCCAAATTGTTCCTCTGTTTAAAACGTTTACCTGGCTTTTTGGGGGAAAGAACACACTCCTGGACAAAGCTCACAGGAGCCATCATGATCTGCCCTCTGTTGAACTCACCAGCCTTGTTTTCTTTTCCCCCCTCTCACCTTGAACTCTCTGTCCCAATGAGAATTATACTTCTTAAGTGTATCCTCTTAATTACCATCCCCCAACTCATCTTTGCATTGGTTGTTCCTTCTGATGAAAGCATCCATGGGAGGACTCCTTTGATGCTAAGCACAGACTTCACTGTCTTCTCCAAGGATTCTTGTTTGAGGTCCAGGTCTGGGTTAGCTGTGCCAGCTGTTCACATCTAGAACCCTGTCACTCAAAGTGTACTTTTGGGACGAGCAACACTGGCATCACACCTGAGAGCTTATTAGAAATGCAGAATCTCAGGCCCATCCTAAGCCACTAAGTCTATTTGAATTTTAGCAAGGCTTTCATGGGATTCTCATGCCCATTAAAGTTTGAGAAACACTGCAGTAAACCAGCTTCTCACCCTCCTTTTTACAGCATGCTTCTTGTAACATGCTTCACTGCAACTACCTACAGACTTTTGCTCACTAGATGCTGCTCCTTCTAAGGCAGGATCTGTCTTCTTCACTCATATATTTCCAGCCCATAGCACAGAGCCTGGTACATAGTAAGCACATTAAGTGAATCAACGAATAAGTAAATTAATGAAATGTGGTCTCCACAGGTCTCTTAATATTTGCAAGCACAATGCATTTTTTTATTGCTACTTTTGAGCTGGAGAGACCTTAGGGTTCATGGAATTTAGTTGTTACCAACTGTGACCTATAGATCTTTGATAGCTCACAGAGACTTAAGAGTCCCTCGGGATTGGGGGAAGGGGGTCTGAAAGGGAAACCTAGCAGGTGGAGCTCCAGACCACCCTCTCTAGTTTCTACCAGAACAACTGTGTAACCATCTGAGCCACACATTATCCAATTATTTAACAAGTAAATTTAGCACCCACTTACAAGAGTGAGTAGGACATAAAGAATCACTAAACACACATAAGCTGCCATAGTAGTGCAGAAGAGAAGAGTTACAAGAGTAAACACATAAGCAATATAAGATACCAAAGCTAATAGGTATGATGCAGAAAATTAAAACATGAGCATGTGACTGAGAAGATACGTAGAAATCTTAGAGGATGCTCTGAGGAAGTAGCATTCTAGTTGAGACATGGGGGTCTACATAAGATCTCAGTAGAAAAAAATGTTCTACTGCTTAAAAGAAGGAGTACCACTGCCCTAGTTCATCCTGATCATTTTATAGATGAGGAGACTGAAAGCCAGAGAAAGCCAGAACCCAAGGTTGTACACTGAGTTCATTAGCACTGTCAGGATAGATTAGGATGCAGCTATCTTGGTTCCTGTGGACATGCCAGTGTGGGATGTTAAAGGAATCTCATATTCCCTCCAGAGACTAGAAATACTGAAGAGTGAGGAAACTGGGTGATACCAACGGGGGCTGGTGGACAGTGACTGGTGACCGGTTGGCTGGAGGTTAGGGGGGTTATCAGAGCCCATTACCAAGTGGGTTGTCCTACCTCTGTGGGCGGCCAGGCAGCCTCTCCAGAAGATTTATGTCCTTGAGGGCCATAAAGGATCCCAGAAGGTCATAAAGACAAAGTCAGGAGTGGAGCTCTGGTTTACCTTCCACCCAAACTCTCTGAGCCCTGTGGGAAAGGCCAATAAAGTGGGATGCCTTTCCCTGACCATGGGCAAGATGGCAGCCCAGATGACTCACACAGTGGCTTTCATCTGAGGCTCTGGGCTTCTGCCTGTCTACTCTCTTTTAGCTTTTATCTAAAGAAACTTCCTTTCATGTGAAAGAGAGAAAGTTATAGTCCAGGACCCAATGGGCAGATAACGTCTATTCCAGGGAGAGATCCCAGCTCTCATCTTTTCCCTTGAGGGCCTCAAATCCTTGGAGGGTTATTTCAAGTGTTATAAGGGCTCAGGGTAAGAGCTCAGGGCAGAATCAGCCTCCATATAAAACTCTGTGCAACCACGGGCAGTTCACTTGACCTCACAGGGCCTCCAATTCCTTATCATCCACAACATGAGAATACCCTACTTTGCCCAGCTTATCTGAGTAATTTAAAAATTTTTTAAAGCATAGAGTGCTACCAACTAAGTATTTCAGGAGGTCAGGTGATGCTCTCCAATGCCACCAGTACCACCCTGCCCCAGAACACCACACTGTCTCCCCTGGATTATTATAACAATGGCCTCCAGAGCCTCACTACCTCCCTCCTGTCTTGACCCCTCTCCATGTTTCCAACAGCAAGTCAGAGGCATCTTTCTTCCCTGAAGATCAGCTAATATCACCCCCTTCTGAAAAACACTTGAAAAGCTTCTCATTACCCTGGGGAGATAATCCAAACTCTTTAACCCTACTTAAAGGGCATTCAGGACTGGCCCCTGCTGACCTCTCCCTTCTTATCCCTTCCCACTCCTGCTGTCACACACTTTGCTTCAACTACAGGGAAACTCTCTCAGTTCCTCTACACACAGTGTTTACCAAGTGTAGAAGGAGTTCCCCTGGGGAAGGAGAAAGGGTTTGAGGTGCTACTCAAGACGATCACAGACACAGCATTAAACAACAATGAATCACACTGGGAAAAGCAGTTAGATTCTCTTTTTCATTCTCTTCCCCTCCTCCAGATTACTTTAAAAAATAAAGTCTTGGTTTGAGACTGTGTCTTTAGTACTTCTCTAACACTTGCTAATCTCCTTTTTAAACTCAGAGTGTCAGGCTCCACTAGGATTGAATAGCATTGTTTTCTGTTTTTTCTTTTTTCTTTTTTCTCTTCCCTTGTATCAAATGTTTACATTTAATTTTCTTTTTTTATTATAATTTTTAAAAAATCTTTATTTTTTTTGAGAGAGAGCAAGAGAGAGAGAGAGAGAGAGAGAGAGAGAGAGAGAGAGAGAGAGAGACAGAGCATGAGCAGGAGAGGGGCAGAGAGAGAGGGAGACTCAGAATCCTAAGCAGGCTCCAGGCTCTGAGCTGTCAGCACCGAGCCCAACGTAGGGCTTGAACTCACAACCTACGAGATCATGACGTGAGCCGAAGTCAGATGCTTAACCAACTGAGCCACCCAGGCACCCCTACATTTAATTTTCTATTAAGGGTAGTTGGTGCCCATTTTCCCTTTACAAAATGATACAGTGTTTTCAAATATATTATCAATGAGAAGTGAATCTAAGATACCAAAACAAAACAAGTGCTTACAGTATGGCGATATGTAGAAACTCATAAAAGTGGCAGGCAAATGATGAAAATTTGAGGAAAACCCTGGCCTGATGTAACATTATCTCCTCTGTGCATTCCCTAGGCTAGTCACAATGCCCCACACCCTCCAATGCTCCTCCCCTTCCTCTAGTCTGACCCTCTTCACCCTGTGGGTCTTAGTCTCAGCACTTGGGAAGCCTTCACTAGGTTACCTAGATCAGATGTCTATCTCTCACCTTCCCAAAGGACCCTATTCTGTTATCTCTTTTACTTATTCCTATTTTTTCAATTGCTTAAATGCTTAATTACCTCCAACAGTGAGTTTCTCTCCTTTTATTACTGCATGGTCAATAACCAACTGGTAAGAGGTGCCATTAAAAGTAAGTGATGAGTGAACGAATAAGTGAATGTTGTTAGGTGCAAGGCATGAAATGCAGCCACCATTTCATATACTACTTTGTGAATGAAGCTTCACAAGATAGGGACTGTGCCTTTGTGATGTTTGAATCCCCCATGGCATCTAGCACCAGTGGCTGGCATAGTCATTGCCGATCACAGAAGTCATGGCTTAATACACATTGAATATAGAAATGTATTTAGTAATGGTCACTAATGGACTTATTCTAGAAAACCTCAGGCTTCTTATGGAAGAGTGGGGAGAGCCCTAGATTAGAGGCCATGAGTCTGCCACTATGCCCTTCTATCATCCTGGTTAGGACACATAACCCTCCTGGAGTCCATGGTTCCTGTCTCTAACCCTGAAGGTGGAAGGTGGGTGAGGAAAGCGAATGATGGAAAGGACAGTAATGTCTCTCTCCTATCTGATATTCCAGGAGTCCAAGAAACAAAAATTCCAAGATTCTGTCATTCTCCCTGCCCATTTCCCATCTCTAATCCTGACAGAACAAAAGTGAATGATACCCTTATTTATTTGACAAAGCCCATTCTTAGCCTATGGGAAAAAAAAAAAAAAAGGTCCAGTAAAATCATACAGAAGTAAGAGGAATCTGCCACTCCACTCATACTCACACAGCCATCCGTACCTGGGCCCCAGCTCGTCCTCACTCCTCCAGACAAAGTCACCAAACTTCTCATAGTGAGAATTGTAGTGGTGCTGTACTCGGAACAACATCGAGGCTGAGACCTCCATCAGCGTGTTGTAGGCAGTCTGCTGCTCCTTTCCACTTGTGTACCCATTGTACAGATTGTAGATCTTGTCTGCTATCTCTGAGGTGGGGAGAAGTATAGGCACAGATCACTGGACAGCAGGAAAAAGTGAGCATGGAAACATGCCTTGCAACAAGGGAGGCACATTTGTGTGGGACTTCACACGCATGGTATTTGGGGGCAGACAGACCTTCAGTCCACCTTGAATATCATTGGCTAGTTATGCTCAGTTTTCCCATCTATCAACTGGAGATAAGGATGTCTACTCTACAGGTGTGCTGGGAGGGTGGAATTAAAAAGTGAATGTAAAGCATTCGACACGGGGTCATAATTTGCCAGCTTCATTGTCAACAAACATCTGGTGCCCATGATTGAACAGAAAATTCCAAACAAGTGCAGAGGCTTAAATCAACTGTCATGGGCTCATCTCAGCAGTCTACTTCTACATCCCCTCTATAATATTTCCAACACAGCTCCATGATCAGGTCTAACAGGTGTCCATTCAAAAATCTTTCAAAGAGGGGCACCTGGATGGCTCTGTCAGATAAGCATCTGACTTGAGCTCAGGTCATGATCTTGCAGCTCATGGGTTCGAGCCCTGCATCAGGCTCTGTGCTGACAGCTCAGAGCCTGGAGCCTGGTACGGATTCTGCGTCTCCCTCTCTCTCTGCCCCTCCCCGACTTGTGCTGTCTGTCTCTCTCGCTCTCAAAAAAAACCTAAACATTAAAAAAAATTTTTTTAATCTTTCAAAGAAAAATCAGACTCTTCTGCTGGCCATTCACAGCAATTTCTATTTCTTTAGTCATTCCTATTCAATTGATGTAACTTGAAGTCATCATGGGCTGCTCTCTTGAATGGAAGGACCACTCTTTCATGTTTGAAGACTCTGACCAAAATTTATGTATGTCCCCCCAAGTCATTGCTAATGGCAATTGCCTCTAGAAGAATCTTGGAAACTTGCGTTAAAATGGGAGGAGCATTTACTTCTTATTATTTCCACCCTGGTTTTAATTTTTCTTTCTTTCTTTTTAACCCCATGCATATGTTATTTAAAAAAAAATAATAATAATAACAATAACAATAAATGACCAGGAAACCATCTCAAACCCCCTCACTTTTGAGATTCAATAGCTCTTCAATAGGAGGACTATCTTGTCTTGTCTGATACCACACAAAGTGCTTATTATTCGGCTTATTATTCAGCCACGTGTAGACATGTCTGTCTGTCTGTCTGTCTGTCTGTCTCTCTCTCTCTCCCTAGAATGTGAACTCCTAAAAGGTGTAGAGCATCACTTGTGTACCAGCGCTCTTAGGAAATATTTGCTCAACCTGAAGTGAACCACCAGGACTCACAAGCCACCATTACACTCTGGCCAGTCCTGATGTAGAAACCATACCTATATGTTGGCGAAGAACTAAGTATGTGGTGGATGTGACCGACTGGTTCGACTTTTTTTAGGTGTTTTGCCTGAAGTTTACAACTTCAGGGACCAGGAGCAGCAGAAAGGTCCAATCTTGCATGCTAGCTCTCACTGATAGTCACTGACTTCAGCTCTAGGCTGAGGATTCTGAGGCCACCCCTGGGCTAGATGGGAATGTGTGCTATGAGGACCTAATGATAGTAGGGTGAGTCATCTTCTACTGTCACTGATACGCCAGCTCTGGCACAGACCAAAATGGAAAAAAGTGACTCGTCTCCCAAAGCCTAGGTTAAGGGGCAGGATACAGTCATGGGGCCCTGACTGTCTACCATCCTTGCCTCTAAACCAGAACACAGACAAATTCTATGAAAGAGGAACAAGTCTCTCCACTGGCTAAGATACTGCTGGACAATCTCAATTTCCTTTAGGCCTTACTTAATTTACTTCCGTGTTCCTCCTGTCCCCTTAGTCCTTTCACTTTTTTCTTTCTGTGCAAATACGTGTATGTGGCAGGAAAGGGGTGGTGGTTAACTTCTGGGTACAGAACTTAAAGGAAATATGGGAATTACCTGGGAAGTGAAGAGATTGGTCACCTACCTTCTGCTTTGTTGTCATCCACCAGTGGACAGGCCGTTCTCAAGGTCACTGTGCTGAGTTCCGAGTGCCTCCCCCGTGTATCCACGGCATACAAAGTGAACCTGTAGCACAGCGAGAAAACAGAGCACTGGGTTGTGACTTCAGAGAAGACCCTGGAAGGTGTAAGGAGGAACACAAAATCATAGTACAGGGGTAATGGTCAATAGAAGTCAGGGAGGCTTAGCCTGTAAGAGAAATGATTTGGGGAAAAAAATAGCAACCATATAGCATTTATTGGGCACCAATCATCTGCAGGGCACCCTGTACTTACTCCTATTTTACAAGTAAGCAAACCTAGAAGGCAGGGATTATTATCACCTGAACTTCACCAATGAAGAAACTGAAGCTTAGATTTTATATCTTCCTGTGGTCTCGTAGTTATTTGGGGACAGAGCAGTCTGAGTCCGGGACTTCAGAAGTGAACCCTAGTGGTGTCTTGAATGGCTAGAATACTCATCTATGTTCTTTCATTCATGCAGTGAACAAACACTTACTGAGCATTAACAATGTGCTAGCAGTCATTTTATTCAGACACTGCCTAAGCTAGGTATTATGGCTGTGTTTTATCAATAAGGACATTGGTCCCAAAGAGGTCAAGTAATTGTCCTATTATTACATATTAAGTAAGTAGCAACAGGGGACCACAACTTAGGTCTGCCTTAATCCAAAGATTATATTCTTGGGACACCTGCATGGCCCAGTCGGTTGAGCGTCCAACTCTTGATTTTGTCTTAGGTTGTGATCTCAGGGTCCTGGGATCGAGCCCCACATCAGGCTCCATGCTGAGGGTGAAGCCTGCTTAAGATTCTCTCTCTCCCTCTCTCTCTCCCATCTTTCCCTCTTCCTCACTTGCTCTCTCTAAAAAGCAAAATCAAAACAAAGATTATGTTCTTATCCACACTGCCAAATCTAACTCTACCTTTTATCTTTCATTAGCTGGCTCGGAGTGCTGGCAAAGGTAAGGAAGTGTGGGCCAATACCTAAAACATAAGTCTTAAGAGGCCTAAACATGGGGTATTTGGGCCCCATCTTCAAAAAGGACCTAATCTATTCATCTGCTTTCTGGGGATTCGGGCTTCCGCCTTTGGTATAAGAACAATAGCACTGTGATGTGGGCATTCTCTCTCTCCTCCTGTTGTATCTCCGCATCATGAGTGGAGCTCAGTTCTACGGCTTACTACATCCAGTACTATTTAGGTCAAGAGAAACAGTGGGGGGGGGGGGCTGGGTGGTTCAGTGGGTTAAACGTCAGACTCATGGTCACAGCTCAGGTCAAGATGAGATCAAGCCCTGCATCTGGCTCTGCACTGGCAGCATGGAGCCTGCTTGGGGTTCTCTCTCTTCTTCTCTCCTTGCCCTTCTCCTGCTCATGTTATATCTCTCCCTCTCTAAAAATAAATAAATAAACATGAAAACAAAATTAAAAAAATAAAAGAGAGAAGCAGTGGTGACAGAGGGAAGAGCCTGGTCCTGGAGATGGCCAGGTTTGGGTTCACATTCCACTCTACTTCCTTGCTCTGTGACCTTGGTCAAGTCACTTCCCTTCTCTGTGCTCACTTCATCTCTCTGTATCACGCATCTCTGTTAAGGAGGCCACTGGCCACTTCGTGGGTCAGTGTGGATGAACATAAAATGTTAAGTGCTACTTGAGGTGAGTAATGATTGAGAAGCCTTGCAGAGGAGTTAGAAAGAAGATCACGAGGAAACTCCAGGATACGAGAATAAGCAAGTGGCAAAGTAGGAAGGTAAGGACAGTATTGGGTACCACTGTATAAGCAGTTACTACCCACACAACAACCCATCTAGAAAGCGGCAGAGGCAGGATCCAAACCCTAGCCTGTAGCTCCCAGAGGGTGTATATGTCAGTTTGAGTACAACGGTATCCCTGGCATTTAACAGTACTGGGTATATATGATAGACACCCAGTAAATATTTGAGTAAATAAATGAACCTGAGCATACCACATCTTTTTTTCTTTTAGTTTGCTTAATTAATTAATTTATTTATTATTTTGATAATTACTATTTTTTTAATATGAAATTTGTTGCCAAATTGATTTCCATACAACACCCAGTGCTCATCCCAACAGGTGCCCTCCTCCATGCCCGTCACCCACCCTCCCCTCCCTCCCACCCCCATCAACCCTCAGTTTATTCTCAGTTTTTAAGAGTCTCTTATGGTTTGGCTCTCTCCCTAACTTTTTTTCCCCTTCCCCTCCCCCATGGTCTTCTGTTAAGTTTCTCAGGATCCACATAAGAATGAAAACATATGGTATCTGTCTTTCTCTGTATGACTTAATTCACATAGCATAACACTCTCTAGTTCCATCCATGTTGCTACAAATGGCCAGATTTCATTCTTTCTCATTGCCAAGTAGTATTCCATTGTATATATAAACCACATCTTCACGTTGCTACAAATGGCCATATTTCATTCTTTCTCATTGCCAAGTAGTATTCCATTGTATATATAAACCACAATTTCTTTATCCATTCATCAGTTGATGGACATTTAGGCTCTTTCCATATTTTGGCTATTGTTGAAAGTGCTGCTATAAACATTGGGGTACAGAGAGATCAAGAGAAAATCCCAAATAGGCTCTGCACTGTCAGCATAGAGCCCGATGTGGGGCTTGAACTCACAAACCATTAGATTATGACCTGAGCTGAAACCAAGTCAGATGCTTAACCAACTGAGCTAGCCAGGTGCCCCCCACATATAATTCCTTAATTTCAGTTTCTACATTTTCTACAACAAAATGGGGATAATTGTAGAGATAATGTATGATTATCTCAAATATTACATAGAGTGATACATGAGAGGTGGCTTGTAAGCTGCAGATTTCTTTGAGGGGGGGAGGGGCAGAGGGAGAGGGAGAATCTTAAGCAGGCTCCACACCCAGTGCGGAGCCCGATCTCACAACTGTGAGATCATGACCTGAGCTGAAATCAAGAGTTGGACGCTTAACCCACTCAGCCACCCAGGCGCCCTGCTGCAGATTTTCATAAAGACCATGTAAAGAGCACTTATTTGTGCAAGAGTATACCTTTAAAAAATGGTTTCTTGGGGAAGAGGAGATTCATTCCAACTGAGGGAAACACAGAAGGGCATAGTGAATGGAATATGTGAATTAGCCTCAAAACATGAGGAGTTGGAAAAAATTTTTAAACACTGCTTTCCCATTGGCCACTTATGTTTCCATGGTATTTCTGCAATATATTTCCTCCACCAAGAGGGTCCAGGGTCACCTCTCTGCTTAGCCAAGCAGCATGAATAACAGCATGCTGGGGAAGAAGCAGTCTTACATTTTTAAGTTACAAAAACCTGGGTGGAATCCTTGTTTTCCCCAATTGTTGGCTGAGTATTCTCTGGTGAAATTCTCTATCTCTCACAAGTTTGAGATCAAGACTCAATGATGGAGCAGGCCTGGCTCAGTCTTTGCTCCTAAAAGGTAGCTTCTATTTGTATTATTAGGGTAACCAAACATGTCAGTGGAGGTCTCAGGATGGAGGAAGCCTCAGGCCACCCTGCCAGTGGGGGGTGGAGGGGTGGAGAAAGAGGAAGATGTCAACCTCACAGGCCTGGGTCAAAAGTCACAAGGCCAAGCACTTTCTGCCCGTCTCAGCTGTAATTGTAGAACTGTTCCAGAGACACATCTGAAAGCTGTTAGGGGACCAGGCAGGGCTTGGAGGGGCTCTTTGTGAGAGGAAGAAAGTGGTGGCCCCTGATGTGGAGAAGGGTGGGGAGAAAGGAGAGAAAGAAAGAGAAAGAGACCGAGAAACAGACACACAGACACACCCATAGAGTAGAGTGAAAAGCAGGGAGAGAAAGAGAGACTGAGAGAAGGCACAGGTGAGACTTCTGTGCTTCTCAGGGGATCCGGAAGGGTGCCCACCACCATCTGCTCAGTTCTTTCATCTTCTCTTTGCCCACTGAAGCAGGCTGAGATTCACTGACAGTTTGAACTAGAACTCCCGAGCCATCCCCAAACTCCATATACTTATTTACAGGTGGAGAAATGGAGGCCCAGAGAGGAAAGATTCTTACGTAAGGACCCACTGCCAGTTAGTTCAGAGTAGACACTGGCTTTTCTGACTCCTCCCCCAGTGTGCCTTCTATACACTAGACTGCTTCTGGTATAACTGGCTGACTTAGGTCCAATTGCACCTTTGGGATACTTTTATTACAAAAGAGGGGGCTCCAAGGATGAAGTGGGATGAGCTGTTTAGGAACCTGAAGCTCCAGACTCCAACTCGTGCTGTTCCTTCCTCCCACTTTGGTTTAGGGGAAAGAACACTGGCCAAGGTGCCTGAAACAAACAGAACAAAACAGACAGAAATACCATAAATGCAGAGAACAAAGTGGTGGTTGTCAGAGGAGTGGGCTGTAAGGGCATGAGCAAAATGGGTGAAGGGAAGTGGGAGGTACAGCCTTCCAGTTATGAGTAAGTCATGGGGACAAACGGTACAGCACAGGGAATATAGTCAATGGTGTTATAAGAGCTTTGCATGGTGACAGATGGTAGTTACACCTGTGGTGGACACAGGGTAATGTAGAGAGTTGTCGAATCATTATGTTGTGCACCTAAAACTAATGTGATATAGTTTGTCAAGTATACTTATATTAAAACAAGCAAGAAAACAAACAAACAGAGTTCATGTCCCAGGTTTTCCACACACTGTGGCCTGTGAGATCTTGGCTATCTAAAGCAATATGGTGTCAGTGAATTGTGATTTCAATGTGGGGGAAGTGCCTTGGGATTGACTACTCAAAGGCAAAGTATTTTTCAATTTCCTTATCACCCTCAGGAAAAAGTCCAAAATCCTTACCACAGGCTCCCAGGGTGGCTCCTTGACCTTTATTCATTTGACAGTACTGGATCACTGAACTTCAAATAAACTCCGGCCACACCTCCAGCCTTGTTTACCAGTCTTTGCCTACTATTCTGTTTCACAGTAGAACCTTATCCAACTACTAATGGTTCCAGAACATGGATTCTACCTCTTTGCCTTTGCACATGCTACACCCTCTGTCTGGGTCGTCCTTCCCCTTCTCCACTCAACCCTTCCTTTCCACCTTGTCCTTGGAGCATCAGTCAAACCTCATCCCCTCCAGTAAACCTTTCTCCATGCGGTGAATAGTGCCCTAGTATAGCACATGCCGCATTACTATGTCAAGTGTTCATACACTTCTCTCTTGTCCCCATGACATCTTCAGGACCAGAATATTGCTCTGCCCATCTCCATCCACCCACCTACACCGGGTGCTCAGACACCTAAATCACGTGATGCTGAGCAAGTACTTTCCAGACTGAATGGCAGACTGAATGACTCAATCAACTATGAAGTAGTTCCCTTGTCTGGAAAACAGCTTCCCCATTTGTAAAATGAACGAAAGGTGACTAGGTTGAAAGGCCATCATAAGAGATGAGATGACAGAATGGCTAAGAGCATGATCTTGGAATCAGGCAGTTTGGTTTTAAATTGGGGCTCCCTATTTATTGCCTGTGTAAGGACTTGTGTCAATTTACTCACCTGTAAAATAGGAATCAGGATATTAAAACCTACTGTATACAGTAGTGGTAGCATAAAATGAGATGTGAGTAAGTGCTTATCATGATGCCTGGCATGTGCTAACATTCAGGGAGAGTGAGCTGTGGGCATTATTATCAATAATATTGTTATTATGACGGTGCTCAAGGCTCTGACCCCTCCCCTCCCCCTCCTTCCAACATCCAGAGCGAGCTGTCCTAGTAGAAATCAGAGGAAATTGGGTGGAGAGGAAGCTGTTGTTGGTCCCATCCAAGACCCTCAGACCCCCTCACAGCAGGGGTGAGAGAATGAAACCGAGAAGTTAATTGGTGGTGAGAGCTTCTCACGGATCTGACAGGGGGTAAGAGCAGGGATAGAGCCCCAGAGGCCCACATCAGGACCAGGTCCCCGAGAGTACGGGAGAATGCGTTTGAAGTCTCCAGGCCAACGCCTGCTCTTCCCCAGCCGCCACATGATTTAGGCATTCTGGGGAGGCAAAAGTCTCCTCGCTGATTTGAAGGGAAACAGATGTTTCCAGGCCAGAGGCCCTGGTCTTGTAAAATGCTCCTTCCCCCCACGCAGCTTTGGCAAACAACTTCCCGTTAGTTTAAACCCCCCCCTTCCCCGCCCCAACAAACACACACCCAGTCTACCATCACTCCCCTCCCCGCCATTCCCAGCACAATGTGGCAGTCAGGGTGGTGGGAAAAACAGAGTCCCAGCTTTGGCTCTGGGTCCAAACAGCTGGATGGCCAGGGACACTTGACTGCCCTTCTCTGGGTCTCAGTCTCCTGTCTCTGCAGTGAGGGAACTAAACCAAGACCACCTCTAAGGACAGGCTAGATCTGATATGTTAGGGACTCATGATTGTTTTTTCCTCTGAAGGAACTGGTATTATTCATTCCAGATCCTACTCCATTGCAGTCTATAGCAAAGGGCATGGGACTCATATCAAGCCGCTCTGGTTTTGAATCTGGCTAGACTCTGTCAGCTATCTGGCAAGTAATGACTTAACCATTGGGCCTTGGTTTCCTTACCTGCAAAATGGGACAAAGGTTCCATCTCACAGCATTGTGAGAATTAAATCAGAATTCAATCTCCTCACCCATATTTTAGGTCTCTTATGAGTGAAACTGAGTGTCAGATGTCTTTCCTTACACTACTCAAAAGGCACAGAATGGTCTGGACCCGGAGTAGGTGTGCAAAATGCTTTTAATTGATTGTTGTCAGGAGAACTACCTAGATGCTGGGCGGTCCAAAGACTCATGTTCTTAATCCAGCTCTGCTCTAGTGATAGAATGAGCACTCTCATTTTCATGATCACAATGAAGTGCCACGGTTGGAACCGATTTTGGAGCCTGACTACCTGAGTTCAAATGTTGGTTGCACAACCTACATTTTTTGACCTTCAGCAAGTTAATTAACCTCTCTGTTCTTTAGTGTGTCTTGTCTTTAAAGTGTGGATGATCACATTACCTCCTTCAAAGGGATGTTAGAGGAATAAAGTACTCAATACACTGCCTGGCACAGGGTTAAGTGCTAAGTAAGCATTCACCACTATTCGGGGTGTGTGTTGAAATTATTAGTCTCTGCTAGAATGATTTTAAAAAGTGAGCCCCCCCCCCCAGTTCTTTAACATTTCTCTCATTGAGACATGGGGGTTCGATGGCCCTTCACCTTGAATTTTGGTGGGTTCAGGAATGTGTTGACTAGTAGAACACAGCAGAAGGGATACTTGCTGTATGACTTTTGAGTCTGGGTCATAAAAGGCTATGCAACTTCTACCAAGCTCACTGAAACTCGGTCGAAGCCCTGAGCCTCCATGCAAGACATCCAACAGCCCTCAGGCCACCCTGGAGCGAGGAAGCCAGGACACAGGGAGGGAGAGGCTGATGTGAGCAGACCTGATGTTCATGTAATCCCAGCCCAGATGAGCAAAAGAACCTTCAGGTAATTCCAGCCCAAGTGGTCAGGTCATTCATCCCTGTAGCTGAGGCTCCAGACTTCATGAAGCAAAGACAGCTGATTGTGCTGAGCACTGTCTTGGTGCCTGACCCACAGAATCCATTAGCATAATCAAATAAGTTGGTTTAAGCCACTAAATTTTGGGGTCATTTATGACATCATCATCAACAGTAACTCTAACAACTTCCAAGCATCTACAGCAAGGGTCAGCAAACCATGGCACATGGGCCAAATCTGGCTGCCACAGGTTTCTGTAAATAAGGCAGAGCTGAGTAATTGCAACAGAGACCATGTGACCCACAAAGCCTAAAAGGTTTACTATCTGGACTTCTAGAGAAAAGTTTGCTGACCCCTGATCCAGAGTTTTGACACAGAACTTAACACAAAGCACTTCATGCAAAATCATTTTGTGTACATTATTTCATTTGATGCCAGGGTTAGAAATCATTCCTGTTTTACAGACAGGCTCAGTAAGTCCAGATGACTCGTCCAGGGTCACACAGCTCTTCTGACCCCAAGTCTAATGTCACAACTGCTTGCTGAAGATCTGGACTCCAGTTTGGGTTCAGACACTGAATAAGCAACATGGCCTTGGGCAAGTTCTATTGTGTTTTGTTCTCAGTTTCCCAGCCTGCGAAATGAGGGGATTGGGCAGGACAGTGTGAACCAGTGCCAGAATTCAGATGTCCAAAGTTCTCCCCAGCTGGGTGCTGGCCATCAGGCAAAATCTCTCTGTTCATCAGTCCAGGAGTATCAAAGCAAGGCTTGAGAATGAACAGCCAGGGGCTGTTATGGTTCCCTGCTCTGTTTCACATGCAGCCCACCTACTCCCCAGCACTGAAAACCAATCTTTTTATATCCCAACTTGGGCTGGCAACTTGTGCTTTCTGCCAACATAAATATTTGGTTACAGTGCCCGGCACGGAGAGACTGTCATGGTATTAAGGACGCTGATCCTGGTTTCTACTTTCAGAGCAACTCAGTCTGAGGCCTGATTGGGAGGCCAGTGGAACACCTGCTAGGTGCCCGGCACTCCACGCAGCAGGGGAAAAACAGTTGGGGAGAAGACGAGTGTGGTCCTTGCTTTCCAGGAGCTTACAGAAGAGCAGCGATATGGTTGAGTGAAGAAATGGGATGCAGTGCTAGGAGCACTTCGATAAAAATTTATTCCCGTCCTTCCATTTCCTTCAGATGTGTTCTTTCCTCTTTCTTTAAAACAATGGACTAAAGCCTCGGATAGGCATTCAAGGACTGCCCGGATCCCCTGTCAGCTGCAATCTATCGGGAATGTCAACCACCTATGACAATCTCGTTTTCTCTTACCAAAAAAACCAAAAACCAAAAACCAAACAAAAACCAAACACAAAAACAAATCCACCTTAAAAAACCCCTATAAGGGGACAATCTTTATACCCCCCCCCACCCTGAAAGCCTTAGAGGACTGAAAGAGCCAAAGGATTTTAACATACAAAAACTAGGTGAAAGGTCCATTTGAGCTCATTCATTTACCTATCAAGTATAACTTGACCCTTCTTGAAAGAAAGATTCAGGTTGGCACTTAGCTTTCAAGGCTGTTCTTGTTTCCCTTTCCTTTTCTTCTTGTCATTCCCTTCCCTTTCTCGACCTTCTTCTCTCTTCCTTCTCTTTTTCCAGGGAGTAGACTACATGGTAACACACAGCTAGACTGACCACTGGTCTCAGTTGGAGGATGTTCATCTTTTTTGTTTGCTTGTTTGTTTATTTATTTATACTTATTTATTTAGAAAGTGAGCACACACACAAGAGGGGTGCAGAGAGAGAGAGAGAGAGAGAGAGACAGAGAGAGACAGAGAGAGAGAGACAGAGAGAGAGAGAATCCCAAGCAGGCTCCATGATATCAGCGTAGAGCCCAATGCGGGGCTCAATCTCATAAACCATGAGATCATGACCTGGGCCAAAATCAGGAGTCAGATGCTCAACCGACTGGGCCACCAAGGGGCACCAAGGATGTTCATCTTTTAATAGGTTGTTTTAGGTCAAAGCAGACACAGACTAATTTTATGGTTTCAAATCAAGGAATGGATGCCTTATTATTCCATGATTCAATTTAAATTTGTATTCCTGGGATCTTTAAAGCAAATTGTGGCCTTTTTATTATATATTTATTATAAACTGGATAGTCTTTCTAACACACCTAGGTATAGACAATAATTTTTAAGTGACTACAGTTATAGGAATTTTTTGCAGAAAAGTATAGCTTAGAAGTATGTAGCATTGAGACAGAGGGCAGGATTTGAAGGTTTAACCTTGTCTTTAACTAGCTATGGAAGTTTGTCCAGATTATTTAACTTCTCTGTAGTTCAGATACCATTGATATCAAACCCCACAGGGATGCTGTGAGGGCCAAATGTTCATTATGGATGTGAAAGTGCCTTAGAGACCCCACACACACTTCCTGGGCACTCACTCTGTATCGGAGCACCGTGCTGGGGGCTTTTACACAGTTGTCTTCTGTTCTCTTTAAAACTGCCTAAGGGGTACATATTATTAAATCCACTTTACAAGGAGGCAAATGAGCCATGGAAATTTGAATTGACTTTTCCAAGGCTGCACAGATAGTTCAGCTAGGCCCCAACATAGGTCTCCCAACTGAAAGTTCAGTGCCATTTCCAAACAGATAGAATTGGTAACTATTCATTGGTCCCAATTGGACCTTGAGTCATTGTTTGGAGGAGGTTAGAGCTGATTAGGAGGATGAACTCCATGTTCCCAACTTTTGACAAGGAAGCGCTCTTAGTACAGCAACACCATCATCGCCCATCATCCATTTTCAACCCTGGCATTACCCCTCTTCCTATGTCTGACCCTGAAGTCTTTCTCTTCTTCCTTATTGCCTTGTAAAATTGCATTTGGCCCAAGTCAAGCTCAGAGGAGAGGAGGCCAAGCAGAGGTCTCCAACTTGGAATTATCCTTGGGCATTAAGACAGGCAACACTACAGGCAGGATGGTTCTTAGCTACCTCAAGTTGAGCTCAGTTTCCACCTGATGTGTGAGCAGTGTTTTCCCACAGGTGGAGGAATGGGTGTGGGAAGAAGGGCCAAGCCCTGCACTTGGGAGTCTGAAGGACTGAATTTGTACCATGGCTGTCCATTTCCTATTCCTGTTTTCTTTGACATCCTTGGTTTCCATAAATGTAAAAAGTGGAGTTAACAGTATCTGTCTCACAAGATTGTTTTAAGAACAAAATAACATGAAAAACACCTAGAATAGTGCTTGGCACTGTAAATATCATCTTGCTTGTCTTGCTTCTTTATAACATTCAAATGGGGGGATAAAGTGGAAACATTGATTCCTGAAATCAAAACCCTGGGCAAAGGCAATCCTCCTGGAGGGTATCATAGCAACAAGGCTACTGTTTTCCATAATGTTTAGTTAGAACTCCAGCTCAGTCACTGGGTGTGTAGGCAAATCACATCATGCCTCTGAGCCTCAGTTTCCCTTTCCTTCCCCAGGAAAGGGAAATGAAAGCAAAAATAAATAATTGGGATTACATCAAACTGAAAAGTTTTGCAGTTAAAAAAGCACCATCAACAAAATGAAAAGGCAACTTACTGAATGGGATAATATATTTGCAAATGATATATTCAATAAGAGGTTAATATCCAAAATATCAAGAACTCAAACAACTCAACACCAAGAAAAAAATCAGATTAAAAAAATGGACAGAGGACCTGAATAGACATTTTTTCAAAGAAGATATACACATGGCTAACAGACATATGAAAAGATGCTCAACATCACCCATTATCAAAGAAATGTAAATCAAAACCACAATGAACTATCACCTCACACCTGTCAGAATGGCTAGTATCAAAAAGACAAGAAATAACAAGTGTTGATGAGGATGTGGAGAAAGGGGAAGCGTCATGCACTGCTGGTGGGAAGGCAAACTGGTGCAGCCACTATGGGAAACAGTATGAAGGGCCTCAAAAAATTAAAAATGGAACTATCATATGATCCAGTAACTGCACTTCTGAGTATATGCCCAAGGAAAATTAAAACACTATTTTTTTTAGAGAGAGAGAGCACACAAGTTGGGGAGAGGGGCAGAGGGAGAGAGAGAGAAACCCAAGCAGGCTCTATACTCAGCGCCATGCCCAACATGGGGCTTGATCCCATGACCCTGGGATCACAACCTGAAATCAAAAGTCAGACGCTTAACCAACTGAGCCACCCAGGTGCTCTAAAACACTAATTTTAAGAGATATATGCACCCCTGGGCGTACTGTATTATTTACAATAGCCAAGACTGGAAGCAACCTGAGTGTCCTTTGATAACAGATGGATAAAGATGCAGTACATATACACAATGGAATATTACTCAGGTATAAAAAAGAATGAAATCTTGCCATTTGTGACAACACGGATGAACCTAGAGGGTATTATGCTAATAAGAAAAATAAGTTGGACAGAGAAAGGCAAAAACAAAATCAATGGACAAACAAACAGAAACAGACTTATAAGTACAGAGAACAACTTGGTAGTTGCCATGTGGGAGAGGTTGGGGGGGATGGGCAAAAAAGGTGAACAGAATTAAGAAAAACAAAGTTCTAGTTATAAAATAAATAAGTGATGGAGATGAAAAGTACAGCATAGGACATATAGACAATAATATTGTAATAATGTTGTATGGTGACAGTGACTACACTTACCATGGTGAGCACAGAGTAATGTACAGAATTACTCAATTACAATGTTGTACACCTGAATTAATGTAACACTGTATGTTAACTATACTTCGATAATTGAAAATATGATAATAAAAACAGATAAATAATATCTGCTTTTTTGCTTTTTCATATAATTGATCACTCTTGTTAATCAACTGCAGTTTACTTAGCTCAAAAATTTCAAGTCCAGTCTAGTTACCATACAGTGTTATATTAATTTCAGGAGTATGATACAGTGATTCAACAATTCTATACATTACTCGGTGCTTATCAAGATTGTACCTTTAATCCCCTTCACCTATTTCACCCATGCCCCATCAACTCCCTTTTGGTAACCATGAGTTTGTTCTCTACAGTTAAGAGTCTGCTTTTTGGTTTGTCTAATTTAGTTTTTTTTTTTTTTTTTTTTTTTTTTTTTTTTTTTTTTTTTTTTTTTTTGCAAAGGCCAAGATTTCACTCTTTTTATGGCTGAGTAATAGTCCATTGTATGTATGTGTGTGTGTGTGTCTCATAATAGTATGAGAATTAGAGACTATGCATGCAGTGAGCTACAAACTGAGGGAGGTGTGAACCCTGGGCTTCCCTGGCTTTGCCCTAATCAGCACTATGACTGTGGGTGAAGTCCTTCCTCATGGATTTTGCTTTCTTTTCCTATAAAACAACGGGTCATTAGATGTCTTCGCTGGTGAATTCCACAAAATTTTAATAGCAATCAACACAAATCCTACATAAACTCTTCCAAAAATATAAAAGAGGAGGGAACACTGCCAACTAATTATATGAAGCCAATATTATTCTGATACCAAAACCAGAAAAGTCATCCAAGAAAGAAAACTACAGTCCAATATCCCTTATAAATATAGATACAACAAAATCCTAAACAAATCCAGTAACATGTAAAAATGATTATACATCATGACCAAGTGGGATTTATCCCATGAAAGCATGACTGATTCAGCATATGACAATTAACTAATATAACACATCCTATTAATAGAATAAAGGACAAAAATTATACAATCACCTCAATAGACACAGAAAAAGCTTTCATAAAACTCAACATCCCCTCATGATAAAAACACTTGAACTATGAATAGAAGAAAACCACCACAACCTGATAAAGGGCATCTGTGGAAAGCTCACAGCTAACATCATACTTAATGGTAAAGACTGAAAACCTCCCCCTATGGCCTAGAAAAGACAAGGAGACCGACTTTCACTATTGCTATTCAGCACTATACTTAAGGTTACTGACAGGGTATTCAGGCAACAAGAAGAAAAATAAATCATCCAGATAGTAAAGTATGAAACTATCTCTATTGGGGTGCCTGGGTGGCTCAGTCGTTAAGCATCTGACTCTTGATTTTGGCTGAGGTTTGTGAGGTTTGTGAGATCGAGCCTCATGTTGGGGCTCTGAGCTAACAGCATGGAGCCTACTTGGGATTCTGTCTCTCTATCCACCCCCTCTCTCAACATGAATAAATAAACTTAAAAAAATAAAACTATCTCTATTTGTAGATGACATAATCTTGTATATAGAAAAACAAAGGAATATATACACACACAGACACACATACACACACAACAGATCTTAAAAAGAAAGAAAACAAATTCGATAAGGTTACAGGTAAGATAAATATACGAAAGTCAATTGTATTTTATATACTAGCAGTGAACAATCAGAAAATGAAATTAAGAAATAATCCCATTTCTAGTAGCAACAAAAAAAAAAACCCACTTAGGAATAAATTAAACAAAAGGCATGCATGACTTATACACTGAAAACCATAAAACACAGAAAGAAATTAAAGACTTAAATAAATGGAAAGACATCTTGTGCTCATGGAGTGGAAGATTTAATGTTATTAATATGGAAATACTCCCAAATTTATTTGTAGATTCAACACAACTCCATTAAAATCCCAGCTGATTTTTTGCAGAAAATGACCAGCTACTCCTAAAATTCATATGGTACCCAGAAGAGCCAAAATAATCCTGAAAAAAAAAAAGTTGGAAGACTCCCATAACCTGATTTCAAAATTTACCACAAAATTGCAGTAATCAAGACTGTCTGATACTAGTATAAAAATAGACATAGATCAATGGACTAAAATTGAGAGTCCAGAAATAAATGCATACATTTATGGTCAATTGATTTTCAACAAGAGCAAAAGAATAGTCTCTTTAACAATAGTCTCTCCAGTAAATGATGCTGGGACAATTGGATAGCGATATGCAAGAAAATGAAATTGGACCCCTATCTCACACCATATAAAAAAATTACCTCAAAATGGATCAAAGACATAAACATAAAAGCAAAAACTAAAAAAAACTCTTAGAAAAAAAACGTAGATCTTCATGAGCTTAGATAAGATGATGATTTCTTAGCTATGACCCCAAAAGCACAACTAAAACAAAAAAAAAAAAATAAGAGAAGTTAGACTTCACGGAAGTTAAAAACTTTTGTGTTATAAAGGACGATATTAAGAAAACAAAAACACAACCCACCAAACATGGGAAAATATTTGTAAACCATGTATCTGGTACAAGACTAATATTCAGAATATATAAAGAAGTATTGCAACTCAACAATGGAGAGATAAATAGCACAGTATAAAAATGGACAAAAGATTTGAATAGATATTTCTCAGAGAAGATACACAGCTAATAAACATATGAAAATATGTTCACATCATGAGTCAGCAGGGAATGAAAATCAAAAGCATAATGGGACACCACCTCTTACACATTAAGATGGCTATAACCCCCCCCCAAAAAAAAAAACCAAAAAAACAAAAACAAAAAAGAAGAAATAAGTGCTGGCAAAGATGGAAGAAATTGGAACTCTCATATATTGTTGATGGAAATGTAAAATGGTGTAGCCATCCTGGCAAACAGCTTGGCAGTTCCTCTCAAAGTTAAAAAAAAAAATTAATGTTTATTCATTACTGAGAGATAGAGAGAGACAGAGCATGAGCAGGGGAGGGGCAGAGAGAGAGGGAGACACAGAATCCGAAGCAGGCTCCAGGCTCTGAGTCGTCAGCACAGAGCCCGAAACGGGGCTCGAACTCACGGACCGTGAGATCATGACCTGAGCCGAAGTCGGACGCCCAACCGACTGAGCCACCCAGGTGCCCCTTTCCTCTCAAAGTTAAACATAGAGTTAACACGACCTAGAAATTCTATTCCTAGGTATATACCCAAGAGAACTGAAAACATATGTCCATTAAGAAAAAAGTGTACACAAATTTTCATAGCTGCATTAACAGCCAAAAAGTAGAAAACAACTCAAACGCCCATCAACTGATGAATAAACAAAATATCCATACAACTGAATATTATTCAACCATAAAAAGGAATGAATTCCTTATTCATGCTACAGTATCACTGAACCTTGAGAACATTATGCCGGGTGAAAGAATTCAGACAGGCCATATGTGATTCCATTTCCATGAAGTGTTCCCAATAGGCAAATTCCTAGACACAGAAAGTAGATTAGTGGTAGTCAGGACAGGGACGCGGAGACAACAGGAGTGACTGCTAATGGATATGGAGTTTCTTTTTCAGATGATTAAAATGTTCTGGAATTAGTTGTGATAATCGTACAACTTTCTAAACATTGTAAAATTCACTGAACTGCATACTTTACAAGGGTGAATTACATGGTATGTGATTTAGATCTCAAAAAAGTAATAAAGCTCTATAAACAAACAAAGCCAATGTGTCCCTCTACGAGAATCCTGTGTCCATAAAGGTGGCCATGGCAAGGATCGGATCTTCAATATCTGTAGCTTTCTGACCTCTGAGTTTGAGAAAGCACCTTCTGCCTCAGCCTCTGTCCCATATTTGCTCATATAAGCAGAAAGGGTTACTTAAAGGGGAAACGGGACCTTCAATGAAAACTTTTTTAAAAAATAAACGTTTATTTACTTATTTTGAGAGACAGAGAGAGAGAGTGTAACAGCATGGGTGCGAGTCGGGGAGAGGCAGAGAGGGAGAGAGAATCCCAAGCAGGCTCTGTGTTAGAAGTATATTAGAATACCATTCAGCTGGCTCTATTTTTTTCTTCATAATATTTATGAACTTCTAATATATAATTTCCTTGTTTGTTATATTTACCGAGTTTGTCACTCCTGCTTGGATATAAAATTCACAAAAAAACAAGAATGGAGTCTGTTACAGTCACTGATATATCCCTAGTGCCAAAAGTTTAGGCAGCTCACTGGGGCGCCTGGGTGGCTCAGTCAGTTAAGCGTTCAACTTCGGCTCAGGTCATGATCTTGTGGTCTGTGGGTTTGAGTCCTGTTTTGGGCTCTGTGCTAGCAGCTCGGAGCCCGGAGCTTGCTTCAGATTCGTGTCTCCCTCTCTCTGTCCCTTCCCTGCTCATGCTCTGTCTCTCAAAAATAAATAAACATTAAAAAACTTTTTTTAGTGACTTGAATATGAATATTGCACTTTTAATCCCAAACGCCTGATGTATCTTTCAGAATAAAACCAAATAATGTTTAGGGGTGCCTGGGTGGCTCAGTGGGTTAAGTGTCCAACTGAGGCTCAGGTCCTGATCTCATGGTCTGTGGGTTCGAGCCCTGCGTCAGGCTCTGTGCTGACAGCTCAGAAGCCTGCTTTGGATTCGTGTCTCCCTCTCTCTGTCCCTTCCCTGCTCATGCTCTCACTCTCAAAAATAAACATTAAAAAAATAAAAAAAACATAGAGCTAGATCATAAGGTAGGCCTTCAATAAGGGTTTCTTGAATACATGGATATGTACGTATGAATACATTTAATGTCTGTCCCTGTGTGCATGCGTGTGCGTGTGCGTGTGCGTGTGCGTGTGTGTGTGTGTGTGTGTGTGTATGTGGAGTATGAGTAGAATGTGAGATATTGCATGTGCATTGGTTAGGAAGAGGATGGATCCTTTTTCCTACATTCAGCTTTGGAAAGCTAGGGGAAAGAAAAGGTGGAGAAAAAGGAGGAAAAGGGATTATAGTTTTCACAAACTCAAAAACTTAGGAAAGTCAGTCCTTTTGTAGCTATTAAAACAGCTGTTTGGTCATTTTATAGTATTTCTGTAAACCAATGTGCACCTAAGCGCCTGGGCTGCAGCTACTAAAAAGCAGGTGTGGCCCAGAAGCCCTGTGCACACAGTCCCTGCCCATCAAGGGGCTCTCAATTTACTTGACTAGACTATACACACACACACATACACACACAATTCATACATATGTATCATCTTTGCCAATCATTGACTATATGTTATCTAATTTACTCCTTACCACAATCTTAAGTAGATCATATTATCTATATTTATCTATGCTTACAGATGAAGAAACAAAGTCTCAGAGAGATAAAATGAAATGCCTGAGTCACCTGGTGGTAACTTCCAGAGTAGGATCCAATCCCAGAGCTGTCCTGACCTCAAGTCTGCATTCTTTGTAGGATACAGTATGCCCATCATGAATTAACATGTCAGTCTTAATCCAAAAGGCACTTATATATGATCTGAAGATAGTAGTTTTGTCTCCAATGCACATATTTTAATCAAACACCAATGCTTCCTGTCCTGAGTTCCTGCTGTCTTGTGACATTGTGCTTTTGTTCCTGAATAAAAGCAAAGGATTCTTTCTGTTGCCATCTTAAAACAAACAAACAAACAAACAAACAAACAAACAAAACAAAAGGCACTTATAATCCTACGTGAACAGATAAAACATGTCCCCAAGAACCAATGGTGAACAAGACAGGATAGAAAGTTAGGCACTGGTCGAACTAGTTCAGAGAAAAAGTAAGGGGGTTGGCAAAGTTCTTCCTTAGGGGAAAGGAGAGAGCTATTACCTTCACCTGTTCAGGAAGGCAGAGCACTAATAGAGGGCAAAGTTAAGTGGTGCGAACAGCATGATTGAAAGATGAGTTCTCCATGCCAGGCTGCCAAATAAACAGGTCACGGATGACGAAAGCACACTAGATATGAATGTGCAGTATCTCAGTAGAACTCCCAACAGAGGTGGTAACCACTGAGGAGCTGGACGCGGCTGCCCAGAAAGCCCTGAGGGAAGCCTCGTCTGTGTCAGTCCTGAGCTCCAGAGAGAACTCCCAGTGTTCTCACCAGCTGAGAAATAGCATCAGGACAGAGTCTTGTCAAGTAGCTTATTCAACCCTTTCACCTAAGGCTCAGAGAGGGCAATCAACTTGTCCTAGGTCACATAGCGAGTTCAAAGCAAATCCAAGATTTGAACCCAGACCCCCTGTCTCCAAGGCAGGGTACTGTACTGACACTTAGCACAGTGAGCAGATTCACAGGGGAAACTACAAACAGGGCTGAGAGCAGGGTACCCTTCCCCAAAGGTGTCTCCCTGCCTCCATTCCATTTAGCAGGACCGGCCTGGTGGGTCCCCAGGCAGCCTTTATACTGGGCAGTTTTTACTCTGTTTTGATTTTATTTTTTTCCTCCTCTCATTCCGTTGATGCTTGCTCTCTGGGCCATACTGACCCATTCTCTGCTCGCTCATATGGCCCAACTCCCCCCTTCTTTGCGGCAGCCATTATGTCTGATAACTGTATGTCATGCACTGTGGGTACTACATGACTGATCCTGGTTTTCCCAAGAAAGGGGTTCTGCAAAGAAGGTGCCTCTCCCTCACCCACTACAGTAACAGGCTCAGAGCGGTGTCGTTCCTCTGGAAGGCTAAGTGCCCATTATATGGCAGAGAACAGGTCTGCATTCAAACCCAGGACTGTCTGCCCCCACCACCAGGGCTGTGTCCTCCCCACAACGGTGTCCCTCTTTGTTCTCACCAGAGGGTCTGATCACTGCTGTGAACTTGGGCAACCTCACATAGCCTTTGTCTCGTATCTCAGAACCCCAGCCACCATCCGGCTCCCTTTGCCCATGAAGATAAGCCTCTTTGGTCGACTGGACACATCGGCCTTAGAAACCTTGAGCTACCAGAATAAGGGCAACGGGCTGGCTGGGCACAGTTGGGGCATCCAGCCCTGATAAGACCTCGCCACGGCTGGACAAGCTCTCAGAGACGTAAGACTTTGCGTAAGCACGAGATTAGAAGAATACATTATTAAAGTATTTAGTTCTTTTCTTATAGGTATTGACATAAAAAGGGGGAAAAAGGGTTCCCAGGAGAGATAAGACCTAATGAGACTTTCTGCGCCTTGGTTTTAAAAATATGGCTATTATGGAAATTAAGTTAATATTATTAATAAATAATAAATAACAAAAACTGTGTCAGCTGCAACCAGCTGGATTTTCGATTGGCTAGCGTATGAAACGAGAGATGCCATTGGAAATTAAAAAGGAGAGAAGTGAGCAAATAAATAAACAAACATAAACTCACTTTGCTCTTTGGACCAGACTGATGACAAGGAGACAGTCATCTTCAAGTGGATCTTTAATTTTAATTTCTTTTAGGATAAAAGAAAGTACTCTGAAGCAAATGTGACACAGCCCTGGCAGGTATTAATCCTGCACGGTGGGCACACGGTGCCTTATTGTACTGGCTCCATACTTTCTGCATTTTATTTTCAGTTTCGTGATTAAAGCAAACAAATGAACACATCCCTGACACCTATCAATTTACACTTTGCAAAGCTTATTATGCAAATAACCTTGAAAGCAAGACAAAGCAGGCTTTATTGCCCACATTTTACATTCAGAGAATTTGATGTCTGCAGGGAGGGTGGGGAGGGAGCTCTTTAATCAAGGACAGACACATAGTGGCAGAGTGATAGAGCTGGCACTTAATTCAACTTCTGGTTGAGGGCTCCTTGTGCTATATTCACCTTGACACTAAAGACACAACTGCTCCCTCTTGCAGAAAAATCTCTACAGGGTCTGGGTTGATCCAAGGACAGACACGGCACCAAGACACTTCTGAGCTCAGCGTCTCTGCTAGTCTACCCACCTTCCCATCACTCTGCTCTCCAACAATGAAACTTGATATCACTGGTCCAGTAAATGTTCCCTAAAGCCTAGATACAAGGCTGGGACTCCTAGGTAGCTCTCTATAGCACTCTGCTTCACATTCATACCAGCCCATTCTCTCTGTGACCTTTATTGTCTAGTTCATCTTTGTGAGTTGGGATGCTGCACCTGAGTGGGTTTTTTCACCTCCCCACCTTCCTCAGATGGAACGCAGACTATGAGGGAAGGCAGTGCAATGCCGGTGGTTAAGGATCCAGGGTGTTAGCATTAGAAAGACCTATATATGGGCCTTGTTCTATGCTCCACCTCTACAAACCTCTATTTTCTCAACTCTGTAATGGAGATAATAGAACTCTGAGGACAGCAGGGTTTTCTGGTTTTGTTTTGTTTTCAGTTTTGGTTGTTTCCTTTACCTAGCCTTTCTTACTCCTTTTTCTGGAAGCATGGTGCCTGTGTCCACTTAGCAACAATTTTTCCACCTCTACTGTGATTTGAGTGGGACCATCCATTTCATGTCCCTGACTCCCACCACAGAAATGGTGAGATAACCCAAGCAAAACAACCAGATTCCTTTCCTGGGGATTGATAGGGATCTCTTTCTAAGATCATAGGTCTAAAGGACCATCAAAGACTCTAGCTGCCAGGGTCATGAGGAAAACCCAACTCAAAAAGCAGCCAAACACACGGCAAACTTGAGACAGAGACACAAAGTCCATATCCTATTATCTGAACTCCTAGATTCCGCTGAATCTAGGGGCTGAAGCCAGCACGTTTGTTGAATTTCCCAGTTACACAAGAAAATAAATTCCATTTTTTTCCACAAGCAATTTTGATTTGAGTTTCTGTTACTTGCACTTATGAGTCCAGATTCTCCTATGTCCTTCTGAAATATCCTTTAGAAAGTTATTGTGAAGATAAAACAAGTTAATGTTTAGTCACACACTTAAAATAGTATCTGGTGCATTTCGAGTTGCCCAAGATGGTGGGGAGGAGATTAATTAATAGGACTGTGGTGGACTCTCGTCCCAGAAGCGGGACTGCTCTTCTGCTTGGCTCTCCAGCTCAGCTTAGCGACCAGCAAATAAAATCCCTGCCACTGCTTGGTCACGTGACCTTGGCCAGTTCTCTCTCCGGGCTCTGGGAGAAACCCATACCTGTTTTCAAGGGGCCAATTGCTTCTCCCTCAGAGTCTTAGTACCTAGGACATGAAGCCATAAGTGACACTGTCCTCATCTATCCTTTATTTGCTGAGCACACCACTGGTATGCGAGCTCTCTGGGAGAAAGAAACTGTACTCCCTTCAACCCCATCAGCCCCCACATGGTTGTGGCACCCATAAAGGATCTCTTGCTGTTTCCGAAACAGATGAGAGCCAAGTACTCTTAAAAATTAGAAAGGGAATAATGGGAACTTTTGCCAACTCACATAAGCTCACTTTTTTTTTTTTTTTTTTTAAATCTTCCAGAGGATAGGTATAGCCCACAGTAGGTACTTGGGAAATATTTTCTGGTTGTCGACAGTACTGCTCTACCTTGGGCCAGCCTAAGAGGCAAGGGATTGAAGTAGAGTTCTTACCAATAAGCATCATGCAGGATAAATTTGTACATGCTCATGAGCTGTTTCTGGCTCATCCCTCGCCCTCCCATGTCCTGCTCATCTGACACGGTAGATTTCAACCACCCTCTTTCTTCCAATTCTGGCTAACACTAGACCTCACTGTCTCTCATTGAGGTCGTGGGAGCAGCTTCCTTACTGCTTCCTACAGTTCCCTCCAACTTCCAATCTATCGTCAGTATATCAGCCAGACGGATCTTTCTAAAGTGCAAATTAACAATGTCTATTGAGCATCTGGCTTAAAACCTTTAATGACTCCTTTACCCCTTAAGATAAAGTCCACACTTCTTGGCCTAGCAAGAGAGTCCCTTGCTCTTCAATAACTTTGTACATATGACTCCCTCTCCGTGGAAAACCTTTCCCCTTCTCTGTCTTCATCTTCCTGATCCTGTTTATCCTTTAAAGCTCAACTGAAATGAAATGTCACCCTGCCTGGCCAGCTTTCACTGGACTGAGAGGCATCGCCTCCTCTGAGCTCGCTTATCACGGGCCACATTTTATCATGAGCTCCACGGCAGCAGGGACAATGTGCTGTTCATCTCTGGGTCCCTAGAATATAGTGCAGGTCCCTACAGAGATGCAGAGACTGTAAAATGAATGAACACCAGTGCTAATAGGGAAGATGCTACATTTGAACACACTCTTAAAGGCTAAGTGTGCGCTGGATAAGTACAGAAAGTACTGTTCTGGCTGTCCAAAACGTCCTCTTTCTCCCTACCTTTTTCCATAGCTCATAATCAGTGTGATATTGTAGAACCAGTTCACCAATTTTAATTGCCCTGTGGTGTGGCAGTTTGTATACACATCTGGCTTCTCCCAGCAGAATAGGGAGCTATCCAGGGCAGACACTGTGCCCTCATTTCTGTGTGTGTCCCTTATAGGGCTGCACAGGAAGGAATACAGTGTACAGGTTCAGAGCGTGGGCTCTGAGATCAGAAAAGACCTGTTTTCTAACACTAGTTCTGGCATATACCCCCTTAGTGACTTAGTGACATGCCCAATTTACTGAACCTCTGCAAGCCTTTATTTCTTTATGTCTAAAATAAGGGAGAAAAGTGTGTGCCTCATATAGCTATGATTAAATGCGATACTACATGCATTGATTTCTCCAATGAATATTCATTGAATGCTTTCTGCATGTGTGCAGTTGAGTGTACAGAAATAAACAAAACAAACACCAGCTTTACTCTCACAGACTGTCAAGTCTAATAGGGGACAGACATGATCACACACACAAATATGTCATTTCAAAGTTTAATAATTGCAGTAAAGGAAAGGGGTAAGGAGGCGCAATTCAGATTACGGGTTGGGGGATGCCATTCTGAGGGAGCAACACTGAGGCTGAGGCTGAGAACTGAAGAACAAATAAGAGATGTAGATGTGCCAAAGCCCTGTAAGGGGTAAAGAGTGCGCGATCTGGCAGAGGCAGCACTCGTTACTGATGAGAAGCTTGGGCTCTGGAACCAGCCAGTATGAATTTAAATCCTGGCTCTGTTACTGACTAGTGCATGACTTTAGGCAAATTTCTTAACTTCTCTGGCCTTTGGTTATCTCATGTATAAAATGGGGATCATAAAATTCTGTCCTCACTGAGTTATTGAGAGGACTGGTCCAGGTAATTTATATAAAGCATTTAGAACAGCATCTGGCATATCAACAGCACTCTTTCACAGCCATCCGTATCATTAATTCTTCTTTGTTTCTTCCTCTGAAGTATGAACATGGATACTACTAGAAAGGAAGAGGCAAAGGTCTTGCCTGAAGAAGACATATCCACGCTAGGAAATGAAAAAGGATAGTGGGAAATGATGGGAGGTTGTCCAATAAAATATCAGGAACTCAGTTTGCCTAGCTGAAAATGGTATAATCCTTGCCTCTAGGGTCAGCACATTTTATGGTGCCAATGCACTCCTAAGACACCTCTAGGGGACTCCCTTTGGCCTGCATTGGTTAGCTGGATTTGGACAAGGTTACTGGGATTCCTGGAAAAAAGTATAATTCTAAGCCAGTGTATTATTTAAAAATTCACAGACTTAAAGCAAAAACAAACAAATAAAAAACTCCAGGGATTACCTCTGTGTTTTTTTTTTTTTAAGATGCTTTGGTTGATTTAACATCCATCTAGAAGCCAGCAAAATTGCTGTTTGTTTATTCTGTAGCTTCTGAGTGTCTTCCTTGCCTGTGTGCGTTCTCTCCTCTCCGTCACAGGCCATAGGTATGGTTAATAAATATCTATCTATGTCTTAAGCTATGACACATGTGAAGGAGAGAGTTCTGGGGGGCAGGCCTGTGATAAGGATGAGAGGGCTAGATACAGTCCTGGGAGTCAGGCAGGGAGCTAACCCAAGCACCGCCCTCTGCACAAGTCAGACAGCCCCCTGGCCTTCCTTGCTTGTTTGAATCTGTGTTTCCCAGAAAGAAATAGTAACTTCTCCTTTTTCTGGCAGGGGTGCCTGATGAAACTCCCTGAAAACAGGGCCTCTCCCTCCCCTTCACGCTGGCCTCACACATGCTAATGCAAATGAGTCCTGACCCAGCCAGGGGTCTTCGGGAAAGCTGCCAGGAGCTTTAGAACAAACATGAAAAGAATGTTATTTCATTTCTGGCATCCTGGGGAAAGAGGGACCCAGAGAGGGAAGTTGGGCAGTTAGGGGGTGGAGGGAGAGGGACAATGAATATGAATGCTTACTGCAATAAGACTGAAGCAAAAGGAAAGGATGAGAGGAAATTAATATAAATGTCTCTCAAGTGCCAAGAATTGACATATAGAATATTTTTTTTTAATTTGACAGATATGTTTTGAAGTAGAATTTATTACTCCCATTTTCTGGATGCAGAAAGAGGCTTGGTCTCAAAAGCTAGACATAGTTTTTTCAAAGGTTACCAGACTATGAAAGGGTAGAGTCAAGATTTAAACCTAGCTTTTAAAGTTTTGAATTCCATGCTATATCTTCTCAACGAGGCTGGCTTGTTGGCTGTTCTTTGATAGATTTCCAAAGAACACTGTGAGTACAACAAGCCCACATCCTACCTATGCCTCTCTTTATCCACTTCTTCCTCTCATCTCTTTCTGCCACGATTCTAACTCTGGATTCCTCACCTCTTACCAAGGACTCCTACAACAGCTCTCTAAGTCTCCCGAATCTAACCCACACTCCATTGAGATCATTCTAAAGCCCAAATGCGGCCTTCTCACTGCTGCTCAGAACCAATCATTGGTTCCTTCATCTGCATTACAAGGCCTTACAAGTTCTGGCCCTCCAACCTCATACAGTATAAATCTCAGCCATCCTGAATCTTCTGCTCTTCCCTTATGTGTCCCTTCGATTTCCCCCTTCTTGTCTTTATTTTGGCTATTCCCTCTGCCTCAGATGCCTTAACTTTCCTAATTCTAAATGGCCAGTGCTATCCATTCTTTCAGACTCAACTCAAATGCGCCTCCCCCCGAGGTACACTGGCTGTTAGAGATCACAGCCTCCTCCGAATTTTCTTGCCTTTAGTAAGGGTAAATCATCCTCCACCCCAGAGTAATTATCTGCTTACAAATTTGTCTCTAACACTGGACACAGCTCTTTCAATCTGAGCCATAACAGTTCCAATTTTAGTCACTCTACTGCCTATAAGAGGAATGCATAAGAACATACAAGTGTAGACTCTGGAGCCAGGCATCTTGTATTAGACTCATGGCTCTGCCATTTACCAACTAGGTGACCTTGAACAAGACACTTAGCCTTACAGTGTTAGCTTTCTTATATATAAAACAAGGATACTATAGTACCTGCCTCAGAGGGTACCATATTGTGAAGGATCGAAGAGTTACTGTGGTAGGTAGTCAGACCTTGATAACTGGTTGATGAAGACAGTGACTAGGAGGCAGGGGCCATGTGACTGCTATGATACTGGCTAATAGCCATAGATGTTTATATGAAGTATGGACTCCAGCCATTCAACCTGTAGTACCTATTACTGACCTTTGGTGTTGGCTGAATTGAGTACCTACCAAATGTTAGGCCATATGTTAGGGACTCACAGAGTCCTAAAGCACGGTTTCTAAAACATGTTCTACTCTTGGATCACTGACAATCTTAGTTCCCGATCATCATGAGAACAGTATTTGGGATGGGTTCAAGGAACAGTAGAAGAAAAAAAGAAAAAGGGAAGGCATCTCTTGTTACGTCAGATATTTGATGAAAATGATCCCCAATTTTGTCACATCTTATGTCCAAAGGGCTCCTGGAAGTGGCTCAGAGAGAACAGAAAAATGTGAGCAACTTCACAGTGGGCAGGACAATTGGCTGATCATGGGTCCCCTTTATGGTCATCCTTGAGGAAGACCTACTAAAGAAACATCTTGTGTGTACTTGGTATGTGCTTGGTATGTCTTGTGTGCTGAACATCTATGGCTGGGAGCTTGGCATGTATTAACCATTCTATACTTGCTTTACCATGAAACTAATGTAGGAAGTAGCAACACTCTCACCTTGCAGATGTGGAAATTGAGAGACAGGAAAAATAAGTATCTTGTACAGCCAGAAACTATCTAATTTTTGAACTCACCCTAGGGCAATCTGACTCCAAACCCCATGCCCCTAGCCTCTCATACACCCAATATGATCGGGGTACACATATGCTTGGATCCAGGACAAGAAAGCAGCAGGTGGCCTGTATGGTCTGTATGGGAGTTAAGAGCCCTCATCCAGCCCAGCTCTGACACTGATTCTCTAAGTGACAGAGTGCAGGTTCGTGCCCTCCCTGATCTTCAGTTTCTCCCATAAAGAGAGAAGGTTCAGGTCAATGATTTCCAAGGCCTCAAGCTCTATTATGCTGTATTTCAAGTGTGAAAGCATCACAGGGTTGTTGGTAAATGGGAGAGTCTGTCCTTGAGGGAAAGGAGAACAGAATAGAAAGGAAAATGTCAAGAATCTGGATTCTGTCTTGCTTCTGAATTTCCATGCATCATTCATGATGATCCCCTGTGGTCTTCTAATACCTTTTCAGCGATGACCCTCAAGACTGCTCACAGCAACAGCCTCCATAGATGGAGGTGGGAGCGAGGGGGCAGGTAGCCACTTAGCATGAAGTGATGGACCCACAGCCAAGACAACAGGAGCAGGGACAAGTTAGGAAGCCTGGCCTCTAGCCTGAGTCCATTCCCACCTCTAGGAGTTCTTCGAGCCTTAGAAATCAGAGAAGGAAGGGACTTCTCCATTCAATCCCTTCATTGTAACAAGAAAGAAACTGAAGTTCATAAAGAGGAAGCTCTTTGCCTATGGTCTCTCGTGGATGGGCAGCAAAGCTGGGCACAGAACCCGGAGTGGCTTGTGACCCCATCCCAGGAATCTCTCACCATGTTGAGCTGTCTCTGTGCTTCCCCTGCAACAAGGCAACCCTAAGCTAGAAGGTCGGGGTCAAGACTCATTGGAAAGAACACTGCATCAGGTGTTGGGACCACTATATGTTAATCCTTGCTCTGCTCTGAATGAGAAGCCTATGGGTCATCTCTCAGGGCCTCAGCTTCCACATGTATACACTGGAAGAGCTGACCTAGGTTCATAATTCTGAATTAACCTGCAGGCTAATTGTAACTTACAAAATTGGTCTATGTGACCAATTTTAAATTGGTTGCCAGCAAGTACTAATTAAGAGATTTCACTTAAACCCCTAGATTTATGGCTTGGAATATTTTTCAACACTGGGTCTATACTCTCACATAGTAATAATCAGCTGGAGCTGAGTATTCTCTACTCCATTTATAGTTTACCATGGTCCCCACTGTTCCCTATCATAACCATCTGGCCATTGTTGACCCATTGACGTCACTTGCAAGTTCCTCCTTATAAAGCCCACCTGAGAGTTCACCCTGTCTCCCTTAGCCCCCTGCTACCCTGTGCATAGGGCTTTCACTGTCCTCTGAGATTACCACCCCACTGATGGCCAGCATCAGAATGTTTTCTGATAGTGACCTAGCAAAACTCCAACCTCTGCCTGTGTTTCCACGTAGTAGATACCAGTAACTACACCGGATTTAGGGACCAATCTAATCCGGTGTAATCTCATCTTGATCCTTAACTCATTACATTTAGAAAGATTTTATTTCCCAAATAAGGGCATAATCTGAGCTTTGGGGTAGATACGGACTCTAGTGCGGGGGCGGGGGGGGGGGTGTCATCACTATTCAATGCAGTACAACCCCTCCAATTACTTCCTCAGGAAGATTTTGCAGTTGATTTGCAAAGGGGGCCTGCAGTAGACCTGGCTGGGTTCGTGGCCCTTCCCCAGAGTTCTCACAGCCCCTGGGCTTTCCCATGAGAACACGAAGCGAAGCACCATGGACCTGTCTGGTCTCTTCTGCTTCCCCACCATAACTGTGAGCTCTGTGAGAGCAGAGACCTTGCTTGGCTTGCTTAGTTCTGCATCCCAAGTACCCAGCTTAGGGTGAGGCTCACTGTAGATGCCCCACAAATATGTCCTTTTCCAGAGCACTCTGCACTGCAGCCAGTTAGTAAGGATAAGAAAAGCTATCCTTGGATGTTTCCAGAACTGAGCTGAGCCCATGTTGCTCCACTCCGACCCAGCATATGCCCTTCTCAGGGCACCACTCACTGGATCCCCAAATGTATGAGGACCCCACCCTTCCCCTTTACCTATGCCAAATGGCTTCCCTAATAATCAAGTCAACCCAGCTCCTTCCACACCATGCTCAGAGTAGTCCCCACAAAACACAGGTTTAAATATAACCTGCCCCTCCTCAAGCTTTTCTTTGCTCCCCATTGCCTGCAGGATAAAGTCCAGCTTCTCTGCCCAGCATTCAAGGCCTAGCTTTCCAGCAGGGCCTCAGCCCTCACCCATCCACTATCCATGAGTTCACAAGAGCAGCCTGTGCCCTGTCCCTCCAGAACTCTGGCCAGTGTCCCATTCCTGGATGAAATCTTGATGCAGTTTGAGGAAAGAAACAGCCTGCCTGAGAGTCCCCAGCAGGTTTTAGGAGCCTCACTGTCTGTCAGCTGAAAAACAGCTTTATTTTTCCTCTACGAGTCTCTCTTGGCTTGAGACACATGCTGTATATGCCTCTGGCTTAGGACAGCTCTTCCCCTCTCTGGGGCCCCAACTGTGCACTTTGGAGAGGTTAGCATGACCTGATGCTAGAGGGAATTGAGTCTTGAGTCGCAAGGCTATCTCTCTCCTTACCCGCAACCCTGTCTCCCAACCAACTGGACAAGGTGCCACAACCTGGGAGAGTTCACATTCCATTCAGGTTTGGGGGCATCGGAAGCCCCCAGCCCCTGGTTAGCTCTGGGACCCTTGGCCACAACTTGGCTGTTTGCTCCAGAGTTACACAGTAGACCCAGGCCCTTGTACTTAGGGTGGGTGCCATGGGGAATGCACAGAAGGATGAAAGAATAGAGATCTTGGGATTGGGACAGAGACTGAGAAGTGGTAAGTAAAGAAGAAAGAGACAAGACATGCATATGCAGAGATGGCAAATAGAAGAGAAGGACACACAGACAAAAATAATAGATGGGAAGTCAGAGTGATGCCAAGACAGGGAGAGAACAAGAAAGTGAGAGGGGAAAAAAAGGGAGGGAAAACAAAAGTCAAGCAATAAAGAAATGGACAAAGGGGAAAGGAAAGAAGAGATGTTTGAAAAGAGGGAGGGGACACAGGGAGAGAAGGAGGGAGGGAGGCAGATGGAAGAAAGGAAAGGGAGGGAGGGGGAAGAAAAGGAGAAACGGCAGGGAGAGGGAGAAGGGGGGTGGGAGGGAGGAAGGAGAGGAAAGGGAGGGAAGGGGGAGAAAAGGCAGAGAAAAAGAGGGAGAAGGTAAATAGCAGAAGGAAGGAAGGAAAGGGGGAAGGGAAGGAGGGAAGGAGAGAGGAAGGGAAGGGAGGAAAGAGGAAGGGAAGGGCGGAAAGAGGAAGGGAAGGGAGGAGAGAGGAAGGGAAGGGAGGAGAGAGGAAGGGAAGGAAGGAAGGAGGAAAAGTGGGAGAAAAGGCAGAGAAAGAGAAAGAAAAGGAGAAGGGAAGTGGTGGGGGGAGGGAGAGAAGGAGACTGAAGAGAAGAAGAAAGGGCTGAGGAAGTTTCACACTGGGAAGAAAAAGTCAGTATGGAGTGGGGCAAGAATTGTCAGGCCTGTCTTGGCTTCTTTCCCTGGTGTTTCCTGGATCAACCCTGGGCCTCAGCCTCCGTTCACACTGGTCCAGAGGCTGTGGCCCAGGGCCCTGGTCAGCATGGAAGGCTTCTTTGGTGCCTATCTCTTTTCTCCCAAATGCTGAAAGTCCCCTCAGAAGTTGGGCCCTGTCACGCTGGGGACTTGGCTCCAGAGGCCCACTAAACAGATGGGTTCACTGAAACTGAAAGGTGGGAGAAGTATGGGGCCTGAAGCTGAATGAAGCTCTTCTGCCTGGACTCGAACTCTCCCCTCTCCAATCAACAGGGGCTTGAGTCCCTCTCCTCTCCTCCGTTCTCTCTTGAGGTGCACAGCCTGCAAATTCATGAACTGGTCCTTTGGGTCGGCCTCATTCAATCCCTCTCCTATAAGTGAAGAACCGGAGGCCTCCAGAGGGGAAAATCCTTGCCACGGCCCCAGCTGCTTCGAGCCAGAAGCAAGATGACCCTCAGGTCTCTCGCCTCCCATCATCTGGGCAAGGACTTTTGGAAGCCAGCCTTGGAGGGCTCCTGATGACTTTCATGCTGTTTCCAGTAAAGTCTGTGCTGATTCTTGGCATGAAGAGAGGAAATGAAGAGGGTAGGGTAGGAATGTAAATAAAGGGGAACTTTGGGATTTCATCTAATATATAATTATAGTATCCATGGCGGTGGCCTTGGCTGCTTTTCTGATGTACTGCCCAGGCTGTGCCCAGGCAGAGGTGGTGTCTGGGGGTGAAGGGGGCCCAGAAATGCTCCATCCAAGGCTCCAGTCCCCCTGGGCTTTTGGAATAGCATCTCTGGGCCAAAAAGCATGGACTTGTTTGCAGAAACACATGGCAATCTGGAGACACTGAGAAACAACTCAGCACATGAGAGCTGGAGATCCTGGGTGTCGCAAAAATGGCATTGGGAGTACGTTGCTAGGAGAAGCAGAGGTCTTCGTACTGACTCTGAGCTCAGCCGTTGGCATGGCAGGGCCAGGAGTGCAGGAGGAAGTATGGAATTGAGTGGTAGTGGACAGGTATCTCTTGGTGTCAAGACTGAAAAATCTGTTTTCCATACTGTTTCCAACTCATCTGGGCCCACGTGGCTCTTTGCACAAAAGACCCCTCTAAACATATTCTACCCCCTGACCCTCACCATCTCTACACTGTATCATTCTTCTTGTCATCCAATGTGGTATTTTGAGTTCAGGCTCTGGAAATAAATTAGCTGAGTTCAAAGCCTGACTTCTCCTCTTACTAGCTTTGAGGTTTTGGTCACGTTATCTAAACTCTCTGTGCCTTAGCAGGCTAATCTGTTGGGTAAGAAGAATAGTAATGGCCTTAGAGAGTAGGTTTGAGGATTAAATTAGATAAGGTAGGTAGGTAGGTAGGTAGCCAGGCAGACAGACAAATCTCCAGGTAGATATAGAGATACGGAGATTTGGTACTAGACCGCAGCCCGGCACACGGTGGGGGTCATCTAAATATTTGGTACGAAAGGGAGTTAGAGGTTGTGAATGCGTGAAGGGGAAAAGTCAGTGTCTCCAGATTGATGCACTGACTGGGAAATTTCTTCAAATCGTTCAACAACTATTTACTGGATTCTTTACTGGTGTCAGTCACTGTTCTAGGTACCAGGGGTATGGGATAAAAAGGCAGACACAGATGCTGCTCTATGCAGCTGACAGGTGAGAAAAGACAGACAACAAACAAGCGACCAGATACCAAGTCATTACAGCTTTAGTGAGTAGCATGGCTTTGTGTGTCTCTATGTATGGCAGGCAGGATTTACTGCAGATAATGTGGTCAAGGAAGGCCTTTTTCGGGAGACGAAGTGACATGTAATTCAACACGTAAAGGAGAACAAGGAGCCATCATGGGAACAAGGACGGGCAAATCCCGGAGAAGTCCATCCTGGGGAAAGGGAAGAAGCAGAGGCCTTGAGGAAGGAAAAAAGCGCTACATCCTAGCAAGAGTGCGTGGGGATGATGAGTAAAGGGCCAGTGTCCGAGATAAAGACTTACTTTGCTCTCGCACTGGAATGCCGTGAATAGGAAGGTGACAAAGTGGCAACCCCAGGCCGGATTGCTCGGGTGAAGACTGCTACCCCAGAGAGTACCGGCCAGGCTCCTCCACCTCCAGTCAAGCACGGACAGTGAGCTAGACACATCTTGTGCTCTTTACATGTTTCAGTCCATCGAATCCTCACGATCCTATGCAAAGGGTCCTATCGTGATTCCATTTTACAGGTGAAAAATTGTAACTCAGGGAGATTAAGAGATTTGCCCAAGGCCACCTACCCACCTGAGGGGAGGGGTTGGAGTGGAGGCGAAGACTTCCTTCCGTCTGATCTAATTTTAAGGCCTAATTTTCAACTGTGTATGTGAGGTGGTGGGTGGGAAGGGGCAAGTGGATTCGCGACGTCTCTACTGCCTTCCCCGCTGCTGACCTCTGACGACGGAGTCATCAAGAAAGCCTGACATGAGCACATGATGACCTTGTGAAAAATTCAAAGCGCTTCCTCATCTACCACTCATTTTAATCTTTGTGACCACATGGGGAGGTAGAACTAATTATCTCCACTTTCTGGATCAATCAGCTCCATTTCACGGATGAGAAAGATGAGTGTGAAGCACCTTCCCTGGGGGGTCTGCAGGCCACAGGCTGGGTCCATCCCCAGCGTGCTTCCCATGACAAACAGGGCTGCCGTTAGTGCGAAGGCCCTCTTGCACTCATATTCTGACAGGTCCATTTGTGTGATGCACAAGGACAGGGATAGCACGTGGGGCGAGGGCAGAGGAGGGTGGGTGTTAGAGGCAGCTTGGGTACAAATGTCAGCTCTCTTTCTCCTTGTCATGTAATTTTGGGCAAAATGTTTACCCCTTTAAGCTCCAGTTTTCCCACCAATGAAACAGGAGGTGATGACGATGATGATGGTGATACCAGATCCACAGGATTATGGCAAGGATTAAATGAGATAGCACACCCAACATCATCCTTAGCATGGTTCCTGGCACACAGGGAGTGCTCAGTCAACTATTACTCTCCCCGCTACTGCTATTATCCAGGAAGTACCAGAGGCACTGAGAATCAGGACTTTGGTGTAGTCTTAATCCCCACCTCAGAAGTGCTCAATTCTCATAGCACAGAGTTTAACCTTTCCATTTCACAGATGAGAACATCAAGGCAGAGGTGGAAGAACTGGCTCTGGGTCTCACTGGGAGCAAGTGTGGGAACTGTTGTCTGACTCCTGACCTCAGGCTTTTTCTTCACAATGCTTTCCCTTCTCTAGGGCCCTGGTTTTCCTTTTACTCCTCTCCTCCAACTCCACCCATCCCTGCTAAGAAGGAACCCCTCTCCTCCCCCAAGCCTCTGGCCCCACCATGGATGTTGGCATGTGGTTGTAGTACCCAGGCTCCCTTGGCATTCTTTTCAGAGAGCTGAGGCCAGGGAGGTGAAGGACGGGCCTGGGGCAAGCCTCTGAATGTGTGGGAATGAGCCCCCCTCCCCGGGAATTGGGCCTGGCTGCCACTGCATGTTTGCTCAGGACCCTTTGGCAGTCATCCATGGTTTGAGAAAGGCAAAGCAGCCAAGACAAGACAGAGGCTAATTACCTTGGGTAATAGGAAATTGAGGAGCGGTGACAAGAAGGGTATCTAGGCCTCTAGCCAGGCAAGGGCAGGGAAGACCATGGATGCCTAGCCCGGCCTGACCCATCCACTGTGAGTGGAGATTCCTTCTCAGGGTCACTCTCCAGTTCCAACAACCCAAGGGTGCAGGAGTTGGCCACACTGTCAGACCTTCTGGGGACCCTCTCCTCTGCTTCTCTTTGTTTGTTTTCATTCAAAAGCAAAACAAATGAAACAAACAAGGAAATTCAATTTAGACAGGGCCCAAATGCTGAGGTTTCTGTTTTGCTACACCAGGGTGAGCTTAGGACAGAGAATCAGCCTTGACTTTCCCTCCCCCAATTGGTCTCAACCAAGTGGTGCTTTGTAAAACTACATGGATAAAGGGGCTGCAAAAGTAATTTGCCTTCCTTGGTGGACTGAAGAGAGGGAGTAGAGATTCAGAGAGAGAGAGAGAGAAAGACAGAATGAGAGAGACGGAGAGAAAGAGAGAGAGAGAGAGAGAGAGAGAGAGAGAGAGAGAGACACGAAGAGAGAGGAACCCACACTCAAATAAGAAACAGGACAGAGAAACTGAGGTACACACACAACAACAGAAGAGAATAACAAAGAGAAAGGCAAAGTCAGAATGACTGGGAGAATGGCAGATAGACACAGACAGCAAGCTATGAAGAATAGACTTACACAGAGAATGAATGAAAGGCAGGAGAGATGAACAGAGACACAAGGAGGCACAGTGGGGTAAAAACAAGTGAGAGAGGGAGAAAAGCAGGAAGGACAGGAGCCCAGGAGGAGAAGAAGGGAGAGAAAGAAAGAGAAGAAATCTCGTGGCAAAAGTATGCATTCTCTGAACTCTCAAGCTGGGGTGGATCTAACACACCTTCACTTTGAAGGTGCCCGAACTGCAGAACAAGAAAGGGACATGAACGTTTAGCCCAAGGTCCCAGAGATGGAAGTGGTGGTAGTGAGATGTGAATGCAGACCTCCTGCCTGAGAGACTGGCCCTCTCCACCTGAATCCTATTATATCTCTGCGGGGGGATGGGGGATTTGGTGCCCTGTGCTTAATTAAAACTCAGGGGTGTGGGCTCATGCTCTCTTTTCATTCTATTTCATTCCCAAAGGATCCTGGGCCAGTAGCACCTCAACCTGCTCCATAGGAAATGGCTCTCCCTTGGTTGTCCTTGGAAGAGACACAGATACCAAGTGATGGAGTCAAGAAGAACAAAGCAGTAACTATATGCAAGGCATTTTGGTCAACCCCTGTCTGCGGAGTTTGTCACTTACTGCTCTTCCTTTTAACCCCGTGGTATGAGAACAATTACCAGCTCCCTATTTCCAGAGGAAGACACTGTTGCATCGAGCAGTGAGAAATGACTTTCCCCAGGGCAGGTCACGAGTAGAGGGCAGAATCAGGATTTGCACCCAGTTTAGTCTGTCCCCAAAGCCCATGCTCTTCCTACTTCCATAGACAGCCTTTTTGACCCAAGAGTAAGAAAACTGATTTTGGTAAGGAATGAGCAAGCAGAAAATAAGAAGCCCCAAGAACTGACAATGGAACTATTTTAAAACTCGTGACCGTGTTGGTCAGACTTCATGGAAGGAGAGTCACCAATAGGATGAGAGATGGGTCCAAACCACACCCTGGGATCCTTGTCGAAGCAGCCCAGATTCCACAGCCATTTAATAAAATCAGTTTTGAAAATAAAAGAAAGAAGTGTTCAGAGTTAGGAATGACAAACTCATGACAAATACATTTCCAGGACAGAAGAAGAAAGGATGGTCCCACTTAAAGACATGGCAAGGGGGTCATGGGTGTTAAGCAGTAAGGGAAAGAAAAGGTGAGGGAAAACCACCATCATCTTGAAAGGATTCGACTGATTTGTCAGCTCTCAGGGTTAATTGCTTTTGGGGTTCCATAAGACATTTCATTGCTCTCTACATAACAGGCCTGTAGGATTCCAGACTGCCTAATGCCCAGACTCTACAATGTCACCCAGAGACAGGGTTACTACTTGTTTCTCACTGGATAGGAACCACCTTCCAGGGCTCTGGCCCTCTCTGCTAGATGTTATCCCAGTAGTTGGTGAATGGACGGGGAGGGGATTAAAATTAACCATTAGCCCAACAAGGACAACAAGAACAACAGTGATAACAGCTAACACTTCTTACGCTCTTACTGGGAACTCATCACCAAGTGGAGAGCTTTTGTGCACTAGCTTATCAAATCCACTTCAGGTCCCAGTGCATCAGACACTGTTATTATCTACATTTTCACAGAGGAGGACATGGAAGCTCAGAAGGTTGACAGGCTCACTAGGTGTCACACAGCTGGTAAGTGCAGGGTAGAGATGTGAACCCAGATCTGTCTGCCTCCAGTCTATATGCTTAATGAGGGACAAAGGGACCAGAAGCCAGTCATCATGAAATCTTTCAAAAATGTTACTTTCTTCACATAATCAGTTTTCAGAGTTGGAAAAGGCTTCAGAGCTCTTAATCTAGTCACATACATTTAATAGATGCGGTGGTCCTGGACACCCAGAGGTTGGTGTCAGCACTTACTGATTAAGAGGCAGTGGAGTCATGCTCTCAAGATCTGGATCCCAGGTCAGCACTTAAGGCTTGAGGCAAATGCTACTTCCTCTGGCAGGTTTGCCAAGATGTCCCACCAGAAGAGATTTGATAGCCTGTTGTATTTTGGGGATTCCATTTCCAGAGCTCTCACTGTCCCCAATTGATTTTGCTATTCTGTACAAAGTAAAACTTGGATCCCAACATCTACAAGATAGTCAGTGGCAGAGCCAGGGTCAGAGACCCAATCTCTAGCTTATAGGGATATTCCTGAGTTTGGTGCATGAATGTGTTGGGTGTTACCAATGATCCTGAATATGTTGGATATTCTAAAGTATGCCATGGTCTTTAGAAAAGTCATGGCCTTCCAGAGGAAGTGGGGATGGGATACGGTTTGGAGGTGAAAGAGATTCACATTGTGAAGGGGTTAATACTTACTGAGCACATACATACTGTGCTGAGGTGTTTTTTGTTTAATTCTCATGTGCCTCTGCAAACTAGGTTTTATTATTACTGTTGTACTGAGGCTTATAGAGGTAAAGGATGACATAACTAAAAATGTCAAAGCCAGATCGGAATTCACGGTCTGTGGCCTTTCATACCACCATTAAGTTCTAAGTTATTTGAGAATAGAACCCTTGTCGTAGTCACATTCATACCTGCATTTCTTAGCTCAGTACCAAGTCATAGGAACTCTTCAGAAAATGTCTGCTGAATAAGTAAATGAGTTATGAGTGAATGAATGCATAAAAATGGAATGAATGAAAGAAGTGATGAATAAATAAGTGAATGAATGATGGAGTATAAGAGAGGAAGAACAGATATATGGATGAATGAGATAGATGGATGGAGAAAGGGAAGAAGGGGGAGAGAAAGGGATGGAAGGAGGGATGGATTAATGATTGGGTAAAGGATGGATAAATGAATGGATCACTGAGTAAATAAAAGAAAAACATAACTGAGTTCAATAATTTGTGGATAATGCCCTCCTTGTTAATAACTTCAGCTTTCTAGGCTAAGGGAGGTGCCCTATAGTTTTGTAACTAGGGTACATGAAGAAAGCTTGTCTCTAGAACTCTATATTATAGCTTTTGATGGATGCATCTCAATGTGGCAAATGCTCACCGAGGGGAGAACAAAAGAAGAACGAGCCCCTTTGCTAAGATTAACAGATGAGCCTCAGAATGACTTCCTTTTGTATCACTAGAAGTTTGGATGCAGTAACTCTAATATATGTTGTGAAGGAGTGATAATGGCACTATTTCTAAGGAGGGGGAAGCTGAATCTAATAAAACTAACAACAACAAATATATATATACATACGTACATATATATACATACATACATATATATATGTCATATATATACGCTGCATGCATACATACTTCAGATATACGAACCTAAGTATTTTTTCAGAGGGGATATCATGGAATTGAGAAAAGAACGCCAGGCAGGGACTCCTATCCCAGCCCTCCTTGCTAACTCACCACTTTTCCTCTCTGGGCTGCAGATTATTCATCACTAGAAGAAATGCTTTTGTGTTCCTGGCCTCCCTGGGCCCTCCAGCACTAACCCTGTGTGATTCTGTGGCCTATTGTGGCCACACTTCTCCAATGGATACTTCCAAACCTTAGCATCTGAAGGTGCACATACAGGCTGTCTATAAAACGCTTGGCTGCCTGGACAGATTACTCATGCCTTGCCTCCCAGACTTGAAATCATCTTGTTTCACATCCCCCACGCACCCAGCACATCTTACTTGTAGAGACCGTCGGGCTCCAGACACTTGAAGATGACGGAGTAGATACTGACTTCAGGGACCTCTCCATGGCTTCGACCAGCTGCTACACAAGATGTGCCCAGGCCAGAGAGTAAGTCATCGGCAAAACTCAGGAATTCTCCTGGAGGGAGACAAAGAAAGATGAGCTCCCCAGCTCAGGCCTTGGTGAGCAAACATCCTTGCTGCTGTCCAAACCCAAGAAATGTCTGGATACCATTATCAGGAGGATTAGTGGGCAAAGCAAGCATAGCATATGAATGACACAGAATAGTATCTAGCCTTAATGTCTCTTTGTTTAAATTTATGCCTGAATTTTCCCAACTGTAAAGTGGGCATACTAATATCTGCCTTTATAAAATTGTAGGAAGGCTCAAATGAGGTAAATTATTGTGCAATAAAAATATACGAAAAGGCAAAAGGTGCATCGTGCTTTCTGTCCAGACTAACTATTCTGGTCTTATTGCTGCCATTAACTTTCTCTTAACTACTTGAGCAAGATCTTCCTTCCGGGAACTGCATTCTCCTTGCTGGTGTAACAAAGGAGTTGGACCAAGGATGTAAGATAGGTTTCCTATTACATGGTCACTCTTACGCATGAAGTGGAGTCATGAAGTATCCTGTTCTGGATTCTGGATTCATGAAGCGGCTCATGGATTCAGGAAGTGTTATGTTGGTTCTGGATTCGTGAAGTGTTATGTTGAGATGTACAGAGACCTGGTCCAACTAAGGGGGAAAAAGTTCCATGCCTGATAAGTGATGGCCATGGGACAGGAAGGGACAGTGGAAGAACAGGAGCCTCGAACTCCATGATTTCTAAAAATCAATCTAGACACTGGATTTTAGGAAGCAGCTGAAGTTTAGTAGAAATAGACCTAACTAAAAGGAATAACTGGACATTTAAAATCTCAGGTTCTACTTTTAGCTCTGTTAAGAATTTGCTGGATGGCTTTGGGCAACCAAATTCCCATCTCTGTGCCTTAGCTTTGTCTTCTGTAGAGTGAAAGTGGTAGGATCACTATTAGAGCTTTTGAAAAAAGAAAATAAAAACATAGATGTGCACAAAGATTAAGATAGATGGATAAACGTTACAGTACCATTTAAACCAGGATGAATTTAGAAACAACTAAATGTTCAATGATATAGAAATAGCAGTATCATTAATAGTTCAGTGATGCAATGGAACATTTTATAGCCATTAAAAACAAGATTGTGGAAGCATATGAAGTTATATGAAAAGATATTAAGTTAAAAGACAGGTTACACTATTACAGAATAATCTAACTTTTGGTGGAAATTTTACATGTTTATCTATTTAAAAAGAGAAGGAAGAAATTACAAAAAAAATGTACAATAGTGGCTTTGTCTGGAAAGTGAGATCATGGGTATTTTTCTCTCTTATTTTTGCTTATCTCTGTTTTTTTTTTTAATCATCGATAATGGACATGTATTACTTTTGTAACAAAGAAAAAATCAATAAAAAATTACTTAAAAATAGACAAAATAAATGAACCAGGCTAAATGGCCTCTTAAAGTTCCCTTCCAATTCTAAAATTGGATGATTTAGGAGCAAAACAAACACGTGGATTATTTTATACCACACAGTATGGAATGATTTGAAGCATCCTTACCATTCATTCCTTCTCCTTCTTGTCTAATATGGAATGCCTCACACTCTCTTCTCATTTATTCTTTTTTTTTTAAATTTTTTTTTCAACATTTATTTATTTTTGGGACAGAGAGAGAGACAGAGCATGAACGGGGGAGGGGCAGAGAGAGGGAGACACAGAATCGGAAACAGGCTCCAGGCTCCGAGCCATCAGCCCAGAGCCTGACGCGGGGCTCGAACTCACGGACCGCGAGATCGTGACCTGGCTGAAGTCGGACGCTTAACCGACTGCGCCACCCAGGCGCCCCTCTTCTCATTTATTCTTAATAACGACAAGAGGAAGAAGTCCATTCGACTAAATCCTCTCCACTTGATGTTAAGGACAATCAAATATATTGGAACCAACATGGAACAGTAATAATATTGGCCAAGTGCCTGAGAAGGCTGTGACCCAAGGAGGCCACAGAGCTCTTCTCTACCACGGAACTGGTAAAGCCAAATATATAGATCACAGCCTGCTGGTGTTTCAAAGAAAAGTTTCATTCTTCACTCACAGGTGAATGATGTAACACTTGTCTGACTGAACTGTCTGGAAAGCCCTAGCATTTCAGGTAAACAACCGTTCGATAACGTACTTGTCCGTAGGGTCCAATAGAGCAGATCTGATTGTAGTGTTCTTTGTTTTCTATTTTTTTGCAAAGACATCTACAGTGCATAGACTTGATACGTAGGTGCCAGAGGGAAGCATGTGAACCAGGCTGATGTCAGCAACATGCAAGTTCACCTGCTATTGTCAGACAGCCTTGGGACTGAATTCTACTTCCACCATTTATTGCAAGTCTCCTAACCTCTGAAAGTCTCAGTTTTCCCTTCTGTAATACGGGATCAGTAACTGTTACTGAGTTTGGAGTCCAGAATGAAAGAATCTAAGAAGAGATTCTTAGACCGGCAGTCATCTAGAACCAGCAGTTGGAAACCGAAAAGGTAAATGAAAGCTTTATTCATCAAGGATGTTGGCATCCCCTATTTCTTTCACAGGCCTCTAATGTCAGCTTCTTCCACAGTAAAATCATAAACAGACAATGTCTCTCTTCCAATACCTACCAAAGCAGAGCAACATATACGGTGAAAAATGAAGAAAAGGGGGAAAAACATAGAATTACTCACTGGAGTAAGGGCTTTGTCTCTCGTGGTTTCTTAGGATTTTAAGTTTGGCAACTTACATTTGTTTTCTCTGAGCTTGGATCCATGTCTGTCTGCTTCTCAATTTGTTTCTAGATAGCCATTGAAAGAGTTGGCCCCTCATGAGGGAATTCAGGATTTCTGTGGCCAGTATTAACGGTCTTCAAGCCAAAATATGGCTGACATTCATTCACAAATGGGCATAGCTTTCCAGATGTTTCAATGCATTTCAGAACAATTGGACCCTGGATAAAAGCTTTATAACATGCCTGACAGGTCAGTAAGACAGGCACACAGCTCTAAGGTTTAAGATTTAGTTCGAAGGAAGAAACTGGATAGCATGGAACACATAACTAGTCATATGGAGGACAGTATAAGGACATACAGCACCCAGTTGTATTCGGGACTGCATAGACATGATGACCTTTGCATGGAAAGTGTCAAAAGGAAAGGAAATGACACAGTGCCAACTCTTCTTTGTTTCATTTAATCATCACAGCATCCAATCCTAAGGAGTTAAATGTCAGCATCTCTGTTGTAAAGCTGGGATTAAGCTCACAAATTTCAGGAGGGACAGAGCTGAGATTTGAACCTGTATCCTCCTAACTGGAAAGCCATACTTTTTCTTTTATACTATGCTGCCTCCTAGAGAAAGTTTAAAAACAACAGTGTTCAAAAGTGAGGTTTTCAATTCTGTTCAGTTTGCAATTGAAGCGTGTCACTCTCTTAGCTTGGGGAGTGAAACAATGAAAGAAATATTTCCTGACCTACAGTTTGTAGTGTGACAAGAGGAAGGGTTCTGAAAGACAAGAACAGACCGACAGAGTAAGTTGTAAGATCGCTTTTCTTGGCACTGTCTTCCAGAAGGTTTAAATGTAATTTCGATGGAGACAGGTGAATGAGGGGATCCTTCACTTCCTCACCTGTTGGAAGGGGTCCTAAGGAAGATCTTCTCTGTGTACAAATGCAAATCAGTGCAGTTCAACACATGCACTGGGGCTCCACAATACCCCAAGTCTGGCAATGGGACAATCAAATGAACAATACTACTGGGCAGTGGTTAAGAGGCTGGGCTCTGAATTTACACTGCTTAAGGTTAAATTCTGGTTCACCCCCACTTATGGCTTGCCTCAGGCAGGTTCTTTGATTCCCTCCATCTATCTCCTCATATGTAAAACAGATAGAATCATAGTATCTAACGTACAATGTTGTGAATATCATATAAAATATTGCATCTATTGCTTACAAATCAATTAGCACCGTGTCTGACATACAATAAGGGTTCAAAGATATGTTAACTATTGTGTTAATTATCGTTTTCGATAACACTGTCATCATATCAGAGGAGAGAAGATAAGGGCCCTTAGAACTTTTTTTTTTTTTTTTTGGTCCAATCTTTTATCCTGTCCTTTTCCAGGTGACAATTGAGGCTTAGAGAAGGAAAGTATCATGTCCATGGCCATACGCAAAGTGGGAGGTCCGCTTGGAACAAACATTTCATCTCTTGGCCCTTACAGCCTGTGTGGCAATTCCTATTAGCCTCTGAGATAAACCCGCTGAGACCTGAAGACTTTGCTCTGAACTTCTGACCAACTACCTTCAACATGAACGTGAGCTAGATTTACTTTGTGCCAGGCACTGTGCGAGACACACAGTTCCACCCTGCCATCTTCTTAAACTTGGACTCCCCTGAGAAAGATAAAAAGCCCAGGAGAGACAGAAGTAGTTCAAGAGGTTTCCAACACGTGCTATATTCTAGCAGTGGCTTGCCCGTCAGGACATGCAGAACTCCAGGGTGGAGAAGGAGAGGCAGACGTGGTGGGGGCTGAAGTCTGTCTCCTCTGTGCCCACACCAACTTCAAGCCAGATCAATGCCAGTTTGATCTATTGTATATACTGATGGTCACGTTTTATTTAAGTTGGGGACAAAAAACTGTTCTAAAAATATTGGCTTATAAGTTTTACTGCTTAAAATGTTTGAATCCTAAAACCCTGCCACATTCTCTGGTAGAAGAAATACAGAGGTTCAGGAATGTTGCACCCCACCCCCCAACCCCCAATTCAAGGCTTCACAGCCACTCTGGGGCAGAGTCGAGGATCAAACCTATTTGCTTCTGAGCTCCATGTGCCTTCCACTAGGAAACTCTGCCCAGGTTAGGCTACCCCTGTCCCCTCCTCTCTGGTATGTTATGGCTGTGTGGCAGGACCCTCCTAGACGGGGCTGCTGTTGCCACTGCCTAGCCCATGCCTGTCCAAGATTCTAACATTCTTTCTCTGTTTTTCTTTCCTTGAAAACAGATAGGGAGTTGGGAGTCGCTGTACAGGAATGTGCCTGTTCCCCATTATGGCTCTTCTGGGGCTGTAACCCGAGTGGGCTTGGGCCAGACCCCCACACACTGCTTCATCCACTCAGACTCGAGCCTTGCTCTCATTACGATCCACAGCGGAGGTCAATCACAAATTCTGCCGGAGATTCAGAACCAACCCAACAAAGCACAGTAATTTTTCGAAAGGCCCCACCCCCTGCCTCAATCCCTTCTCCTTTTATCACTCCCTCAAATCCCCTGCCTCCTCGTTTCCCCCCTCTCTCCCCTTCTCCCCTCACCCCCTCACTTCTGATTGAGTTGAGGTCACAGTCAAAGTCGGCCACAAGAGCAAATTGAAAACAGGCTGGGGGGGGGTGGTGGGGGGAGAAAAAGCAGCAAAGAAATTCCAAAATGGAAGGGGCGGGAGTAGTGAGTTATTTAGCCCAGGTGGGGAGAAAGGTCCCCGCTCCAGCCTCCACGCTCTTTTCAGGAAACGCCAGGGGGATTTGGAGGCAGCTTCGGGCCTGGTCTCTCTCTAACCTGAGGATGCTTCTTGCTGTGGTGCCAAGGAGAAGCAGGGCTCTGCATTTCCCACCATTCCTTTAGTTGGGCCAATGTAGAAATTCATTCAGAGACCTTGTCACGACAAGATGCATTTTTTTCAGGGCCTCACATTATCAGCTGCCATTGGTTTGTTTCTTCACAAACACGGTACTTGAAATCTGAGGAGCCAGTGTCTGGTTCCTACCTCGAGCATAATGGCAGTACGAGGTGGAGGAAAGAGAGTGGGTTTGTGGGGGCAGATGAAGGACCCGGTTTTGAAGCCAGCCTCCACCACTTAGGAACTATACTATCTACGGATGGATGATTAAGCTCTCTGAGACTGCTTCTTCATCATCAGAGAATCAGGTGAGGAACAAATAATTTATGTGGTATGCCTGCTACATGGATGGTTTACCAATGTCCGTGCTCCGCCAGTCCTGCTACCGTATGTCCATTTCCATCAGGTCACAGCAATTTGTCTGACAGCCAAATTTTTAGTGGTGAAACTCAGCTACTTTGAGATACATTATATAATATCTAACTCCCTAGAACTTTTTTTGTTTTTAAAGGAAGCAATATTTAAGAAGGTTGAGGGAAGAAGGATGGAAGGTAGGCAAAGAGGAGAGAGGGAAAGGAAATGTCTATTTCACTCTTATCGTATGGCAGGTATTTTTTTTAACATTGCCCTGATTAAACATTGAAAACAGCCCCATTGTGATTTTCAGTACAATCTAAAGATTTGGGTTAACCACGCTTTTACAAATGAGGAAACAGGTTGAAAGAAGGCTAAGAAACTTGCCTAATGGGATCCCATGCTTTTCCTACTGCACATTTACCAACAGACTAGGAGATGCTGTTTCAGCAGGATTTGTGTTTTGGTCACCTCTGTGTCCTCAGTGCCCAGCATAAGGCTGGCCATGCAGAGATGTGTGGGACTCTAGAAAACCAGATGTCAGTGGTTGAAGCCTGGATCCACACCCCATCTCCCCAACAATGGCATCGGGCATTAGAACTCTCTTTTGGGAGAACCAGGATGCCTCCTGGGTGACCTCTTTTAGGAATGCATAGGACTCGCATGATATAAAAGAGAAGGGACTGCCAAAAAATGATTCTTTTTTTTTTTTTCAATTTTATTTTTTTATTTTTTTTTATTTTTTTTTATTTTTTATTTTATTTTTTTATATATATGAAATTTATTGACAAATTGGTTTCCATACAACACCCAGTGCTCATCCCAAAAGGTGCCCTCCTCAATACCCATCACCCACCCTCCCCTCCCTCCCACCCCCCATCAACCCTCAGTTTGTTCTCAGTTTCCAAAAAATGATTCTGAAAATGCCAATGGTGGTCTAGCAAATACCTACCATAAGTTCCTATGTGCCAAAAGTCATGTGAAGGGACTTCTGGCTCATCTCCACGCAAGTCCTCGAGTGAACCATCCATCGATTGGACCAGCTTTAAACCCATGCCTCCTTCTACTAACAGCGCACGAGTTTTCCACTGGAGAACCAGCTCTCCCCTAATGTCAACCTATATGATTTCGGTGGAGCTAAGGCCTACTCCTTCCTCCAGAGATGGGCATGTGGTCAGCGACCCGATATTCCATGTCAGAGGCCAACGAGAGATGAACAAGTGACTCAAGCCTGATCAATCGGACTAACTCCTGGGACAGAGTCCAAGTCCTGATGATGACATCATTTGAAACCTTGGATCAGTTGGGTCTGTAGTTAGATATCCTCTTGGATATTTCAAATACATGAGTCAGTATTTTCCCTTTTCTGCCAAAGTACTTTCCATTTGTTTTCAGTTACTTGCAACCAGGAGCCTTACCAGACACAAATCCTATGAGGTAGATTTTATGATTGCCATTTTATATGAAAAAAAAAAAAAAAGCTTACAGGTCTCAAGCAGATTGCCTAAGGTCACACTTCATCTAAATAACAAGGCTGAACTTCAAATCCATAGCTGTCAGACTCCAAAATCTGAGCCTTTCCCATCATAAAACACTGCCTTGGGCAAGAGATACAAAGATTCTATTATTCAACAAAAATCACTGAGAATTTCCAATTCCTATTTCCTCTAGTCCTGTTTTCCAACCTCATTGCCTACATTATCTTCCTCACTAACTCATTCCAGCAATACTGGTATTCTTCTGAGGAAGAATGCCATGCATTCTCTAACCACAGGGTCTTTGCACCTATGGCTTCCATCTCTGGAGAGCTCTTCCCTGTGTTTTTTGCATAATCATTCCTTCTCCTTACCCAGATGATTACTTAAATGTTACTTCCTCAGAAAGGCCTTCTCCAGCCACTCAGTCTCATCTAATCCCTTTCTATCCCCCTTTTCTACTTTCTCTTCATAAACCTTATCAATCTTTCTCATATATTGATGAATTATTGTATTGTCTGTATACCCCACTATGAGCCCCATGGGGAAAGGACTTTGATCACTTACCACAGCAACTGTACATAGCAGATTCTCCATAAATATTTACTGTGTACTGTGACCTGAGGTGATGGCTGGCAACACAACGTGAAGAAGAATGTCTAAGTTTACGTGCCCTGGGAACCAGAGACTAAAAGAAGGGTCTGGGTGCAGATGGTTATTCCGAGAAGCATGCATGGGAGAGAGGAAAGAATCAAATAAGGAAAAAGAAACATCAATATAGAAGTGCATGATGAAGTCTACTGCCATGAATCATAGGAACGCCATTCTACAGGGACCTTCTAAGAAGGGAACTAGATGTCTCCCAGAATCGTTTGGCTGAAAGCTGGGAGCTAGAGAGCATACCACCTGATTCCTGATAACCACTGGTTGAGAACCTCCCCGTGAAAAGTTCCCCATGCCTTTTTTTTTTTTAAGCTGTGCATGTACATGAGCCTAGGGAGCTCCCTTGGTCCTGTATAACAGCATGATGAGGCAGAAAGTGGAAGCTTGCTTTTGAGGTCACTATCAGTATAAGGTGAGCCTTGGTGTAGACAGTACTACCACCACTGCTGTGGCTAAAATATCCAGGACCAAGCGGGTATAGTATAGCCCAAGAGGTGTCTGCTACAAAGACCCAAGTCCTGTGTTTGAGAAATTCACAGAAAGAGCAACTGACATGCCTTGTTCACTGAGGTCTAGGACAGACGCAACTGGGTAACCCAACTGGTGAAACAGTCCACAGACAATTATTAAATACCCACTAGGTTCCAAGGAAAGGACTACCCACTATGGACAGAGCACTGGGCCACCCTTTCCCTGTGGTGCTCATGGCTTAGCAAGGCAGATTTGCAATGGTTGCTTTTATGAGCAACCCACCAAAGAGTCCTGCAACTTATTATTAATATGGAATTTAATAATATTAACCTCAGTATTAATATGCACTTGGCCAATAGAGACTGCCCTTTGCTACCGCTGGATTAATCAGGGCCAAACAAGCCCTCGTCATCCCCACCATCTCGAGGACAAATGATGCTAATGCATTTGGCCAGAGTGGGTATTGCTAACATGTGTGAGGAGAGCTGATCTGGGGGGCAGGCTTGTGGAGGAGGAGCAAAGTGGAAAGACAGCCAAGGTCCCCTCGCCATCACTCTCTGAGGACCATGGTGCTTGTTTACTGCCCTCACAGCACGCATCAACAGAAGCTTTGCTTTTCTTCCTTGTCTTTTTTTTTAACTTGCATTCCTAAATGTTACACTATGGTGAAGTGGAAAGAACCGAATGTACAAAATGTGCTTCTCATCAGAGTCTCCGTTCCCCTAACACTTCCAACTTTGTCTGGGCCGAGCACTTCATTCAACGTCTCCCTCTCTGGGTAAAGAGGCAGAAACATTGTGTGCTGACAGTGGGTCCTAATAGCCCCTCTGACCGCAAGTCTGATGAAACAGTATACAGTCTGGTGGAGCTGGGGTTACTATTCTCATTCTATCCAGAAGAGAGGTGCAGAGAGTTGGGGCAAGTGGCCCAACCACACACCTACTGCACGGTGAAGCTAGCACTTGAACCCAGATCGATCCAATCCCAGAGCCTGTGATTTTTCTTAATTGTTCTGTTTCTACGGACCTCAGTCTCCTTGTCTTAGATGAGGATGTCATTATCTACTCTGGAAGAGGGACATGAGGAGTGAATTCAATTAAGTCCATAAAAAAATGTAAAAGTGCTTTATTATCTGCAAACTGTGATGTGTATCTAAGGGGTTGTTGGTGAGGTAAATCCACAGAATAACAGGCAAGAGGATGAAAATGTCAGATGGGTTCTGCTTCTGGAGTTAGAAGGAGGGAAAGGAGGCCACCTTAAGGGAGGAACTGAGGTATGTTGGTGTTCAGCCCAAAGGACACACAAAATGGAATGATGATGAACCTTTACCAACCTGGAAACATACTCATCAGTGGCAAAGAGGAATTTGTATCCCAAGAAGGGGAAAGGCATTGTGCTGGATGAGGGTGCTATAACGCAGGGCAAGTTAGGACTCCTGGGGCTGGAGCTTCCAGAACTCTTAGTCCTGGAAAGTGGGCTTCTCTTACTTCAGTTCAGCTAAAGTCCTATTGCCTCAGAGCCTTCTGCATCACCCTATCTAAAGCAGACATAGGCTGCCTACTCTCAATTAGTCTTCATAGAACTCTTGATTTTCTTTTAAGCACCTGTAGTTACTATGTTCATTTATTTATTTTCATCTGATTACTAAAACATGAGCTCAGAAGGCTTATCCATCTCGTTCCATCTTTTTCATGGTTTCTGTTTAGCAAAGAGTGGGGGACAGAGTAACCATTCACTAAGGATTCACTGAATACATTGGGGAGAGGTGAGGCCTGAGAGGCAATCAACTAATGACTCAGCCACGACTTTGCAAACATGTGGAGACAGCCTGTTGTTTTTGCTCATACCTGATATCTTTCCAAAAGCTTTCCTTGGCCACCCTTCCATCCAGCAAGGATGAGGTACCTCCTATGAGTTCCCATAGTGCCTTCACTTCCACCACTGTGGTCCTTAACCCATTGTCCTGCAACCAACTGTTTAGTGTCTCCCTCCCCCAGGACTTATGGAAAGGGACCTGGCCTGTCTTATTCACCATCTGAGCCCTATGCTGGGGTGTGTGGAATGATTAAGTAGATGAATGAGCATGGCTTCCTTCCCAGCTGGAAGCAGGCCCGCTATGCAAGGGGCGGGGTGGGATTTCCCAGCACACCAACCTCTGAATTGTGTGGGGAAGAGCAATCCCAGGAGGCCAGTAGATCTTGTGTGAAAGAACACTGAATCCAGGGTCAAAGGGCATGAGCTGTGCCCCTGCCTTCCTATGAGACTTTACAAATCTATTCACATCTCTGCCACAGCAAATGGCCGTAATAGAAAGGGCATGCATCAAACTCTTGTCCAGCCTTTACCTGGTTTGATCTTGCAACCAATTCCAACACTGAGACCCTCTTTTATTTTCCTCTATATTTGCCTATCACTTTGCTTCTTCAGTCTCAGCCTCCCTGAGCTTTGTCTAGCTGTCAGACCCCCCATACCCCAGGAAATTTCTGTCATTGGTAGTACCGCTTCTTGATCTCTGCCCAACCCTGGCATTTCTGCCCAGCTAAGCCTTCTGCTGTATCACCTTACCACTCGCACTGGCTGCCTATGAATCCTTTGACTCCTGTCTCTCTTCATGAGGAGGGTTGCCATTCTCTTCTTACAGCTTTCTCCTTTTGTAAAGCCCTTTAAAGTTCACAGTGCAAGCCCCTACCTTCTTTGCCATCATACTCAAGCTTCACAAGCACTCAGCAAGGTAGGAAACATGAATAGAAGTGAAAATTCCCATTTTACACAAAGGAAAACTGACTCAGGAAAGGAATGTGTCTACAGAAGAGGTACCGGGGATGGATCACACATTTCCTGATGTGAGATACAGTGTTTTAGTAGCTGTACCCTGTGCTCTTGTCTCCTCATCCAGACTGCAGACCCACCTGTGACTAACACAGCTTTACAGCCACTCCCTGAAGGAACTAATGAGGCCCTCACCTTTAGTGAGCCCTCCGCACATTTACTGATTTAGACAATTACATTTACTAAGACATCAGCATCAAACCCCCATTGGAGAGGGAAAAGTAGCAGAAAAGGCAATACTGTGCTCCTGGGTTTAAATCCTGGCTTTGCTGAATGACTCCTCCGAGCAAGTTACTTAATCTCTCTAATCCTCATTTTCTTCATCTGAAAAATGCATGTGAAAATGCCTACCTCACCAGAATCAATAGAATCATACTAAGAGCTAATTTACACAATGTATGCAAAACACTTAGCACGGTGCCTGGCACATGGTAAACACTCAGTAATGGAAACTGTATTGTGATTACTTTTATTATGGAAAATGCCAACCCATAAAGCATTTCACAGGAAGAAAAGAGGAGAAATTCAACAATCCAGGGACAGTGAATTATCCTCCTGAATTTAGCACCTCTTACTCTGCCCAAACCAGAACTGTGTAAACTATGTGCCCAGAGATTAAAATTTGCTGAATGCCCAAAGCTGCCCTCCCTTTTCTAAATATAAACGTCAAAGCCCATGGTTAGCAGATAGCTGGGGTATCTTCCATAGATAAGGGAGCCTCTGTTTGTCTTTCTTCTTCCCTCCTGGGGTGGGATCAGGCTTCAAACCCAAATCTGACCAAGACTCTCCAAAGGCAGCTCTGGGGGGACCCTGTTAAGGCACCAGAGAGGAATGAATGAGGTCCTAAGGCCATTCCATTCTCCCAGCCCACTTCCCCCAATACACACACACACACACACGCACGCACACAAACACATATCCCCCTCCTCATCCCATCCCTGTGCCCAAGCCTTACGGCAGGGAGACGCCAGGAAGGTGGAGGGAAGTCCAGCAAAGATGACTCAGTTTTTCTAGTCGTGCAAACAACACCATTCCACCAGGCTGAGGTGAATCACTGAGAAGAGGTGGGACCTGGGAGGTGGCAGAGAGAGGTACATTTCCAAATGAAAGAGACACACAGAAAGAAGGAATAGGACGGAACAGAGAAAGAGTCAGAAAAAGACTCATAGCCAGGAAATGCTCAGAGGCAGACTGAAGTAGAAATAGATAGCAATAGAAAGGAACAGAGAAGGAGAAAAAGAGTCATACAGAAATGGAAAGATAGAAAGAGAGACAAAGAGAGATCAAAAGAGAGATAAATGGAGACAGAAGGAGACCAAGAGTAAGAGAAACAAGGAAGGAAGGAAGGAGGAAGACAGGAGGGAGGAAGGGAAGGAGTGAACTATCCCAAAAGAGAAAGGGATAATATCAAAACAAAACAAAACAAAACAAAAAACAGGAGGAAAAGAGGCAGAGAGGGACGTAGACAGCAAGAGAGCTGGACACTGAGAATGACCCCTGCAAGAGGAGGAGAAGAGGACAATGCCTGGCCATTGCCACTGAGCCATCTTAGCTCTCCCAAGGGCAGGCTAATGCTCCTTCTTCTCATTCCATCCTCCATGACCTTATCCAGTCCCCTTGACAGAAGAGACACACCCTAGGCCCAGAGGGGGAATGCTGTCCCCTTCCCTTTTAGCTTTGGATCAAAAACCAAGTCAGTCAAAGGTCCTATCGCTCTATAACCTGGCCATAAGAGGGCCTTGGGGTCCCACTGAGATCCCACAGGGAGAAGTGACTTTCTGGAGATGCCCAGAGGCCGGGAGGGCCTCCACAGGAGATGGTGGCCCTTGAGTATCTGACCAGGGCAACCTTGATGGGGGGGGGGGGTGCCCACCTATCCCAGGGGAAATGACCTGGGAGGTAAAGACGACAGTGTGAGTAGGTGACAGCCATTTGCATCCAAACCCCCTCATCTATCCTCCCACACACATACAGGATTTTTTTCACTCTCTTAAAATGACTTCCTTGCTTCCCAATTTATATTAAATTTTTCCTTTAAATAGAGAAGGGGAAACAAGTTCTCTCTTCAACCCACAATGAAAGCTATAAAAGGGTTTTTAAGCTTGGAAAATTTGGCTGGTCAGTTTTTCCTACTGTTTAATACATGCCTTAGGTTACAGTGAATGAGTAAACATGGTTCATAAGCTTCTAATTCATAACTAGCCCTGTGAGTTTATACCATATATAGACACACACACACACTGGATATATATATATGGATATATATATATATGGATATATATATATGGATATATATATATGGATATATATATATATATATATGGTGAGTGTGTGTATAAGTAGGGTATATATTCACACACATATATAATATAGTATACATGTGTAGTATTCATGTATATGGTATACATATGTAAAAACAAACATGTATGTCTGCATCTACACACATAAACATACACATGGAAGTGTGTGTGTGTGTCTAAGTGATCTCTCAAATTTGACATCCCATTAGGGTTGACAAAACACTCTCTCATTTGATCCCCAGGAGGTAGGCAGGGTGAGATGTCACCTCCAGTTTGCTGATACCTTTAGTGAAGGCAGAGCTCCAGGGACCAATAATCTCCCATATTACAGTTCCCCTTGCCAGTCACACAGACTGATTACGTGAGCACTGTTCAGGCAATGCACGCATCTGGATCTGCAAGAACCCAAAGCAAGGGGAGCCTAAGGCGTCATCGGTTTCAGGCCTTCATTTTACAGATTATAAGACTAAAGCTCAGAGATTCACTGCTTGCCCATAGGGTGCCTCTGTGCAAATCTTCCTTAAATACTTTGCTTCTATGTATCTGCAAGTGGTCCTAAAATCCTGGTTTATTAGAACAAGAGACATGACTATAATGTCTACAACTGGAATGAGGAGTTTTTAGATGTGGTAGTACTGTGCACTGTAAAACCTGTGCAACTGTACATGGCATTCCTGGGAGGGAGCTCAGCCAAGGTCAGGGCAGAGAGGAGGGCAAGAGAGAAGATAGGGAGGGGGTGCCTGGGTGGCTCAGTCAGTTGAGTGTCCAACTTCAACTCAGGTCACAATCTCACGGTTCGTGAGTTCAAGCTCTGCATTAAGCTCACTGCTGTCAGAGCAGAGCTCACTTCAGATCCTCTGTCCCTCTCTCTCTTCCCTTCCCCCACTCATGCTCTCTCAGGAATGAATAAACATTTATTTAAAAACAAGAGAGAGGATAGGGAAGGTAAGACGAGAGAGGAACCAACCTTAGATTGTCTAAGAAGATAACTCATTTCACTTCAGGTATAACAGGAGAAAAATAATACCTAGTGTTTATTAAGCACTTAATGGTGTCTGATGGTTCCAATAACCCTTGAGTGGGACACATCTCTACTGCTGCCTTCTCTGCTGTCCTCCAACTAATGCTGCTACTACTGACCTTGAGCACTCACGATCTGTAGAGTAGCACGCCTAGTATTTCATTAACGTCACCTCATTTCGGCTCCAAAAGAACTCTAAGAGCTGTTTCCCTGAATTTACAGATGAAGATGTCAACACTAACACACGGGCAGTAATATGTCCAGGTTCATGCAGCCAACTGTGTGGCTGAGATTCAACTTTGGTGAGGAAAGGGTAGAGGTCAGATTCCTCCACATTCTCTGAAGAGAACTCAAATGCTCTACCTACTTAATCACTACTGACTCTTTTGGCACACCAGACTCTACCTACTCTGTATGTGGGGGGTGTCAATACCCAATAAGTACCAGCCAAGAATGAAAGCATCTCTCTGAATTCTCATTCGTGTGTTCTATAGTGTCCCACAGTCGGTTCATCCCTTTAATCATGCCAAGGATGTTGAACAGAGCCATATGGATGATGTATCTGTGGAGTCTGTGCTCTGAGGCCACAATGGCGGCTCTGCCCCAGCTTTTCCTCGGTACCCAGTTTGTCTCCTTATTTCCACCTCTCCCTCACTAGCTTCCCATTTTGAATACAAACAGATATGGATAGTCATCATAAATTTAAAAAAAAAAAATTAAAAAGGCAAGGCAAAACAAAATTAAAGCCAGGAGTCTGCCACAGGAAGCAAAGCCACGTCTTTGGATACCAGTGGAAATGGGCTTTCTGTCTTCAGCATCCTCTAGTATAAATGGGAGTAAGTTCTCCTACTTTGATGATGTATTTTATGGATTTAATGTGATGTATAGTTTCTGGCCCATTGCTTGCCACTCAGAGCTTTGTTTTACAGACTGGAAAACAAGAAGCGGATATCGGCCAGGGTCACTCACACTGGACTAGAACTTAACGGTGTGTATATTTCATACCCATCAACTCCTTACCATGGTCTACGAGACGTCAGTGGTCTAGGGCCACCACTGCAGCTAGGGCCCTTTGCTCCCCCTTGCTGATGATACTTCAGTGATCTGAACTCACATCATCAAAGAGGTATTCTCTGACCCCCTAACTAAAGTGGCATCCCCAACCTCTGTCCCCATATCCATTTTTATTTCAAGCACTTATTACTCCTTGACGTTATATTGTACATCAGTTATTTTATCATCTTATCCCATCCTCCTCCCCCTACAACGGGAACATAAGCTCAATAACAGCAGGTATTTTGTTTTCTTCGGTGCTGTAGCTCAGCTTCTATATGTTTTTAAATGTTTATTTATTTTTGATAGGGAGACAGAGAGAGACAGCACTAGCGGGGGAGAGGGGCAGAGAGAGAGGGAGACACAGAACCTGAAGCAGACTCCAGGCTCTGAGCTGTCCGCCCATAGCCCAACATGGGGCTTGAACTCACAAACTGCGAGATCGTGACCTGAGCTGAAGTCAGACGCTTAACTGACTGAGCCACCCAGGTGCCCCAATGCTGTATCTCAGCTTCCAGAATAGTTTTTGGTGCACAGTAGGTGCTCGATAAATATGTATTAAATGACTTAAGTCATAGTTCTTCACAAAATACCAAGAGGCTAGCCAGGCTGGGATTCTGATTCCCATTTTATACATGAATAAACAGGCCTAGGGAGCTGAAGAAGTTTCTCTAAACTTCAGCTGGTGACAGAGGTGGGACTGGCACAGTGCGTGGTCAGACTGAAATCCAAATTTCTTGCTCTCCCACTAAGCTGTATTTCTTATTATCACTCCCCTTCCTCTCCAAGTATATATGGGGAGTGGCTGTTACTTGAGATTCCATTGCTTAAGTGAGAAGCCACAGGAGATGGAGGTGTTAGGAGTGATTTCCCTGTGTGTTCTCCACCCAGACACAGGCCTTGCCAGGGCCATGCTGTGTACATACTAGAGCACTGGTCCTCAGTGGGAAGCACGCATCATCCATGTTCCAGACCAGCCACCAGCAGCCAAGAGGAGGAGGGCTTGGTATCAAGTTGGTAGAATGGAGGAAGAGGGTAGGAAGGGACTGCTGTAGTCATCTTCAAGGCTCCAGAGAGCCATAAGGGAGAAGTCCAATTTCCCTTTTGGAGTAATTTCCTCTCTATGAAGCGGTGATGACTTATTTCATTACCCCAAGGTTTCCACTTGCCTCCTGGGAACAGCCAAGTCCTGCAGAAGAGGGAGGGACTCACCAGCTCTTGGGTTCTCTATGGAGAGGAAAGGCCTGGGCTGGGACTTGGGCTGGGATCTGACCTCCTCTGTGACTCACCTGCCTTCTCTGGACATCAGCTCACTCAGAAATCTTGGGCATAGAAAACCCTGGGGATTGGTTTGGGGAGATGGTGTTTAGAAAACTGTAGGCCGTGGCATGCTATAGGTCCATACTGTGTTTGGTGTCCCACAAACGTGATGTCCTTAACCCTCACAGAAATACATGACGTTGGCATTATCGTGCTCATTTTGTAATTGGAGAAACAGCAGTGCAAGGTCAAGGACTGTGTCCAAAATCACACTGATAGTGAAAAGAACGTTGAGATCAGAGTCAAGATCTCTTAATAATCTGTCCCTCTCAAATGCAGACTCGGGGTATGGCCACCTGACATCCTCAGAGTCACAGCCAGGGTCCTTAGAAACCAATGAAATCTTTTGTCTCCTAGACAGATAAACAGGCATGAAGGGAAAGGGACTTGTCTGGGATCACATAGCAAGATAAAAGCAGAGTCCAACTGGAACCAATCCAGACTTTCCTGCTGAACTAAAAAGTGAATGGACATTCAATGGTAGTCCGCATTCCATCATTATTAGCCAGGTGAGAAGAAGGTGGGCAGCCTTCTTCCCCCCTCCCCCACCCCTGTAGGGGGAAGGGCAAGAGTTCCTAGGAAAAGGGTCCTTCCAAGCCTCGCCCTCTAGACCACAATATTCCCACAGCCTAGCATAGTGCTGGTGCTTAGTGGACATTCAAGATCTCTTTGAATGAATGAGTGAATGAATGAATGAATGAATGAATCACTCCTCTCTTCTTATTGTTCTGGGCATCTTCCCATGGCGACACTTCTGTTCACACTCTTCTACTTGTCTGGTATGTTCTCTCTGTCCTGCAAAGTCAATCTTTAGGCCCCAGGTTAAGGTTCAAGCCCATCCCCACTACTTTCCCATTCCACATTCCACATTAATTTACAGGGACCTCAGAGAGCTGCCGTGAGGATCCACGATGTTCAGGAGAGGTCAGCGAGTAATGCATTCCATACTTGCTACAAGGTGGTGGTACAGTCGTGGTCATAGGCTTCAACATGTCACCTAGTCCTATGACCTGTAGGGGTTCCCATGTGTTCCAGTCACTCTTCTAGAACTTCAATTTCCTTTCAATGTATGCATGAATAGGACCAGTCAGCTGCCTGTGACGTAGGGGTGTGTGTGATGCGTGGAAACACCCTGCCTTGGGAAGCCCTGATTCATGGTGGCATCACTGACATCCTTGCCTTCATGCAGAGCACTTTGTAGTTTACAGGGTATTTTTCTTTACTTTCTTGTGATCCTTACAGCAACACTTATGAGCAAATGATGTTACTTTTACTTTCTAGACAAGGAAAGCTGAGGATCAGAAGAGGGAGCTGATTTGCCACCACAGCAGTTAAGTGTGAGATGTGGGATTCTTGCAAGGTATTTAGCACCTGCACCCAGTTCTGCTAACCCCCTGTCAAGTGACCTTTCCTCAGTGTCTCCATGCACAAGGTAAGGGCATGATTAGAGTATGCCAAAGGGAATGCTTTCATAGAAGGAAGTGCTGGGATGATCAACATAAGGCAGGGCAATGGAACAGGAAATGCACTTTGGAAGACCTGCCCAAGAGGGTTTGAGAAGACCCCCCTGCCAGGCAGTGAGATGTGGGACTCAGCTCTAGAGCACAATTTCCTCCCATACCTCTCCTCCACCTCTGAATTTTTAAGCACATCCCTGGGTAAGCTGAATTTTTCAAAAGTTCCATTTGGATACTCATATGAATCTTGATTCTCTTCTTTGATCTAGGGACAGAATCCTGATTTTGAATGGATCAACCCCTCAGAAAACAGTAAAGCTTACATCATAAGCCAATGGATGTTTGCAAATGGTTGCTTTAGTGGTGGGCACATGAGCCAGACGTAGGGAAAGTGTGCTAGAGGGCTTCCACACAAGCTTTCCCCTCTCTCTTAAGATGGAAACGTGGAGAAGAGAGTCCATTTTCTCTCTTGAACATATCTGAATATAATGCTTAGAAGCCTTGCAGCCATCTTGTGATCAGCACGAGGCAGCCATCTTGGCACCAGCCTGAGGAAGGGGCCAGAAACAAGGGCACTTTCAGAGAACCAGAGCTGGGTCTCTGATGTGCCACATTTGGATCCACCCTACCTCTGGACTTCTGGTAACACAAGATAATGCATTTCCTATTTGTTTAAACTGATTTGCACCAAAATGACTGTTCCTTGAAGACAAAAGCCACCTGCCCCCTCCTGGTGGGTCTTACGTGCAACCTGCATTGTGACCCAGTGCAGGTCTCTCCAATGGTGCTATGACCTACTGAGTCAGGTAGCCAAAAGTTATTAGTCACAAACAGTAAAGTCAAAATATGTAAGAACACTTGACTTTTTTTTAGATCATTAGACCAATGGCTGTCAAACTTTAATGCATCAGAATTACCTAATGGGAGGTGCATACTGCATCTCCACAATACAGATTGCTGGACCCCAGCCCCAGAGTTACTAATTCAGTAAGTCTGTGGTGGGGCTTGAAAATTGAAATTTCTTTCAGGTTCCTAGATACTGATGTTGCTCCTGGTCTGAGTACCACATTTGGAGAACAAGTATTTAGATGATTTTATACTAATGTCTCTTGCACTTATTTGCACATAAATACGATTTCTTGGATAGGAGAAAAGGAAGTAAAACTATAGTTAGTCCTCATGTACCTGGAAACATCTAGAGGAGTGTGTCTTCCATTGACTACATCTTTCATGGGTATCCTTAGAAATGAGGGTTGAGATCTAAGGTTCCAGGTGCCTGTTACTTCAGACCCAGAAAACCTAGGATGTAGGTACAGTGACTTAGTGATAACACAGATGAAGTTCCTGTCTTCATCTCCTAGGTAACATTATTTACGAAATCAAAAAGGTACTGCTGCCATTATTAATGCCATTAATGTCATCACTTAGACTTTATAACTTCTTTTCACATCCTTCATCCCATCTGATCTCTGTAACAACACTGTGAGAAAGATCATTAAGATTATAAATAAGGGAGAAGAGAAAGAGGTGGACCAGAAGGGGAGTGAGAGAGAAAACTCCCATTGCACAGATGTGGAAACTGAGGTTGAATGACCTGTCCTTGTCATACAGCAAGTAAATTCCTGAGCTAAGATTCAAATCCAGAATTGTCCACCATTAGGTTGCATATTCTCTCTAGTCAACTATGGTATTTTTAGTAAGGTGGCACAGGAGAGAACTATGGATAAGAAAAAGAAAGTTCAGAAATTCTAGGGCTAGCTCATCTTCCGAAAGAAGGCCAACCTCTTGCTTCAGAAATCCTAGCAAAGCCAACTCAGCCTAATGGATTGGTATGGTATGGAAAAGAGCATGGGGATCTTGGGTGGCTCTCTCTGAGCATCCATTTCCTTGGCTTGAAAATCAGTATCATAACACCTTCCTTGAGGAATTGTGAAGACTGGCAATATTACATAGAAAGAGCCTAACAGTCTCTGGCCCAAAGTAGGCCCTAAATAATAGGAGGCTCTTGTGATTTTGATAATGATGATTATTCAGGGAGGTTCTAAGAATGAACACGTATGAGATGGGAGGCAAGGAAGAGGCTCAGATCCATGATTAGCAGGTTCAGCTTGGACAGACATGGACACCAGGCCTTGGATGCCAGCTTCAAATATTAGTTTCTAAAGTTGTAATTTGCTAAACCAACCAGTTCGCGGGCCTTACTTCACAAATTATTACTTTGCCATTTCAAAGGCCTCCCATAACTAGAACCAGCCCTCCACAAAGCAGGAAGAGAGTCACAGCTGAGTTCCACGAGGAAAGCATTGTCTCAGGGGCTGTAGACGCATGCAGTATATTTTTTGGCCAGTGCTACTTGGATTTTTAGCAAGGAGAGAAGGCCAAAATGTTAAAAAAAAAAATCACATAGCTTACATGCTTAGATTTGGACTGAAGTTTGTCTCATTTTCAAACTCTAAACATGGGGGCGCCTGGGTGGCTCAGTGGGTTGAGCGTCTGACTTCAGCTCAGGTCGTGATCTCATGGTTCGTGAGTTCGAGCCCCATGTTGGGCTCTGTGCTGATAGCTCAGAGCCTGGAACTGCTTTGGATTCTGTGTCTCCCTCTCTCTCTGCCTCTCCCCCGCTCACACTCTGTCTCTCTCTCAAAAATAAATATTGAAAAAAAAAAAACTCTAAACAGGGATGCTGTCTCTGTTTCACTGACAGAATATTACTAACCTGGTTGGACACCTTGGCAAAGGCAAAAGAAAAGTGATTCTTGGCGGGAGAAAGACAGAAGGTCCTATTTTTTAGTGACTTCTGCAAATGTCTGCATTCTCCACCAGGGAAGGGGGAAATTTTTTTTTTTTTTAATTTTGTTCTAGTTTTACCTGGTAGGTGCTACGTGAAACGTAGCTGAGTTGACTGGAAGGCAAGGGAATTGCTGAAACACAGGGCTTTACTATTTGAGCCACAGATCTCAACCACCGTGGGTAAACATGTTTCCATGGGAAAATGTGGTCAGAGTTCCCTTCCGCACGTAGGTGCCAAGAACACCTTTCCCTCGCAGCCTTTCACTGATTTCTGTGGGGCTGCGTGGTTCTATATTTAGAACAAGATGACATGAGTTCCAGTCCCAGTTTTCCCCGCTCTATTAGTTGAATGACCCTTGGACTCTCTGTCTCCATTTCTTTATCTGTCAAGCAGGCATGAAAATCTCCCACTTCTTTGGGGTCTTTTGAGCTTAAAGGAAAATAATGTTTGCAGCCTCACTTTGAAAACTGCACAGCCCCTGTACAATTTTGAAGAGTTGTTAGTAACTCTCCAGTCTGTTAGGATGGGAGCCCCCCTCCACAACTTCCACATGAAAGCGGGCATTCACTTCTCAGGACTCCATGGCCAAGGCCCCAGTCCTCTCTCTGTGTGGAGACGTGCCTGCTTCTGTCTCTAAGCTGCCCAGGTGTCTCTCCTCTCAAAGCTTCAACTTCCAAAATTCATAAGCTCTGAGATAAAGAAAACTAAAAAGGAACAATTATTGCCACACATGCGGACAACATATAATATGTGGTAGAGATCACGTTCCTGCTTGGGGCCCTGCTGGCAGGGCACAGGGTGGAGGGTGTGCGAGAGGAGGAAACAGCAGAGCACAGGGGCCAGTGATTTCCCGGCTCCGGGGGTGGGATTTTGTCCCATCCTCTACCCTCATCCAGAACCTAAATACCACTGATAGCTTCTGCCCTCTACGGCTGCTGTAATAGGTCAATAAATGAAGCATCAGATTAAAACCTGTATTCAAAAGCTATTCATCTCCCCTCTACCAGAGGTCCTTAGATTGAGTGATAATGTTAGCACTGAGTAGTAAACACGAGAGATTAAAGCAAGCCACCGCTGCATTCAACAGCAGTGCCAGAAGGACGTAATGAGAATTCCCAACGTGTCAAGGGAGCTTTCTCGATCCTTTACCCTGCAGGTGCCAACCCTAAGCAAAGCTTTTCCTTTGCTGTTTCCCTGCTGAAAGTCTTTAATTATTCATGGGCCTCAGGGAAAAAAAGGTCACAACTCTTCGGAGTTGCCCTAAATGGGTCCCAACTACCATTCCAGGTGCACTCGTTCCATAAACCATCCCTTCTGGATTCATCCCCAAACAGGTCACAATTTTATACCTCCCTGCTTTTGTGTTGGCTGTACCCCCCACTTGGTAGACCACTTCTCCCCATTTCCTTGCCTGCTGTCAGTGGAGGCTTATTGAAATCCTACTCATTTCCAAGGCCCAGCTCAAATGACATCTTCTCTAGGAAGCCCCGCCTTATTCCAAACCTCCTCCACAGCAACCCCCACCCTCTTTCCCCCCTTGTCTAAGCCACAGCTGACCTCTATTGTTTGGTGCTAATTTCATTTATACAAAGAACACGACTTCAGAAGGCTTAACTTTGTGCATGTGGTCCAGCATCTCTGACATGTGTGCCTGTCACATCCTGGAAACCTCTAAAAGTCTCTCTTTCCTTATCTCTAATAGGGAGATAATCATAATATCTACTTCATGGAGGTGGTGTAAGCAGCAAAAGAGATGGAAGCATATTTTAATTTTGGAAATATGATAAATGTGTCATTGCGATTTTTAGTATGCCTGCCTAAGCTGGGTTTTTGTTTTTTTTTGTTTGTGTTTTAACTTCCCAATGAGGCCAGTCTGATATCTGGATCCCAGTTGCTCAGATCCAATTCTGACCCAGCACAAATAATTAGAAACATCTGACAAGGGACACCTGGGTGGCTCAGTCGGTTAAGCGTCCATCTTCCACTCAGGTCATCATCTTGGGTTTGTGAGTTCAAGCCTTACGTCAGGCTCTGTGCCGACAGTTCAGAGCCTGGAGTCTGCTTTGGATTCTGTGTCTCCCTCTCTCTCTGCCCCTCCCCCTCTCATGCTCTGTCTCTGTTTCTCTCTCAAAAATAAACAATAAAAAAGATTTTAAAAAAAGAAATGTCCGATGACTTTAAAATATGAAAATAAAAGAACAAAAAATGAATTAATCAAATCAGAGTCAGGAAACAGAAGACTCCTTTCAACATAAGAATGACCGCTTCCCCATCAATTAAATTAGGGTTCTCCTGATACTCCTTTTCAAAGCCAGACCTGTGCGCTCCAAAAACATTCCTAATTGTTCTCTTCACAGAACCTTATCATAACATGAATTTTCCCTGTAGTCTGTTGGTCTAATTTGTTTCAGCTGCATTTGACAAGTCCCCCAGTGATGGGGACCATTTGTCTTTTGCCCATCGAACACTTACCACCTAGGACAGCTCTAAATATACATCTGCTAAGTGAAAGAATACACTGATATTTCTACTTGTCAAAACAGAAAACCACGCCCAGATGGAAGGTGATGGCAAAGGGTAGCCTATCATTCAATAACTGTTAGTGTACGTGGAGACAACTTCCTTCTTGCACCCGTCCCATCCCGTAGGCTGGGTAGGAGGCCCAGTGTTTGTTCCCATTGCTTCTTCACTTTCCCCCATGGAAACACTTAAACTACATCACATATGTCCTTGTCTGCTTGCCTTCTAGACTATGATCTCCAAAACAGAACCGCACTTTTGTCTTTATGTCCTAACTGCACAGCAGTGGTGCTGAAACACAGGGATAGGGCACAGCCACAAGTGTGAAGTTCTGTTTGATATGTGGTTCAAGGCCCCTCTGCTTACTGATGCTCACGTGCTTTTTATTTTATTTGGTCTCCCTGTTCACCAGAATTTCTCCATGTTTACACGTGTCAATGTGTATGGACATGTGTAACATGGAACAAACAGAACTGAAATTTTGGCTTTACAATTTATATTGGTAACTTCATGTTCATTTGACAGGTGTATTTCTGACAAGTGCACACTTTCTTTCAGTCTTGGACTATGGATACAAGATGGAGTGGCATATGTAATGCGGTTTGTGGTAGGGACACCGGGAACTGAAACCCACAGAGAAGACCTGAGGAGGGAGGCGGTGAATGATGAGCTTTGATGGAACCCGCCTGCCCCTAAGTTTCCGAAGCCAGAAAACCCAGCAGGGTCTCTTGGAGAAAAGTTTTAAGGACAGCTCAGTGTTTGGAAAAAGTGTCTCCTGCAAACTCACTGACCATCACAGAATCAGAAGAGCTGGGCAGCTGCCACGTGGGGAACGGGATACAGGTGTAGAATCAAAAATTTCGATTTCAAGTCATAGGTACTGAGGGATAATGGTAACGATTCAAGCCACAGAAGATGTGAGCCAGGGCAGCTGGGAATGTTATACAGGGGACGGGATAGGGGGTGAGGAGGCCCAGTGATCTGCCCCACGTCACACTGCTCCTAAGAGGCCACGTCCAGGTTGGAAACCAGACCTGTGCGCTCCAAATGCATGACTAACTGTACTCTAAGACAGTGCCTTCTGCTTGATGCTTAGGCTATCTCTAGCTGATCTGTCTGGAATGAGCCACAGCTGTGTCCCAGTCTTGGATTAGCTTCTATGGGGGAAAAAAAAGGGAGGGAGGAAAGAGAAGCAGAGAAAAAGAGAAAGAATGAAAGGGCAAGCAAGAGAAAGAGAAGGGGATTTTGGCTCTACGCCAGTCCTACTGAGAAAGGATCTTCAGGGTTGTGACCCAGGGCTTCATATTTGAAACCCTCTGCAGGTGATTCTCGTACCCAAGAGCAGACAACCATGGATCTGGAGCCGAATTCTGCTCTGGCTGTGATGTTGGACTCGTGAGTTCTAACGGCCTTTGCAGAGTCTGGGCTGTATGTCCCAAGTCTCTCTGCTTGCTGGCACTCAGAGCCAAAGCTCTTCGTATCGACTGAAGGAAAAGTACTAAAGATACATTTCCGTATTTTATAAATAATAAAATACATACTTATTTTTTTGGTCTTTCAGTATATCTGAAAAATTGAGATGTGTCCTACAAGTGATGATGACATACAAACAGTTTCCATCAGCCAGGTGGCAGATGTGACTGCGTGCACCTTGTGTGAATTTGGCTGTCATTCTTCGCGTACAACTGGATACAGACAGCCCTTGATGTTTCAGGCCACAAACTCCTAAAGAACTAATTGTGAAGGAAATGGGAGTCCTGACTGTTGGCTGACAGCCTTCACTGACAACCGCCAGAAAGATCAGGAAAGCACCAGCATTAAAACTTGAAGGAAAATCCCAGAGATAATAATGGAGTCTTCGTTGAAGAAATGTGGTAATAAAAACAAGTGATATACTATACATGCTGTGACAGGGATGAACCGTGAAAGAAGCCAGTCATCGAAGATCACATATTGTTAAGATTCCATTTCTATGAAATGTCCAGGGCAGGCAGATCCATGGAGGTAGAAAGTAGATTTGTGGTTGTGTGGGACTGGGGAAATGAGAGGAAGAAGGGAGTGGACGCTAATGGGTAGGGGGCATATTTGGGGGGTGCTGACGAAGTCCTAAAATTGATTATGTTGGTAGTTACAACTCTGCAAATGTACAAAAAAAAACCCCTATTAAATTATATACTTTAAACAGGCAAACCGTAAGGGATGCAACTTATATCTCAATGTTGCTGTTAAAAAACCTCAAATACTATGAGGTAGTGGTGGGGGGACGGGGGAATGCAGTATAATCAATCCTCTGGCTGGTAAAGAGAACAATAGTATATGGAAAAACCCAGGATTCAATGACCTTGAATCAGAAAGTGATTTGGCAAAGTCAAGGCTGGATGTAAAGAAATGCTATGAATATTTGAACACTTATTTTACCTTTATATCACAGAAGTGATATATTACAAAAATACAATCACAATACATGAGCTCTTTTAATGAGTCTAAAAATTTAATTGTGAAGAAAGCACTGGCTTACAGCTGAGTTGGCAGCATTTTCTTTTTCTTCTTAATGGCACCTAAAACAAAGTGGCTCTTAAAATCAATGACATGTCGATATGATGAAGATACAGTATTTGAGTCTTAGCTACTGGAGGCCAGCTTTTCCAGCCAGTGACTAGCCACGAAATGCCCGATAGATCCCTTAGCTTCTCCATTCCTAAGCTTTCAGATCTCTCTAGTGGATTTATTTCTAAGGATCCTCCTGGCTCTCAGATGTTCCAGTTCTAATTTAAATTTCTATTCATGTCTGGTGGAAAATTCACCAATCGTTAGATCCTGCACCAGATCGCAGGCTTCAAATATAAGGAAGAGAGGAAAATAGCACATCCATCTAAATTTAAATTTCTTTCTACCAAAAACGAATACGCTGGAAAAGAAAGGTAAAATGACTTCTTGTACTTTTCCCTTGATTATCTGCAGAGTTTCATTTCTTAATCCTCTCTGAATCCCAGCTCCCCAGAGATCTGACAGTGAATGGAATAACACATTAAGAGGGGAAACTCTGGGCCTGTGGTCAAAATGTGTTCACTACGGCAGCCAACTGCTTGGGCGGCAGCTTTGGCCCCTGGATGAGTTCTTGGCGTATAATTGTCCAGCCTGTAGGTGGCTTCCTGCTGATCCTGTGTGCAGGGCAGCAACCAGGACGCCTAAAGCACTAACCCCAGCGGGAGCTCACACAGACTCAGGACTTCCAAAAAGAAAAGAAACACAATGGAAGAAGAGAAACCCTTGTAAGCATCATCAGAGAAAACTTTTCTTAGTAGGTTCAAGAATTCCTTTAGTTACCAGACTGCATAGTTCAGATTATTTTTGTCTAAAATGCAAAGGCCCATGTTTATGTCAGCCGTCTTCAAAATAAGTGAGAAACTCAAAGTGCCTAAATGTCCAACACTGGAAAAATGGTAAATAAAATCTGGACTATCCATATTATAAAACTGTATACAGACACTAAAATGTTTGCCAGTAGTTTACAAAACTTTTTTTTCTCCTGTGGGGGCGGGGGGGGGGGCGATGGGGAGGAAAGGCTTAGATAACACCATCTAATAAAAAAAAGTAGAGGGGCGCCTGGGTGGCGCAGTCGGTTAAGCGTCCGACTTCAGCCAGGTCACGATCTCGCGGTCCGTGAGTTCGAGCCCCGCATCAGGCTCTGGGCTGATGGCTCGGAGCCTGGAGCCTGTTTCCGATTCTGTGTCTCCCTCTCTCTCTGCCCCTCCCCCGTTCATGCTCTGTCTCTCTCTGTCCCAAAAATAAATAAACGTTGAAAAAAAATTTAAAAAAAAAGTAGAAAAATGTAAAATACATTATGTTTTCCACTATATAGAGAATATACATTGGTTGGGAAAGAAATCTATGAAAATTCTGACCATCTCAGACCTGTGTCTTTCTGAGAGCTTTGTTACCATTTCTGTTTTCCCATTCTATAATGCACGCAGCACCATTTTCTACTATGGAAATTCTATATAATTTTAAACCTCTTTTTATTATAAAAAAATCTGTTCATTATAATTTAAGGAAATGAAGAAAATATAAATCTGCCAGACATAACATAAAGAAAACAACTTATGGTGACATTTTGGTATATGTTGCTTGAATCAATACACAGCACACAACATACAACACACACGACTATATGAGCCACTGCGAAGTTCACCCAGACTATAACTCTGCTCTCTGAGAACTAGCCCCAAGACACATAGTACTGGGCTGTGTTAGCCATGGTTTTCCCAGGTAACCCTATATCTTTAATCATAGCTTACTGAATCAAGAATAAAAATTTAACCCAAGGTGGCCCAATCATATTTCTTTTCTCTAGGGAAATAAAGCTGGTAATTCCAAGGTACAGGGAAGATAGGCAGATGGTCAAAACACTGGACTGGGGCAGTGACTTTATATCGTGACCAGAGGCAACAGATGATGGGCTTCTGGAAGACTGAGAGAACAACAATAGTGATTCCTAATAACTCCCAGTTCCCATGTCTCTTTGACTCACAAGACTCCCCCTTCAGTTCTAAGTAAAGACATCCACACCCCTGGAGCCAAAAGTGCTTTAATTAAAACATATCAGATGGTAATTTGTAATGGGCTTTCTTCAGTGGTAATATTTAGATGATTTCCTTTATAGTTAACATTGTCCTAGACATTCTTGCATGCAAATATTTTATGAGCAATTCTTCCTGGAGTAAGTTGTCTTCTGCTATGTATTCATAATATTTACCTTTAAGAAAGTTATATTAATTCACATTATAATCAACAAACCATAATATAGCCTAATAAATTTAATATAATGTTTAATGAAATAAAAAGGTGACAAACCTTTAGTGGTTCATAAGATCCTCTAAGAACTACTGTTCATAAGAGGGCCTAATAAATCCCTTCACTTCAATTGAATAAACGGTCTTAATATCAGAACAACTCAAGTTGACATGTTTATTATTTTTGGCCAAAGATCATTGGAAGGGTGTTCAGAAAAAAATGTTAAATTCATTGTGAACTTTAAAAATAGCTTAGAAAAATCTGAAAAAGCCAAGTTATAGATTCTTGGGAAAAGAGATAACAGTTTGGAGTTATTAAAGAACATTATCAGTCCCATTCATCAAAGTGTTGTTTCAAGAGTATTATTTTTGGAATAACCTTGATGTTTCATCTTTTGAATCATCCAGTCCCCCAAAAAAGTCATACAGTATCAGTGTTGGACAGCAATATAGCTTTTTTGGAACTATTTTAAACTGAATATTAGCTCTACTAAATATGCATCCTAGGGACCATCTGGCAAGTTTTTTTGATGGAAAGAAAAGCTTTGAAGAAAATGAGGGGAGTTCTTCATACTCATGGATGATAGCATGAAGGAGGACTAATACTCTCCCCTTTGTTGATTATGACATAGTTTTGAAACAGATTGTCCTGAAGAAAAAGAAGCTTCAGTGAATACAGAAGTGTTGATAGCTCTTCAAGCAACTGATTTCAATTCTTTTGGATATATACTCAGAGAATATGGTAGTTGAATTTCTACTTTTTTTTCAGGAACCTCCATACTGTCCCAAAGTGGCTGTACCACTTTACATTCCCATCAACAATGCACAAGGCTTCCTATTTCTCCACATCTTCGCCAACACTTGTCCTTTGTTCTTTTGATAAAGCCATCCTAACAGGTGTGAGGTAATGACTCACTGTGGTTTTGAGCCACAGTGGCCAAGATGTGGAAGTAACCAAATGTCCATCATTGGATGAGAAGATAAGCGAGTTGAGGAATATACAAACAATGGAGTAATAGTCTTTAAACAAAAGGAAATTTGGCAATATGTGATGATATGAATGAACCATGAGACTCTTGTCTTCTTGAGGACAATATGCTTGTCTTCATGAGGACAGTATGCTGAGTTCTAAATAAGCCAGTCACAGAAGGAAAATGCTGCATGATTTCACCTATATGAGATATCCAAAATAGTCAAACACAGAATCAGAGAGTGGAATGGTAGTTTCAAGGGGCTCCAGGAGGGGAAAATGGGCCATTGCTAATCAATGGGCATAATATTTCAATTTTGCAAGGAGAAAGTTCTAGAGATCCGATGTACATTGTACCTATAGTTAACAATACTGTATTGTTCATTTCAAAATTTGTCAATAGAGCAGAACTCATATTAAGTGTTCTTACCACAATAATTTTTTTAAAAGAAGCTTAAAATTGCTTAAAAGTCAGAAGTCTGGCAAAGTAGAATAATGCAGCTCTATGCCATATACCATTTGCTGAGCTGGACAAGTGTTCCCTTTTAAATCATGTTCCCTTAAGACAATAGTCTTTATTTTCCCCGTCGCCTTCTCCAGTGGCCTCTCTTGAAAAATCATCCTCATCCACAGATGGTCAACATTATGATGGAATTTTGTTTTCCTCTCCTGTGAATTTGGAGCTGATAGAAGCTTCTCAGCTCCTTGCTGGGACCTGCTGACAAACCCGCTGGCCCCAGAACTATCTGTGACGTCAGGATGATGCTTCTGAGGTTCCTGTTGGTACCTTCTGCCGAGCCACGGGGCCCAGCTGGATATGCACCGAGGAGCACATGGAGTTCAGGCTTTGTCACTGTCCCCACAAAGCCAATGTGAGCTGGAGTGGCTGATGGAATCCTTCACTATCTTTCCCCCATTAAAACATGATAGAGTCTAGTTTTAACAGAGAGATTGGGGAACGGGTTAACAATATCAAATTCCCTTTGGAAGTACTTGGAAAGAAACTACCAAACAAGGCCTCTTTTGTAAACTAAGAGGGATGCATTCAAAGTTCTCCAACAGCACTCCATGGCTGACATTCTAGTATTCAATAACGAGTCAACCCCGAACTTGCACCTAGGTGGTCCTACTAAGGAACATACAGTGTCTGGGGAGAAATGAGATATCTGAATGAAAAATGGGGTGTCCCTCAGATAGTCATGAGGAGGAGACAGGAGGCAACCCAGAAGCCCTCCATGTCCAATCAAGTGACTCACCTATGACAGCATCCCTCCCACCCTCCAAAACAAAAAATGTTTGTTATCAAGAACTGTCATTGACAAAAAACACAGGTATCTTAGACATGGCAGTGACAGGTCCTTCTCTGAAAGGGTCCACCTCCAGCCCATTTTTACAGGCAATTTGCTACGTTTACACACGCCAGAACACAAGGAAAGGACAGCTACTTGGGCTCCTCTATTGCCACAGATCTGATGTGCCTTTGACTGTTCTATCACATACCTTCATTCCTCGGTTGTTTGGTTGATTCATTTTTAGGGGTATCAACAGTTTACCCTGGAACACGGTTTGGGCACAAAGGCCTTATACTTTAGACACCAAAGGTCACACTCTGGATTAGGTTCGAGGGGCCAGGCCTCTAGACCACAAGAGCAAACACAACAGCAATTTTCCAGGAGCCAAATCAGTGGGAAACATGGCAAAGAAGGTGAAGCCGAGAACTATTTTTGTGGCTGTCTTAAGGACATAAAAAGTCATAAAGCATAAAAAGGCCTCAGATGGATTTCCCCCATCTTTCTTCCCAGCTGCAGAAACTTTCTCCCTGGCTTGTTTTGGAATATGAGCCAGAAGACCCTTGGTGAGAATGCCAATGGCCTGCTCCCAGCCCTGCTACCTGCTCCCTGGATGCCTGAGCAAACGTGGATGTGCCTTGCTCCTCTGCAGCCCCCGGGGCAGATCCTTCCAGCTTCCCAGCGATGTTCTTGGACTGCATGAGTAGCTCCTGGCCCAGAGTTAGGCCAAGCTCTCAGATGTGCCAACTCACAGCTAGGGACGCCAGACCTGGCATGGGGGGCCGCCCGCCTGGGGCCGTGGGCTATCCTCAAGAAAACAGAGAGTTTGAAAGGGCCTAGAGTTTCACCCCCAGGCTGTGCTTTGATCCCAGTGGGCTTCTGTACCGGTTACACATGGTCTTGTGGAAATGCCCTAAAGATTTAAGGATAGATGCGGGTGGGGGAGAGGGCAAAGTGGGTGATGAGCTGGGAGGAGGGCACTTGTTGGGATGAGCGCTGGGTGTTGTACGGAAACCAATTTGACAATAAATTATATTAGAAAAAAAAAGAAGAAAGAAAGTGTTGCTCCCCAAATCAGAGGATGAACACCGCAGACTGAATCTTCAGATGCACCCCTGGCCTGGTCCTCAGTGCCTCATTTGGGAAACCCCAATTCCTTCTCATTACCTAACATCATTCGGTTTTCAAACATTTCAAAGCCAAGACTCCACCTTTCCAGAACATCTTACCCATACATCCTATATAAAACCCAAAGACTGGGGCCATGAGGCCCCAGCTCCTTTATCCCATAAAGCAATTCTACTGCACAGCTTGTGGGCCCCTGAGGTCTAGCCACAGATCCCTTAAGCTCTGAGAAACATACTTGAAAACCATGGTTTAAGGATTTTTATAAACAACCTAAATCTTTCTAAAATCCAATTTCAAAATTGCCAGTTTTTAGCAGGAAAAAAAACAACCCCATCAAGTAAATTCACAGGCGTTCAGTGTCAGAACGCATTCAACAAACACCTTCGGAGTACAGAGCACAGGTCAGGCACTGTGCTGGGCGGTGGGGACGAAGACATAAAATAAGACACAATTCTAACACCAAATTGCAGCCGAGGGGCGTCAGGAAAGCTACTCACGTCTCTCTGAGTCCCTGTCGTTTTATGTCCTTGTGCAGTAAATGTGCTAACAGTGTGAGAGTGGATGATTACTGTCATCTGGAATCTCTTCAGTTTCTACTAGAAGGAGCTGAGTTCCAGAGTGGGAGATCAGACTTGAGGCCCAGACTCAACTTCTGGTCTCCTGGATTCCAACTGAGCAGTATTTCAGTCTTCCTGACTGCAGGGTATGGCAGAGGTCAGCGAGGAGAGGCTGACGAGAATGGCATGGGAAGAGCAGGGGCAGCGGTGGTGGCTGGGTCTCCTGACTCGAAGGTGAAGTGCTGAAGCTATTCTGTCTTAGATGATGGGGTGAAAGAACTCTGCGGGTAGGGTATGAGAGCTTAGCAAAATAACACTGTCAAACCAAATACATCAGGGTGACAGACAACGGGTTCCCAATACAGATAGTGTTCCTTTTTACTTTCCAAATGCCTCCCGGTTTACAAAGCACTTTCACTGGCAGTATCATATTTGATCCTCCTAGGAAGGATTTTGGTGCATAGGAGGGACATTTCCCCATTTCAGATGTGTATAAATGGAGTCTGAGAGATGGGAGATGACTTCCCAGGCGGGTCAGACAAGTGAAAAGTAGCACAGCCTAGACATTTCAACAAGTCAGGAGTCTACACTTTGTTTGAGTTGAGTAATGTACTGAGTGAGAAAGAGGTGTGGGTCTCGACTTTGATCTGGGGGTATGGGAACGGTAGTGACTTTGACAGAATTAAAGAAAGGAGATCGACATTTATTGAGTATAACCATCATATCAATGGGAAGCACAGTTAGTGCCTGGACCTTTACAGTAATATGGGGAAGGCAGGCATGTCAAAAGGTAAATAGTTATCTAGTGTGATGAATCCTAGTCTAGAGATAGGTACAGGAGCTTGTTTCATTGTAGCAACCAGGGGATAGGTGTGTTTATTTCCAACTCCATGAGGAAACCGAAGCTCAGAGAGGCTAAGTAACCAGCCCCCAGGCCATGTAGCCAGTACTCGGGAGGAGAAGAAGGAGTTGAACTCCAGTTACTGACTCCAAAGCCCTTGCTCTTTGGACCTCACCTAGCTGCCCTTAGCTTCAATGAAAGCATCTGCAGGCATGCTGGCTGGAGAGGGTAGGAATAATATTATTTCATTTATGTTTTATTTATGTGGTGTCGTGATATTTATCTAGAAGCTTTCATCTGAGAGATGTGAAGTGTTTTATAAACAGGTTCCTATTATTGCCTCTCTCCCCTTCTCCTCCTCCACCCGAGTCCTTGGGAACCAGGAGGTTGCCAGGGATGGCCAAGGTCACAAGTATGGACAGGTGTATGTGTGATGGTTTCCCCATGTGGGGACACAGCTGTGTTTGGCGATAACAGCAATAATCTCTCACTTTGTATATCTCTCTGTTGTTTACTAACCGCTTTCATGTCCAACTTTGACTTGATCCTCACATCAGTCATGTGAAATAGGCACAGCAAGCAATATACAGAGGAGGAAACAGGCCCAGAGAGGTAAACTAATTTGCTCAAAGACACACAGCCTGCCAGGAGAGGAGTGTAGAAAGAAACCCAGATCTGCTGATTTATGCCAAAGTGGTGTTGTATATTGATCAAGAGGCTGAGCTTTGGACTCAGGCAGACCTACCTAGAGTTCGGCACCCACTAGGTATGCCTGTAATGGTAGACTTCATCTGAAAGGGACATACTAATCACTCCTACATCAGTGAGCTGGGGAGAATCCACATGGGAACTTCCTGTAAGTATAAAGAACTTACCATAGTGCCTTACAAGTAGGGAGCTCTCAATAAACAGCAGCTTGAATGAAAATTCCAACTGAGACCTCCTCCCACAGTAACCATTGTCTGGAAGGAAGGAGTGAGGCATGCATACCCCAGAAGGGGTCTGCCTGGAGCCTGGGCAAGGTGTGCAGCCTACCTACAGCTGCCATCCAAGCTGAGGTTCCCAGCCCCCACCCCCTCCCCCTCAGACATCAGCCCCTGTATGGGATGCTTCTGACGGCACGTACTCCCCAGCTCATCCCCAAAGTCGCTGCCCACCTGTCTCCAGTTCTCCCCAGCTGGCAGCTTCACTTTGCCTGGGAGAAGAGCAGGAAACCTGCGTCCTCAGGTGCTCTCCTCCTAGCTCCCCCACGAGGAGATACAGCCAAAGAAAACCAAAGCACTCTGTTTGTTTTCTAAGCCGGAGCCAGGAGCGATTCCCGTAAGGCACGCCTGGCTTAATGGGGCTGTGTCTGGGCCTTGCCTCTAAGCCAGGCTCTGGCAGAGTCAGAAGGCTGCTCTCCTGCCTGGCCCCACTGCAGGCAGTGGCATTTGCTTAAGGCGATTCAGAGTCCAGGCCAAGGGGGCGGAGATGGCGGGAGGCTTCATTCTGGTTCTGTCTGCACTTACTTCCCATGTGACCCTGGACATGTCCCTTTTTCTGCTCTGGGCCTCAGTTTCCCCACCTTTGCCAAAAGTCGTTTCTTCTAAGTCAGTAATTCCCCACCCTGGCTGCCTAAGAGAATCACGTGGGGGAGCTTGTACAAAATGAACACCTGAGCCCCTGCCCCATAGATTCTCCTCCGATTGGTCTGGTGTGAGGTCTGGGGAACAGCAGTTTTCAGAAGCTCAACAGGTGATTCGAGCAGGCAGCCAAGGTCTAGAACCCAAGGCCCTCAGGGAAGTCTGAGAGCCCTGTGAACTCTGTCATTTAACAATTCTATGAAAAAAGTGAAGGAGTGGAAACAGAACCTTCTAGGAGAAGTCCTGATGGTTCTTCTGTCTTTAAACCTCCATCTAATCAAGGTGCTTACTGGACGGATGGGCAAACTGAGGCCCAAAGAGAAGAGATGAGGCCAAAGCCATCTAGTGAGTCACTGATAGCCTGGTCTAAACCTGGGTCTCCTAAACCTCAGGTCCAAAACCTGAGTCACATGACAAATACTACAATAAAGACCTAAAAAGGATTCAAAGGAGGGAGGAGAAGAAGCTGAAAGTACAACAAAGAAAGGAAAGGCAGAGGAGGGCACATTTTTAAAGGAAGAGAAGGAAGTAAAAGAAAAGAACGGGAGGCAAGGGAAGGGGGGTGCGGAGAAGGGGGAGAAAGAGAAATAAAAGCCACGGCAGGGGCACGAGCCGCTCAGAGAGTCCCCGGTGAGTCAGGGCAGCTCCGAGCCACACTTGGCTGTACAGCGCGTATTCGGCAAATACAACCAGGGCAAGAGCTCCGCTCCCAGCTGGGGCCCCAGGCCCAGGCTGGAGCCTGCGTGGGGGCGGTCTGACTCACAGCTGCTGCTTCCTCACCCTGCTTCCAGCCTCTTGCTCAATCCAGGCAGCAGGCAGGACGGATGCTCTTGTGCAAGGTGATCCCAGCAGAGAGGTCCTGGAATCTTTAGGATAGACTTCTGGCATGGGGAAGGGAGCAGATGGGGTGGGGAGACCCTGGGCGACCCCCGAAGAGGCCGAGCCTCTTCCCCCTGCAGGCCCTTATCTGAGGCCCACGTCCGCTGGAGCGCTCTTCCCTACCAACGGCCCACCTAGCATGGTATTCAAGGCCTCCTACATCTGGCCCTGTGACGTCTTTATTCAGGTCTCCCCGCATGCTTTTGATACTACTCGTGAGGCCAGCTGTTTCCCCAAACATGGTTGGAAGTCTCCTACCTCCACACCTTTGTGTATCATGTGTTCACTCACCCATCCTATTGAATTCGTAGGCATCTTTTAAAATCCAACTTATAAAAATCTCACATGAACTATCCCAGCATTAGTCTCACTCCTTCCCCAATGGCCCTCTCCAGATCTCCAGTCAGAATCACTCCTTTCCCCTCCTACATTGCCCCATCAAGCGTCCTATCCCTCCTCTGCAATACCTACCCCACCCCCAGACTAGTGGATCAGACCACAGAAATCAAAGTTCTTAGGTGACCAGATTATATCCACAGAATGTCTCTTGACAGTAGACTTGGACAGATCTCGGTTTCGGTGGACTTGGACAGACACACCTGCTTTATGGGTGCTTTGAGTCACAGCACCCTCAACTGTAAGACCAGGGTGTCAATTCTTACCTCATAGGGTCAATGTGGCCACACTGCCAGCAGTGTGGGTGAGGAGGAGATCAGGAGAGGAGGAAGCAGAGAAAGTAAGAATGAACCCTAAAAGTAAGGATGCTGGGTAGGCTCTTTTCCTCATGAGGACCAGGCTGGCAGAGCTGAAGAAACTTTGTACTCAAGACCTCATACCCTCCTCCTAATAGCACTGTGAGATAGGCAGGAGATCCTGTCCCTAAAAATGGAGACTCTACCTAACATAGGAAAGCTTGGGCCAAGGCCCCATGAAAACGTGAACCCTCCTACTTCTGAGATGCCTATTCTAGCTTTATCGCTCCACTGCCTGTCAGGAAGACAAGCAGACTTGGCCCCAATGTCGGCAGATGTCAGCCTTTGGGCACAATGGGACCTAACTGAGAGGCTAGAGGAAGGCAAAACACATGCAGGGAACTCTGTCTTTCATAGGAAGCCAGGATGTGGAGTGGGGAGAGGAGGAGGGGCATTCCAAAGGCCTGCAGAACTCTTTGGGAAAACATTTATTTGGTTTCATCATCCCAAGAAGATTCTCAATCATGGTGACTCTCACACATTAATAGACATGGAATCACTGGCCGGGGGTTGGGGGGTGGGGGGTGGGATCTAAAAAATAAAAGTTCCCAGAAATACTGATTCAGTAGCTTTGGAGTCAATGCTGTAATTTGCATTATTAACATGTTCTCCCTTGTGATTCTGATATAAATGGACCACACATTGCAAAACACTTTAGCCCATGCTCCGACCTAAACCATCTCTCTCCTCCTAGCCTAGCCTGCCCCTAGCTCAGAATTCTCTTTTACTCACAACACTGATTAAATTGATGTGTGTACCTCTTTCCCCTTCTTCTGCCAACACCTATCATTTCCTCTTGTCCTGTTTCATCTGGGTCTCTAGGGAAGAATTACCCGAGCGGGCAACAGCATCCTTCCATCTCAGGGAGGCCAGTCCCTGCCCATGAGCTTCAGATGGATCCTTCTATCAGTTATTTCTATCAGTTTATTTCTATCAGTTACTATAGTTCCTTTCCTCCAGAATTGCTTCTTCTTCTGTATCTCTTTCCATTTGGGAGACAGGCTCTAAGTTCCACATAGTGATCCTGCCTCAACCTCTCAAAGTCTATATTCACTCTTCCCACTCAGTCTTCTGCTCCAGCAACACTTCACCAAAATGCATGCGTGTACACACACACACACACACACACACACACACACACATCACCATCACCTTCACTATCCTGTGGTTCTACCCCTCAGCGTCCCTCCTCACTCCATCATCACTTCCATGACTCTCCTTTGGTCTCTAAATCTCCCCCAGAGCACCGCAGTTCAAGGAGACCAAAGAAGAGAGTGTGAGGGGTAAGAATTCAGGCTGGGCCTTCTTGGATTCTCAGGAAATAGGAAGAGCTGTGGAGAATTAGGGGGACTCAGAGAAAGGGAAGATGATGTCTAACCAAGTTGGTAGCTCTAGCCATAAAGATATGGCCAACAGATTTTAAAATAGCTTGCCATATTGTATGTCTACATATGTATAAACATATATACATACACATGCATGTGTGTATATACACACATATATGAATATACTTGCATGTATATACTTGGGCACGTATACATATATACACACATGCATAAAACATATACACATACATATATACGTACTTGATTGCAATAAATTTTAGAGGAACAAAAGCATCCATGAAGACTTTGCTATTTTTCCTCAGCAGCTGCCAGAGGTCAGAGTTGGCCACTGGGCTCTTGTAACAACAAAGATTGTAAGATTCTTCCATCATGGGATGTGTGAAGGTGTGGGTGAGTGAGCAGTCTTTTCTTAACCAACTTCCCATGCCTCGGTGAATCCATCATCTAAAATAGGCATATTATTAGGAAAATCATTTGTTTTGTTCATTTTCATCTCTTTTCTTTGGGGGTGTTATCGTGTGTATTTGTGTGTGTATGGGGGCGGGGATGAGGGCTTATCTTAGCTGAAAGTGAGTCTAGAAAAAAGAGGGTTTTTCAAACCACTTATTCCTAATATGATCTTGTGGAAAAACCCAGCAGGTAAAGGTAAGGCTCTCTGCTAGTAGCAGGAGGTGAGTGGTCCAATTTCCTGTCTATTCTAATTTGCCTTCCTCAGTGGTTGTTGAGGTGCCTCAAAATATCCCTCAAGTTATAATGACACTGTTTTGGAAATTGCTGATGTAGTCCAAACTTCTTATTTTGAGAATGAGAGAAAGGGAGACTTGCTATAGCTTACACAGCCACAGTACTAGAATGTGAATGCCTGATTACCAACTCCCGCACCCGTGTTCCTCCAGCTAAGCGGTTCTCCCATGTGTGCTGGTGTGATAACACCAATTCAGGGCTCAAAGGAAAGATGAAGATCCAAGGCATCTGGGTCCAGCCACTCTGGTCCAAGCCACCATGTTCATAGCAAACGAGCATCCCCAGCCTCTGTAGGGCAGTCAGGGGCTTTTGGTGGGATTTTATAGCTTCCTTTGGAAATACATGAAGTTCTTTGTGTCATGACAAGAATGGGAAAGGTTCTGGGGGTGCGGGGGCACTAGGGCTGAAGGCAAGAGGCCCAATACAGAGAAGACCAAGGCAGCATCAGAGAATGAGGTGATGTGAGACAGAGAGTTGAAGGCTTTCCCTGGCTGGAAGTCTTAAGAGATGTCTGAGTCCAGCTTAGGCAAATCCCCTCTTGAAGGACAAGTTCTTTCTCCCTCTCTTTCTTTTTTGTTTCACATTTTTCTTTTTTCAATGGTCTGTGAATCTACAGACATGCCAGGGAAGAGGCCAGAGAGTCTACTTTTGACTCTAAAACAAGACTAATCAATAGTCAGTCTTACCTCAGTTCATTTTAGTTCTCAAATTAAAAATAAATAAAAAGGGTCCAACATTAGATGTTTACAGCATTTGCCTACAAGGAACCCTGGGTGAGGTAGTGAAGTCCAGACAGCACAGGGCCAAGGCTCAGTGTACATTTTCCTTCAGTTTTTTCTTATGGGTCTCAACGTCTCCCATCTGTTGTGCCACCATTACCCCCAGCAGATACTTACTGAGCAGCAACTATGTGTAGGGCAGTGTTAGGCCCTGAGAAACGAAAAGCACATGTGAAAGAAAAAAAAAAGAAACTGCTCTCAAAAAACTTACAAGCATGTAGCTCTGCAATGCAGTAGAAAGAGTCTGGGCTTTGGAATTGGAAAGATCAGAGGCCAAGTCAAATTTCTATCTGCCCAGGCTACTATGATTCGGGCAAAGAGCTTCAGCTGAATCTCCACCACTCCACACAGGATGTTGTGATAACAGCACCTACCTAGCACAGCCCTGAGCCTGGGGTCGGTACTCAACAAAAGTTACCACCTTTCTTGCCTCTCTTAGAAAATGTGGGGAAGTCAAAGTTGGGGTGAATTTGTCCCTCAGATCTTTGACCTTAAGCAAAAGTTGAAGTTTAGAAAGTTACCATAGGGGCACCTGGGTGGCGCAGTCGGTTAAGTGTCCGACTTCAGCCAGGTCACGATCTCACGGTCCGTGAGTTCGAGCCCCGCGTCGGGCTCTGGGCTGATGGCTCGGAGCCTGGAGCCTGTTTCCGATTCTGTGTCTCCCTCTCTCTCTGCCCCTCCCCCGTTCATGCTCTGTCTCTCTCTGTCCCAAAAATAAATAAATGTTGAAAAAAAAAATTAAAAAAAAAAAAAAAAGAAAGTTACCATAGAAGAACAGAACAACTAAGCCCCTGCTTACATTTTGTTTTGTACATTGGGCCTTCCTAAATTGTGGGGTTTTTTTTAAGTGGAGGGGGAGGGAGTTTGCTGATATTAAAAGGAGGAAGAAGGGGAGAAGGAGAAAAAGAGGGAAGGGGGGGGCAAAGAGAAATATAAAAAAAAAGAAAAAAGAAATTGAGAAATAAAATGAAATCAAGAAATCATGAAAGAAATCAAGAAGGAGGTTGGTAAGCAAAGGGTCTTCTACTAGTGATAGGTGGATGTAACTAAAGGTACAAGTTGTTCAGCGAGTATTGAATGATGAGTGAATGAATGCTTAACCTAGTAAATGTCAAAGCTTAACATGCTTGTGACTGATTTACTCTCAAGTTTTTATAATTTGGCACAAATTATTTTGTCACTAAAATAATCCCTTAATTCCACTGCACTTCTTAAGTGGGGTAGAAAAGTATGAAGCAATGGTTAGAATACTGAAAACCTAAGATCTATGTTAATGCCACAGACACAGAGTATCGTGGTGGGGAAAAAAATGGCATAACCTTTTTCTTGATAAAGTCCTTATCTGGTGAGGTCTCACTCCTGAGAAATGAATTGTTCCCTTCAAAGAGGCAATGGGTGTATATTTAGGGGACAGGGGGAAACTCATTCTGCATTCCAGCGTCCTGGGTCTAGTCCTCCAACTGCCACAGATTTACTGTGCAGCCACCAGCCTGTCTCTTCCCTGGTAAAAACCATTTTGTTGGGTTGCATGGTATTTACCAAAGTGTGGGACACATCAGAATTAAACCACTTAATGGAAAAAACAAAACAAAACAACTTTCTAATTTTCTTTCAGTCCTTCACATTTAATCATGGAGAATGGCTTCGTTTACTGCTGATATTCCTTTGACAATTCCATAACATGTGCCAACTTCCCTTCTTTACAAGACAGAGCAAGCCTGGGGCTCAGAACCTTCTAGAGGCAATACTGTCTTGTCCAGAGTTATATAAAATTGTTTCATTTTCATTGTATTGATTTTTAGAGTTAGCTTCTATTTGTGGCAAGTAATCCTGGCTTTCCACTTACTGGTAGTGACATAAATTTCCATTTTGAAATCATTGATTTCACCAAAAATAATTTAGAAAGAAAGAAAGAAAGAAAGAAAGAAAGAAAGAAAGAAAGAAAGAAAGAAAGAAGTCAGTTTCAATAAGAACACGTCAAATTAATAATATCTCAGGGATGACAAGATTGTAAAGCTGATGCTCAAATGAGGGCTACGAGAAACTGTGCTTGAGGATTTTCCAGGGTCCTTTCAAGGAGGGGAAATTGGGATTATTTGAGCTCTTCAAACTCTGAAACTGCCAGCCAGAACATTCCAAAGGGGATCAAATGAGCTTTAGTTTTCAAGGGAAACCAGGTTTTGGTTTCCGGGAAAACTAAACTGTGTAGAGGGCTACCGGGATCTATTCCCCTCAATCAGTTGTCCACATGGGAGAGAAGCAGGTCTGCAGAGGCCCTGGAAAGAATACAGGGCTCCTTAACTCTGGGGCCCACAGAAAACAGCCCCTGGCTGCCCAGAGGCCACCCCAGCAAGAGGTTGAGGCCCTATGATTTCTCTGAGCTCCCCGGCCGGGGCCTCTCTGCTCCCTGGCCAAGAAGAGAGACAAGGCCAGCTGCACAGGCCGGCTCACTCATGCGCAGCTGGAATCTCTGGGCCAAGGGGAGTCAGGGGCCCTGATACAGTCTCCTTCTCCTGCACACCCACCCCACCTCAGTTTGAAATATAGCAGAGCAAGGAGGTAAAACCAGGACGACCCCAAACTGCAGAAATGGGTTTAAATGGGATGGGAGTGGGTTCTCTCCTCCCTACTCAGTATACTCCACCCCCCGGGGCCATAAGAGCTCACCAAGATTTCTGGCTCAAGCTGACCTCAGGGAGAGCGATTAGACAGTGCTCTGAAGACAATGAGGAGGAAGAGGAGGAGGAAGAGGAGGAGGACGAGGAGGAAGAGGAGGAGGACGAGGAGGAAGAGGAGGAGGACGAGGAGGAAGAGGAGGAGGACGAGGAGGAAGAGGAAGACGAGGAGGAGGAGGAGGAGGAAGACGAGGAGGAGGAGGAGGAGGAAGACGAGGAGGAGGAGGAGGAGGAAGACGAGGAGGAGGAGGAGGAGGAAGACGAGGAGGAGGAGGAAGACGAGGAGGAGGAGGAAGACGAGGAGGAGGAGGAAGACGAGGAGGAGGAGGAAGACGAGGAGGAGGAGGAAGACGAGGAGGAGGAGGAAGACGAGGAGGAGGAGGAAGACGAGGAGGAGGAGGAGGACGAGGAGGAGGAGGAAGACGAGGAGGAGGAGGAAGACGAGGAGGAGGAGGAAGACGAGGAGGAGGAGGAAGACGAGGAGGAGGAGGAAGACGAGGAGGAGGAGGAAGACGAGGAGGAGGAGGAAGACGAGGAGGAGGAGGAAGACGAGGAGGAGGAGGAAGACGAGGAGGAGGAGGAAGACGAGGAGGAGGAGGAAGACGAGGAGGAGGAGGAAGACGAGGAGGAGGAGGAGGGAGAGGAGGAGGGAGAGGAGGAGGGAGAGGAGGAGGAGGAATGGTTCCCCAGCTCTGGAGGGGGGAGGAGAAATGGAAGGGGATGGATTTCTCCAAAGAGTTAATGTTCACTGAACATTACACACACTCACCTGAATTAAAAATAAAAAGAAATTAAAAAATTAAAAAAAATTAAAAAACCTCCCAACCCTGGACCCGACAGTTGAATGACAGGGGCTGCTGGCTATGGGGAGCACACCTCAGTATGGGAACTGAAGCAGGGATGGATTATCATTCAGGACAAATTAACATCTCAAGTTGGGGGCTGCTAGTTCTGTGAGTACTAGTTTGACCCCATCAGTGGACACATCACCAATTCACAGCATGGCAGGACTGGCCTGGGCAAAAAGGATCTATGATGCCCCTCCATCACATCATCTGCTGAGCAACACTGAAGTCAACACCTACCAGGTACAGGGCTCAGAGCTAGGTACTGAGGGGACAGTGGTGAACAGACCAAACGCAGCTGCCTCTGCCCTCCATGAACTTTACCTTCCAGCAGGAAATACAATTTGAATAAATAATTGCAATGACACATGAAGAGAGCTCTTAGGTGAGTGAGTGCTTGAGTCTCCAGTCACCTCTACTAAAAAGTCTTGGAGAAGGGCACCTGGGTGGCTCAAGTCAGTTAAGCGTCTGAGTCTTGCTTTTGGCTCAGGTCATGATCTCAAGGTTATGAGATGGAGCCCTGTATCTGGCTCCTTGCTTAAGATTCTCTCTCTGTGTCTCTGTCTCTCTCTTTCTCCCTTTTTCCTTCTCTCTGCCCCTCTCCTGCACTCTCTCTCTCAGCAAATAAGTGTTGGAGAGGCCTGGAAAACTGTCTCTGCATCCCTGGTCTGGAGTTTCCTCATTGGTGACAAGCATGGGGGTCAAGATCCATGACTTTTAAGTCCTAGGGATTCTAGAAGTGTTCAGGGCCACTGAGAATGAGCTTGCAGCCTGAATCCCTAAGCCCCTGCTTTTATTTTGTCGAGTACATTGGGCCTTTCCAAACTGTGTTTAAAAAACGGGTTCTGCTGATATTAACAGGAAGAGGAATATATGTTAACAAATTTAGAGTTAAATTTAAAAAATTAAAAATTAAAAAAGGGCACTTCATTTTAAAAAAAAAGGAGGAAGAAGAGGGGAGAAAAGGAGGGAAGGGAGGGAGAGAGGGGGAGAGGAAGGGAGAGAGAGATCAAGAACAAAAAAAGAAAACAGAAATTAGAAATCATGAAAGAAATTAAAGAGGTTGGTAACTTAACAAGATGATCACCAAGATTTTCTCAAGTTTTGGGTTTCTAGGACTGTGGTGGCACAAATGTCCCAGAATTTAAGCTAGTGATGCTGGGTTATATGAAAATCTGTAACTATGACCATATTCACATGTTGAAGTAATTTTCTACTCACTTTATCCATTTGTTTTCCTGTAAGCACCCAGAAAGGTGAGGTCATTGGTGTGTATATAAACACACACACACACACACACATGCATGTGCATATTTACAGTGTATGCATAACATATATACACAGAGAAATATAGATGAAGAGACATGAAAATATATGCACCACTGGGTGTAACTAAGCATTGTTCAGTTCCATGATGTAATAGTTAAAAAGCACAGTGTTTTGAGTCTAAAGGACTATTTCCTGGATATGTGATTTGGGGAACTGACTAAACTGTCCTAAGTCTCAGTCTCTCTTTCTGTGAATTGGGAAGAGTAATGTGTAACTCTGCAGGATTCTTGGATGGATTAAATAACAGCGTAATTACAGCACTCACCATGGTGAGTAGCAAGTAACAGAAACCTATAAATGATATTTTCTTTTGCTTTTATGCCTCTTCCTAAATGTCTAGCCATGGATAGCCAGCATTTTCCCTCTGTGCCTTTCTTCCTCTCAATTCGGACAGGGACACTGTCACTTGGAAATTGTCCTTACTGAAACCCCAGGTTGGTACAGAAGTGAAAGGGCTGTAATTTGGAGGATCTTAGGCTGAGTCCCTCCACGTTCCTACATAATGCATGTTCATCCACTGAAATAGTGGGAAACGTACACAAGCAAAGATGTAAAAAAAAAATTAAAATTATCTGTAATCACTCTACTTCAAAATAATCACTGTTGGCATCTTGGTGTGTATTTCCCATACCCTTTTCTAAGTATATATAAACAAACATAATATTTTCTATGTCTCTGAGCAATTTTAAACTCCCAGGATGAAAGAGGCACAGGGAGAATACAGACAAACAAAACACTCTAACACACACACACACACACACACACACACACACACACACCCCTTTCATTTTGTTCTCTGGTTCTTGAACAGCTCTGAACTTCCGTTCACTTCAAGCTCTGTCCATACTCCCAAGAAGCCATGATTGAACATGCATTGCTGGATTTTCGTTTTTGCACAAGTCCCATTATGGACCTATAGACACAGACATAGAATGACTATGTTCACCCCACGTTGATCAATCTTTTAGCCAATGACTCCTGGACTCTCATCATGAGCCACATCCCGTGTGGTAGGGCCTGAGGTCAAGGGCACCAGCCCCATCCTCCCAGAGCTCTGAGACTAATATCAGCATACAGCCGCCACCCCATCTTGGGTCCCAAATTCAGCAGGTGACATGGCGAACCAGTTGGAGGCCCTCAGATAAAATAGTGATACAAATAGCAGTAGTAGTGACAGCCACCATGTAGGAGAGCTGATCACTATAATAGAAACTGTGCTCAACACTCTACTTTCATCGCCTCTGATTCTCTCTCTCCAAGGTAGACACAGTTACCCCTTTTTAAAGCATACTGAAGAGAAAAAGCAAAACACGGCTTGCCTAAGGTCACCTCGTCAGTGAGTGGTTGAGCCAGGGTTACATAAGGTTCCCTCCGTCTCTTCTGTGGAGCAAAGCTTATAGAAGGACACTGGCCACTCCCCAGCAGGATCAGAGCCCACAGTCCCAGGCCAATGACTTGTATTCCTCTGGCCCACGACACTCACCTCAGGGAGGCAGACCTAAACAGCCCAGGAATATCAAGACTGAGGAAGTCACATCTGCTTGACTCAGTCAAGCCAAGGGTTCTGATTCAGCTGGACTCTTGCGGACCACCCAGCTCAGCCTACATATCAATCTTGAGCCCAATTACCCCACCCTGGTCTGCCCTGGCTCCTGCCAGTGACTGAATTCTCCTCTCCTTCTCAAGGCACCTGATATTGTGGGACACAGAAGAATGAGCGAGAGCTAGGGCCAGGATGTAGATCCTGATCATGTGAGCTTGCCTGAGCCTGTTTCCTCAGCTGTAAAACAGAGATGAAAATATAACCATCTACATAAGACTGATGAGAGGGTCAAATGAATCCTGTAAGATTGCCTGGCACATGGTGGCTTATTTAATAAATGCTCATTCTTACTCATTTTTTTTTTCATTCATTAAATATTTCATGGGGATCTACTTTGATTCAGTTATTCTTGCAAGTGCTTAAAACAGACCAGTCAAGAAAACAAACGAAGACAAGAAAACAAACAATAGATTGTTGCCTTTGTAGAGGTTACACCTGGGGAGTGGGGGAAGCCGTTCTCATTCTTCCCTCCTTGCCCTCTTTCTTGCCAGCACGACTTGCACAGAAGGCCCAAGCGCTGTGAGGCTTCAGGAGAGCCCCCCACCCCTCCCCACCCCTTCTCTCTCTCAAGTGTGAAATGTTGCTCTTAGAAAGACCCTTGGAAACTCCACACTGTTCCAGCATAAGTCCTTTGCCCTAACCTTATTCCATTTCACAGACCGATACAGAAGGCTGAGACCTTGGAAATCTCATCAGACCAGATGGGCAAGAAAATAATTTTAGGGAGAGGGAATTCAACAGACACATGCTGAATACATCTCTACGCCAAGCCCTATGTACTGGTGCCGAGAGAAGATGGGGCACACACCCAGCTTTTTTTTTTTTCCACATTTAGAGGAAAATTCTGATCTGAGTTAATTGTGAGCTGTTTGTGGTATTTTCTTTAATTCCACTTAATCTGTTAATGTATATGTACAGCTGCAGACAAAAAGGAGTTTGATTCTGGGGGTCATGTCTTAGAACCCAATGAGGACATTACAAAATATAGGACACAGGCACTTCATTAGCTTTCGAAAAATCCCCCCCTCCAAAATTCTCAATCCAGAAACACATCTAATACCAAGGATTCTGGACAAGGGATGATTGACTTGTAGTATTATTTTCTCTAGATTATGGATTTAAAAAGCTGAGCTGCAGGGAACCTAAGGAATTTGTCCAAGGTTACACAGCTATAACAGAATCAGGATTGGAACCTGGAAGCCTGATTTAAGAACCTATTTTCTTGGTCTCTACATGATTCGCCTTTCTTACTTCCCACATTATTTATGTGTGCCAGGCACTTTATATTCTTTTTTTTTTTTTTTTTTGCATTTAATCCTCACAACAATCAAATAGGTAATGACTACAATTGTCAGTCTTTCATTGATAAAGAAACGATTGCTAAAACCAACATATTTAAATTTTTTTTTACGTTTATTTATTTTTGAGACAGAGAGAGACAGAGCATGAATGGGGGAGGGTCAGAAAGAGAGGGAGACACAGAATCCGAAACAGGCTCCAGGCTCTGAGCGGTCAGCACAGAGCCCGACGCAGGGCTCGAACTCATGGACTGCGAGATCATGACCTGAGCTGAAGTCGGACGCTTAACCGACGGAGCCACCCAGGCACCCCTAAAACCAACATACTTAATATCATGCTGCTTAACAGGTAGCAGGACTGGGATCTGAACTTAGGACTGCCTGGCTCTAATGTCCTTCCCCTTCATCACTGTCCTATATACTGCCATGGACCACTGAGGTCCAAAATGGGCTGCACTTACAGAGGACTTGCATGATCCTTTGGTGTATGTACATCTGCTCTCTTGCTTCCCTGCAATCATTCTCCACGTAACAGCACAGTGATATTTGTAAAATAAAATCTTATCGTATCACTAATTCACTAATTCATTCATTCACTCAATAAATTTACTGAGCCTTCATGCCTGTCATTTTTCTGGTCACTAAGACGACAGCGATAAATAAAAATCAGTCTAGCCCATTATGGAGCAAACTCTTCCCCATGTTTCCATTATATTTAGAATAGAATCCAAAAGCCTTAACGTTAGACCCAGGAGATATGAACCTCCTCATCCTCTCTTCTTGTTCTTCCCCTTCACTGTCTCCTCCACTCCTAGTAGCCTGCAGTGAGTTCGTCCATCATTCCAGCTTCCTCCAGCCTCGAGTCCTTAGCATGTGAGAGTTTTTTTTTTTCTTTCCGAAAATGTGTTTCCTTACACATTCATTAGTTTCATTATTCAATTAATGTGTTTCCCACTAGACTGTAAGTGACATGTGGGAAGAGCTATGCCTTTTCTTGTTGACCTGTGTATCGCCAACCTCTAGCAACACGTATCTGGTACTGAAGGGGCATTTAATAAATACTTTTGGAATAAGTGACAGTAGAAGTACTATGTTACAGGCACAGATCTTTTTTTAAATGCTGAGTCAAGTGGCATACTATTATGACATTTATTTTCTTGTATAACTTTTTTTTTTAGTTTCCTGGGGCTAATTACTGTTCATTTTTTCCTTCCCAAACTTTACTGAAATATTACCGACATACAACATATGTAAGTTGAAGGTACAATGTGATGATTTGGTAACATGCATATATTATGAAATGAGTACCATAATAAGGTTAGTTAACATCTCTGTCCCTCCTCAAAATTCCCTGTGTGTGTGTGTGTGTGTGTGTGTGTGTGTGTGATGAAAACTTTTAAGCCTACTCTCGTAACAACTTTTCAGTAAATAATAGAGTATCGCTAACTATGGTCACCATGCTGTTCATTAGATCCCCAGAATGTATCTGTCTGATAGCTGAATGTTTGTACTCTTTCTTCTCTTCCAGCCTCCAGCCCAGGCAACCACCATTCTACTATTTTTTTGAGCTTTTTTTAAAAAAAAAGATTCTACATCTAAGTGTGAACACACAGTATTTGTCTTCTCTGTATGACTTACTTTGCTTAGCATTATGCCCCCAAAGTCCATCCATATTGCTATAAAAGGCAACATTTCCTTCTAAGGCTGAATAATACTCCTTTATAAATATATACCAAGGAATACACACACACACACACACACACACACACACACACACACACACACACATTTTCTTTATCCATACATATACTGATGGAAACTTAGGTTGGTTTAGAGGCACAAAACTTAAGTATTAATAATATTTGGACCTAGATATAAGGCAGAGAAAGAAGATAGTAAGAACACTTCTCAGAGAAAGTAAAGTTACTTCAACTGAAGATCATGACTGGTACCACAAGAGCAAAGAACAATATGCCAGGAGGGCTGAACACAGGAGTGTCGACATGAACTCTGGGTTGTTTGTAAAAATGAGGCTGAGTGAGTTTAGGAAAAGTAAGTCTGAAGACATTGTACGTGTTGAAAACCAAGGCTCTACAAAGATAGAGACAGAGAGGGTGTCTCTGCTTCGAATTCATCCCTTGAGCACATATCCTCCCCGCACTCACACCTGCCTCCCCTCCAGCCCGGTGTGCATCATGGTACACTCGGTCACCTTTCTAGGTCTATCTTCCCCTTCGAGGTTGGAAAGTTCTCGTGAACAATGGCTGTAGCGGATTCACCTTACTGTTCCTGATGCCTATCATACAGGTGTCGGTGGGAGTTCAAGAAGCGTCTGTTGACTTAGAAGGAACAGAAGTGCAATAACATAAGCTGAGGCAGAAGCAGCTGCATTTTTCTCATCTACTCCAGCATCTGCCAACTTCCACTTGGTGAAGTTTAGCTGGATCATCGGGCTCCAAATCAGAAAAAGCCATTCCGACTTTAAGAGATAAGGGAGACCACCAAAGAGAAAAACAGAAACCAAGAACGACTTTGAGAAAGACACAGACAAAACGAATCTGAGAAACCACAGGAGTCTCCTTGTCAAAATCTGGAAGGGCCTGCTGGCATCTCCCATCGGCCCCACGGGGGCGAAGATAAAAATCCTACCCCTGTGGGCATCAAACTGCATCTACTACATACTGCCACTAATTCAATTTTTACGGCATGGACTGACCTGCCAAACTTGTATTGTTGAGCCTGCTTGAGAAGACAGCTATGGAGGGTGGGAAGGAAAAAGCCATGCCTTCTTCTTCCACAGGCCTGGGTCATCTCCTTTTATTCCCTTGGCTTTCTCCCAATTGTCATAATTGTGACTCCTTATATTTCACTAAGGGTTCCCTATAGTCAGGAAAATTTTAAAGTCTGAGGTCATTCCTCCTTCCTGAACAGCCTTTTTCTCAGCAGGCAAATAGGAGGTAAAAACCAAAACCAAGGTGGCTGCCTTGGGCCATGAAGCTAGAATATCAGAGGTCAGCTGAGGTTAAACCAAAAAATATTCCAAAAGCTGGAAGAGCCCAACTAAGTTGCAACCCAGTATTTCCCAGAGAGGGTTTCTGAAGACTGTTCCTTTGGGAAAAGGTGCATTATAGTCAAATATATTCAAGAAACATTCCTTGACAATCCCTTCCTTTAAGATTCACAATGCCCATGTATCATACTAACGTCTCTGAGAAGTCACTGAATTAAGAAACCCACTTAGATTTGATTAACCAACAGTTTTCCAAACTGATTCCAGAACTCTTTATGTTCTATTAGGTTCACTAATTAGAATCCCATCAGACTAATGTTCTCCTGTGTAGATGCTGTGGAGTTGAGGTCCGGGAGAGGTGAGCATGAACTTGACAATGAAAGAATACTTCTTTAAGAATACCAGGCTCATGCAGGACCTTGAAGGATAAGGGGTGAGGAGGCACCGCTTAGGCAGAAATGACAGGCAAGGTTCAGAAGTGTCACTGGTTCATTTAATAATTCATTAAGTATTCATTCAGTGCCTATTCTGAACCAGAAAGTATTCTTGGTGTTAAAGACACAGAGATGATCGAGAGAAACATGAACTTGGACTTCCTGGAATCTGCATTCTGCATTAGAATGGAAGATGTAAGCAGACCATCACAGACCAATTCTTCTACCCAAGATGGCCAAGGAAAAGGAGCTAGGACCTGAAGGTTAATTAAGAATTCTCCCACCAGAGTGGCAGAGAAAAGAAGTTGAGCTAGAGCAACATGAATAATGGTTCCCTTGCCATCCCTCAAATACAGTAGGCAACCTCCCACCTCAGGGCCTTTGCATGTGCTTTTCTCTTTGCCAGAAACCTTCTTCCTCCAGGTCCCTCATCTCCTTCAGGTCTTTGCTCCAACGTTTCCCTTTTCTGACTACCTCATTTAAAATGATGTGGCCCCCTCCCAATTCTAACACTTTTTCTGCTTTTCCCTTCTGTATCACTTATCAAAATCTGATAAATTATATAAATTCTTATTTATTTTTTATTTATTTTTACTCTCTGTCTTCCTTTTCTTCTAGAGAGATATGTCAGGGTGACCCCAAATTTATGTGACATTGTGACACCCCCACCCTCCAGAATGTTGACTCTATAAAAGAGGTTTTGTCTCTTTGGTTCACTGCTGTGTCCCCAGCACATACTACCTGGTACAGTAGGCATTCAGTAAGGATTTACTGAATGAATGGATTAATGAACAAATGCAAAGTGTGGGTATGTTTGAAGGATAATGACAGGAGGGAAAGAATAAACACTTAGCACAAATTCTTTGCAAAGTGCATGGATTATAAAAATATTAGAAGACCAATATTATCTTCATTTTATAGATGAGTAAACTGAAGCTCAGAAAGGTAAAGTGATTTACCCAGTGCCACACAGCAAGTAAGTACAGAAGCCCATGTACAAACCTAGATCTGATACGAATCACTAAAATGACTCAGGCTTGGTGATCTCAGGTGGTTCTTTGGTTCTTGGTCTTCACCATAATGCACTTCTACTCTGAACTAATGAGTAGCTTTCTGAGGTGGCCCAGAATGCATAGATCTGGTTGGCTCCTAGTCATGGGACCAATGAATAATGGCATGGCAGCCCTCAGGGCTGAAGATGACTCAGCAGACCAGAGCTGTAGAGGCCATCTCTCCCCATCCCAAACACCTCATTCATTCTGTGATGTCAGGCGCCTGACTACCTCCATGCTGAGCCAGTTAATAGCTCACCCTATAAACGGGTGCGTAACAAAGTCTACTGCAAGGCCGTCATCACTTGGTCAAGTTTGGCTGATCTCTGGGCTGGCCACATGATTAATTCCAACTGGCTGTGGTCCCCTGACTGGGGTCATTCAGAAATCCTTCACTCCTTGGCTGGGAGTCTATAGACTCATAGTGTTTGTTAGGGGGATTCAATAACTTCCTTTCTCCCTCCCTCCCTCCTTGATTTCCTCCCACCTTTTTCTACTTCCCTTGTTAATTCATCCATCAGTTTTTCATGGAGTTACATATTCGCTTAGTCATTCGTTCATGAATTCATATATTCTTTCGTTAATTTACTCATATATTGCTACTATATAATTTATAATATGTATTCATTCAAAAAGGCATACATTGATCTGCTGATTCTCTTAATCAAACCAGGTATTGTAAAGGATCTTATGATAATTATTTTCATCTTGGAGCTCAGACGTCACCTCTCTAAGCATGACTTTCCCACTGAAGAAGGTTGAGTGGGGAGTCTCGATGGCACAAAATGTCTAAGCCACTTGTAACCAAAAGCCTCCTCCAATTCTTTACTTCCATGAGTTTAATTTGTATAAGATACAAGCCCAGCTCTACAAGAGTTCATAGCCTCGAAAAGTACATTTCAAACTTTTTTGACTGTGATTCATATATTTTACATCCCAGCGTAGTATGCATATATGACTGAAACAAAGCTTTATAAAATAACACTGACCCTTGATACACACAATATAATCTGATATATTCATTTTTTTAAATGTTGGCCACAATCCAGTAAGTTGATTTCATGACTCACTAATGGGTGTGTAATGACCTAAAGTTTGAACACTATAGACTAGAAAGTCTAGAGAAAGAGTTACAAGTAACATATAAGACAAGATAACTATTTGGACACCACCGTAGTCTCTCTGCTCCCATAATCTTTCAAATCCAACAGCCATCTACCTACTTATGTGGGTTCCATCTCTTCTTAAATGCCTGACTTTCCTTCCCTGCATTCACTGTTCCTGCCATCTCTGCCAAATGGACCTGACTTCCTGCCTCCAGTCTTACCCCTCCACTCCATCCTCTAAACTGTAGTCAGTGATCGTTCTAAAATATGCACTCGGTGAAAAGTCTGTAATACTCCTCACTTAGCTTCGCTCTACAAAATAAATAAATGTATCTAATTCCTTAGGTTTCCCTGGCCTTGATTCTTTCTCCAGGGTCATTTCCTGCTAATTCCACTCTTGTATCTTATGCTGAATCCATATGTTGGGTTGTTCAAAAGTCCTTGAATCTTCTGTGCTGTTTCATGTCTCTGAGTCTTTGCTTTTGAAGATTTTTCTGTCTAGAATTCCCATTCCACTGACTACAGGGCTCACTTAAGGATCATCAAATCACATATTTCTCTGTGCAGACTTTGTTGAGGGGCCTCCTCAACCATCCCCTTTCTTTTTACACTACCCTGAATATCTGTGTACCCTCAAACTCCCGTTTGGGTCAAGGACTGTGTTTCTCACTTCTCTTCATCCCCTGGACTCAGCAAAGTTCTTGGCACAAATTAGGTGCTTGGAAAATATTTTTAAAGGTGTATGAGGTACTCTGGGGAAGATGGGATTTGACTTGTTAATAACTGTGGCAGCCCTGAGAAGGCACCTTGGAAATCCGGCCATAGGGGGCTCAATTAACCAAGAGCCCAAGTCTGAGTTTTCCAAATTCCATCCCATTTGCACTGAGGCCACATTTCCTATAGGCTGCTGTCAGACAGTGACAGGACATGGTGCCAGGGGCACTGGGGCAGGCCCGTTCCTATGAGACGCAAGACTCCCCCTTGGACGGTAGACTGTTTTCAGGACTCCTCCTTGATGGTCTTGCCAAATATTACTTAAGCCTCCATTCTCTCTCTCCTCTACTCAGGGTCAGCTTTGCACCATGCTCTGATGGTTTTCCCAGCCTTTGCAGTAACTGCCCATCTTCTCTCACACAGGTGTTTCCCCTAATAAAATACTTGACTGTTTCATCCCATCTCGGTGTCTGCTTCTTGGAAGGCCTGAACTAACACAATATGCTCAGTGTCTATATGAGAGGTGACATGATTGTGAACAATTGATGTGACTGAGGTTCAGTAGTGTGCTGGTAAATACTTAACAGGCTCTTGGGGGGTGGGGGCGGGAAACAAGGTCCTGATTTGTAGCACTGGCTGATGTCAATAGCTAGTCAATGTCAATTTTTCCACCACAGCCAGTGTCACACTGCCACTGTGATATCACTGAACATGGACTTGGAAAGAGATGTGCACAGTTGTCTTGAGGACAGAGTGCAAACCAGCTCTAGAGGACCTCCATGAGGTTCACAAGCCCAAGTTTCCATCTTTCTGCTGGGCATCTTTTGATAGCCCACTGCAGTTCTGTTCACTCCTGAGTGCTCTTTCCAGGAGGGGCCCTGTAGCTAGCCTGTTCTGGAAGTTTCTGTCAAGTCACTGGGCTGGAAACCTTGTGGACCTATAGCTAACCCATGGTTCCAGAGGGTGGATGAGGGGGAGGGTCTCCTGTTCCTAGACATATAGGCTCTGCTAGGTTGAAGCAGTCATCTGCTGTATTCTTAGAGAAGGCTTGTGACACCAAACTGGCCTTGGATGACCTTTCTGGCTGTGATATGGAAGATGGTTTGAAGGAGAGAAGGAAGAAGACAGTAAGACCAATAAGAGGTGGTTTAAATAAGAGTTGTAAAGCCTGAGTGGAAGGTAGTATTGTAGGGATTATTTCATCAGGAAAATCAAGGAAGAAGAAGTGGAGGGAAGGAGAAAGGAACGGAAGGAAAGAGAAGGGTGGAGAGAGGAAGGAAGGAAGGAAGCAAGGAAGGAAAGAAGGAAGGAAGGAAGCAAGGAAAGAAGGAAACAAGGAAAGAAGGAAGGAAGGGAGGAAGGAAGGAAGGGAGGAAGGAAGGAAGGAAGGAGGGAGGGAAGGAGGAAAGGAAATAAAGACCAGTTATTATTGAGCCTTTACTACTTGCCAAGCTCATATTAAGCAGTTTCTTATTTCACACCCCCATATAAATGCCAAGGTGAAAATTACTGTCTCCCATGTTACAGATGTAGAAAAGGAGCCTCAAAGAGGTTATGCCTTGAAAAACAATAATCGAAGAGATAGCAAAAATAGTAGCTAGTGTTCCTTGAGCCTTGACTGTACAGAGTAACTCACAGCAACCCTATGGGGTATTGCTATCATCCCAATTTAAAGATGTGATTAAACTACTAACAAATGATAGGAGTTGAAACTATAATCCAGACACCTTATCTCTTGACCAAGGTCTAAGTATCCTGCTTTAGATGCCATTAATAAAACAGATTAAGTCCCCAAAGTCAGAAAACACACTTTTTCAGTTCTTCATGAATGAGGACAGAGATTAGGAAATGCACAATGTGAACAAGAAAGATTCTGAGACCCGTCTTGCAGATGGAAAACCTGGGCTGCCCTCCCTGTTGTGGAAAGGATACTTGGAATTTCAGCTTAAGACTGTATCACTGGATGAGCCCACAGTAAACTCATCACATGGCAGAAGTTTGGGAGAGGCTTTAAGCTAAGTGGACTAAAGACCAAGAATAGTTAGAAAGAAAGTTAAATACATTTGAGAACAAAAGCAGCCACTGACCTCCCCATCCTGGGAATTGGAGTCTGTAGCCAAATCTCAGCAGACACAGCTGGATAATCCCAGTGTAAATCCCCTTGCTGAGTAAGAGATCCCACCAGAATAAACAACAATAATTGAACCCCATGGCCTCCTGGCTTTACCAGCTGGCCATTCTCAACACAGATAGCCTTTGAGGGGAGATGCTGGGCCAGTGACTCTACCAGAGTGAGCCTAGTCCTTCTCTGAACATAGGGCCAACTATCACATAATACTTGAAATGGACAGGCACTAGCCAGAAATGAAGACAGGTAATGCCACCTAAGGTGAAGCAGGAGTCTGATCAAACTGAGTCAGATGAGATTCAGGGACTGGAGGACACCCCTTCCCAAAGAAACCAACTGGAAGACAGCAACTGGGTGATGTTGTAAAGAGATGTCCTTTCTAGACAAAGTGAGGCCTTTTGTTTGACCCTGACATCAACTGCTTTACCAATCCAGAAAGAAAAGTGATCATGCCAGGCTTGGTCCAGGGAGCAGCAGGAAAGGGAGGGGGGAGGGATCAGGGGCTCTAGGTCTTGATCAGCGATGTGACCTTGAACAAGATAGTCTTCCTCTCTCAGTGGAGTTCTTGTCTCTCTCTACCTTGGAGGTAACCGCCCCTGCGCCCATCTTTCCATATTGGTCAGGAAGGCCACAGACCAGAGCAGTGAGTAGTGACAGCTAAGAGTCACTAAGGCCTGGTTTGCATCTCAGTGCTGTCGTCGGCTAGCTGTGCAGCCCATGGCAAGCCACCGCACGTCTCTGAGTCTTGGTTTGCTTGTGTGTGAAAACGACAAATACTTATAGGAGCGCTGTGAACATCTGAGGAAACAACACATGCAAAGTGTTTAGGGTAGTTCCTGGCAGGACATTAAGTACTTAATAAATAGTTGCTAATATGATTATTAATCAAAACACAGCAGTAATAATTAAGTGTGTTATCAGACCTCAGCTTTCCTACCTGTAAAACGACCAGATGATCCCAATGTTCCTTCCACCTCTGCTGTTATCTGATAACCCACAGCAGATACTTGACAATACAAAAAAAAAAAAAAAGGAATACGTGCTCCAGACCATGCAGACTGGAGGACAGAATTCTGATCTACTCAGCCTCAATCCACATTTGGCCTCACTAGTTTTCCCACTGTTGCTTTCTTCCTTGACCAACAGACACCTAAGGAAACCCAAGAAGCCAGAGACCCATCCTTGATACTCTACTCACACAGTAGACAGCCTGATGGTGGAGCCCAGGGCCTCACGGGGAACGGTGGGAACCAGCACGTCAGCACCCAAGCTGAGATCTGACGCCAGGCAACAGATGATCCAGGCCCGTGGGGAATGAGCGACAACTTCACAAACCAAGATTCCTCTTACTGGTAGGAGAGTCCAAAGTATGCCCTCATGTCATCTAACTCAGAGTCTTTTTGCTGTGACTTTCTCTCTCCCCTTTCTATTGGCTCTTGCTCAAGATCTGAAAAGCCACAGGAAGTACTTAATTATTACCATGTAGTGGAAAAGACAGGGGGCTTTGAAGTCAGACTGCTGGGTTTGAATCTGGAATTCCTAACTATGCTGCCTTGGGCAGGTGGCTTCCCATTTTCAGCCTTGGTTTCTTCATATGTACCGTGAGCTGTTAATCCATATTTTTCATAGTTTGTTTTATGAGCTTTAACTGACATAAAGGATATATAGTGCTTGGCACAGTACATGTAGCAGGCTTTCAATTAATGTTTACCCCCTTTGACCCCCTTTCCTTATCAATATAAAAAGACTCACATTCTATTTTTTAAGTTTATCGAGAAAGACAGAGAGAGGGAGGGAGAGAGAAAGAGAATCCCAAGCAGGCTCTGCACACACTCGTGAACTATGAGATCATGACCTGAGCTGAAGTCAAGAGTCCGACTCAACCAACTGAGCTACCCAGGTGCCCCCAAGAATCATATTCTATATATTAATGTAACTTTCGCCCTCTGTTTCAAAAGTTTTACATTCTGTATCTCTTTATCTTATTAGACAGTACTTTGGAAAGTGAGTTTTGAGTATCTTATTTCTATACCCAGCACCCTGCATTAGTCTGGACCAGAAGAGTTACTCAAGAAAGTTTGCTGATCAGAATCTGTTTCACTGGAAATCCTGCGATTCCATGAAGCGAGTTCTATTGACTTAGTTACATAATAAGCGAGCTTTGCCCAGTCCTTTACCTTCCCCATCTTCTCTGGAGGCACAGCCCTTCTTAGGTTCACAAGTTTTCCTGTTTTATTTTTAAAAACAAAAATCTTTTCCTCTTAAAAAAAAAAAAAGAGAGAGAGAACAGAATATATCCTGAGAGTCTGAGAAAGAGCTTCTTTGCGATGCTGTGGCCTGGGGAAAGTCAAATCGGACTACAGGCAATGCATAGATCAGGATGAAACGAGATGGTTTGGTGCCTCTGCCCCTGCTGGACTGAGGCCTAAGCCCTGGCCCCAGGATGACCACTCACTTTCCTGGGGGTATCACTTGCCCCAGCTGTAGACAGACACCATGTCTGTATGGCCTCCCAAGGATGCCACCCCAAACCAGCTTTCTCTCTGCTTCAGCAACTAGAGTGGAGGGAACAAGAGCCCAGGCGGAGGACCAGATCTGGCATGTAACCCCTCGTCGTCTCCCGGGGGCTGTTCTTCACTCTATTTTGTTTCCCTGTCCTCTTTTCCATCCTCCTCAACCCTCTTTTTCTTCTCTCACCCTTTTCTGGCCTCCCTCTGGTTTCTCTTATAGAAACATTCACTGATTCCATTTACTAACCGACGCATGCAGACCGTGAGCGCGCGTGCTGTGTGCTAGGCGAACGGCTGTCATCCAATGTGTCACGCATGCCCATTTGTGTTGGAGGGACCAACATGGCGCGCAGTACATCCAAATGTCTTTGCAGTATGCCTGCGGGGAGCTGGCTGTGTTTATGCATATCTTGTGTGCTTCTACTGCTTGGCCAGGATTTGCCTCTGGGAGTGTCTGTTGTGTGTGGTGTGCTATCCCCAAGCCACGTGTCTCTGTATGTGTTGTGGGTCCACTCTGTGCGGTGTACCGTGTATGCCTATGTGCTTACCATGTGTGTCTTTGTTATCTGCCTTTTGTATACTGTACGTGGCTTGAATGTCCCTGTGGGGTGATGTGTTTACACACGTGTGTGTCTACGTGTCCTCTTTATTGCTTAGCTAGGTGAGATCACCGTATTGTGTGTATTTGTGTGTGCTGGGCTGCCTTCGTGTTGTGGTTCCGCAGCCTGTGATCCTGCGTGTGGTTGTCAAATCTCTTGGTTGTGTGCGTTGTGTATGTGGGATGTATTGTATTTGCTGTTTGTGCACATGCGGCTTGTTTCTCTGTGTCCCTGTCTCCGTGAAATGTGTCTGTGTTTCCCCTGCCAGCTCTTCCTCCCCTTCGAGCGCCCCAGCCTCCCTCCCTCCCGTCTCCTCCCTAGGCTGTGACCAGTCTCAGCTGACACCTTCGCTGCTCTGGCAACCCAAGAACAGCCTGGAGAAAGGTCAGCTGGCCACCTTCTCCCTGGGCCTGCCCAGATCCCAAGACTCTGGTGTTGTGTGGTGTGGGAGCGCCCTCTGTTGGCTGTGTGGACCACAAATGGCCTCTGCAACTGGGGCTTCCTCCTCCCTTTGCAGATCACCCCCAAGAGACTTTCAGCCTCATTAATAAAAGGCCTTAGAAGGGGGGAATTCCCGTGTCATTTCTCATTCAAAGAAAGAGACTTGAGATTGAAAGAGGGTGTTATTAAGTGCACTGAGACACTGGGTACATACCAGATGCATTCTGAGTTGATGGTAAAGACTTCCCTGACCACGTACTCAGGTCACTGTCCCACTGAAACAAGACTGGAAAACATATACTGGCCCTCACTGGTGAAAGTAACAGCTACTTCCAATTTATATTCAAGGGGGTTCCAATCTCAACCCCACACTTACCTGATAATTTCATGCTTCCCACCACCACCCCCCAACTACCCCAGGCATTATTTCCCAAGGCTTCAATTTCCCCTTTGTGACAAGACCCAACGTTGACAACCCAGGGATTCCATTCCAGGAAAAGGGAGGGGTCAATAGTGCAGGATAAACATTGAAAAGTTTCCAGTGGCTTGAACTTAAGTCGAAGGCACACTTGTGAGAGGGTTACACTTAGTGGAAGAAAAGTGAATGGTCACGGATGCACTCAGGACTTACAATGCCCTGGGTATGTGATTCTAAGACCCTCAACAGAAGGAGAAAGGATCCATGGGCTTACGTGTGGGCATGGGTGCACAGAGACACATATCCACACCAAAACGCAGAATTCTCAAACAGCCTTTGTGGCAAATGTCCCTGAAGTGTGGGGGCATGCATATTTCCCACTTCTTGACTTACAGAACAAACAGAACTTAAGGCCATTATTTTACACAAAAACATGGGTTTTCATTGCATTCCTTCTTCTGGTGACTAACAGGATGCTGATAAGCAGTAGTTGTTTCTGTAAACTCAGTATGACAGGGTTGCAGGAGGACCCAAGGACCACATGGCCCAATCAGCCTCAAGTATGTTTTTCAGAACATCACTTCTCATGAGACATTAATATTTATTTCAAGGTTATTTCAATAACAGTTATTAGAAATAGAAACAGATATTTCAAGCAAAATAAGTTCGAAAAACACAGGGTTAACTAAAGTTTAACAGATTTCCTTCCCACATGTTTTCTTACAGCCTGTAATATGATGATGATATATCTCACAAATTTCTGAAAAAGGGGGGGGGAATGTATGTAGTGTGTCTCAAAGTACATACATAATAGAATTTTTTTCTTTCCTAGAAATTTATGGGTGAAAACATTGCGTTTACACGTTGGCAAAGCAAGATCCCAAGTAGCATAATTCAATTACCATTAAATTCCCACTTACTTTGATAATCAGATACTTTGTTTTTGGATGTTTGTTTTAATTCATCTCTTTGGACCTTAAAATAACGTGGGTAGATGGATACTATGAGATACTATGTTATCATGCTAAATTACAGATAAGAAGACAGACTCAAGGAGATAAAGTGACTTGTCCCAAGTCATGACATTGGGTCAGTGATGACACAAGACTTGACAAGAGGCACATCTCTCTCCAAAACACATATACCTCTACTTTGTTAACTACTGCTGAGTCTAGCTTTACCAAAAGTTTAAATGTAGTCCCTGTCCTCAACAGCTATATATTATACTTAAAGAGACCTTTTAAAAAAAGTTTTTTAATGTTTATTTATTTTTGAGAGAGAGAGACAGAGAGAGACAGAGACAGAGACAGAGAGAGAGAGACAGAGAGAGAGAGAGAGACACAGAGAGACAGCATACAAGCAGGGGAGGGGCAGAGAGAGGGAGACACAGAATCTGGAGCAGGCTCCAGGCTCTGACATTAAAGAGACCTTTTAAAAAATACAACGCTAAAAATTAGTGGATAATAATTGGCATCACATATGGGAGATAAAGGAAAGAAAAAGAACTGGGAAGGAAGGTCAAGGAAAGCTTCCTGGAAGAGGTGAATTTCAACTGTGCTTTGAAGGATACAGAAGGCTTATTAGATCAGGGGTCAGCAACATTTTATTCAAGGTAAAGGGACAGATAGTCAATATTTTCTGCCTGTGAGCCATACAGTCTCTGCTGTAAGTACCTGACATCGCTGTTGGGAGTGTGAAAACAGCCCTAGATGATAAGTAAATGAATGGACATGGTTGTGTTCCAATAAAACTCTATTCGCAAAACTTTATTCGCCCATGGACCCTAGTTTACCAGTCCCTGAGTTGGATGGAGGGACAAGGGGAATGAGACCTTTCTGAACTAGAAGGATCTCTTCTACAAATGCAGTCAGCAGTACACTCAAGGGCCTTGCTCATAACTATTCACTTTCTAGTTCCCATTCCACCCCAACCCCACCTCAATTGTCTTCTAAGCCCTGAGGGTAAACTCACTGTAGTTATGCAAAGAGAAGGCTGTCTACATCTGAGATAAGCTGAACAAACAGCTCAAGGATCCCAGTGGAAGGTGCCTGGATTTAGTCTGTTGGGAAGGCAGAAAAAGCCAACAGACCTAGTTCTCTCTTGAAAAGGGGATTGGTCTCTTCCTCCAAAAAGTCAAGGCTAATGCTCAAGTGCTTATCTGTTTCTATATACTAGGTATGGAACAACCGCTCCTTTGCAGATAGCCAACTTGATGTGCAGAGGTTCCAGTATTCATCAAATGTAATATGCCAGAACAACATCTCTGTTCCTCCATCCCTAGCACGGGCCCAGTGAGTGGCATTACTCCTTGCACATTACACTTCAGTAGCTCTCTACTTAGTATAGGATCAAAATCAGGTGCTCCAGCCTGGCCTCAAGACACTGTACATGTGACCTCAAAGACTCAAGCCTCACTCTCCTCAGCATCCACTCCAGCTAAATTACATTGGTCTCTGTGCCCTTGTGCACGATTTACAAGTTCCACACTTCGGGCCTCTGCACCTGTGCCTGGAATGCCCTCCCCCTTCCTTCCTTTTACCCTTGTCCTATCCTGTCCTTCAAGGCTCTACTCTTAACTCCTCCTACTTGGCAACTTGGCGAAGACATCCCATTCTCCCCTCTAAATCACCACAACCCAGATGCAGCATTTATTATGGGCAGTGTCCTTGGCTTTTTGTTTTGTTTTCCAAAATGAAACTTGGGGCACCTGGGTGGCTCAGTCGGTTGGGTGTATGACTTCAGCTCAGGTGATAATCTCACAGTTCATGGGGTTGGGCTCTGTGCTGACAGCTCAGAGCCTGGAGCCTGCTTCAGATGCTGTGTCTCCCTCTGTCTCTGCCCCTCCCCTGTTTGCACTCTCTCTCTCTCAAAAATAATATTAAAAAAAAAAAACTTGTTAATGATCGTAAGAAATACAAACCTACTGTTTAAACACCCAAGCATTCTAAAAACTATAATGCAAAAAAAGAAAAGAAAAGAAAAGAAAAGAAAAGAAAAGAAAAGAAAAAAAGAAAAAGAAAAAAAGAAAGAGAGAGAAACTCAGATGGGTGATAAAGTCCAAAAAGATGTCAAGGGGTAATACAGCACAGTCTTTCAGGGAATGCAGCTGCTCTGGTGTAAAGGACCCCTACAGAGGAATGAAGAGAGAGAACGCTGGGAACATGGCAGGGACCAGAACACCAAAAATCCTAACTTTCTTTTTTTTTTTGCTCCCCTAAATTCTAAATTTCACTGAGTTTTGATTTAGAGATTGCTGGAGGAAAAAACAAAAACAAGAAAACAGATGCCATATCCCCACTAAGCACCTGGCTTGATACATAGTAGGTGGTCAATAAGTATTTGTTAAATTAATATAAGGCTGGACTTGGGGCCTTAGGCTAAGAAAACAACTCTAACTGGATTTCCTAGCATTGTTCCTATAGGAAAGGCATTGAGTGAGAGTCTGCAGTAGGAAGCTCAGGGGACTGGTGCCTGTGGATGGTCCCATAAACTAATTCCTTAATCATTTCCCCCTTAAAACAGAGAGTGTCTCCCCATCTATCCCAGCATGTGTACTGAAGCTAGGCGTGAGAATATGAGTGGACAAGTTCCACAGTGAGCTTCTGAGGGTGAACAGAAAGATACATTATGGGGGGTTAGCCATAAAAGGGTAGCTCTCTGGTGCCATGCTGGAAGGGGAGAAGCTCAAGGCACAGGGGCAGGAAAAGGTAAGGGAAACAAAAAGGGGAGAGGAATGAGCAGGAGTAGCCCTCTTGTCTGCATGCTGACCTTTGCAACCTGGGAAGTATTTTACAGAGTAGAAGAATCCTAAGTTTGGAAGAACCCAAAAGGTCACAGAAGCTGACCCCTCAGTCAACAAGCCAGTGCCATTTGGCCCCACTTTGAACCTTTCCAGTTATAGAAAACTAGCTCCTCTATATCCAGGAGGCTGGTGCAGGGCAGTGTCCAGGATGCAAGTGTAGACAATACGAAGAGGAAGGGGGACTAATCCCCTAAGAAGCATTTACTATATGTCAGGTGATCACTGGGCGTACTACCTACATTATTTCGTGTAACCCTCATGACAACCTCGTGAATGGGGATTAACGTCTCTGTTTTACAGGTAAGGAGAGTGGGGCTCAGAAATATTGAGTCATTGGACCTAATTACAAATCTGGTAAGTAGGGAAGCTGGAATTCAAATTCAGGATGGTTTACCATCAAGGCCCATGGGATTTTAGCCAAAAAGCAGCTTTGGCTCAGACTCATAAAAGGCCTGATGACTTAGGTAGCCCCCACAAAGGCCAGGGTAGAGGGGATGAGGACCCTGCCAGTTGGTATGGCTATGGGGGGTTGGGGGAGGGAGCGTGAGAGGATGCCAGGCTGGGGCAGGAATACAGGAAATGCTTCAGGACAGGATTATGGCACATTGGCAAGGATGGTCCCGAAGGCTCACATGTTTTTGGTTCTGTGTGCCTGTGCCTGCCCCATGGTGAACATTTGGGCACTCTCCTCTTCTCATCCCCTTCCCAAGCTTCAAACAAAAGAAGAAGAGAGTAGGGCTCAGGGAAACAAGAGTGTCCTGGCCTGATCCCATAATCACATAAAGCAAGCCCCACCCTGGATCTGTTACCAACTCTCCTTTGAAAAGCATCAGAAAACTCATCCCACACTCCCCCTTGCTTGCAAAGCCCTTTCATCCTTTCAGTAAGCAGCGTATAGTCTCAGGGCCAGGCACTAGGGATACAGAAAGAACAACAACAATCACAGAAACCATGTCTCCAGTTCTTTCTATGCGCCAGGAGCTCTGCTAAGTGCTTTATGTGCATTTTCTTACCTAATCCCAACAACAACCTTGTGAGGTAGCCGCTGTCACTGTTCCTACTTTACAGACAGGCACTGAGACTCAGATTAATTCATCCAAAGTGACAATCACTACGTGGGGGAGTGGGGATCTCAAATCTGAACCCAAGCACAGAAATCCAAAGACTCTCAAGGAACCAGCTCACAGTTCAGGGAAAGAGGTGTGCGTTGAGCACGAGGTGTGTGAACCCACAGAATCTGAGTCTGAAGTGCTGTCCAGGAGGCAAGTGATGAGAAAAAAAGGAGGAAAGGCTAACCTTGTGAAAAGCACTTAATATGTGCCAAGCCAAACAAGGTCAATTAGGTTGGTTGTCTCACTGAATTCTTCCTTCAACCCTGTGGAGAGGCAACTGATATGCCCATTTTACAGATGGGCAGTGTGGGGGCTCAGGGATACTGAGTCCCTTGACCTAAGATGGAAGTCCAATTATTAGGAGGCTTGTAGGTGAAGCTCCTACAGCAGCCTCAAGTTGAGGGTGGGCTCTTAAGAGGGTATCTCATGCAAGGGTATCTCAGCAGAGGGATTACAGTGTGCAGTGGCCAAGGGAAGGGCGGCAGGCAGGGCTGGACCGGAAGCGAGGAGAGATAGGGCTGGAGAGACAAGAAGGGGTAAAATTTAGGAGAACCTTAAAAACCACACTAAGAAATGGGAACCTTATTCTGAAGGCAAAAGAGAATTATGATGGGTTTTAGAATCCTCCCACTGACTGCAAAGTGAAAAATCAGAGGGGTAAAAGGGTTAGGATGGATGGAGACAGGAAGACTAGTTAGGAGAACGTTACAGTAACCCAGGAGAGCAATGATGAGGACAGGGCCAAGGCCAAGGGTCAGTGTAGTCTGAAATGACAGCAATGAAGTAATTTTATTAAAGGGAGACTGAGGCTCAGAAAGTTAAGTCCCGGTCACTGTTAAAACTGGAACACAAACTCTGGTCTTCTGACTCTCAGGGACCTTTTTAAAACTGCATACATCCTTTTTTTTTTTTTTTTTTTTTTTTAGAATTCTCTCTCTCACTCACTTCTACTATCTACCAGCATGAGTACATTTTTCATTACCCAGATAGGAGTTTTAGGATTCTCATTTTAAAAACGTGAAATCATGAGTTCAGAGAAGCAAAGAAACAATTGTGTCTAAAATAATGTAAATAGGATGCAGCAGAGCCAGGATTTGAATGCAAAGCTTGTATTTTTCCCACTCCACCCTGCAATCCCCAATACAACACCATGGCGCTTTCATGCCCACACACTACCTCCCTTCCCATCAACTTTTTCTTAAGTTGGGTTTTTCAAATGGAAAAAATACCAACTGAGGAAATAGAGTATGCAATACATTTTTGGATAAAGTTATTTTTGTCCACGGTGATTTCTCCCCCTCAGAAAGATTACAGAAGGTTCAGATCAGCAGAAAAGCAGCCTGGAAATTTCATGCTTTAACAAGTTCCAAATATTTTTGAATTATTATTTACTTATTTTCTTAGGAAGTAAATTCCACATTTGGGGGGGGGGTGAGGCCAAGAAGTGGTCACATACCCCAGTTTTTGATTCACTCTCAAGAAGGAAATCACCTGGAAAAACTGCAGCCTGCAATTATCAATTATCGATCTTCCACTATGGGTCCATTATACCCACTGGCTCATTTAATTATCGTGATGATCCCACAGGAGTGGTACTATTATCCTTATTTTATAGGGGAGGGGTAACTGATACCCAGAAAGATGAAGTTACATGCCCATTGTCATCCACATGGAAATGGAAGATTTGAATACAGAATCTATCACAAATGTTTTTCTCTTCTGACTGTAATTTACTGCATCTATCTCCATAATTAGTCTAGTTCATCTCTCTTTGCTTTCCCATCATTTATTTTATGAGCAGGTGGCAAATGCAAGCATCATCAGGGTTTAATGGGAGGAGCAGAGCACACACGATGCCTCCAAGCCCTACCGGCTTTTTCTTCCACCATCTTGCTGTTAGACCTCTCCAAACAAAAGAGCAAAAAGACCATTGGTCTGCGAGTCAGGCCCCGAGATCTAATGCTGGCTCTGCCAGACCAAAGGTGTGGGTCCACAGACAAACAACCTCCCTAACTGGCCCTAGTGTCATCATCTGTAAACTTAGGATGTTAGAAAGCAATGAGGTGCTCTCTGTGGTTCCATATTCTAAAATGTTAGTATCTCAGAAGAAATGCAGTGGGTCAGTTCTCAGAGCAAAGGTGAACACACACAGGACAGAAGAGGCAGAGATAAGACAATGTGGGGAAAGGGAGCAAAAGGACTGAAACAGGGGAGGAGGTCTCTAACAGTGGGGGCAAGAGGCAGCCCAAGGTTACAGCCTTGCCCTTTCATCTAGAGCCTTGCAGATAAACTTCAACCCAAGTCAAGGACCCATGGCCCTATGAAGAACATTGACTGAGGGCTGACTAGAATCTGGGATGGAGGAAAGGGAGCAAAAGAAAGCCAGTGACAGATCTTCCATTCACTTGAGATGCTGTATGACACCAGGCTGTGTTCTAAATCTGTTCTTTGCAGCAGGACAGCTGAGTTGGTGGCATAGAAGGGCCAGATGTAATTGCAAAGCCAGCCTGGTCTTCCCTCTTTTTTCCCTGGTTGCCATTTTCACATGAAAACCATAAAAGATCCCAGAAATGGGAGGTGCACTTAATGGGTTTTTTTGGCACCAAGAAATTAATCTTTTTTAAACCAAGGGGATTTTTTTTCTCTTTCCTAAAGATCTTTGGCAAACAGAAGCTAAATTGCTTCCAGACCTCATGAAAGGTATTCTGTGCAAACGAGGTGTGATTTACACTTCCTTTAATTAGTCTGAACCCTGGAAAAAGAGAGAAATAATAGAAAACAAGAGCTATGTAGAAAACAAGTCCAAACAGCCCTAAAATAACAGTTTTGTAAAAGCATCAGTTGAGGGTGTTAGAAGGAAACCAATAACAAAAAACAACAAAAACAAAACAAAACAAAAAAATCCTTCTAGTTCTGGGAGTGGGGCAATTACAAGTGAATTGAAGTTTTGTTGGACTCCTTTCCCTGGGGATGGGGGAGGGGAGAAAGTTTGGCAGAAAGGAGCCTTAGTGTTCTCAGAGTTGAGTTTCAAGTTCTGGTTGACCTTCCTTCCGTTAAGCCTGTCTTTTCTGAGGGCATTTGGGGTCTAGGGAGCCAGAGAGTCAGGGAAGGACAGGACAGTTCTTGAAATCGTGGACATTTCACCAAGTCTGTCTCCTACCTGAGTTGAACATACAGCATTTGGGAAGAGGAATGGTTTTTGGAAACACAGACCTATACTTAAGTTTTGGCTCTGCCGTTTACAGCCAGAGTGACTCTGGACAACCCCAGTCTGCAATCTGTTGACCACTCCCTTACTCCTTGAAGCTCTCATTTCCTGGCTGCCTGATTCCCCCTCTTCCACACACCCTTCTTATTGTCCCATCAGGTTGCTCCTGTTTACTATCTTTTGCAGATTCAAGTTCATCTACCTGGAAGTTAGTTGCTGGGGTTGCTCAAGGCTCAGTCCCAAACCCACTTCCACTGGTCAGTTGACTTTATCAAGATGATATATCCATTGTGTATTGTTCCATCTTTCATCTGATTAATTCTCAGAGTCTTATTGCCTGGCCACATCTTCTCCTTTGTTGGGTCCTCATAGCCAAATGTGTTGCTACATCTTTTAATTGAATGTTTCCAAGTATCTCAGATATAACATATCCAAAACTGAACTCAGGATCTTCCACCTTAATCAGGTCCACTCCCCAGAGAAGACCATCCCCCTCCATGCACATATTATCCTTGGCCCACATTATCCTTCACCCTCTATCTGGTGCAATGTCATGGCCAGTTGATTTCATCTCTGCCCTGACATTGCATGATTTGAGCCAATCTTGCCCCTTCTCTGTGCAAAATGGACAGAGATGTGCATGGCCTTGTTGACAGTGTGCAACAATTCAATGGTGATCATCTCCGCCTCTTACTCAGCTCACCTGTAGTCTATGATGGACTCTGGATCCATCCACAGCCTGGGCCCAGGAACTCTTAGAGGAGTTTAAGTTTAAGGAGACAATTAGGAGCCAGCAAGAGAAGCCTCTGGTGTGAATCTTACCTTTATTTTCACTAATCCCATTCCTTCTGACTACTCATCTCCCTCAGGGAAAAAAGAAAAAAAAAAAACACAAAAACAAATCATCATACATTTTGGGTGTTGGAATGGAATACCCAACCTGATGTACTGCACAAGCTTAAAGAATAATTTCATCTTACCTTTAGAATGTTTAAGAGCCTAAGGCTCCATTCTACCACTAGAATCCTTGAAATCATAAGGCCAGTCTCAATGATAATTGCACTGGCCATACATACGTGACTCAAGAGTCATAAGCCAGAGGACCTGGGCTCAAGTCCTGGCTCTGTCTGTAACTCACCACCCTTATTCTCAAGGACTTCATCATCTCTGTACAAGAAAGGGGTTTATACTTGGTGAGTTACATGGGTTCTGTCAGCTCAAACATTTATAGGACCGTTATTATAAACCATGCAGAGAAGGAGAGAGGGATCCAGGGAGACTCTTCTTTGCAGATTCCCTAGAAAATCATGGATCTTCTCCATGAAAGGAATAACACAGATAACAACTGCTGAAATTTATTGAGCACCCATCATATACTACACACTAATGTCCACAGTCAAGAGATAAACTAAGAAAGAAAACAAAATTGAATCCGTGCACTGTTGGTGGGAATGCAAACTGGTGCGGCCACTGTGGAAGACAACAGTATAGAGGTTCCTCAAAGTTAAAAATGGGGTGCCTGGGTGGCTCAGTCCATTGAGCATCCAAATCTTGGTTTCAGCTCAGATCATGATCCCAGAGTCATGGGATAGAGCCCTGCGTTGGGCTCTATGCTCATCATGGATTCTCTCCCTTTCCCTCTGCCTCTCTCTGGCCCCCGCCCTTTAAAAAAAAAAGGTTAAAAATAGAACACTAATTTATGATCCAGCAATCATACCACTGGTTATTTACCCAAAGAACACTGGGTATTTACCCACAAGAACACTGATTCAGAGAGACAGATGTGCCTCTATGCTTATAGCAGCATTATCTGCAATAGCTATATTATGGAAGCAGTCCAAGTGTTCGGTGATTGATGAATAAAGAAGGTGTGACGTACATCTACAATGGAATATTACTCAGCCATCAAAAAGAATCAAATCTTGCCATTTACAACATGCATGGAGCTAAAGAGTATCATGCTAAGCAAAATAAGTCGGAGAAAGACAAATACCATATGATTTCACTTATATGTGGAATTTTAGAAACAAAACAAATGAACAAAGGGAAAAAAAGAGAGAGAGACAGAGAGAGGCAAACCAAGAACCAGACTCTTAACTACAGAGAACAAACTGATGGTTACTAGAAAGGAGGTGGGTGGGGGGGAAGGGTTAAATAGATGATGGGGATTAAGGAGGGCGCTTATCGTGATAAGCACCAAGCGATGTATGGAAGTATTGAATCACTATATTGTAGACCTGAAACTAATATCATACTGTGTGGAATTGAAACAAAAACCTTAAAAAGCCAAAACAACAAACAAACAAACAAACCAACAAACAAACAAACACGTTGAGCCTTGCCCCAGTGTCACATGGTTAATGAATGGTACAGCTGAGATTTCCAATCTCACGCTGACTTATTTACAGCCCGTGCTGGACACCACACTCTCCATTTATCCAGCCATTTTTGTTGTGCCTCTGTTCACTCATCCATTCATTCGTGTTACAAGCATTCCGAGTACTTTCTCTGTGTGTGGAACCATGCTAAACACAAGGAAGCGTGAGAAAAGGTCCATCAAGAAGTTCACAAATTGGCTACAGAAACAGGTAACTATGCTCAGGACATTTAGAAAGATTCTTTCTTTCCAAAGGGCCATTCTGGTCATGTCTCTGATCCTTCTGAAAAAGGCTGATGGCGCTCCCCTTTGCCTAAGGATGAAGTCCAAACAGCTTAGCCTGTTGTCTAATCCCATTGTGACCTGGTTCCGGTCTCACCTCCTCTCGACCACATTCATTCAACACTTGTTCAATACTAGCCACGTGCCAGAACTGTACTAGAGTGTTGGGAAGGCAGTGCTGAGTGACAAAGACTTAGGCCCTGATCTCCTGGAGCTTGCAGATATCAACCAAATTATCACATTAATGCAGAAGTAGGCATTCCTTTAAGCTTTCTGTGGCCCAGCCCCAGTAGATGCGGGGCTCTCTCATCCCATCAGACGCTTCCTGCCCAGTAAGCCATAAGGATCCAGCTCTCCTTGGATGCATTCGATGATCAAATGGACTTTTAACAATGCAACTTGTCCTATTCATCAGGCATAAATATCTACTAACCAGAGATTTGTGTGTGTGTGCAATAAATACATTTTTACTCTACCTCAACATAGGTTTTCAACAATAGTTTAAAACTTCTTACTGTATACTACCATAAAACACCATGGTCCTTCTCCCCAGGAAATGCTATGCTTCAAGTTAATTGCTTACAGTTTATCTCCCCTATTCAACTCTAAATTTCAAGTAGGCTGAGTTCTTGTCTATTCTTGTTCACCAATGAATTCCCAGCATTTAGCCCAGTGTTTGGCACACTGTGGACATTCAGAACATATGTTGCTTAGATTGAATAATCCTTAATGATTCTTAAAACCTTAACTCAAAAGGAGACTGTAACAGACAGATTCTCACCCATTTTTTTTTTCCAGAGGAGGAAATACAGACTGAAAGGAGAAACAACTTTCCAAAAGCTACAGAGTTGGTAGCTTAATTGAGGTCAGAACCAAAGAGAATCTGATGTCCAGAACTCCTGTGATACCACACCCATTCATGAACCTTGAGTCTGACATGGCCAGGAAGATACAGCCTCAGGGGGAAAGAGCACATAACTGGAAGCAGACACAGTCCCTCGACCTTTACTACACACGTATTTATCTCAGAGAGCGTCACTGAGTGCATTGTTCCAGAGCAAGACGAGCCCATCTGCGTGGGAGAAACTCTAGTCTGCCCCCAAAGATCATCTCTGACTGAGAAAAAGATTCAATCACTCTCTCTAACCCAAACTCTCCAAAACTCTATTTCCTATTATGTCTCAACTACCAAATTTAACCCACCCGCATCTCAAGATTAGATCTGTGAGCTCACAAAAGCTCAATCACTCAATTTAGAGTAGGGAAAATCTTATCCTCTCCAAACAAAGTGAAATGTGACATAACCCAGTTGCTAGGATTATGTCTCACTCAGGAAGAAGGAGAGGAACAGGGAGAAAAATGGGTGGGTCATTCATTACAGTGAATTTTCCTGGATAATTTGAGTAGTGTGGCCCTCCAAAATCAATGTTCCAGTCCTTAAAACAATGCTCAAGTCAAGGTCCAGGCTTTAGGAGAGCCATGAGAGTGAAGAAGCCTCTTCTGCCCTTGCCCTGAATCCCTGAGTAATCTCTAGGTACATTCTGATTCCTCCTCGGATGACTGGCCTAGTATCAATGATGATCTTTATACCCAGGCCCAGGGAATCCTAAAAGAAAGTACCAGTCTCCAAAATCTACTTGATTAGGCCAATGCAGAATATGGCACAATTCTACCTAATCAAGAATCCTTTTCCTCTTCTGAGCCTTCATTTGCAACATCCTGGAATTTCATAGGAAGCTGACTTGGGAAATATCTAAAGTCCCTTCCAACATCTTTGGTTGGTGTTTCAATAACTGAAAGACAGTTTGGTATACCAAAAGGGTCAGGGACTCTGGCCTTTTTCAATTTCCAATTCTGCCCTGGACAAGCGATTTTACTTCGCTGAACACCAGTTTTCTCTTCTTTAAAAAAGGCAGTGACAATTTATAGATCACAGAATTGGCAAGGATTTGAGAAAATATATTTGATGTCCTTAAAACAGTGTCTGGTATACAGACCTACACAGTAAATGATCAGTAATCAGTCTGAGCAGGTCTTTGGACTTCGGCTAATTAATGACTGGTCTCAAGAATAAGACCTCTATGGATAAAATCTTACAAGAGACTTTGAGTTCATAAAGGAGGTATGTTCTCAAGTTAAAGAGTCTTCTAATTCATCAGCAACCACTAATCTACTAGAGGCTACCAATTCACAGCTGGTGAAACCTGTTTTCCTAAAACAACTGGCCATGTTAAAAAGTGATACAGTTACAGAACATCCAGCTCTCGAGGCCAGTTTTAGAGGAAATTATTATTTCCATATGGAGGATTACTAAGAGGCACCTTGGTATGGACTCAATTTTAAACAATCCAGAAAAACTCCTGCCAGGGCCTGAGCAATGTAATTAATATTGGACCAGCCACCCTACCATCCTGGGTTTCAGTTTGCCCATTTATATGGTAGAGGTGATGACATAAGCATCTAGGAGTTGCTTAAATGACTGACTGTGATAACCCCAAGTCCTTGCAGGGTAGAGGGTTGACAGCAAAAGCAGGATTCCTTAGTATTCCTGCAGCTCTTATCACCTATGTGTCTTTGGTTACATCTCTTTCCCTCTCTGAGTCTCCATTTTCAGACCTAGAAAAGGAGTCCCAGGATACTCCCCATCATAGAAGTATTGTAAGCAATTGATGAGGCAATGGACAAAAAGGGTTTTATAAAGTAGAAGGAAGGCATGACCCAAAGGCAGGACATGCTCATGGCTATGCCCAGGCTCTTTTAGACAAGCATCCCAGCATCTCCCTTTTATTCTTATCGTCTAAAAGTGATTGTATTTCCATGTACACAAGAGTTTGAAGGTTCCATTTCCAATGGTGCCTGTGGAAATGTTACCAGTATTTTTTGTCATTTAGAGTGACCCGAGGGGAAATTGGCCAGACTGTTGTCCTAGGTCCAGAGTCTTACTACAAGATTAAAACTCCACCCAGAAACCTGAGTCAACCGAAGAATGAGGCACTGGGCATAAACCATGCCAAAAATATCCACCCTCTGCTTTCCAGGATCCCAAATGACACTGGTCATTGAAAACCCATCCCTCCAATCCAGAGGGAAAACTCAGCTCTGCTTAAGATGAATTTAATGCCCAGCATTAGTGTTAAAACCCCAAAAGGCCCTTCCAAAACTGTGACCTTCTATTCAAAGGCTTGCTTTTGTTTGGTTGTATCTTGTAAAACACTTTAGCAGCAAATTTAGGACTTATAAAACGGGGCCAATTGACAGCCTCAGGAACCAAAAGTCTGTTTATTCATTGAGTACAGACAGTGGGGGCAGGAGCAACAGACAACACGGTGCCTAAGCCAGGGGCTTCTGGAGCAAAGATATCTTAGAACCCAGAGCAGTCATGGGTCCTGAGGTAAGAATGAGGAAAGAGTTCATGGAAAAGGTAGAACTAGTTATAATTGCAGTAGGCTCTGGGACAACAATGATTTAAAAAGAACACCACTTGACCTTGGATATGTTACTGAGCATCTCTGTGTCAATAAAATGGATGATACACTTCCTACTTCATGATTACTACTGAATACTATTATGCCAAAGGGCTCTACTAAAGCCCTCTCTGACCCTCTCTCATACTGTTTGTTTTTTTGAGGAATAGAATTTACATACAATAAAATGCATGGATCTTAAGTACATAGTTCATACCTGAATGATTTTCAAAAATGGCTAGATTCTCCACTTTACATGGATGGCTAACCTATGTCACAGACACTTAGGCAAGATAAAAGAAAAGATATTCTTCTGGTATCTAGGAAACGCAAACCTATAAGGAAGCTTATACATGAACTATTATAATAATTTTCTTTTTCTTTTAGTGAGAAAACTGAGGTCTAGAGAATTGATGATTTGGGGAAGTGAATGTGGTAGAAGGCCATATACTTTTACAGTGATAAAATGATCCTGATAATTAGCAAATATCTATTCAGTGTTTAATATGTCTCAGGATGATAGCTCTCCCTGCTAAATGCTTCATCAACAGCCATACTGAAAGTGATGCAGCCACAAAGAGACTTCTAACCATACCGGTTACATTAAGAAAGATGTGGGGGATGGGGGTGTCTGGGTGGCTTAGTCGGTTAAGCGCCCAACCCTTGATTTTGGCTCAAGTCATGTTATCACAGGTTCATGGGATCAAGCCCCTGTGCTGACAGCACAGAGCCTGCTTGGGATTCTCATTCTCTCTCTCTCTCTCTCTCTCTCTCTCTCAATCTCTCTTTCTGCCCCTCCCCTGCTCATGGTTGCGTGTGCTCTCTCTCTCTCTCTCTCTCCTCCCGTCTCTCTCAAAATAAATAAATAAACTTAAAAAAAAAAAAGATAGGAAGAATGGGGAGTGAAAGAATGCTGAAGGGAGGGAAAGATTGCAGTTGAAGATACATTAGTTATAAAAGTGCCAGGCATACTGAATAGACAGTTAAAAGAAACTCAATAAATAATTGTTGAATGAATGCATGCATGCGTGATCTGTAGACAACTTCATCAACTGGACTGCAAACACTTCTTTCAATGCTTAGAATAATTGCAGTCATAGACCCACATGTACACATTGCTGAGAAGTCCAGTGTCTCCTTGAGGCCACCCTCGCTCGTGTCTGGATTATAAGAGAAGTCTAGAGGTTTCCTCAGTCAAGGCTTTATGGTGCCTTATGAAGAGAGAAGGGGGAATAGCATCATGTCCCCAGTGGGCCCCCTGTCCTTCTTTGCCTGTAATTCCTGCCACTGCCACATAAGGCCACTTTGGAAAATGGGAGTTCTGTGAGGCTCTATGTCAGGTCATGGTGAGGAGGAAGGCATTAGAAAAGTCGTCTAACACATACCACAGTGGTTCTCCAAGGGAGCACCATCACACTCCTCAGCCACAGAGGTCCAGGCTTGGGCTCCCGAGTCTAAAACTCTTTGGACTAAGTCTCGTTTCTCGTGCTCAGGTCATGCCCACTGTACCAACGTGGCTGTGCCTACTGTGACTTTATCTTGATACACCAATCAGATTTCCTCCTCCCTCACACTGAGTTCCCCTACATGCTGAGACAATATTACCTCATCCTAGAGGTTCTATACTTGATAAAGTGATCAGGATCTTCTACCCATCTGTTTCCAGCAGCAACTCAATTTAAAATCAAATTTTCATGTTGCTCCCCTTGAATGCTCCATACTAAACATCATTGACAGGGTAGCCTTTTTCAGGCCACAAAATGCCCCAGTTAAATCCTTGCCCCAGAGTAAGCACTGTTTACCAATCGGACTTACTCTCATATATTTAAGACATACCATTCACAAGAACTTTCTCAGACAGAAAAGCTCAGCTCCAACATAACTTGCAGTCTGTACATACTAAAACTTCTGCCAGCTTTTAAAATTCGTTCTCAGCTCCTCTTGAGAATAATGATAAATAAACTACAACTCTTCCTAACAATATGAATGGACTGCACAATATGATGAGCAAAAGAATCCAGACACAGCAGAATGCATATTGTGTATTTTATATATAGCCCAAAAGAGGCAAAATTAGTCTGTAAACTAAGAAATAAAAAATAAAATAAATACAATACAAGTCAGAATAGAGGGCTGCCTCAGTTCGGCTCAGGTCACAATCTCACAGTTCAAGAGTTCGAGCCCTTCATTGGGCTCTCTGCTGTCAACACGGAGCCGGCTTCAGATCCTCTGTTCCCCTCTCTCTCTGCCCCTCCCCAACTTGTGCGCACACACACATGCTGTCTCTTTCTCTCTCAAAAATAAGCAAACTTTTTTTAAAAAGTCAGGATAGAAACGTATCCTTGAGGAAAGGGCAAATACCTAAATGAAAGCACAGGTGGGCTTCCGGGAGGCTTGCAACGTCCCGTTACTTGATCTGGGTATTGGTAACAGGATTGTATTCACTTTGTGAAAATTCATCCAGATGTACACTTATGATTAGTATACTTCTGTGTATGAATGTTACACTTCCGTAGAAATTTCAAAAAACAAAGGTACTCCGCCAAAAGTGAATAAAAGAAAGGACAGTATATGCATTTAATACCCTAGAGGCATGAAATCATAAAACCTTAAAGACAGAAAGGCCTCGGAAGTGATCAGTTTCAACCACCTCATTTTAAAGACAGGGAAAATGAGGCCTATAGAGGGGAGTCCCACGATCACACAGGGACTTAGTGTCAGATCATGTCTCCTGTAATTCAGCCCTTCACAATATTCCTTTCCTTCTGCAGCCGATAAAGGGGAAATATGAGAGAAGACTAAAAATAAGCCATACATCAGGATATCAAGGCATAAAATTTTTCAAATGCCGATGGATATCTATCTGCCTTGCAAACAGTGTCAGACAGCTGGGACGAGGCAGATGTGGCCACATAAGTGTGCTGCCCATGACGCATGGGCTGGAAGAGTGAGGCAGAGCCAACTCTAAAGGAACAAAAGAGAAGCCTGTCTGTCCAAAATGCACCAGGAATGAGAATTCCAAAGAGGTCATCCGGGGAGAAGCTGTGCTTGCGCCCCAGAGAAGCCTGGGTGCATTTACTGGCATTCCAAACATCTGTGCTTTTGCAAGACAGATAAAAGGGAGTCTGCTTCCCTGACTTGAGGTATGATATATGGGCTTCTGAGGCACTGGGTGTGGGCTGCTGTTGAAGATGCGATGCAATGTTTGATGGATGAAGGCTGAGGAAACTACTAAGCCACACATTAATAAAAATTATCAAACTGTCCTGGTTGGTGGAACAGAATGCTAATGCCATTCTCCATGTGGACGTCAAAGGCAGAGAATGTCTGGAGGGAGCTAACCTGCTTTGTATCTTTACCTTCATCCCACTTGTCCAAATTAGAGCCTCAGTTCTGCTGCCAACACCTTAACTAGCCAAGACTGGCGGGGCCCACTCTAAAATAGAACCACCCATGATGCCTCACCTGCACCTACCCCTTCTCAACTGAGAGTGAGAAGGTGTGTTGCAATCACAACGTAGACCCATAAATACCCTCCACCACTCCCCACTGCCCAGAGAATAGTCCAAATACCAGCCTGGCCTTTAAGGCACTTATCCACCTGACCACAAACTTCCGTCTCCTTTATGTTCTCATGGTCCTCCTTTCTTTTTCATCTTCATGTCTTTGTTGGTTTCCACTCTTTCCTCATCTGGATTTCCTCTCATTCATCTCTACCACTGAAACTCATCCAGGCTGAGGTCAATGGCCACTATCTTCATGATGGCCTCCTTGATCACCAGTTCCCCAACCAGAACCAATCTTTCTTCCACTGTAAGTTTATCTATTTAGTTACATTTCGTTTTTACCATATTATCACATAGTTGTCCATTTTTCATTTCTATCACCCCAGATTGAGCACTCCAAGAAAGAAGATAGTACTCACTGATATAGCAATATGATTGACATATGCAGTTGTCCAATATACAGATTTTTTCTGAATGAGTATGTAAGACAATCCTTTGGCATCATCACACATCCCTAGTCTCTGATTTCAGTCTCAACTGCAGTAGACAGTTCCAGCGCGAGCTCAGACTCCCCTTATGCTGCTCTACCTCCAGCACAGGCCAGATGCGTCTTTCTGCTTCCTGCCCCGGGGGCCTTAGCTGGCTGATGCCCGGCATCAGCTCAGAGGGGTAAACATGGCCCAGAAGTGTAACGAATGGAAATCTTCAAACACAGGTAGGAAGCCAGAGCAGACATACTCCTACTTTGCATCCTCAATTCTGGCAGTGATTATGGGAGGCATTTGTTTCTTCCTCAGGAGGTGCCGGTGGACTAGAGCCCGTATTACCTCAATAAGAACCTTGTGAACACACCCCTGTATTGGCTTTCTCTCTTTCTGGTGGTACTACCCAAGCTCCATCATAACTGCTTCCTGTGTGTACCTACTAAGTAAATTACCTGCTCCTAATCCTTGCTCAGGGTCTGTTTTTAGGTTAAATCAAAATGAAAAATAAAACAAAACAAAAAACAGGATGAATACATGTCCTCTCTCTGAATTACAATTGGGCAATACAACTAACTGTCTCTAACATTTCCCCAGTGCCTGGAACCACCTATGGCATGCAATATATAATCCATAATTATGTGAGTGAGAAATAAATTTTAAAAATGAGCCACTAGTGTCAACTTAGCCTATAAAAAAAAGCCCTACTTACAAACATAATCATCGAGGCAGTTGTCTATGTAGCTAATTCTAGGTGAGAAACATTAGAAGAATACAATCTCACTGCCATTTGATTTTGCTCCATCACTTTAGGTTCATTCAGTTGATTGTATTCACTGGATCTCATTTTCAATACCCCCTTGTCTCTTTATGATGCGGGTCCAAGACTCCCCTGAGATGTTCAGCTACTGAATAACCAGATCTGATTTTCCTAAGGCGTAACTTATCACACTCACGATGACAGAACATGTGTACCCAATGCAGAAAACATGGTGACCTATAGATCCTGGCCCAGGCAGGGTATGATCAGAGCTTAAGTTGTGCCCAGATTTCTGCCTTGAAAATAATGCTCAGTCCTCCTCCATATCTGTAATAAAAAATTTTTATTTCTCTTTCACTATATATTCCTTTCCTTTCTTCCATTAAAATCATCATCACCATTACCATCATCATCGTTCTTCCCCTTTCAGGGATTCCTTGGAAGCTATCAAGAGTAGGGATAAAGAACATGGACTTCTAATGAGAAAAAATCAGATTCAAATCTTAGCTCTATCACTTAATAACAATTAGTTCCTAGGCAAGTGACTCTGCTCCCAAACCTTGATTTCCCATTTGTGCTATAAAGATAATAATAACTACTTTTCTGAACAATTCTGATGATTAAATAAGTCCTTAGTATATAAATGCTCAATCATTGCTAGTTCTCTCCCCTTTCCTTTTTTTTTTTTTTTTTTTAAGGGAGAGTGAGAGAGCAAAAGCACGTGCACTAATTGGAGAGAGGTGCAGAAGAAGAGAGAGGATCTTAAGGGCTCCATCCCATGACCCTGGGATCATGACCTAAGCTGAAATCAAGAGTCTGATGTTCAACCAAATGATCCACCCCTCTCCCCTTTCCTTTAAATTAGCTTTGCACTTTCCACACTGCTTACAAAATTCCTGGTATAGAAAAGGTGCTTCACAAATGCCACTCGTCTTGCTTCATTCTTGCTTTAATTCCCTTTAAACTGGATAGAAGCAGTTTGCCTGCCTTGTTTCAGGGCTTTTGATACCAGCATAATTTACATTTTTGATACTAGGAATATAGCATAGACTGAGACAGTCAAGGTGAGGTCCCCAATCTTATAGGACCTACATTCAGGAGCAGGGGAACCAAAAATAAATAGGCAAAAATAAATAAATAAGTAAAATTATTTCAGAAAATGGCAAGTGATGTGAGGACAGTAATACTGGAGGATGTGGCAAGGGGTGACAGAGAAGGAACTTTATATTTGCGTGGTCAGGAGGCCTCTAAGTGAAGAGGACAATGGGATGAAACAATCAACAATTCAAACAACTGGGGAAAGAACATTCTAGGCAGAGGAAAGTAGGTGTGAAGAAACCAGCTTGGTGTGACTGAGGATAAGAAAGATGACTAGGGCGGTTCTGCCCTTCCATGCTAAGTTAGTCATCAGTTACCTCAAAGCCAAATCAAGAAGGGAAAGAGTTTGTGTTGTGTTGTTCTCTTTTCCAAATATAAAGGAAATACCTCTCAAGGATGGCTGTATAAGGGAATTTGTTTTCTTGCCTACTAGAATGAATGACTTCCATCTTTTCTGGCCTTTGGAAATGGTATGCTCCCTTCTTGAAGGCTATGCTCCCCAGAACTCAGACTTCTTCTAAAGGATGACTTCTGCCCAGGGGTCTGAAATAATGAGTGAGCCCAAATCCAAAGGTATTGTGACCCAACTCTTTGGCACTTGAATGGTTAGTGCTGACAGCACAAATTATTCTAGGATTCTTGATATGAGGTCTAAGGCCTCTGGAATTACATTCATGAACTATGAATGATCTCAGTGGAGTCACTTCTCTTCTGAGTCTTACTCCTCATCTGTATGATTGAGTGAGAGAGGAGAGAACTGGGCAGGGGTGGAGGCAGGGGAACTGGGTAGAGGTTTGTCTGTGATCTCTACAGTTCCTTCCAGATTTCCTGTGATTCTAAAAGGTACTTTAGAATCATGGAGTATTACCAGGGAACTCTTATGTGTTGGAAAGCTGGCTTACATCACTGATGTCAGCTGTACCTGAGGCCTTTAAATGGGTCAACTGTCTGCAAAGATGAGCTGGAGAGAAACCTAGTAATTATGGATTAAAGAGAAATTACAACAGGGCCCATAATTGTTCTTTTACAAGCCCATATTCATTGTTAGTTAATAACCAAATTCCCTCTTTCCAGAGTACTCCACCCTTACCTTTCCCCACCTGGCTAGGTGAGGCCAGCTCAGGGCAGGGCAACTGAGTTCTCCCTGGGGAGTTTGGGGTCCAATGAACACAACTCCTTGATCTCATCTTACATGACTTCAGGAATGTACCCCAAATCTTTCCCTTGAGAGGCATGATAAGATGACTTAGGAAAAGGAAAGTCAATGGGAGGAAGTTTATGAATACTGGGGATGGAACTGGTGGGCAAATCCAAGCCTGAATACTTCTAAGGACACATGGTAGAAGAATTAATGCTGGTTCTCTAATCTCTAATATTTGCTCTTCCAGATTCAGGGAACTTTCTCTTAATATATCCATGATATACAGTAATAGGGCAAAGTATTGCTCTGTGAACAAACTGAAGCATTTAGCTTTTCTCTCTACCTGAACCTTCTGAAAATGACAAAGTCTGGGAGTGTTCTTTCTTCCATGGCAATCATACCTATTTGCATAAGTTCAATAAGAACCTGCTCTCCTTATAATAGGACACCACTGGAAATACTGGTGATCTTACCAAGGCTTTGACTGGAACATCATATTTGAGAGCATGTATAGTCTCAGATATGACCATACAGCTTTAAAGAACTAAACCTGACTTTATGAAGCATGAAGCCAATAAAGCCCCTTGGAAATGTTGGTCTAATATCTTGCTTAGAGAGTATCCAGAGTCTTCCTTACCCAGTAAGTAAAAATGTCACTTCCTGGCAGGTGCAGAAACCACAGGATACTTTGGGGACCTCATGAAGAGGAATTAGCCCAAATCAACAGGTATTGCAGGCATGTCTTATGGCAAGTACTTGGCATGGCTTCTGCCCTAGAGAGGCTACTAAAAGTTCAATCTCGATTCCTTATAAAAAGTTCTAGCAAAGCAAATTTTAAAAGATCTATATTGGGGCACGTGGGTGGTTCAGTCGGTTAAGCATCCGACTTTGGCTCAGGTCATGATCTCACAGTTTGGGAGTTCGAGCCCCACATCAGGCTCTGTGCTAACAGCTCAGAGCCTGGAGCCTGCTTTGTCTCCCTTTCTCTCTGCTCCTCCCCTGCTCATGCTCTGTCTCTGTCTCAAAAATAAATAGAACATTAAAAAAATTTTTTTAAAGATCTATATTGATCAAGAACTACTTTTGTTAAGCTAAGTAAATAATTAGGCCAAGTTTGTTAAAATTGGACTTTTCAAAAAGGATTAGTCTTGATTTGGCTATCACTGGAAATGAGGGTAATTATAGAGAAAAATTAGGTTCAATAATAACACATCTTTGCAGGTGTTAAATTCTAGTTCTGTCTTTAAATGTTGGCTAAGCTGGGCAACTTGAGGTAAACTTCAGAGAAATAGCTCATGTATAGAAAATCTTCTTGGTTGTTATTCCGTGGGGATAACAGGACCCCATAGGCAGATGACTATTTAAACAACTGGAAAATGGGTTGGATTCCCCCAACAAGTGTATATAAAAAGGCTTTTCTCACTGTAGACCTATCAATAGATACAGGCTATAGAGCTTTATTAAATTATTCACTTGAGGCTGGGTTAATTCCTACATCTCTAAATGAATATGCAAACTATATCCTCCCTAAATCTGATCTGACAGTTGCTAGCAACCCACCCCATATAAACCCAGGAGACCTGGTTTATTTAAAGGATTGGAAGTCTAATACATCAGGAAATTTAACTCCTAAATGGAAGGACCTCTACCGGGTCATATTATGTACTCTCACTGCAGTAAAATTAGAAGGACATTCCTCATGGATTCATGTTTCAAGAATTAACCGGGGTGCCTGGGTGGCTCATTTGGTTAAGCTTCTGACTTTGGCTCAGATCATGATCTTGCAGTTCATAGGTTTGAGCCCTGTGTTGGGCTCTGTGCTGACAGCTCAGAGCCTGGAGCCTGCTTCGGATTCTGTGTCTCCCTCTCTCTCTGCCCCTCCCCTGTTCCCTCTCTCTCTCTCATAGATAAATAAACATTAAAAAATTAAAAAAAAAAAAGAATTAAAGAATTAAACCTGTATCTTCCTCACAGGATTCTAGTATGCCTGCTGACATGCCTTCTTACTCCTGTGAACCTGTGGAAGACCTCAAATTTCTCTTCAGGAGACAACAAAAGAGTTGAGGAAAATTCTAACTATCAAAGGTGTTTTATTTAGGTTTCTCTTTCTCATAATATTAACCTTATTTTGTTGTCTTATTTCCGGTGTCTCCCTGACTGGTGCCAAGATTCCTTCACTACCATGACTTCCAGCTGATAGATGATCTTTTCTACTCAAGGAGGTTCATACATATTTTCTACCTGGGATTGGCTGCCTTGGCCTTTGGTAACTCCTATATATACATACCTCAACTGACCAATGTTGGTCCATAGGTAGGGGCATCTCTACACCCCTATTCAGCAAGAAGAAGTTATAGAAGAGAAGACCTTCCACCCTCAGCAACCTTTAAGATTTAAGGGTCAAAACTGTTCAGGGGGGAATGATGTGGGAAACTCTGGAGGAAATGCAGACGAGATTAAATTTCCTTTTAACCTGCTGCCCATTGACAAATACTTGAGGCAGGTGGAGTACAACATTTCTCCAGGAACTCCCCAGTATCTTAATGTTAATGCTTTGCTAGAGGGGAAAACAACCTTAGTTGGACAATGACAATGGCTAGGCCTCCAGAATCTGATGAGTCTTCTTTAGCATAGGAAAATCCCTTTGGAAAATCCCACTGACTTTACCTCCCCAACTCCCAAGTATATAATCAGTCTCTCCTCACAATCTCTGGACAGCTCTTTCTGCCTGGGTCCTTTCCCCATGCTTTAATAAAATTACCTTTTCACACCTGGTGGGGGGCGGGGGAGAATCCATGCATGGCTGGGAGCAGAGAGATCCAAATCTACTCACCAGGAGACTAAAAGAAAGTTCCTTGACTTCTGGAATTCAGTTTCCTCATCTGAATTGAATCTATAAAGATCTTGTAAGTATATTTTAGGATTCTAGAAGCATGTGACCTAGTGGGGCTACTCCTAGTTGATCATCTATCAGCTGAAGTATGGTGGTGAAGGAGTCTTGGTACCAGGCAGGGAGATACCGGAAAAGACAACAAAGTAAAGTTAATGAGAAAGAGACAAAAGCCACAGTTCAGGCTTTTGTGAAAATGAGAATAACAATAATAACTTCATCAAAGAATTATGGTGAACATAGAGTTTAGCACAGCACTTCTACTTCTTTCATTCGGTGTACTCCTTTAATGGTTACCCATTAGGTTTCTGCTGTGAACCTACGCTAGGACAGGACAGACAAATACAAATGATGAACTAGACGGAGATCCTCACAGAGCTAGAAGTCTTGTGGGGTGATGGCGTTTTGGGGTAATGCTGGGGTCTGGAGCCGACGGCCAGGAAAAAAATTCTTGAAGACGTCTGGTGCAAAAAGATGATTTTATTAAGGCACAGGGACAGGACCCATGGGCAGAAAGAGCCACCTGGGATTGAGAAGAGTGACTGATTATATACCCTCAGGTTGGGAGGCAGTTAGGGACAGCATACATCTCTAAGGAATTCTGGAAGCAAGGTTTCCAGGACCTTGAGGGGCTAGTTGTTGTTAAGAAAATGTCATTTATTACTGCTTAATAAAACTTCAGTCATGAGACCCTTCAGATATGTATCAGGGGCCATATGCTTGGAGTATAATTGCCAACATATACTTGGGGATTAAAGATAAAAGAGGTTTGCAAAGAAATACTTATGTGTTTAAGGAGATGCACAGAATCCTGTGAGGGGGGGGAAGGGGAGGTCAGGATAATGTTAAGCCAAGATTCCCTTTTGCCCCTAGCAAAGTGTCAACATTGAGGCAGCTGGGCTTCTAGAGGAAGGTCACTCTGCCTATTTCAAAGACTTGTCAATGGGTTGTAGGTAGTAAGGGAACTTAATTTTTCATTTGCCTTGTTTCCCACATCGCCAGGGCAAGTACATAAACCCCCTTAAATTTTGATGAGGGTGATATCAGGGCTCCAGGAAACAGAGTCTATAGGTTTCTGGAGATTAGACTGTGGATGAGATTGCCTTTTTCTTGCAGTTTACTAAGTTATCTGTAAACTGAAGGAGACTCCTGGCCTGCGTGACTATGATCTCAATCAGTCAACCACTTACTTTCTTTCCTTTCCCCTGCTCTTGGGCAGCCAGGACTGTTGGAGGAATATCACACACACATCCCACCTTGGTGGAGGGGGGGGGCAGGGAGGGAGGGGAGGGTACTGTTAGCCTGTACTTTGCCCTCAGCTTGCCCCACGCTCCCTCATCAGGGGCACAGAGCAAACATTCAAAAATTGAAGCTATTTTTATAGGACATTTCTGCTATTATTATTAATAATCAGCTCAACGCCCACCCTACCCCCCACCTTTGTTACGATACAGGCAAAGAGTAGGCTAGAATATTCCAAGACATGATTAATTCAAAACTCTGAAGGGAAGATGCTCTGTGTCCCTGGCCTGGGTTAGGGAAGACACAATCAAATATCTAAGGGGTAAAGCAGATAATACAAATTCATGCAGTTGGTCAGACGTCAGACAAACTGGAAGACGGGGCACTTTCGCAAACTAAAGCTTACGCACATTCTCTACAGTGGGAAGCTGCTACTTAGCAATCCTGTCCACTGCTGCCATGTGGGATTACGCCCCAGCTTGCCAGAACCTACTCTTTTTTCAACAGAAGCCAGGAATCCAAGTTTTCATGGGAAAACATTCCAGATTTCAAATGATGGCAACTTATCCAAATATTAAAAAACGCTACGTAGCCAATTGCTACTTCTAGTTTAAGGCCAAGTATTTCAGATAAGGAAGAGTATTGTGTATATTTTCAAAGGGGATGCTAAAGAGAAAAGAAAAGGAATGAGTAATTATTTTATATCCTCCACGCACCAGGCATCTCACATACATCATACAGAATTTCATTTGCTGCTCACAACAGTGTTGAGAAGTACCGATGTTTAGTTTGGGTTTCGTTTTGTTTTGTTTTCTTTTTTCCTTAACATATTCACCTTTAGAGACTGTGTTTTGGGGAACACTGGCATAGACAGATAAGACTCTGGCAGCACCAGTAAGACTGAATATAGGGGAAGACAAGAAGAGGTAGAGAAGCCTGATGAGGAAGTTATACTGGAAGTATCTAGAGTGGCCTCAGTGAGGAAGAAAGATTTGAGGTATAATGGAGAAGGAAGGTTTTTTTTAAAATTATTTTTTTAATGTTTATTTATTTTTGAGAGAGAGAGAGAGAGAGAGAGAGAGAGAGCGAGCACAAGTGGGGGAAGGGGCAGAGAGAAAGGGAGACACAGAATCCAAAACAGGCTCCAGGCACTGAGCTGTCAGCACAGACACAGGGATCAAACTCACAAACCATGAGATCATGACCTGAGCTGAAGCCAGACGCTCAACCAACTGAGCCACCCAGGCGCCCCAGAAGTAAGATTTTTTTTAAAGTCAACAAATAATGCCTTAGAGGGAAATCCTCCTTCCTACCCCCTCCCCAAGTCTGATGGGGGTACAGAGGTACTTACAGCTACACTCTTTTCCTCATCTTTTCCTTTCATCTTTAGGCAATCTTTTTGGATGCCTCTGCTCAGTTCAGTCCCATGTCAACTATCCCTCCAGGTGGGCAATATAAGATGAACCTTAGTCCTATAAATTGGGTCACTCAGTCAACTCCTTGATGCCCACACAGAATCCTTAGGACAATGAAGTTCTGTAGAGAAACCATTCAGCCATTGTTCTTGATCCCCAGAGCCAGGGGCTTCTTGCCTCTGACTAGCATACACCAGCAGTCAGAAATGGAAAGAAACGTAGATTAAATAATCAGATACCAAAATTCAATTTTTTCAGAAGTTGGACTTTTGACTATCAACTTCACAAGCCTGATCTTCAATTCTCTCACCTTTAAATGGAGATAATAATTCCCTACTTGGAAGGATGAATTTGTGGATAAAATGAAATACTAGATTCAAAGATGCTTCAACTCATCTTCCATTGACTAGCAGCCAAGGCAATAAAACGTGCATTCTTTAACATGCCTTAAACAGCTCACCATAACTTCACCCCTTCTATGGTCTCTTCTCTTTTAAATCTACCAATCAAAATTTAATCTCCAGCCACATTACCCTTTTATTCCTTAAGGCCACTGCACATGCTTTTCCCTCTCTCTATCTGGGATACTCTCCTTATTCATCTTCCCCTCAACCTTCACATGGTCTCACTATTTCTTGCTCACACTTCAGGGCCTTTATTAGGTGCCTACCATATGCTTGACATTTTACTAGACACTGGGGATGAAGTGATAAAAAAGAGGAACATAATTCTACCTAGGAGGAGTTAATATTCTAGTGAGAAAGGCAAATGTTAAGCCCATCTCCCCCCAACCCCCAATCAAAATCCATTCATTATAATTGTAATAAGTGCTACCAAGGGAGTATTAAATGCTAAAAGTTCACATAATCAATGAAAGGGCCAAATATAATCTAAGGATTTAGAGAAGTGACATTTAAGCTGAGACCTGAGTGTATAGACCCCAGTGGGAAAGAAAATTGGAGATATCAAGAATAGATAGAAGACTGGAGAAGAAGGCAAGAACAATTATTCATAACCTTATAGGCCATGTCAAAAATTTTTTTTATTCAGTTAGAAGAGTTATGGGAAGCTCTTAAAAGGTTTAAGTCAGGAGAGTAATATTATAAATCAGATATCTATTCATCAACTATTAATTGAGCGTCCATGATATGCCAGGCACTGTGCTAGGTCCTGGATATGATCAAGAGCTGTATTTTGAAGGGTAGCTCTGCCTTTAGAACTGAGAACTGAAAGGGACAAAACGTGGCTAATATGAAAACTAATTAGAAGGTAGCTGCAAGAGATAATTGTGGCTTACACTAGGCAATATGAAAAAAAGAGAACAACAAGAGATAGTGTTATGTGTCGATTATACCTTCAACAATACTTCTTTTTCTCTGGCAGAGAAAGAGACGATGGAGATCGAAGCTAAATAACTTGGTTATAGATTGAATATGAGGATAAATAAGAGAAAAGAGTTATACCTTGGGGGTTTTCTTCAAGGAACTCAATTTATAGTGGTACCATTTACAGAGAATAAACTAACACTTGGGCAGGGGCGTATGTGTGTGGAGATGGTAACAAGTTCAGTTTGGGATGTGTTGAGTTTGGATTGTTTGTGAGACACCACACCGCACATGCCTTTTTTTATTCAGCTAGATATGGGTAGAGAGCTCAGAAGCATGAGATGGAAATGCAAACATAAGAGCAGCGAATGTGTTGATTTTAACTATCGGAGTGCACGTGGGAGCCCAGAGACAGTTTAAATTAAGAGTAGATAGAAAGGGTGCCTGGGTGGCTTAAGCATGTGACTTAGGCTCCAGTCATGATTTCATGGTTTGTGAGTTTGAGCCCCACATCGGGCTCTCTGCTGCTGTCAGTATGGAGCCCATTTCGGACCCTCTGTCCTCCCCCACCTCAAAAAATAAACTTTAAAAAAAAAAAAAAGAAAAGAAGAGAAGATAGAAGACCAAGACCTAAGGACTCTAAGATTTAAAGAGCAAACTGGAGGACCCGGAAAGGGAGGCTGAGTTGGAGTCAGACAGGCTAGTGGAAACCCAGGACAGTATGGTCAAAGAAAGCAAGAAAAGCAAAGGTTTCAGAAGAGAATGGTCAACCCCATAGAACGAATGAAGATATCAAGTAAATTTATGACCAAAAATTAAAAAAAAAAAAATCATTGGATTTAGTACCGCATGGAAGTCGCAGACATTTGCAGAGAAAATGATTCATGTCAGCAACATGGTGGTTGCAGGAAACAGAGTCAAGCAAAGTGAGGTGAGGTAGGAGTGGAAAGTGAAGAAATGGGGTCAACCACTGTAGATTCTACTTTCAAAAGTGTGTTTATTAAGAAGAGACATACTGATAGTAGAAAATGGAGTGTTTTGTTTCTTTAAGAAGAAAAACCTACAAGAATATTTAAATTATGGTAAAAATAATCTACTGAAGGAGAGACTGAAGATACAAAATACAGGGATATAATTAATATGTAAAGTTTCCTAAGAATTTAGGAGGACATGAGAGCAGTGTGAATAAGGGGACTAACTCTAGGTGCGCCTGGGTGGCTCATTGGTTAAACGTCCAACTTTGGCTCAGGTCATGATCTCGTGGTTCATGAGTTCGAGCCCTGTGTCAGGCTCTGTGCTGACAGCTGGGAGCCTAGAGCCTGCTTTGGATTCTGTGTCTCTGTCTCTCTCTCTCTGCCCCTCCCCCACTCATTCTCTCTCTGTCTCTGTCTCTCTCTCTCTCAAATAAATAAACATTAAAACAATTAAAAGGACTAACTCTAGAGAGGAAGAGCACCTCCTACATTGCATCATCAGGGATGTGGAAAAATACGCAGAAAGGGGCACAGAGACTTAAAATTGTCATAGACGGAGGTTGAACTACTCCCTATGTTATCTTCTCTGTGAATGAGGGACAAGCCCATCTGCTGAGAGAGGCGGGGAAGGATAGGGTGTCATCAATTGAAAGATGATGGAGAAGAAAGTAAATGACAGGAGAAGTCTAGTAGGATTGCCTGGTGGTGAAGCATCCAGATGACACTGGTGACTGATGACATACTGGTGCCAAATACTCTCAACTGTGTGCTTTTCTCCAGCAGTGTGACTGTATGTACAAGCAGCAGGGAAGAAGTGAGACTTGAAGAGCAGTCTTTTCAGCCAGAGGGTGAGCTCCACATGGGAGGGCTCATAGTCTTGAATAAGAGGGGTTGGTCAGTATGATTAATTACTAAAACCGGAATCTTGAACAGCTCCCTCACTTCCTCTAGGTAGCCTTTACTGACACCATGGGCCTGAGTTAGAAGCCTCTATTCTGTGCTCTTAACAGTATCTGAATTATCTCCACACCTATCACACTAGAGGGTAATTTCTTGCTACGTTCTCTCTCTCTCCTAGTCAAGTACAGGATCCATATGGGCAAGAATCATGCCTGTTTTATTACTCTCCTATGCCCAGCATGTTCTGCAATATCTGGACCACAGTAAGAGCTCCATACACATTAATGGGATAAGTTAATGTGCTTTATGAACTGTAAAAAAAAAAAAAAAAAAAAAAAAAAGAAGAAAGAAAAAGAAAAGAAAAAACTCTGATACAGAAAGCGGGCTGGGTAGAAAGCAGGCTGGGTGGCATGCAGGAATGGAGAGAATTAAGACCCTCCAAGTACCTTTTCCCTTTGGAAGTACTTCACTTTTGGAAACCTCTCATCTGAAGAGCAGCTGTAGTGACAGAAATGTTTTCTGAGGATCTAATATCAGTTCCAGATGTTTTCAGTCATGTCGGTTTGTACCTCACCCTGTAAAACATATTTTCTTCATCCCCCCTCCTCTCCTCCACTCTAGCTGAGGGAGTGAGGCCCAGTCTCCAATGACATCACCTCCCTCAAGCTGGTCCAGAGCAGGCAGACGGCAGGCGGATAAGGGCCCCTCTAGCTTCTCAAAGAGTATGGCTGAGCCATGGCCTACACTGCTTGAGAAGCTCTGAGTAATCTCCACAGTATTTTTTCAACAGTTCTATCACAGATGTTGCTGCTACCATCCTCTCAGCTCCTAGGGAAATTGGGGCCATGTTGTCCCTTGCCTTCAGTTATCCCCACACACAAATTGACCTCTATAACTGCTTGCCTTCACCTGAGAAGGTCTTCAGTCTAAGGTCTAAGATGGGATGGTGTGTGTGGGGGAGAGGGGGGTTGTCTTTCGGTTGTAGATTAGATTTAATAGAAACTTAATGGAAATTGGGAGAAAGACGATATTGAATGGGGGTGGGGTGGCGGAGGCATCTTCTCATCATTCTAGACATCATACATGACCCAGATCTAGAAGAATTTATATGAGCAGTTTATACCTAAGCCAGTTCAGGGAGACAAACACAAGAAAAGATGGTGCGAGACACAGACAGAAGAGGACATTAAGTGAAAAAGACAAAGGAAGAGACAGAAAGATATCAAGAGGAAACACACACAGAGGGAGAAAAAGAAAGAGAAAGAGGGAGGGAGAGAGTCAGGAAAGGACAAAGAAAGGAGGAAACACACACAAAAGCTGAGAGTTGGCAGAAGGGGAGTCTGGTACTGATCAGCTGGGGAGCAGCCCAGCAGGCTCCCAGATGCCAGGACAGCAAAGGGCACTGACCAGCTCCAGATGTTGCTGCTTTCCATGAGGAGGCTGGGGGAATGGTATAAAGGCCCTGCTGCCTCTGTGGGGGCCCAGGCCTGAATCAAACAAGTTGAAGTTGGAAAGCCCATGGCAAGAGAGAGAAGTTTCTGATTTTTAGAAAGTTAAAAAAATCCAGCAGATTACCTAGGCAAGTTCAGGGGGGTGTGGTGGGAGATTATGACACTGAGTGAGACCCTTCCCCTTCTTGTCTTCATTCTTCTGACCCTTATAATGAGGGAGCTGGACTCATGCTTAAGGCCCTTCTACTCTGAACTTCTGGGGTTCACAGAAGCTGACATATATGAAAATAGACAAAGTAGTGATGATTCTGAAGGTCTACATTCCCTATAAGGTCACAGCCCTCCAGCTGCCATCAGGTGGCTTGATACTTCATCATGCCCAGACAAACAGACACCTTCTATGCCCTAATTTCCATCTGCCTCAGCACGGCACAGCCTACTAGAGGTAATATGGACTGGTGGAAAGATGACTGGAATTGGCAGGGAAAGCAGGGAAAGAAACCAGAGTCCCTCCCATTTTATCTCCAGCTCGACTACTAGCTCATCCTACGTGCCACTTCCAGTCAAGTCCCTACCCTTTCCTCACCTATTCCTCCATAAGTCAATCAAGGAATTTGACTTTATTAAATCTGCTTGTGCCTCAGCCCCCACTTCATATTCCTACCCTCCTGCCCAAAAGGCTGAAACCCATGCCAATTTCTCTGGTGAGGCCACGCGAGAGAACCAGACGTCTGTTTTTAATATCGATGACAGGTTAGTGTGTGGGGAATTTAGCCACTCCCCAAAACAAGCCCCGTTTCTGCTCAAAACAACTGGAACAGGAGGCTACTTATGTTTGGCTTTCCCAATAGAGTCCCAGAACCGACAGAGCAATGGCTTCTCTGAAAGAAACAAAGAGAGTGCCAAACCCAGGGGTGAGGGGCAGGGGAAGGAGACAGGGAAGGAGAGTGAGCATTTCAACAGCTAGTTCAAAAAGATATGGAACAGATGGCAGTAATAAAGTGTGGTGTGTTTGTGTGTGTAAAAGAGAGACAGAGAGAGGGCAAGAGAGAAAGAGTCCGTACGCATGTATATCAGTGCACACACATTCGTGAGCTTGCAAATAAATAATTCCAGCACTGGACTCGGCTGTTGGTGAAAATCTAGAAATCAAAGGAGAAAACCTGCATTTCCTTATTCTAGCCTCACCTGGCCAAGTGTGTGAGTAATCCTAACTCTCCATCCAAAACAAGTCTTACACCTTACTTTGTTGTTTTCTTCTGAACATTTAATTTTCCTTTCATTGTTTTTAATTCATGGAAATGAGAAGCAACTAAAATTTACTAGTACCTACTCTGTCCCAAGAACTTTACTACCTTCGATCTTGAAGGTAGCATGTTCAGTGATTGTTATTTTTCCCATTCCATGGATAAGGAAACTGAGACCTAGAAAAGATTATGACTGGCCCTAGATTTCTCAGTGCAAAGTGGTGGAAACTGAAAGCAGAAGCCAAGTTTTCCAAAGTCCATACTCCTTCATTAGGCTTCTATCCTCTAAGATAAAACTCAATCAGATGAGCTGGAATATTTAAATTTGAGCCAGGTGAAGTTTCGAGATGGTTGAGACATGGTAAAGATGACATAGAGGCAAAAAAAAAAAAAAAAAAAAAAAAAAAAAGTTTTTGCTTCAGATAGCCCCCAATCATCCATAGCATCAGTTGACCATGATACATTTTAGAAGGCTTATTATATACTCAGCTAGTCTCTAGGGCTACATAAGACTAAATATCTATATCTATACACATATACATACATATATTGATATCTACCCATGAACAACTCAATTCATTAACATTGAAAATCTATGTGGGTCAGGCACTATGGGAGGATTCCAAATTATACAGAAATAAGTCATTATCTTCTTCTTTGTAGACAGCTACCCACTAAAAAATTCAAGAGCTGAACAATGGGGATAATGAAAGTCAAGTCACACAAGAAAGGATTAGAAGAACTTATAAAGATGGAAGTAGCTATGTCATTACCTTCAAACTTCTGAGTGACAGCAGGAAGAAGAAGGGGTGATATCTGTGTGGGGTGACCTCAGACCATTAACTAAAAACAAGTAAGCTTCATGTATATAAAAGAAAGAAAGAAAGAAAGAAAGAAAGAAAGAAAGAAAGAAAGAAAGAAAGAAAATAAATTCTTGGATCAGAGCATTGGTTCCTAGACAATCAGAAGGAAGAATCTTGGATTTTCATTTCTGGACCAGATGGACAAACAGCCACTAGATTAATTTCCCCAGCTGCCTGAAACATAAAGAAATTAAAAAAGGAAAAGAAAGAGTATAAAACAAATGTTCAAACTGGAACTCAGCAACAAAGGCCAGAGATCTTGAAAGATTGAAATTGAAAACAAATTATGTGAGCCCTTAAAATTTTCCAGATTACTGCCTTTAGAGAGTTTCCAGATCACTGTGCAGTGAGAGGGAGGCCTGCAAGATTCCCTGCACTGAGAAGACCCAGTTCTCAGTCTGAAGAGATCAAAAATGACTACAGGGATAAAAGAATGGAGAGAGGAGAGCTACACAAAGAGAAAATTGAAGAGATCTGTGGAGGGTCCTATTTCAACACTCACCACAGTACTGACTAATGAATGTAGGTGAGGAAACTACTACCTCAAGAGGATTAGATGGAACGCTGCCAAGTGTTCATATAGGGGCCAAAAATAGTGGCTGTTCCTACCAGCCATACTGGAAAATCTCATAATTCATAGGCCATTGTGTGGAGCACATAGAAGAATCTTGCCTCAGTAGTAAGGAATAATTAGCCCTAGACTAAACACTGCTCCAGTTTCAGCTAGCAAATCTTAAAAGTGAGACTCAAAAGAATAGAACTATTTCCAAGTAACTTAACTGTGTCCCAGAACAGAGTTAAAAAATATAGGAATACAAAAATATCCAGCACCAACAAGGCAAAAATAAAAATGTCTGGCATCCAGTCAAAAATTACCTGGCATGTAAAGAAGCAGGAAAATGCAACCCATAATGAGGAAAGAAACCAATCCATTTAAACTGACTCAGACATTAGAATTAGCATATAAAGACATTAAAACAATTATAACTCTATTCCATATGTCAAAAATGTTAAAGTGTGTGATATATTAACAAGACCCAAACTGAACTTTTAAAGATGAAAATTATAATGTCTGAGACGAAAAATTTACCAGATGGGGTCAAAAATAGGTTAGACTTTGCAGAAGGTATTGAAGATCCATCCAAAATTAAACAAAGAATTAAAAAAAATAAAAATAGAATCACTTCACATGGCCAAAAACACATAAAATTAGAGTCACTGAAGGAGAATAAAGATGGTCAGGAAGAAAAAACATATAAAAAAAAAAATAATGGCCCCCAAATCTCCAAACATGATAGAACTATAAACCCACATATTCAAGAAGCTCAATGAACCTCAAGCACAATAAAATAATAAAATTGCTCAAAACTTGGACTAAAGAGAAGATCTTAGAAGCATCCACAGGACAAAAATGGTATGTATATACAGGGGGTCAAAGGTAGGAATAAAAGCAGATTTCTCAATGCAAACAATGTAAGCAAGACAGAGAAGCAACAGTTTTAAATTACTAAAAGAAAAACATGTCAATCTAGAATTCTATATCCAGCAATAACAACTTACAAAAGCAGAAGCAGAAAGAATCTATCACTAACAGATCTGAAAGGTAAGAAATAGAAAAAGACATCCTTTAGGAAGGACAATGAAATTAGATTAAAATATGTATGTGAAGGAATGATGAGCAGCAAAAATGGTAACTACATACATGGGTAAATATATAAAATTATTTTTTTCTTAAAAAAATAAAATTACTTTTCTTATTATTTAAATGTCTTTAAATATAATTATTCTTTAAGGAAAAATAATGACATGTTATAGAATATAGCATGCATATATATATATATATGCAAAATGTATGTCAATACAATAAAGGCTAGGAGAGGAGAAATAAAAGTATACTATTATAAGGTTCCTATACTATATATATATATATATAGTGGTATAATAGCTTTGAAGGTATATCATGATATGCTGACTATGCATATATAAACACTAAAGTAACCACTAAAATAAAAAAAAAAGATATATAGTTAATAAGTCAACAAAGGAGATAAAAAGGAATCATAAAAACACCCAATCCAAAAAAAGAAAAAAAGAGAAGAAAGATGGGACAACAGAAAATAAGTAGCAAGATGACAAAACTAAACCTGACCAAAAAAAGAAAATCACATTAAATATGAATGGTCCAAATACCCCAATTTAAAGGTAACAGTGTCAAATTGGATTTAAAAAAGATATACAAAAAACCTAAATATATGTTGCCTACAAGAACTATATTTTATTTTATTTTATTTTTGATAACTAAATGGAATTTATTTTTTTACATTTGATCAAAGATTTTATTTATTTTTTTAAATTTTTTTTTTAAACGTTTTATTTATTTTTGAGACAGAGAGAGACAGAGCATGAATGGGGGAGGGGCAGAGAGAGAGGGAGACACAGAATCGGAAGCAGGCTCCAGGCTCTGAGCCATCAGCCCAGAGCCTGACGTGGGGCTCAAACTCACGGACCGCGAGATTGTGACCTGAGCTGAAGTCGGACGCTCAACCGACTGAGCCACCCAGGCGCCCCTGGCCTTTTATTTATTTTTTAATATAATTTATTGTCAAATTGGTTTCCATACAACATCCAGTGTTCATCCCAACAAGTGCCCTCCTCCCTGCCCATCACCCATTTTCCCCTACCCCCCACCCCCCCAATCTACCCTTAGTTTGTTCTCAGTCCTTAAGAGTTTTAAAGTGGATGCTGAAAATAATGACAGAACAGATTCTGGTCCATAAAGCCAGTCTCAATAAATTTAAAATGATTAAAGTCATAAAAATTATGTTCTTTGATATACAGTGACATCAATAACAAAAAGATGTCTGTAAAATCCCCAATATTTGGAACATAAGTAACATTAAATAAGTAGCCATAAAGAATCCGTAAGTCAAAGAAGAAAACAAAAGGGAAATTAGAATATATTTTGAACTGAATGAAAATGAAAACTCAATTTATCAAAAATTGGTAAGCCACTAAAGCAGTAGTTAGGGGGAATGCTTATAAGAAAAATCTCAAAACAATAACCTCAGCTACTACCTTAAAAATCCAGGAAAAAGAGGAGTGAACTAAATCCAGTTAGCCAAAGAAAAGAAATAATAAAGATCCCAACAGAACACAATGAAACGGGTAACAATAGTGAAAACAGATAAAACCAAAGTTGACTGGCTTGAGAAAGTAAATAAATTACATAACCTTTGAGCCAGATTGATCAGAAAGAGAGAGAGAGAGAAAGGCAAACTGCCAAAATCAAGAATGAGAGAGAGATCGCTATAATTTCTAAATTTCCATGGGTATTAAAAGACTAATTATAGAATGTTATGAACAATTTTTTGCCAGTAAATTTTATAACCTACATGAAATGGCCAAATTCCTTGAAACACACAAGCTATAATCTGAATAGCCTTGTATCTATCAGACAATTAAATTGGTAGTTAAACCTTCCCACAGGGAAAGCTCCAAGCCCAGGTTTTTTCACTGGTGAATTCTATCAAATAATTAAGGAAGAAATACTGCTAATTCTACCCAAACTGTTAGAAAATGGGAAAGGAAGGAAATATTTTGCGAGGGCAAATTTACGTTGCGAGGCCAGAATTAATCCTGATAATAAAAACAGACAAAAGCATTACAAGAAAACTACAGATCAGAATCTCTCAGGAACATAGATGCAAAAAATTCGCAACAAAATTTTAACACATCAAATCCAACAATATGTAGAAAGAAAAAAAAAGATAATGCATCATGACCATGTGGGATTTACTTACTCTCGAAATGTAAGGTGTTTTTTTTTTATCATCTGGAAATCCATCAATGTAATTTATCATATTTTTAAATGTAATCTATAATATTCACAAAGAAACAAACTATATGATCATTTCAATAGGCAGAAAATTCAACATCCATTTCTAATTCAAACAAAAAAATCTCTCAGCAAACGAGTATTCAGTTTTCCATCATGAAGTCTGATGTTACATAAAGAATAAGCACGGTGCTGGAGTGAGATTTGGTTATAAAGCCGGACTCTACTAGGTACTGGTTGTAGGACTTTGGCAAAATCTCACACCTCTCTGGGTGGGATCCATTTACTTGATCTGTAAGCAAGGCTGCTAATCATTTGGAGAGTGAAGTTAGAAAAATGACGGCACTTGTTCCTCTGACCCCCGCCCTCCCCAAATCAATTTCAACAGGTAGCCATGCAGAAAAATACATCCGCAAGAACTAAAGTTTCTAGGTAAGGGATTATAGCACTTGGGTGAGGCACAAAAACAGGAAAAGCAATAGTAAGCAGGTTAAGAAAGATAAGATTCACTATCATAACCTCCCCCAAGATGGGACAGACCAATTCAGAGAGAGAAATCCTCCCTGTGGAAGGAGAGAGAAGTGTGTGCGTGGCTTCACCAAGAACCCTGTACCCGCTATTGAGGCCCCAGAAGCTTTCACGGCACCAGGCTCTCACGAACTCAAGCTTCCAACCCATCCTGGTGCCTGCCAGTTCCTACAGCTCCAGGGGTCCCTGTGGGCCAGGCTTCACTTGGTTCCAGTGATGACTGGGCACAACCCAAGAATACAATACACGCTCACAGAAAATTGGTTAGTTTGCCATGTATCTAAACCATATTCTCAATGATGCTTCATTGTTAATTAAATTGACAGTGCCTTCAGATACAGTCAGCCTATGCCTGACTACCACAGACCCAGACTCCTGGCCTGCCTTGAAGCCAAACCCGCCCCCACACAGCCAATCTCCAGGATGGCACAGCTTCCTGGCTCTATCAGACATTCAGAATTCAAGGAGAGCAACTCAGAGTCCCAACCAAATGTAGCACTCTGAAGAGTCCCTTTTCTCATCTCCTCCCGAATGCGTGAATCATTTCCAAATCCCTCTTCCCCACCACTGAAGACAGCTATCTCACTAGAGATGGTATGTCTCACTAGAAAAGACAATTCCTTGAGTTTATCTCCGTCCCAGAAATTATATACTTACAGACTCTGTTATTCAAACATGTGACCTGTAGGCCTTTCCAAGCAGAAAAGGTTAAATCCTTTTCTAAATTAACACTTAGATATATGACTTTAACGATCCATCTCAGAGAATCAGAAATTCTTTCCAACTACAATTTAGTATCTTTCCCCACTGAAAAAATCATATAAAAAGGCATACAGGTGTGGGCACCAGGTGACAATCACAAAACAAAGAAATCTCAAATGCCTTCCCACATCAGATGACAGTAAGTCTCCAAATCCATTTCTCTCCTCTGTCGCGCCACCCCAACAAAATGCGAAGTCATGGGCTTCCTACTTACCTGTATAGAGGTCTGTATCTGTGTATTCATCCACCTTCTTGTGCTGCAGAATATAGTCAGAGACCTTGGTCCCAATAGCTGGTTGAACATCCACCCACTCCAAGGAGACCACTGTGCTGGAGGGCTCTACTGTTGGGGACAGACGAAGCCTAGAAAGGGTGACAGGGAAGGTTGGTCATTTCCCAGTCAGCATTGTCTGGGCTCCAAAAACGTGTGCACATCTCAAGATTAAAAGCACAGGATTCACCCTAGGCTCAAATCCTGTTTCAACCCACCAACAAGCCTTTGTATGGACTCTGGCAATTCATTATACCTCTTTCAGTCTCCATTTCCTTATCCATAAAACAGGGTTATGAATAGCTACCTTTCAGGATCAGTGTGGGATCCAGTAAATTAACCCAAGCATATGATATATGCTCAAAGAAAATTGATTTTTCCATGCATCTAAACCATATTATCAATGATGCTTCGTTGTTAATTAAATTCACAGTGCCTTCAGATACAGTAGGCTCAACCTTCCTGCCATTCTCTCCAATCCCCCAACAGATCATTCAGATCTATAACATCTTTAAATCAACACTCCCTCAGAGAGGGCAGGAGTCCCAGAGAATCCTTTTATAAGTTACAACACAGCACAACGATTGAAGGTCAGAACTGGAAAAGTCCTTAGAGGCTGGGAAGTTCAATCACCTCATTTCACAGGTAGGGAAGCAAGGAAAAGAAAAACTATTTGTGAAAAGTTACAGCATGTTGGGCACAGAACTATGACGGTAATTTCCTTGTGCCCAGCCCAGATTCCTTCTCTATTTCCATTACACTACCTCTTCAAGAACTATCTTATGGTGTAATCTCCCCAACACACACAAAGGGATGTTATGGGCCTCTGGTTCCCCCATATTGGCTCTTGCTCCTCTCTCCTATGCTCCTCACAGCACTGTCTTAATCACACTGCATCAGTTGAGATGATCTTCTCTTACTTCCCTGAATGCTGAATTTCCCACATTGGGGCTTTCACATGTGTTCCTCCTTTTGCTTGAACCACGATGGTGCCATTTGTTGCCTGGAAAACTACTCTGATTCAGGTCTTTTCAGAGAGGCTTCCCTCCCTCCCCTCCAACTAATGCACCAACCACATTATTCTCTCCTAGCACCTCTTCGTCTTTCTCTCATATATTTATTAGCTTTTTGAGCTGTATCATATTTTCCTGTTTTTGCTTTGATATCTATCCCCTCACTAAAGGGTCAGCTCCCTAAGTGCACAGACTGTCTTATTCACTGATGAATTCCCCAGTGCCTGACACACAGCAGGTGTTCAGAAATTATTTGTTGAATGAATGAATTAAATGACATTTCTTAGACAACATTCTACACCCTCCTTACCTCAGTAGCCCCAGTGACCAACACAGGAACTGATTAAGCAGCTGTCAGTGCCCAGTAAACGTCTCCTAAACAGATGAGCGCGGAAGTAATGATAAATGGAGGGGATCATTTAAAAAATCTGGTTTCTATTCTCCCCAAACACTCTGCTTTCTCAAAGGAGGAGGCAGGTCACAGAGACTTCAGGGATCTGGTGATGCACTCGGGGACAGGACTGTGAGTCCATGAAAGGGGTGGCCAGAGGAAGAGGGACCAAGCACACATACGTACACTGGCTGTGGGAGGGGGCTGCAGTTGGGGAGCCCACTGGCATCAAAGGCGCTGAGGTCACATCTGCACCAGTCATCGATCACATCCCCTTTTCCAGAGCACCAGTAGGAGCTCATCAGTGCGCTCTTGAAGGCCTGGAATAAAGAAGGGCAGAAGAGATGATGACGATCATGGTGGAGAGATTGAGAGTGAAGATCCCAGGGACCAGAGTTGACCCAAGCTTCAGAGCAACCCACCTAGGCACAGGACACCGTGTCTTTCCCAAAGACCTAACACTCTGCCGCCAGGTTCTCCCATTCTGAGCCATTCTCTCCCCCAGGCAGCCAGAATGGTCACTGAGGCAGGACAGTGGTAACAGCAACTGCTGAGAACCTCCTCTGGGGCCCAGCACTCTACCTGAATTAAATTATGTAGTCTTCTCCACCCCATGCAATCGATATCACAATTATTATTATCGTCATTTCCCACTCTACCCATTGGAGTACTGAGGTCCACAGAAATAACTTGTCTGAGGTTCACAGCCAGTAACATGATGGAGCTGGGAATCTCATGAAAACAGTCTGGGCCCAGGCCCTGCCCCTCCCCACCCCTTTTTAATTGAAGTATAATTAACAGTGTTATATTAGTTTCACGTGTACCACGTAAGGATTCCACAATTCTACACACTACTCAGTGCTTAGCACAGTAAGTAAAGTCACCAGACTTCTTGCAGATGTTTGGTCCATCTCACCTCCCCATGTGGAAACCTTCAGAGGCTCCCCCCAAGGCCCTCAGGATAAAGCCTAAGCTCCTTACTCTAGCTCCTGGTGGCTTCCACGGGCTCATCGTTCACACTCCTGAGATGTTCCCTTACATGCTAATGTCCACCCTCATGCCACCTCTAACATTCTCACCACAGTAAATTCCTATGAAAAGCGTGCTCTAAGTTAGGAGACAACAAATTCCTTCTGTAAAGGGCCAGATAGCAAATAGTTTTGGCTTTGTGGCCAGGTAGTCTCTGCCACAATTAACTTAGCTTTGCCTTTGTAGCCCACAAGCGACAGAGATACTTTAAATGAACGGGCATGATTGTGTTCTGATAAAACGTTATTGACAAAGACAGGAACAGGCCAAATTTGGTCTAGGTCCACAGTTTGCTGACCCTTCCTCTCAATGATGATAAATGTTCTATAGAATTGCAATGTGCCTCGTTGTCTTTTTATTTAAAAAGATTTCTTTTCTCCCTGCTAGAATATTCCCTACTCCCCTTCCTTGTACTCCGAGGAAGGAAATATCCCTTTATTCTGGGACTAATTCTTAAGTCTTGAATCATTCCCCTCTTCTGGACGCCATAACACGCTAGACCACACCTATTGTCACCTTCCCTTGCCTGTCTCATCCAACAGATTCTGATCACACCAAGGGTACGGGCCATGCCTTATTCACACAAGTATTCTCACAGGGCCCAGCACCGATATCTAGTCAATATTTACTGAATAAATAAATGGACACCGAAAAACATCATCAAGCTCATGTTCAGGTTCAGGTGTGCTTCACGCTGTAGTCACTCCATTTACACTAATGTTTCAAGGCACTGAGGATTCATCTCTTTTTTAAACTTAGAGAGCATTGATCTCTTTTCTCTTTGCCAGGTAACGGACCCTATGTCCTTTCTTTTTCTTTTATGTTTGTTACTTTCTGTGTACTTTTTAAATTTTTAAAATTTTTATTTACTTTTTTGAGAGAGAGTGTGAGAGGGGGAGGGGCAGAGAGTGAATGAGACACAGAATCGGAAACAGGCTCCAGGCCCCGAGCTGCCAGCACAGAGCCTCTTTGTACTTTTTATCAACGTTTATTTATTTTTGGGACAGAGAGAGACAGAGCATGAACGGGGGAGGGGCAGAGAGAGAGGGAGACACAGAATCGGAAACAGGCTCCAGGCTCCGAGCCATCAGCCCAGAGCCTGACGCGGGGCTCGAACTCACGGACCGCAAGATCGTGACCTGGCTGAAGTCGGACGCTTAACCGACTGCGCCACCCAGGCGCCCCTCTTTGTACTTTTTAAATGAAAGTGTCACACTGCCTATAACCAAGGACACCTGATTACCCAGGTGTCACTTTTTCCATCCTACGTTGTGAAAAGACTCAGGTGTAACATGTTTGTGTAAAGTAGGTCTGGGGTCTGCCTCCTTAGCTACCCAACACACAGATACAAAAGGAGGTAAGTAGCAAGGATGCTATTGTCACACCGTACGTGGCTGTCCTGCAGATCTGCCTCTTGTTTCAATAGTATTCGGCCAGAACAGACCCAGGGACACCCCTTCTTCCAGCCTCTGACCACCCTCCAACCTCTTCCAGTTACAACCTTCAGAACCATCTTCTCAGCCATCCTCTGTCTGTCTCCAGGACCAGGCAACACTGCATTCTGAGCTTAGCTCCTTATTGCCAAACAAACATGAGCTCTCAGATTCTTCAGAGTTATTCTGTCAAAGTGGAGGCTGCCATTGACCACCGTTAGCCCTAACCACTAGGGTTAGGGTCAATATGCATCTGTGGGCCTCCTACACCTACCTCTCTCTGGGCTTCTATTTCCACCTTGACAGTGTAGCTCGGGAGGGTATGCGCCACTTCTTTTGCAAGTCGGCTGAGCAGAAATGCAAAGGCACTGAGTGCTTCTTGAAGATGCAAAACTAGCTTCTTGAAGGGCAAAACGTGCCCTCCTCCAAAGCATTCAAAAGCCTTTCCAAGATGAGTGGAGAAAAACTCTAGACACAATGGAGGTTCTGAAGAAGAACCTGAACCAGGCCCTCTTGAAGCTGCCTGCCCTGTGTTCTGCCCAAGCAGGCCCCCATCTCTGTGACTTCCTGGAGAACCACTTCCTAGATGAGGAGGTGAAACTCATCAAGAAGATGGTGACCACCTGACTCACCTTATCAGGCTCGCTGCTCCCCTAGCTGGGCTGGGCAACTATTTCTTTGAAAGGTTGACCCTGAAGCACAACTAGAAGCAACTGGAGCCCAGCAGCCTTTGAGGACCCTCCCCTGACATCCCCCTGGTGTCGGAGATTCTGCCTGAGCCTCTCCCTGCAACCATTAGGCAGCCTTTTAACCACCCCAGATCCCTTTCCCAAGCCAAAGGCCAAAAGGAAACAATAAAGCTTTTTAGAGGAAAAAACAAACAAAACAAGAATGCTATTGTATTAGCCTCTACCACATTTCTCTAAGTGACTCTGATGAGGAGGCCCCAATACTCCTGCTGTGTGTTTTCACCCATATTCTCCACTAGGGAATAAACAAATGACTAATTTATTCTGAATTTAGAGTAATGATCTAAAGAAACAAAGAAGACCAGGGCACCTGGGACGCTCAGCAGGTTAAGCGTCCAACGTCGGCTCTGGTCATGGTCTCATGGTTTGTGGGTTCGAGCCCCATATCGGGCTCTGTGCTGACAGCTCAGAGCCTGGAGCCTGCTTCGGATTCTGTGTCTCCCTCTCTCTCTCTGCCCCTTCCCTGCTCACACTCTGTCTCTCTCTCTCTCTCTCTCTCTCAAAAATAAATAAACATTAAAAAAAATTTAAGTAAAGAAACAAAAAATTATAGTGAAAGCTAATGTTCATGAAGCATGTAATACAGCATACACTTTAAGGGCATTAGGGTTGCCCTTAAAGGGTTGCCAGAGTCAGTAAACAAAAATACAGGATGCCCAGTTAAATTCAAATTTCAAGTGAACAACAATATTTTTTTAGTATATTTCTCTCAACATTTGCATATGCACCTAGCACTCTTCCTACTACAAATCAGAACCTATGTTAGAAACAAATGTCCGCTGCTCTACCAGCACAGGGTGGGGGTGGGGGTGGGGGTCTCTTGAGGACAGAAAGCAATGGGATCACATGAGGTCATGCTGACTGATGGACTTTCTTCCTCCATTTGCAGGTTCCCCTTTACTACAATTAACGTGCAAAATGGCTCTGGGCATAAGATTCTGTAACATCTCCAGCCAGTACTAAGGGCTTACTTACTACCATAATGGTGAAATCTGGGGCCATGGATGAAAGTGACCCAGATGGTAAGAGACTGCTTTGACTCTAGCAATGAGAGGAGAGAGAACATCCTGTTTTGTTTGTGTATGTGTTTTTGTTTTTGTGTGAGTGTGTGTTTTGTAATCAAGAGTCGCTTGAGCTTGTGGAAAACAAAACAGGAAATCTCTCTGGACTTTGTGAGTTTCACCATCCAAGCTGCTCTTGGGAAGAAATCCTGCCTGCGAGTCTCCTCATCTACTGGCTCTTTCCCAAACCATGAGGAACAGAATGGGGACTGGTGCAATGGCCAGGCAAACCCTGGAGAGAGCACAAACATACCCTGATAAAAGGCCTACATCAAAGAGGGAGCCCTGGCTAGGCAGCAGAAACCAGCAAGGCATCAGGGCAGCATCACTCTTTCCTTGTCTCCAGCCCTTGCAACATCCCATCCCGAATCCAATTAGATCCCAGGGGAGGAGAATCATAGAAAGTTCCAGCTTCAAGGGATTCTGTAAATCATCTAATCTAATCCATTTGACAGATCAGATACAGTGGCTCAGAAAGGCTAGCTGGCTGGCCCACGGTGAGAGAGCAACTCTGTGATGAAATGATTCTATTCCTCCATTTAATCGTAAAACGACCCTTTGAGATAGAGGTCCTATCCCCATTCACAAAGGAGCATGGAAGAGAATCCTGGCATCCTGGACTTCCCCAGGTCACACAGCAACAATAAATGCCAAGATTTCATCCAAAACATCCTTTTCAGCTGCTCTGTTTGAATCACGTGCTTATGTTCTGTTTGCATGCCTGTGCATGGGTGTGTGTGTGTGTGTGTGTGTGTGTGTGTGTTTGTGTGTTCTCAGAGGAAAATGAAACCTTACACTGGAGGCATTGTTGACTTCTGGCTTTTGAGTCAGTGCAGAGACTGAAGAAACAAATCCTGTACTTAAACAAGGGTAAGGACTACATTTGCATGATCATTCGTTTTCATAACAAAGAAATGCTTCCAACTTCTGGCTAATTAGCTAGCAAACCAAAAGGGGCAGGAGGAGTAAACAGCCACAAAAATGTTAAGCAATCAAAATAAACTAAGATTTATTTCTGACTCGATGGTTACTTTCCTATTTGAACTTGCCTCGTTCAAATTATTGAGTTATTCCTCTCTTTAAGCCTTAATTTCTCCATCTGTAAAATGAGGATGCAAAAGATATATTTTTGAAGGTTTACTTAAGTTCAGTAAACATTCACTGAACTTCCTACTCCATACCATCTGCTGTCTGGATGCTAAGAAATGAGGTGAACACGATGCAGTAGCTAACTTCAAAGGACTCATAGTGTAATGAAGACACAAACAATCGCAATGAATACGGTTCAAATGCTATGAAGTAGTACACAGAGAAGGCTGTAGGAATACCAAGGAAGGGACTCCTCCAGCCTTAGAATGTTGACAATGTCTTAGGAATCCTAACTTTAGTACTCTGTATTTGATTAAGATACTTGGGACCATCCATATAGAATGTCACTGAGCCCGTGAATTAAATTCCATACTCTATACTTACAATGACTGTATTTTTTACACTAAAAGTCAGACTCAGAGGCTGACACCAAGTTTGTTGTTTCTGATTTTGAGATGATTCTGAGATGATTTTTCTGACCAAAAAGATGCCCTGAAGTCCTCACTCAAAGCTTAATGGATTTTGTTATCCCCACAGTGCTATTAAGATTGGTCTTGTGGCTGTCCAATCATTTTCTCTAGGCAACTGTCATAGCCTCTGGACTGGCCTTCGAGCCCCAAGGTCACCTTTTCAGCACCTCCTCTCCCAGCTTTCTAAAACATTCCTGCTTAGTACACTCTCTTGCCCAGATTCCTTCAAAATCCCACCTCCTTCTGGTTAAAGTCTCTCTCTGCTTCTTAACCTGACATTCAAAATCCTTTGTTGTTCAGCCTGTGGCTCCTCTCCCTTCTCCTCCCCACTGCACCCACTTTATGATCTGGCACATGCCAAGCCTTCTCTTATGCTATGCCTTTGTTCTGTATTGCCCTTTCCCCACTTTTTTCTCCTTGCTGAATTCCAGGAAACCTTTTGTCCACCAGGACCCTGCCATACTTGAGGAATTTTGTCCCTATACCTCCTCTCAATTTTTTCCCATTTCCTTGCAGTTTGCTTACTTATGTGTCCTTCTTACTTATTATACTGTGAACTCCTCCAGCCCAAGATAATATATTTGATTAATCACTGTGCCCCTGGCTCTAAGCAAAAGAGCAACACATAGTAGGGTCCCCAAAATGGGTGTTAAATTCCACAGATACGTACTAGGATGCTCTGCCAGGTATTAAGCTTATATACTTGCTGTTACTTTTCTTTTCTAGCAAAAGAGATGACAGAAATGCAATTGGTCACCATAAAAAGACTGACTCTCCATGAAGCCATTGAAAGTGCACTGGGGTGGGGGATGGAAGGAGAGAGAATCTCTTCTGGAGACATCTGGAATCACTGCTTGGAGGAGAGTAGGTTGATAGCTTTTTGCCAGAGGAGTGCTTGGGTCTAAAATAAGAAGCTCCTAGGTCCCTAGAGAAAGAGGGAGGAGGAGCAATGGGAATGGTTGACATCCTAGCTTTGTAGGGAGACTAATTCCTGAGCCCCTGTGGACCACGCGTTTGATTGGTCAGGAGGGACTAGGATTGATGAACACAGAAATAATTGAAGAGGACATCATAGGAGCGCTTGTACAGAGGCAGAAATCATGGTTTCCAGCTCAGCCTGGACCTCTGGGATAGAACCTACCCGGGCCATTTGCCATCCAGTCATCAGCACACCCACTAGCAGTGGCTGCAGGAGGTGCCAATCACTCATTTTCCCAGCAGACAGAGGAGTTGGAGACCAGGGACCAGAGCCCCCATTCTTTGGGAATAGAATAAAACACTGTTGGTGTGCCCTGATCTTGAGGAGATTGGCTGGTCATCTTGTTATCAATCAATGACTGCAGAATTAAGCAGCCTGTGTGAGAATACATTTGGGGACAGAAGTGAATAATGTCTGGGGACTGAAATTTTCTTATTCTGCAACAGAGCAGGAAGGCAGGGATAGTGACTTTAAAACATGCCCCTAGATATCGCTGATGTTTCCTTCAACATGACATGCAATCTAGGTTCTCCCCCCTTGGGTCTGGACTCTAACTGCAGCCCAAAGAATCAATACTGCTTCAATTTCTGGCCCCGAGTCTTGAGAAACTGGCAGCTTCCACATTATGTCTCTTGGGATATTCACTCTTGGAGCCCAACCACCATGCTGTGAGGAAGCCCAGACCACATGGAGAGGCCACATGGAGGTATTCCAGCCAATGGACCTAACTGAGGCCACAGCCAACAGCCGGGGTCATCTGCTGGATATGTGAGCGTGGACGTCTTTGAGATACCTCCAGCCACAGCCACCAGCTGACTGCACCCACATGAGAGAGCCAAGTAAGAACTACTGAGGTCAGCCCAGTCAACCCCCAGAACCATTAGAAAGACTAATAAAATGATCACCATTGGTTTAAGTCAACAATTTCTGGGATTACATGGCAATAAACAACGGGGGCAGCAGGTAATTTACCTCTGACAATGGTGAAAGATTGCTTAGAGGAGGTAGCAACTAGGGGACAGCCAAGCAAAGGGAAGTACAAACCTTAGACTAGAGGGCTCTGACACGCATATGCACATACTCAATGCCACAGATCCCTGGTATGTCAAATCTAGAAGACTCCTGAAAGGTGATGCTGATCTTCACAATTCTGCAGACCAAGAGGCCCAAAGAGGGGAAGAGACTTGTCCAAGTTTACACCACAAGAATCTGGCAGAAAACAAACCAAGTTTCTCATCTCAGTAACAGTCACTACATGAGGCTGCCTACCTTTGGACCTGGTTCAAGCCACTCATCGGCTACGCTGCTAGACAGGAAACATAGTAACAACACTCGCTGAGAGTGTACTAAGCACTTTGATACACATGATCTCACTTAATCTTGTTGCCTTAGAAGGCAGATTCTGTTGTTACTGTCCCCATTTTACAGGTGAAGAAACTGAGGTTCAGAGGGTGCAATAGTCTATTCAAAGTTACCAATTAAAAAGTGGTAGAACAAGAACTTGAACTCAGGTCATTTGATCCTGTAATCCATTCTGTCAGCCATGACCATCATGAGCAATATTGTCACCGACTAGAGTAGCCAAGCACTTTTACACTTTCCATGTGTTACTCCTCACAAAAACTCTAAGTACTTTAGATATATCGGCTCATTTAATTTTCCAAACAATCTGTGAGGTAGGTAGAATTATCATGTTCCATTTTACATTTGTACCCAGGGTCATGGGGCTGGTCGGTGACACAGTCGTGATTTGAACCCAGGAAATCTGGCTCTAGAGCTTGCGCTCTGAAATATAAAGCCTCCAAATACACACTCTGATGGAGACAATCCATGTTTTTAAATATGATTTTCACCGCTGATTCCCTCCACCTTTAGTAGATATTGAGGTCTTCACTGTATCCATATGAATAGACTAATGAAAATGCCATCTGTAATTTCCATTTCTGTAAGTCAAATGTCAGTAATGTCACACAGTTCAATGTAATAGCAGCCACAGGAGTGAATAAAATTCCACAGGAAGAGGAGATAGAGCATGAAAAAAGCCAAGCGACAGGAGAATCCCAGGGACTCTAACCTTTTCCGACTAACTTGCTATGTGGCCTCAGTAAGTCATTTACCCTCTCTGGGCCTTATTGTCACTCGTAATTTCTTCAACTTATGTACACACTGCACAGTATTGCTGGTTCTGATAATGTGTCCTGATTTGTGTCCGGGATTTTACTTTTCCTCATAACTGCCCACGGTTTTCCCATCCCCTTTAAAACTTCCTATCTTAGATGTACTGTCTGAGCTCCTTTAAAAGTTCCTTCCAGCAGACAGAACTATGGAGACAGTAAAAGGATCAGTGATTGGCAGGGGCTGGGGGGAGGGCACGAATGGACAGAAGGAGCACACAGGATTTTTGGGCATTTCAACTGTTCCGTAGGATACTATCATGGTGGATGGGTGTCATTATACATCTGTCAGAACTCGGAATGCACACCAAGAGCAAACCCTCACGTAAACCATGGACTTTGGGTAACAAAGATGTGCCAGTACAGGTTCATCAGTTGTAACAAATGCACCATAGTGCTGAGGGATTATGATGTGGTATGGGGGAGACTCTGTGTTGTGGGGGGGCAGGGGGTATATAGGAACTCTTTGTACTTTATGCCCAGTTTTGCTGGGAACCTAACACTGATCAAAAGAAAATAAAGTCTATACTTCACCCCCCCCGATAGCTAACATGCTTTCTGCGGAAGAGGTCACACGGGCGATGAGCATGCCATGGATGGTTTCTGAATACAGGGAGGGGTATCATGAAGGGAAGAGACACCTGTTAAGCACATCCTTACTCTGTCCTGGTGCTAAGGCATCTATCTGTCAGCTCTCCTATGTCTCTCAACACCTGGTGCATGCTACAGCTCTCACCGTCTGCAGTAATCCTTCTAGACGAGCAAGTGTAGGACCAGAGAAGAGAAGACAGCAGCCCAGCGTTCCCCAGATAGAACACAATCGAGCAGAGAGTCTCCAACTCCAAACCCAAGCTTTGCCCCCTGACTTCCCTTGTCCCGCTCCTCATTTTCAGCTTCTGAGTCAGACCCCTCTATTCACAAGGCCACACAGTGGAGGAATACTAACCGGCAAGGACCCATTTCCTATATGAGAAATTGTGCCGCTCAATCTATGGCTCTATAAATCACAGAAATGACACGTAATTTCCCCTGTCAGGATAAACTTCGCTTTTCAAGCCATTCTCCCCTGAATGATGAGAGCCCAACAGAACAGCTTGTTAATCTGGGTGACAGGGGGAAGACATTTAAAGCCAGCCAAGCCCCCCTTCTTGCCACACTTACTTCTGCTAATGAAAAAATATTAGAGAAATAAATATACAACCCACTGAGATGCTCCAGCATGGGGCACTGTCAGCTGTCTGTTTCTCAAGATGTACAGAGACAAGATGGTAAGGTTATATGATCCTCAGGCAAGGAGCTATTTTTCTTGTCAGTGCACCCCATACTTCAGTTCCCATCCATCTCAGGTAGAGGACGGAGTGCTAGGTTTCAACGCATTAAAAATAACAGTGAGCGGACTTGAGCACAACTATATGCCAGACACAGTGCTCATTGTTTTCCAGGAAGAGAAGCATTTTATTTGCACAGGAATGCCATGATTTGGGTATTTCTATCACTCTCATTACACAGAGGATGAGACCAAAGCCCCAGGGACTCTGGGTTCCTTTCCTATGTTACATAGACAATGTTTGGCAGAGCAAAATTAAATCTCAAGCTCCTCCCATTCCTAAATACATCACCACTTCCAGCTAATTTAATCCTGAAATAAGCCAGTATACTGGGTTGTACTAAATGTTTGAAAAAGTTGAAACTTAAAGTTTGGCTCAACATGAACAAAGGACTTGAACAATGTGACAAATCTAGGATAATTCAGAGTTAGGATTCAAACACCAAGCTGATTCCCGAGACCGAATACTTCTTCTCTGCTCCAGTCATTTTTTCTAAATACTGAAAACAGGTGAGGTTTGAGGGGCGTGGCATATTCTCAGGGTGAGCCAGGGTGACTGGTTAACCTTGTTTTGTTCAGTCCTAAGTCCTCACTGGCAAGAACAACGCTCCAAAGTGTGTTTCCAGGAACATGAGTTCAATGGGATGCTGATTTTAAGTTAAAAAAAAAAATTGAGAGTGGTTGGAGAGGTTGTCTCTGTGGTCAAGTACACTTGGAAAAGACTGGATTTAAAAAGATAAGATTGCTCTACATGGAACTTTTCAGAGCCATTTATATGCTAGTGGTCAGTGGGAAACCCTAAGAAGGTAATGCATAAAATGCAGCATTTCCCAAACGTCACTGTCTACAGAACGTTTTCCCCCCCACCAACATGGCATCTTGGTATCTGGTACTTGCCAGAGTCTTCTCCATATTGTGCTAACCTCGATTCTAGGCTGGATACAAAGCTCTCTGCCAAGAGCTTCTCAGGAAAGACAGCTCATCCCAGCTCTGTCAGCAACTGTGCAACTTTGGCCAAGTCAGCCTCCCTCTCTGGGACTCAGTTGTCTCGTCTATAAAATAAGGGTGTTGAATATTCTTATTTCAGAGGCCCTAACCTTCCGGCAACACCATGAGCACTAGAAGGACCCGTAACTCACACTGATACTGCTCAGACTCCTGTTGAATCTTCCCCAGGCATCCAGTTCAGATGCTTGCAGACTAAGCCGTAGGCCACTCTGATGACCTGAGCCCTCCATGATTGGCCTCCCTGGCCACAGAGCCTGCCATATCCCACTAGGTGGCTCGGAGTCATCTGGATGCCTCTGTGCTGATGTCGGGCCCTCCGAATCTCTGCTCCTTCCAGCATCACCTCTTGCCACCACTCTTTTCAGACTCTATTCTCCAGCCATGCTTTCTCACCTCTAGCCATTCACATGCTATTTCCTCTCAAGGAACTCTTCCCCCATCCCATAATTTCCCCCACCGAGTGATCTATCAATTCTGTTTGGGAATGAGCTCTTCCAGGGAACATTCTCCAACCCCCTAAAGCTGGAATAGACCTCTTCCTTTGTAATACATCTTCTCCCACCTTCCCCTGTCATAAAACTTATTCTACTGTGTTATATTTTCTTGTCTGTTTCATTGCTCATCTGTCTCTCCTAATAGACTGTGTACAAACTGAGGTCGGAACTCTCCTGTCTGCTTTATTATTTAACCCCTAGCACCTGACATAGAGTAGAGGGGCTCAGTAGTTGATTAATCAATTGGTTTATCATAAATGAGCTAATGCTAAGAGCCCTAATCTTGTATCTCTTATCCCTTCACCCCCGGTTGGCCTTAGCTTAGAAGATTTCTCTTCTGCCTAGGGCCTTAGGATAATTCTCTGTTTCTTAACCTTTTCCATGCTCCTACCACATGCTAACTTTTTTTCTAAGACCAGCACAGGAGATCTAAAAGCCAAAGCTCTCGATTTTTAAAAACTTTCCATATCCTCCAGTAAAATATGGAAGGGATTTTGTTGTTGTGGTGGTTTGTTTGTTTGTTTGTTGTTTGTTTTATCTTTTCACACAAAGAATCCCAAATATCAGAAAGGACCAGGACAAAATTACTTTGAAGTCTCTTTCCTAAATATTTATGCAAATTGCAAATTCTACTCTACAATAGACTTGAGTTGGTTTTCATATTAAAACAATGACATTTTTTTCCCCTCAAAATGTTTCTCATAGGGTGATATTTGGGCCTCTTCCCTCATTAATGACTGGAAGCACTTATTAGAACTTCAGATTCCCAGGTCAAACTCAGCAGCACTGAACCAGAATCCCGAGTGAGGTGCTGCAGAATCTGATTTAATATACTCGCAGGTGATTCTTGTATACTATTTGTTCAAGAATCTCGTCTCTCTTTATCCTGTGGCTTTGGAGATATCTTTGCATATCATAGTGTATCCCTCCTGGATTAAGGTACTCTGGTTTGAGAATAAAAACCTACCTACAGGATTTTATTTTAATAGTTACCTTTCAGGTATCAGATACAAAGAACAGTTTGGCAGTCATGTTTGAACTAAATAACCTTGTTGCTTTAGCCAAGGGTGGTGGGAGCAAAATTCATTATTTGGCCTAAATTGGACTGATTAGATATTTTTGCTAGGAATTTAGATTCAAAGGGTCATTGGTCTGTGAGTGCTTGAACTGGCATGAGATACAAAGCTAGACTTGGCTCTGGGGTCTTGGCATGCTGAGCTACTTTCACAGAGACCAGAAAATATAAGAAAGGGAGTTAGAGAGAGAGAGAGAGACAGACACAGAGAGAAGCAGAGACGGAAGGCTTTGGAGTTACTTCTGAGAGTGGTTTCCTAGATGCTGGGGCTCTGCTGTGTTCTCTGTCCATGAGAAGTCACTATATCATTATAATAATTTCTCCAATTTTTTTCCCTCAGATGTTTTAGTGGGTTTCTACTTCTTACCAACAGAAGGGCAAGTATAAATATTCTGTTCTTGGCCTGGCACACAAGGCCCTTCCTACAGAGATGGCAATCTTTCTAGCCTCATGCCCCACCACCGAGTATACCCCAGTCCTACATACCAGTGACACTAAACCACCTGTCACAAACCAGACAAGCAACAAACTCTTCTCAGCTTAGAATGCTTTTCTTCCACTCTACCTTTGGTCACATCACCCTCATTCTCTAAGACTTATCAACAACTGCAATCTTCTCCAGAAACCCCTTTCTGGTTTCCCAGCTCCCACTGCACCTTGGACAACGTATCTGCTAGTGAGCTACAATATTTTACTGAATTATTCATCGGTATGCCTGTCTTCTCCACTGAAATCTTCCTTGGCTTATTTTACCCAAAGCTTCTTGTACAAGGCCTGGCCCACAGCAGGTACTCCATACATGTTTGTCACATGAATAAGTGACGCATGAATGAGTGGCAAACTCTGAGGAACAGAAGACTAGAAGCTCTTTGGATATCTAACCTATGTGATCTTAGTAGACCTTCTCCAACACCAGGGCGATAGATTGTGCTTACATTGTTCCAAACTATCTCCAGACCATTTGTCCTGCCTGTCACCGAGCTGATAGCAGTTGTGAAAGTGATGAATAGCAGACCAATTATGAGCACCAGGAAACATCAGTTATAACTCCAGGGAGAAGATGCAGCCATATCAGTAGCCTCATCCATCTAATCATGAGTCATCTTCCCAAGGCATCTTGCCCTGTGACCTTGAACTGCCAAGGGCTTCTTAGTCTCGCACAAATCCAAGTTCTTCAGAGAACAGATCCTCCTCTCAGCCTGTCTCCTACAAGGCATTGCTCCTGGCCCGCTCAGTCCTAGAAGGGAAAACCTGGATGGAACTCATACTTTTCCTAAGGGAAGCTTTTAGCCAAGGCTCCCAGCCCCACCCAATAGACAAGACCTGTCTTCTAAGGCCTGCTGTCCTTTGACAGATAGTAACTCCTCTCCCCTGTGGTGAGAACATCTGGAGATGAGAGGCGGATGGGAAGGTTTCAAGTGGAAGATTTGTCCAAGATTGTGGAGTTTATGTCGCTAAATGCTAGCTTAAGTCAATGGTGAGTTTCTGAGTAAAGGACCGCAGAATTTCCTTTCTGTGGCCACTGGTGACCTCATTTTTCCAGTACGCCCATTTTCCCTTAGGAGGCATCTGAGGGAGGCAGTCTCTCCAGCTGATGAGGCTTCCATGGTTGGGCCTGTGGGTGGGGGCAGGGAAAGAAAGGTCAGAGGACAGGAGGGGACAGTCTAGTCTAGACTCAAACTAAGCTTATCTTTGCCTTTGAAAGGGAGGCTTAGAAATTTAGCTGGAGAGGTTATGAAAACGGAAATTTCTACCACATGCATTATAGTCACATTTCCATCAAGGCATGTTGGGACTCTGAAGTCTAGATCCCTTAAACCAACAAAGTTTATTATACATGCTGGAGGGAAAGCAAGACATGGAAGTCAAGAGTATGGTCTTTGGAACCAAACCCCTGGGTTCAAAGTTTAGTGTTATCACTAAGCAAATTGACAGAAGTGACTTCAACTCTCTATGTTTCATTTCCACATGTGTGAAATGGGGATACGTTAATGCCTACAACAGTAAGGAATGTTTAAGGATCATTTGTAAAGTATCTAGCATAATGTCAGACCCATGCATGTGTCTATGCATATACATACATTTAACAACTAAGTGAGTATTGACAATGCCCTGGACTTGGATGTTCTCCACATGGAAGAAACATAATTATTATGAATTATTATTTTTATGAATTATTATTATTTATTATGAACATAGTAAAGTTGTTTACAATTATTTACAGACAAAAATTATTCTAGGCACATCTATGCTCAGAGTAATTTTTATTCTTTTTAATGTTTTTTCAGTGGGGAAAAGTAAATCACTAGAACGAGCTTCCAAAAAGATAATAAGATTACCTTTGCCTTTGGGGAGGTATGACTTTCCTGGTTTCTGTGAACTGACCACCCTTCGGGTTTTTTAATCAATGGATGCCTGAGGCTAAGACAATTACGATTTAGTGTGCACCTACTCTATGCTGAATGTTTAATCAGCAGCAAGAACAGAAGCAGAAGAGACAAGGAAGAAAAAAAAAAAGAGAGTGAAGTTGAAGATGAAGAGGAAAGAAGCTGCAACTAACACTGATCAAATTTTTAATCATACTAAGAATTTCTAAGGGCTTTATATAAATAATCCTACCTAAGCCAACAATAATTCAATGAGCTACATCATCCCCATGTTATCTTCATAGAGATTCTGAGTAATAGAAGTTGTATCTCCATCGTATGTGGCAAAATAAGAATTTAAGCCTAGGTCTATCTGATACTTGAACCTTCTTTTCTTTACATCTATCATCATATATAATATCCAGAACAATCCTAGAAAGCAAGTCTTAAGATAAGACAATGGAGCTCAAGTAGCATAAGTTATCTGTACAATGCTATCCAACAGGTAAGCATAAACTCTGAAATTCAAATCTAGATCTGGGTGACTACAAAATTCAGACCTTCTCAATGACATTTCACTAAAATGCCTAACACCTCAAAATCTCATTGATAAGTCTGTTTACTTTGAATATAAGAAACACCCTCCTTGATATAAAATATGCATAAATATTTAAGTATATATATGCGCACACACACATATATCTACCTATAGGTATATATCTATATTTATACTTTCTCCAGGTTCCTTCAAAATAAATATCTGAAAATTTGACAAACAAATAGGAAAGAAGCAATATGAGGGATGGAAGAGCCTCACTAATGTGTACTTCTCAATCCCAAAGCAGCCACTTACACTACCATTTGCTGGTATTCCCTCTATTTTTTAAGAGAAAGTAATAACTTCTGGTAAAGATTCAGCTTGGGCAAGCCAAAGTTGAAGGAGTCAAGCCCAAACTCTTTTAAGAGTGGATCCATGCTTCTAAAAAGGATTGAGAACAGGGCTTTGGATTGAGTTAACAAAAGGTATTTGTTGAATCACTTCATACCTATTAGAATGGCTATTATCAAAAAGATAAGATATTTTGATATAAGATGTGAAAAAGATAAGGTAACACCGACAAGTGTTGGTGAGGATGTGGAAAAAAAGGAACCCTTGTGCATTGTTAGTGGGAATGTAAATTGGTGAAGTGACTATGGAAAACAGTATAGCAGTGCCTCAAAAAACTAAAAAAAAAAAAAAAGAATTACCACGTGACCCTGCAATCCCTCTGGGCATTTACCCAAAGAAAATGAAAACACTAACTCAAAAAGATACATGCACCCCAATGTTCATTGCAACATTATTCATAATAGCAAGATATGGAAACAACCTAAGTGTCCACTGATGGATGAATGGATAAAGAAAATGTAGTGCGTGTGTGTGTGTGTGTGTGTGTGTACACACACAAATATTATTTAGCCATAAAAAATAAAATCTTGCCAGATGAACATGGATGTACCTTGAACACATTATGCATTATGCTAAGTGAAATAAGTCAAACAGAGAAAGACAAATACCGTATGATCTCACATGTGGAATCTAAAAAAAAAAAAATTCATAGATAAAGAGAATAGATTAGTGGTTGCTCAGAGGTGGGGCATAGGGGTGGGGAAAATGGGTTAGAGAGGTTAAAAAGTTTATAATTTCAAACTTGCAAATTAAAAAATAAATAGGTTATGGGGATGTCATGTACAGGTTTGTGACTATAGTTAATAATACTGAATTGTACATCTGAAAGATGCTAAGAGAATAGATCTTAAACGTTCCCATCACATGAAAAAACTTGTAACTATGTGATGATGGATGCTAACTATTAACTAAACTCATGCGGTGATCATTTTGCAATGTGCAAAAATACTGTGCACCTGAAACAATATAATATTATACATCAATTACACCTCAATAGAGGGAAATGAGGAGGAGGAGGAGGAGGAGGCGGAGGAGGCCTTTGTTGAGTTTTGAGACAAGAACTTCAATTAGGTGGTGGAATTGCTTCCAAGAAGCTGAGAAGTGACAGAGTTGAGAAATGAAGCAGAAGTTTCACCATCAAGGAAAAGTGAAGAAAAAGATAGTGACAGGAGAGACTGTAGAATCCAAGAACAGCTATTTGATGATACAATAGGTTTGCTTGTGTCAAAGTGTAGAGGAAGGAGCCAATGATGAGGCAGTTTCTGTAGCTTACATATTTGAGACTACAGGCAATAGAACCAGATAAATGTGTTTAAATCTTGGTTCTATAACTCCGGGCTGATTTCTCCTTCTGAGCTTTGGTTGACTTGAGCCACTCAAAAGTTATGCTTTGAATGCTTAGTATATACATGACACTAAAGATAAAAGCTATTGTGACCCAAGACAAATCCAAAAGTCTGGAAGCAAGAGACTTGAATTCTACCTTTAATTCTGTAGGCAAGTGAAGCAGTCTCTGTGTGTTCTCACTCTACATAAACCATACATCATTAAGAAAGATATACACATGCTGAAGTTCTTACAGAGGCTAATAATTAAGATGGCTGGGATAAAACTGAGTCGGAGTAAAGCACAGACCCATTTGATGAAAATTTATAAAAGGAACTGGGATGTTATAAGAATTAAGCCTTAAAATATCTTCAAATTCCTGAACGACTGTCACTTAGAACCAGGAGAGGACATATTTTTATTGAGCTACTTCTATGTGCCAAACATTGCTCCTAAGCACCCTACCTGGATTATTTTCAATTAATAATCTCTTATTTTAGCTACTGTAGTTAGAAACAATTCTATAAAGTAGACATATGAGAGAATAGAATCTTAAAACCTTCAGTAATGTGCCCAAATACACAAAGTAATCTTGTAGCGAAGCTGATATTTGAACCTTTATCTCTCTGATTCCAAAGTATATGTTCTGTCTAATAAGTCAGTAGGTAAGTCTATTTCAGTATAGTGTTGATGAATGGAACTAGAGACCAGGAGAGGAAAATATTTTGACCCAATAAAAGGGAGATTCTAGTAGTGAGAGAACAAGCTGTTTAGGGGTCACTGGGCAAGCTTCACTTGGAATATTCAAATACAGACTCTTGCAGGGTATAGTAGAAAAGATTCAAGCAATAGACTAGGATACGTCCACATGCCTGGACCCCTTCCAGTTCTGAGTCTGTCTGCTCTTTATTTCTCATAGGCATTGTTTTGATCATAAAATAAAAGAATGAAATGTGGAAAAGGAGAAGGAAAAGCAAGAGGAAGAACAGAAAGGGAGGAAACATAAGTAAGAGCTTATCTTTACTCAGCACAAGACTAAGCTTACTACATACCAGGCACAAGACTAAGCGTGTTAAATGCCCATCTCATTTAACAGAATAACCTCAGAAATTAGGTATTATTATTATTAAACCCACATCACATCTGAGGGAACTAAGGCTCAGAATTCCTTGCCAAAAGTCACACAGAGAAAAGGAACAGCTAGGACTTGATGACAGATTTGATGTACATCAAAAACAAACTCATAAATCCTAGATTAGAAAGCTCAGGTTATTCTATTAGATCCTTGGGGTACAGGTGTATCAATACTGGTTGTGGTAGAATGCCAAAAAAGTCAAACCTGGTCAACCTTCTAGACCTAACTACCAAGATACAGGAAATGCAGCGGCAGAGGAACATGTTATATGATACCATGAGGATGCAACGAGCAAAATCCAGGCTGTGGAGAGCTCTACTGGACAAATGATGCAGTTCTTGAAAAATATCACAAGGAATAAAAAGAGAGAGAGTTAGATAAAGGAAGAAACCTACAGATTAAAAGAGACTTACTTATCAGCCCATCACAATGTTTAGATCTTATTTAGATCCTGCTTCGATCAAACAAACTTGTACCAAAAATATAAGACAATCTAGTAAATGTGGACAATGACTAGATATTTGATGATATTGAGAAACTGTTAAATTGGAGAGCATGGTAATGGTATTGAAGGTATTTTTTTAGTCTTTATCTTTTAGAAATATGGGCTTTAACATTTGTACATAAAAGGCCATAATGTTTGAGGTGAGAGAGCAGGTAAGGTAGGCTTAGTGTGAATTGATCACTGTTGCAACTGAAGGTGAGAGGTCCATGGAGGATCATTACACTAATTTCTCTGCTCTGATGGAAGTTACAGTTCTCTAAACTAAATCGTTTTGGGTTGGGTAGCAGAACTGGGATTTAAAAGCGTCCCCTCAAATGGGAAAGTGTGGAAATGAAGTTGAAAAAGAAAAGAAACATGTGGTCCCAGGAGAAGCCCCATTCCTCAAGGTATTCTCCTCCTCCCAGGACTTGAGTTTACAACCTGGAACCCTTCCATTCAGAAATATTAGGAATGACACGACTCTATTGACCAAGGAAGGCACTGCACAGACTGACTGTATAATGGTACAAACTCATGCTGCTTTCAGCTACATCTGCCTGGTGAATTGTGAGACACATCTGGAAAGACTTTTTGGTTCTTAGAAATAGCAAGAGAGTTGAACTGTTTGTGAATTCTTTCTGGGCCCTTTGCATCACCGCTGACTGAAGTTGTCTAATGACCCAAGAAGAGCCCCTGTGAACAGGGATAAGCTCCAGAAGGGATGGGGCCTACAGCTTGCTCCATTCCTGGAAGCCAGGCACTGCCCTGGCTGGGGTAGTCTTTGCATGGTTGTGTGATGGATGAGTTGTTATAGGTCAGCTGGAAAAGAGATCCCAGCCCTGGTTCTGATATGTTTTAGCCCTTTGGGCCTTTGGGGGGGGTGGCACCTACCCTTTCTAAGCCTCAGTTTCCTTTTCTGTAAAATGAAGATAAATATCACTACCTTCCTTGGTCTGTTGAGAGGATCAAGGGGGCCAGTGTATGTGAAAGCACCTTGGAGGCATACCAATGTAAGTTGGTAATTCATTTGCTTTTCACTCATTCAATTCACCTATTCACATTGAGAATTTACTGAATTTCTACCATGAGTCAGGCACTATACCGGAATGCTGGTGCAATGCTGAGCACAAGTTTGCCCAGACCTTTGTCTCATGGAATTTACCCCCTAATGTATAAGACAATCATTTGAGTCGATTAGGAAAGATATTCTAGAAGTAAGAGAAACAGGATGCTTGGGGTCACTGAGCAAGCTGTTACTGGGAATGTTCAAACACAGACTCCACTCCAGTTTGTAAGGCGCGGCAGAAAATAACCAAGAAGTAGACTAGGGTTGGACTAGATGCCTTCATTCCCGAGTTTACCTGTTCTTCCTTCCTCACAGGCACTGCTGTCATCATAAAACAAAATAATAAAATGTGGAGGAGGAGGAGACATAGACATTAATCAATTTCAAAACATAAAAAGTATAATTAGAAGCTTTGATAACGGCTACGGAAGAAAGATAAAAAGACTCAAGAAAGTACATAAACAAATAAATGGGGAGCTTATCAAATCCAGAAGCTTCCCCAGCAATCTGGCGGGGGGAGTAGCAGTTAACTCAGAAAAGAAGGAGGAAGAGGGATGAAATCCATGCTAGTTAGAGGGAGAAGCATGAGCAAAGACTCTTCAGCACAACAAGGTATATAGCCTTTCCAGAAATTGGATGATCACCAGTGACTGAAAACCAGAAAGCAAGGACGGCAGGGGTACCAATGAGTTTTAAGAAGTTAGAAGGGCCAGCCAGTCCAAGCAGCCCCATGTAGGCCATGTTAGTAAGTACCATGGTCTTGATCCTAGGCAATTGGAAGGCAGTTAAGGGTTTGAATCGGAAAGTGATGAGCATAAGTTTTATTTTTGAAAACGTCACTAGCTGCAAGGAAGAAAATTAACCAGAGGGGGCAAGGACTGTTGTTAGCCAGTGAGGAGACAATTGCAATAGTCCAGGTAAAACTTGAACAAGACTGGGTAAGAGTGAATTCTTCTGAGAAATTCCTAAGAAGAAAAATCTGCAGGATTTGATAATGGGTTATAGTTTCAGGGGGATGAGTGCAGGAAGGAAGAAAAGCATCAAGAACCTACTGGTTTCAGAATTTGTAAAAAGTGAGATAGAAAACACTATCCTAAAAAGGCAGTCTTTTATGGCAAATGTAGTGTCCACAAGACTGAAGCCACTCTGTTTCCACTGAATGAAGGGAGTCAGCTCTGGAATGAGTTGCGAAGTGAATCAGCATAGACAGTAGAAGCAGTCAATTAAAAAAAAAAAAAATTTGGCTGTGAAGTAAAGAAATGAAGACACAGTAGCTGGAGAAGGTAATATAATGCAGTGATAGTGTCTGTAGTGCACATTAGACTTCCATTTATGATAATTTAAAAAGTTGAAAGGAAGTAGCTAATAGAGAGTACAGCAAAGTGAGAAAAAGCCCAGGGGCTCAGGTTAAACCCTGGTTCCTCCACCTGGTCCTATTTCTAGAGACTGGGGACAAATGGTGTAACATCTCCATGCCTCAGTTTTCACAATGGAGAAAAAAAAAAGATAATAATAATACCCACCATGTGAGGTTGATGAAAAGGTTCAGTGAGCTAAGTACATAAAGAGCTAAAGCTGAGCTCCTGGCACAATTGAAGTGCTCAGGAAATGGTTGTTATTAAAAGTACAAGGGAAAGACATTATGCTATTCTCTTTTTTATCACATTTGCTAACTGAATTCAATGCCCCATGGGGCAAGGGTAGGGGGAGGACGCCCTTTGCTGTGACATGCAATAGTGTTTGCATTTGCTCAGTCTGTATGTCTTGTAGATCTTATTGAAGCTGGTCGTCTTCTGGTCCCATGAAATAGCTATGTTTTCCAGTTTTGCAAGTAGGCAAGCCAAGCATTAAGTTCCTTTTTTGTAATTGACCATGAGCGTGTTGAGTAATGTGTGGATTATTTCTCCCTCTTTTCTTTGATCTTCTCTCTTGCCAAGGATTGCCTGACAGTCTGGTTCCTGGCCAGTGCACCTCCTCAGAATGCACGGAGAAGGAGAGGAAGTGGCCCACAATAGCAGAGATTTACGCCAGATTATAAGTACTTGACTTTCTTAATCCCTAAACAAGGAATTCCCTGAAGGAACTTCAGAATGAAAGAGACCTATGATAGTGGTTCTCAAGTTCAGTGTGCATCAGAATCACTCTGGAAGCTTGTGAAAATGAAGATTCCCAGCCTCACCCCACCTGAGAAAAAATAATCAGTAGGAGGAAGCCAGGAACCTGCATTTTTAACAAATGCTTCCTCCATGCCCACCCCAACAGATTCCGAGTGAGACCCCCTGAAATCCAGTCTCCATATTCCACCAGCTACTACTCACGTTGCTTTACTGCTTTATTGTTTTTTTCTCTTCACTTTCTAATATACAGTATCATTTACTATTCTTATTGTTTACTTTTTGTCTCCCACACATGCTCCAGTAGAAATTAAGTCTCCAGATGGTCAAAATACATGCCTGTTTTTCTCTCTAATGTATCTCAAATGCCCAGCATAGTGCCTGACCCAAGGGAGACCCTCAGTAAATACCTGCTAAAATTATTTGAATTGAATCCCCACACTCCCAGCCACCTCATATAGGAACTTCTGCAATAGAAACCCCAACTAACTGGTCATTTTATTTAAGTCTTCTATAATGTTTGGGTCCAGAACATTTAGAAAACAGACTGATACCAAGATTTTTTTTCCAGGAAAAATAATTTGATAATGTATAATTTGGTATAAATTTTTGGAGGATGGAGATCCAAAGATGCTTTGAAATCAGAGATCTGCAGACCCCAAATTTAATAACCCTTGGTTATTACATAGCCTTGGTCCCTGAAATTCACTCTTCGGTTGTTGCTGTAGTTATTCACCTAAAAGTCACATTTATTTTCACTTTTTTTTTTAGGAATTTAATTTTTTTAATGTTTATTTTATTTTTGAGAGAGAGAGAGAGAGAGAGAGAGAGAGAGAGAAAGCAGAGAGGGGAAGAGAGAGAGGGAAAGAGAGACAATCCCAAGCAGGCTCCATGCTGTTAGTACAGAGCCTGACACAGGGCTTAAACCCATGAACTATGAGATGATCTGAGCCAAACTCAAGAGTTGGATGCCTAACCAACTGAGCCACCCAGGCGCCCCTAAGATTTTATTTTTAAGTAATTTCTACACTCAACGTGGGACTTGAACCTACAATCCCCAGATCAAGAGTTGCATGCTCCACCAACTGAGTCAGCAGGTGCCCCTAAAAAGTCACATTTAATCATGTCTTTTTCCCTTGACCCAAACCTTGAAGGAGGACTCCCTATAGTTTACATGGTTCCTAACTCCCTCAATGCAGCATTCAAAGCTTCCCACAGCTCAGGCTTCTGCACATCACTTTTCCAGTTTGATCTCTCCCAAACCTCACACCTGTCACAGAGTGACTGATGAAACACATAAGCTTTAGATACAGACATCCCAGGCTCACATTCTGACCCCACAAGTCCCTAGCTATGTGATCTTAGATAAGTTACTTACCTCTGTAAAGCCTCAGGTTTTGCTTTTTAATTTGTGAAATGGGCATAATAGTGCATACTCAAATGTGTTGGGGGGGGGGTGGAGTGAGAGAACATATATTAATATACATAAAATGCTTAAAAATGCCAGGCATAGATTTGGCACTCAATAACTGTTGAGTTTTATTCTCCTATTCTATATGTTTGGCTCATAGTATCTGAAATAACTTTTTTCCCCCTTCCTTTCCAATATCCCTTAGTCTAGACCAAGGTTTATCAGACTTTTTTTTTTGTAAAGAACTAGAAATGAATGTTTTTGGCTTTGTGTGTCATACTGTATTCTGTGGCTACTACCCAACCCTGCTGTTGCTGCAGGAAAGCAACCATAGATGATATGTAAACAAACGTGTGGCTAGGTTTCATAAATGTTATTTATAAAAACAGGTGGCGTGCTGGATTTCACCCATGGGTCACAATTTTCCAACTATGACCTGAACTAGCTTTGGAACTTTACAGAACTGGCTTCAAGCTTCTCTGAGACTCTGAGTCCTCATCTATTAAATAGGGATAATAATAGTACTTCCCTCATGAATTGTTGGATGATTAAATGAGATAAAAGCATTTTATTTTATTTATTTTTATTTATTTATAAAGCCCTCAGCACAGTTTCTGGCATATGATAGGCATCTCATCGATAGTATTATCTTCATCATCCAACAGACCTGCCTCAAGCTGTTCCATGATCTGCCCATATCCACCTTGCCTACTGCAAGAACTTTTCCAGACTCTCTCTGAGTTTCTTTCTCCCACTTTCTAACACTGTTGGAATGTCAATTGTATTATTTGAAAATAAGTCATGCATGAATGTAACATATGCAAGTAATTATAGTTACTTCTGTGACTCCTCAGCTTCATCCACTAGACTGTGAGCTCCTTGAAGGCACAATCTGCATCTGACTCCCCCCTCTGAATCTTGTTCCCTTACACAGTTATCTGTCACACACTAAGCACCCAAGGAAGGCAAGAAGATGGCAGCAATGGTGCTACAGTGATGGTGACAGCAGCTGTGATAATGGTGGTGGTGATGGTGGTAATAATGGTGTGGGGGAAGCGGGGGTGATCTTGGCTGACTTCCTTTCAAAGAGCAGTCATTTGGAATTCCCTTCTCAGTGAGAGCCAAGAAGTGTAAATAGAGCAAACAAGTCTTTCTGGCAGAGAGAGGATCTGCTAGAGGGTCAGACAACCACAACAAGACCAAAATTATACATGGCTCTTCCTAGAGCAGCATGAAAAGAAAAAGAAAAAAGAAAAACAAAACAAAACAAAACTCACATGACCGGAAGTCAGGAGACCCAAGCACTAGGAAATAATCATCCATCTATAGAGTATTTCACAGTCTTCAAATTGTTAGCAAAGGGTGTCTTAATTTTTCTACATGAGAGCCCTCTGGTAAAAGTTACCACTATCCATTTTACAGAAGAGGAAACTGAGTCTCAGAGAGATGAAGGGCATCACTGAGGCCAGAAGCCATGCCTAACTGCTTCGAATTCAAAACTGGTGTGTGACTAGAGCAAGCCACTCCTCAAATCTAGGTCTTACTTCTACTATTTGTGACATAAGAGACTTGATCTGTAAGATGAACAGGATGTGGTTTTTTTTTAAAAAAATTTTTTTTTCAACGTTTTTTATTTATTTTTGGGACAGAGAGAGACAGAGCATGAACAGGGGAGGGGCAGAGAGAGAGAGAGACACAGAATCGGAAACAGGCTCCAGGCTCCGAGCCATCAGCCCAGAGCCTGACGCGGGGCTCGAACTCACGGACCGCGAGATCGTGACCTGGCTGAAGTCGGACGCTTAACCGACTGCGCCACCGAGGCGCCCAGGATGTGGTTTTAACATCCCTCTCTACTCATAAATGCTGTGTTACTGCAAAAAAGTGCAAGATATGTACCTATTTCTCTTCCAAATATTAATTGAAGGAGCAAAACTGTTAATATATCTGGATGGGAAATAAATTGCAGGTCACAGGATGACTCTTCTAACCTCAAAGTATTTCCCTTATTTTCAGGGTAAAAGTCAGCTCTGACCCTACCACAGCACTGGGAGGTGGAGGACGGGGGGAGGGTGATGAAATTAGCTCAGAATTCTCATGGTACAGATAAAGTAACAAAGACCACAACACTAGAAGCATCTATGCCCAATGCCATATAAGAGTCAAGGGCAGAGCCTAGTTCAGATTCCAGATGTCCCAATTCTCTAGTTGTCCCAAAGAGAACTCCTAGCCCCAACATGGATAGAGATAGATACAATGCCTAATTTACAAGTGAGTACAAGGAAGGTCACCCAGTAGCCAATGGCAGAGATGGGTTTCAAATCAAGCTCTGACTGGCTCTGCACCATGACTCTGTTCTGTCTCCCCCACTCGCAGCCTCTTCTTCTCCTTCACCCAAAGGCTACATTAACAGCCCCACAAAGTCTTATACATTAAGCACTAGCTGTGGTTTTGGGCTGTGTAAGGTCATTTAACAGGTGGAGGGAGGAGATTTATATATAAACCAAACTGTCCATCATAAATCATTTTTTTCCTGCTTTCTTTGTTCTAAATCACAGCGTGACATGTAATGAAGGGCTCCTTTCCAACTGAGGCACAAGGAGTCATCCTATCCTATGTATTTACAGAGACGGATGCAAGGAGACCCCAACCACCAAAGGAGCTGGTGGACAGTGGTCCCCAGGGCTATTCAGAGCACATCCTAACCTTGGTCCAGAATGAGAGGCCAGAACTGCCTTACAGACCTCAGACAAGCCACACCCCCTCTCTGATACTTCCTACCATGCCATAAAATGGGACTCAGAAGTTGCCTGAACACCCCCAAATAATTCAAGGGAGTCAAGGGTTCTTACATAGAAGACTGGTTCCATTCCACATCAGGAGGTCTGTAGGAGAAGGGAATCCTCTTATTCTTTGTGGCACTCCACCTATGACTTCCCTTACCAACAGAATATGGACTCTAGCCAAGTTTATAAAGTGTGAAAATGTTCCTGTATTCCCTCCATTCATGATCTGTCCTTTTGGGTTACCCAGTGATGTCTCCCATGCAAAATACAGATCTTACTCTAGAATTTCATGTCCCTAGCACTTTGGACACCTGCAAAGTTACAGAGTACTACTTAGAAGAGGAAGTATCAAAGGAAACTTGAAAAAAGGAGGGACGAAGTTGAGATGAACATCACTTTTATCATTATCATAGAGAATGTTTGTCCATTATATGCAATGTGCCAGGCACTATACATTCATTATCTTGTTTGATGCCCATAAAGACCACATTTTATAGATGTGGAAACTGAGGTTTGGAGAAGTCATTCAGCATCACACAGTGAACAGGAGATTGGGGCAGGATTCCAATCCAGCCTGAGTAGAGCAACAGAGCCTATGCTACCTGATTCCACTCCAACGAAGTTTCTTGCAGGAAACTCAGAAAGAAACTCATTCATCCTCTCTGCCTTTTCAGGTAGGGGAAGAAACACCCAGAAAGGGAAAAAGGACTTTTCCCAGCCTTGCTGTGCCACAGCGTCAGAGCCCAGGCCAAGGTTCTTTTGTGTGTTATGCATGTGTCCTCCACCTCCAGCTGCAGAGAAAAGCAAAGAGATGGAGAAGCCAGGGGAGAAGTATCAATGGGGTCTGGGGAGGCAGAAAAACAGATGACTGCCACAAGGGGAGTAGCTGCCTTCTCATCACACCAGCCTCATTCAATGACCATATTCCCCTCCCCCAGATCATTTCCAGACCTACAGTCGGCCTTTACCACCCACTCCTTCCTTAGCCTGGATCTCCTGGAAAAACCTAACTTACCACAGCCCCTAGACTGTTATGCAACTTTAAAAAGGCCTACCATTGGGGGTTGGAAGAAGAAGCTTGGAGACTCGAGGAAGCCATCTCATCAACCAGCTCTGATGTTTCTGAGCAGGGATGACTAAGAGGAGGAGAGTGTGCGACTGAGAACACATCACCCCTGCCTGTCTGCCTGCCCAAACTCTTCCCAGGCTCCCCACTACTGGAGGCCAGACTCCTCCCCACCACAACCTCCCCAGGCCTGCCTGGCCCAGCCCTGCCACTTTCTCCTCGGTGCTGCCCATGGAGCTGCCCCCGAGTCTCAGCCCCTGCCACACACGGGTTCTCACTCAGTTTCTCAGGCAAATGGGCCAGTTCATTCTTCAGGCCTTTGCAGGAGTTGGGTCTTCAGTGTTGCATGTGCTCAGGCTCCTCGCCTTCCCCCAAACACAGTCCTCCACATTCACCTTATGCATCCAAGCCCTCTTAGATGTCACTTCCTCAGGGAAGCCTTCCCTAACTCCACAAGACCTCCTACCACACTCTTTCAACCCACTGGCCTGGACTTCCCTTGGTACTTTGCAGTCCATCTTTACTTGTATCATTGTTTCATTAATACCCGTCTCATCCGTGTGAGGATAAAGACCAAGTCTACGCATTACACTCTACTTCTCAGGGCATGACACAGTACTTGGCATATAGTAAGCCCTCAAAAATGGTGAATGAATGAATGAATGAATGACTAGTGCTTCAAGAGTCCCAGATCTCCTATAAGGAGAACAGTGACATCTAGTGACTGCTTTCACACTCTTGGGCTTCTCTGATAACATCCCACCAGTTGGCCTCGAAAACATCTCGCTTGATTTCCGAAGAACTGCATATTTCGCTGATGCCAAGGGAAGCTGGCATAGAATCCAGACATGGGGGAATCTGATTCCTAAGCAAGAAGGAAAGGAACCACCAAGTCTCTGGCTATTGCATGTGCCAAGAACACATCACAAAAGTCCTGGGACTTCGCTAAGATGGTGCCACATCACAGATGAGGAGAGTCTGGCCCAGAAAGGCAGTCACTGGGCCAAGTTTACAGAGCAGTAAATGGGGATTCTCACAGCCTCACCCACCAAGTCCTGGAGAGCAGCTAACCATGATGCCTCACTCATCCACACTGACATAACACTGGTTGGACCATCTTTGGTATTCGGCGGAAGCTACCGCAGCCTCCTGAGAGGTCTCCCCCTTTGCACCCTTGCATTTTCACACTCATCTCTCACCCTGAAGCTGGAGGGGTGGAGATATATACATATGTGGCTTTTTTGTTATAGTTATTGTGGAGACCTTTCATGCACAGAATTAGATTATCCACAATGCTTACTTCATGATTCAAGCTCATTATTGCACCATGCATGGTTAGGCTTTATGTATTCATCCAGTTAGTGTTCGTTAATTAGCTAGTTTTAATGCTTTAATAAACTCCCACAAATCCACCACCCAAAATGCCAGCTAGGAACTTGATTCCTTCATGTAATGAGGGCTCCCTCAAGCCATTGCCCCGCCTCCCTGACTCAGGACTACCATCATCCTGAGTCCTACGTTCACCATTTCCTTGGTTCCCTTTTAAAATAGTTTATAACACCTGTATTCATTCCAAATATGTAGTGTATTTGGCGTGTGTGTATCTGTTTTAACTTAAAACAGGGGAGGGGTGCCTGGGTGGCTCAGTCGGTTGAGCATCCAACTTTGGCTCAGGTCATGATCTCACAGTTCATGGGTTTGAGGCCTGCATCGGGCTCTGTGCTGACAGCTCAGAGCCTGGAGCCTGCTTAGGATTCTGTGTCGTTCTCTTTCTCTGCTCCCCCACCCCAACCTCAAAAATAAATAAACATTAAAACATTTTTTTAAAAACAGGGGAAAGGGTATCATGCTATATAAAATATACTTTTGGGGGGGTGCCTGGGTGGCTCAGTCGGTTAAGCGTCCATCTTCGGCTCAGGTCATGATCTCACAGTTTGTGAGTTTGAGCCCCGCGTCAGGCTCTGTGCTGACAGCTCAGATTCTGTGTCTCCCTGCTTCAGATTCTGTGTCTCCCTCTCTCTCTGCCCCTCCCCGCTCATGCTCTGTCTCTCTCACTCTCAAAAATGAATACATGTTAAAAAAAAATTTAATTATACCTTTGGGACTTCTATTCTTCATTTAATATTATGTTTATTCATCTCATACCAAGTGTCAGTATAATCCATTTGTTTTGTCTGCTGTAGAGCATTCCACTGTATGCATATTCCATTATACACTTATTTAACTGCTCTCCCACTGAGGGGTCTTCTGCGTCATTTCCAGAGGGCTCCTTCTGCTGCACAAATCTAACCTATCTAATCCTTCCTGCATATCCTAAGCATCTCACTGCCCTCCAGACAGATCCAAATTCTATGAGCTAGTTTTCTATAACCTGTATGATCAGGCTCCTTCTGACCTCTCTAGCCTCATTGTGCTTTCCTTTTATCTCTTGATCTTAGTCATGGGGGATGTCTTCCAGTCTTCGTATGGATCATGTTCTTTTCTGCATCTGGTCATCTACCTAATGCTTTCTCCACCTCCTTACTCTGATCCCCTCTCTGTCCTCTATGAAGCCCTACCTGACCACGTACCACCCTCTAGCACTCTGTCCAATAGAATGCTATGGTGGGAACGCACAATCCATAGCATCCTATTGGTGCTGGTCAGGGATCTACCAGAGGATCTTCTTTGGAGGTGCAGGGCCAGCTATCTGGGAGTTGCTGCAGAGGGAAGCATGGGGACCAAGTAGAGATGCTTTAACCACTTTCTCCTTCCTAAGTGAAGGCATGGCATCACTATTCCTGGTTTTTAGGAATTGGGGTTCCTGAAAGATTGCATTTAGAGAAACTGTTCATTAATACACTTTTGCAAACCAGTGAACCATTTATATGGTCTCTTCAAGCCCAGGCATACTGTAATGGAAAATGAGAGATGCAGAAAGAGGAAAAAGAGGAGACAGAACTTCGCGACTAAGTACATGGGCTCTGAAACAGACTAACTTTGAGCAAATCACTAAACATCTTCGAGGTTTCCTTACTTGTAAAGTGGGCATGACATTAGGATGAACCACATGGAATTACCATTTTTATAAATTAAAAAATGATCCACAGTTGGTAATTTCATATGAATCACACCAATACTTATATGTATTTCATAGATCTGGAGGGAAGATTAAATGAGATAATCCAAGTATAGCACTGAGGCAGAGACTGTCAGGTTTTCAACAAACCCATATATCTTCTTCTCCTCGGCAAACAGATAGAATAGATTTCCCTGTTTTTGTTTGCAGACAGGTGTGTCCAATGGCTGAGTTCTAGCCAAGGGAGTGGAACTGAAATGATATTTGTTACTTTCAGGCTTGACCCATTTCAACTTCTCACGTATGATCCTCCATGTTCTTTCTTCTTCCACAGCAACTGTGGAAGCATCAGGTTGATGGAGCACAAGACAGAACAAGGTGGGTCTCTGAACCATTTCTCAGAGTAAAGCCACTCATCATCAGAAACATTTATCTGGGACTCTGCACAAACAAGGGATAACTTCTATTGTCTTAAGCCATTGAGATTTGAGGATTTGTTGGTAATAGCAGCTATATATGTACTTAAACCATGGTAAGGAATCAATAAATGCCAGTCATCACCATGGTGATGATGACAAGACAATCCCAGTGGACAAAGGGCCTACAAGGGCAGGAGGCAGGAAGATTGATACTTAAATGTGACGCAATGGCTGTGTCAGGGGAGCTCACCTCCTTGGTACCATTGTCTTGGATGAGGGTATACAGTGGTACCACATGGTTGATTTCCAGCAGCACTGGCGTGGGGCTCAGCTGCTCCTTGCCCGGCCGGCGGCAAAGGTGGCAGGTAGAGGGACAGCGGCCTTTCTCCTCACAGCGGATCTCCACACCTGAGATGAGCTGGTCATCTGACAGCATTTGCGCCGTCAGCAGACCTGAGAGGTAAGTGATGAAGGGCATGGACTTGAGTTCCTTCTTGCTGCCCAGCTCTGTGGTCTCTGGAGAGGAAAGAGAAATTCAATATTGTTCAAAAGGTCAGACTCTTGAACCCATAGGGTCCAATGTGCTAAGGAGGAGGTATCCACTGGAAAGGAAAAAAAAGATGGTAGAATGGTTTGCTCATGATGCCTTGGAAAGCACACCTGCTTGAGGACTCAAGGTGTCAGAATGGTATCTTATTTTATAATTCACGTTAAATAGCTTCTTACTTTCTCTGGGCCTCACTTTCTCCGTATTGGAAGTTGGTTGCTTAGACAAGAGGATTCTCCAAGGGCCCTGTAAGATGTAAATATCCAAAGAAATTTTTCCCAACAGGAAATTCCTGTCTACTGTCAATTTACATAAATTTTACCTTTCTTTTGAGAACTTGCTCCAGTCCTGTATTTTCCATGAAGTTTCATGTAATGGCGGAAACATAAGCTGGAGTCCAATCAATTTCCATTTAAATCCCTATTCTGTTTGAAAATAGCAAGGGGTCTTGGGAAGGTCTCTTAATACCTAAGCGCCTTTGGAGATTAATTCTGTAAAATGGGGTTATAACGTTAACTGAAACAGTGATGAGTGGTAAATGAGATAGAAGGAGGTGGACCTGCCTGGAAAAGAAATGATTTCCCCTTTCTTTCTGTGCTCCTCTGGTCCCTTGTTCAAATTTCTTTTTCTATCTTCCTCATGTGCACGCTGAGATCTAATTACATATGCTCCATTCTGGGCTGTCTCTCTTGATCTGTGCAGTTAGAATTTCCTACCTCTGTGCTTCTGCCCACTTTCTCCTCTGCCTCTCCAAACATTTACCACCCATCCATGCTCCATTTCAATATCCCCTTTTCGGGAAATCTTTTCTCCTTGCTCTAGCCCTTCTTCTCCGAAGAAGCATTTCTGTTGATAAGCCTTTTTCTTGTTAAGCTCATTTTCTCATCTCATTTTCTGCTGACCTCGCCAACCATATTATCGGCTCTTGGAGACAGGACCATGTCTCCCACTCCTGCCTCCCGCACCCTGTCCGCTTCAGTGTCCAGCATGGCACTAGGGATATACTTAAGACTTCATCAAAGAGGAAAATTATGGAATCTGAATGGCTAGAATGACATTCATGATCTAGTCAGGAGGCTCCAAAATCCTTCAGAGGAATTCTTATGGATCCCAAGAAGCATCTCAACAGATGCTTGCAAAGGACAAAAGGGAAACTGGGCAGGTGGCACTCTAAACCCCACCTCTCGGCTTCCATTAGAGCAGTGCCACTTGTATCTCTCCTATAGACTGGCCTTCTACATAAGGCTTCATAAGAAGAGAGTGGTCTACAGCCATGCCAAAAAGCTTGAAAAAGCAAAGTAATTGGTACAACCCAGGGAGTTCCATTTACATCAGAGACTTTGTGAATGGTGTTCTCAAACTTACAAGATGCATAATCTGAGTGGCAAAACAGGATAGCCCTGTAAGTAATAAGGGACAGGGCTTGGTCCAGACGGCAGTTTCTTCTAAGCCTGGTAAAGTGAAGGCAGGCTCCTGCCTCAGTGGAAACAGGGGCCCTGGGCACCAAGGCCTGAGAGAAAAAGTAGGGATGTCTCCTGCTCTTGCTCTTGGCCTGCAGTGACATGCAGCGGCGATCTGGAAATGGGCTTGTGAACGAGAAATCAAAATAAATGCGGCCTTCATTCATTACTCTCTGGGCCCTCGGGCCTGGGATCTGGGCTCCACCTTTTGTGTCTGGCTGTCAGCAAATGCTTATGAGCATCAGATCAAAGACTCTGAGGGAGGAAGACAAGGCAAATTCCAGCTAACCAATCCTTCAGAGGGATTAAAGAAGGGTAGTTACTAAGATAAACAAAACAAAGCTGTGAAGAAGGCATCTCAGCAGCTGGGCAGACAGAGACAGTCTTAAGTACAGACAAGTCGAAAGAAGATGATGATGATGATGACTTCTGGAAGTGGAGGCCAGAAGGAATAGTTTTGGAGAAGGGTAACTTCAAATTTTGGAGAGAATAACCATTGAGGGGAGAAGGTCAGAGAGCAGTCAGAGCTGTGAGGACACTAGCGACACAGTTAGCCCACACTCTGATCCAGAGGTCAGCAAACTATGGTCCATGGGTCAAATTCACACCTCAGCCTTTTTTTTTTCTTTTTTGTAAATAAAGTTTTATTGGAACACAGGCACCCTCATTCATTTATATATTTTGTATGGCTACAATGGCACAATTGAGTAGGTGCAACCAGGACACTATGCCCCACGAATTCTGAAATATTTACTATCTGATCCTTTACAGATTAAGTTTGGGAACCTCTGCTCCAGTCCTAGGTTATAGATGGGGAAACCGAGTCTCAGAAAGAGAATCTACCTTTGGTCACACAAGAATGTGGCAATATAATGGTAACATTGGAATCGATTAGGCCATCAATACACTTACATTGTGAATCTCCAATGAGAAAAAAATAGTGAGGCACCTTTTCTCCATAAAACATCTTCCAAAAAACTATTGAAAAAACATACATTTGAAAATGGTAATCTGGTATAACCCTCCCATTTTAAACAAGGGGAAACTGTGTCCCAAAGAAAGACTCTCCAAGGTCACACTCTGAGTTTGGGTTCCTTTCGGTACATGATTCCAGTCTCTTCTGTTAACCAGTTCATCACTTAAACTACTAATTTTATCTTGTATTTTAAACCATAGATGGCCCACCCCTCACAGCACCTTGCCACATGCACATAATTTAACTGGGAAGGAAATAAGGTGTTGGAAGTAAAAATTCCCTTGATCAAACATTCATAGCCACTGGGTTAAAGATATAACTATCCATTTAACAACAAAACAAGCTATAGATCTTTGCTGGTCTGTTTTTTCCAATAAATCTCTTTCATCTTTTTTTTTTTTTTTCAATCTATCAATCCTACAGGTGGGGTTAAAAGCCCACGGTCTAGACTAACAGTTGCACTACAGTAGCAATATAGAATTCCTAGTTGAACACAGAAGCTGGTTTTGCAAAAGGAGGGTCCTTGAGTATCACCTGGTCCAATCCCATTGCTCAACAAATGAAGAACTTGAGACCTAAACAGAGAAAGAGATTTACCTCTATATTCCATGCACATTTATTAACAATGATCATTTTTGTAAAGATCGCTTCATGCCTAAGTTATGATCTGGATGAAAGTTACAACAGGGAAGACCATTAACCATTCCATTAATTATTCCTCTGTAGACATGGCAATTGTGAAATCTAATTATTTCTGATCCAACCTCACTCTGTGGCTAAAGTCATCTTTAGTTCAAGTGCCAGTTTTTCAGAAAGACCTTCCCTGAACTCCATCCCCATGCCACCAATCTACACAGGGTTTCCTATTAAAGATTCTTGTAGCATCCTGTTCTATCCATCACCTCTTAATGCGTCCAGACTATAAACTCCATGAGGACAAAGACTGTATTAGTTTTGCTGATTCCCATACCTACTTCACATAGAAGATGAAACACTTCAGGTTTTCAGTAATATTTTCAATAAATATTTGTTGAATATGTATTTATAGACCCTGATCACTGTACTATCTTATCAAAGCACTGATAAGTCGAAGAACAAAGATCTGTGCATGTCATAACAGTTAATTGATGGCTTGTAATCAAGTGGCAACCTCTTCCCAAAGCAAAATTAGCTTTCTCAGTTGGAAGGTTTATGGATGAATAGCTGATCAATTTGCCAGTTGCTCTGACCTCCCCTGGGTTTTCACATAGGCCCTTGCCATTGAGGGGATGGGAGAGTTCACTTAAAACAGCCTGTCTCTAACAGGCAAGGATCAAGAGCATTTTTGAAGAGACTTATCCTCTGTTCACATTTCCCATCCCTCTGAACAATGCTTCCAAAATAGGATCATGTCTGGTTTCAAGCCCAATTCAGTTCCAATGACACTACAACCCATTCATTTGAGAACCTGCCAACTGAACTCTCTTTTTTCTCCTCCCAAATTCCTGCTGGGTCTAATTTTGTTGCCACAAAAAAAAAAAAAAAAAAAAAAAAAAAAGCAGCAGCCTCAGTTGAAGTGACAAGTCCTTGTTGGGAGGACAGCCAGGGCTTTCCGGCAGGAGGCGATGGCACTGCTTGCCCTCATCCAGAAAACAAAACAAAGGCAGCAGACGAAGGGCTCCGGGGAGAGCCAAAGCCGTGCGAATGTTTGTTCAATATTCGGCCACAGCGCAGGGCGCTGCCTCCCAAGTCAGACAGGCTTGCTTTGGCAATAGGCTTGCACTTGAAGCATTTAAAGGCTCCACAGGGACCAGAGGGGCTCAAATTAGAAACGTTAAGGGTGGGGGGAAGAGGGTGAGACTTTTATATCATAAAGAATGGCCTTTATTACAGCAATGGCCTCCCAGGAATTGCTGAAATGGGATCATTTCTTAGGCGGAGTTACTGTCTCCTGTTGGAGGAAAGCAATTGCTCTGAGGCCTGACTCAAGGACCCACACAAATATCCTGAACAAAGGGAAAGTAGCCAGCCGAAAGGCCATCGGCAAGGCCTGTGCTTGTGCGTTGTGCAATCCAAACTCCCCAGCGGAACAGTCAAGGTCACGCATTGTCAGTGTGCCCTTCGTAAGTCACGGCACCGACCTGACTGAATGAGTTCTTGGGAGGATCAACGATGGTGCCTGGCAAAGGTTAAGCTCTCAGTCTGTATTAGTCGTTGTTGTTGCTGCTGCTGCTGCTGCTGTGGTTGTTATAATTCTTACCGCTGCTGCTGCTGCTCACAGGATGTTACAATTGCAATTTCTACGGAGACACCAAGATAGAATAGAAATGAAATCCCAAAGCCGAGCCCCAATATGCAGGATTTACAGAGGAGATGGATCCTAGTTTCAGAACTCCAGAATCCTCCGCCAGAACAAGGAAATAAAACAAGGTCAGAGAATAGACGGGAAGGATTTAGGAGAGATTTGTTTTAGACTGGCTATTACCTGACGTTTAGAGTCTCCAGCACCCCAGGTGAGAGATATGTGGAGCACGGTACCTTTTCATCCCATTTTGTAAGAAGGATCTCAAGAGTGCCTCTTGGAGAACTTGGTAGGTGTTCCCTACAACTGGGGAGATAGTGGACTAGAGTCTTAATGCCACCTGCAAAAACTCTGCTGACCTGTGGCAACACCACAGGCGGGTGGGCGGGGGTCCGTGCGCGGGCTACACGGAGATGAGGCCCAAATCCCAGAGGCTGCCAAAGTGAAAATGTTCCAGTCTTTCCCCTGTACCAGGTGTGAGTCACATAGGAGAAAGAGAGACCTAGAACGGTTGGTTCTAAGTCCTACCCGAGAGGAATTCTAACAGAGATTGAGGGGTTCACCCCAGTGAGAGTCCCTATGAGATAGGCCACTAGAGAAACACAGGTGGAGGGAGAACAGTAGCAGGCAGCCTGAGAGAAAATGCATCATCCCAGGTCTTGGGGAAAGCTCCCGAAGAAGCCCCAAGAGAAAGGGCTAGCTTTAAAAACCGTCAAGATCAGAGAACACAGAGCCATATACAAGGGTACCAGGGTAAGGATGACCTTCCTAATCCTTACCACTTCCTCCCTCTGCTTTGACCATGGAGGGAGAGGAAAGAGAAATGTGAGGTAGAAAAACGGAATGAAGGCCAATCTTGCCCCACCTCTTAATGCCCCCACCACTGGGGAGGGCAAGGAGATGTGATATGTCAGATTTAGAGATCTGATTAAAATTCTCAGACTGGACAGCCTAATTCCTGACTGGAAACTGTGTTAGCAGCTCAAAATGTCTATATCACTGTCTAGCCCATAAAAGTGAGAACAGATTAGATGTGCCCTGCTAAAATCTTCATCTAGGAGCAGAGGAAGATTATCCCACTGAATACATTAAAAGGATCGTGAGAAGCAAGTCACATGTATACTTTAGAACGTACCTATATTCATAAACTGTATTGCGAATTTTCTCCATTTATATTATCAACCGAACCATTTACATCATCTTCATTAGAGTGCTTATCACATTTTTAATTTTAGTTAATATGCTAGTTCAATTAATAACTGTGTCCCCAACTAAACTACAAGCTCCATAAAAGCGAGGACCACAGCCTGTCTTAGTGACTACTTGTATCCCAGCACAGAGTTCACTGTCTGACGTAGTATAGGTGGCTTACAGGTTAAGTATCTGCATAAATGAACATGATCTGACCCTCTTTCCCTTTAATCGCTTCCATTCCTAGAACACTTGAGAGACTTTAAGCTCGCTATCTCAACTTACCACCATAGTTCCAAAGGCAGATGGTCTTAACCTTACTTTATTAAGGTACAAATAATAGCTCAGAGAGACAAAGTAATTTGCCCAAAGCCAATTAAAGTTAGTAACTAGCCTAGCCTTTTTTTTTTTTTTTTTTTTTAGCAGGGGCAGCTCAGTGGCTCAGTGGTTAAGCGTCTGACTTCGACTCAGGTCATGATCTCACGGTTGGTGGGTTCAAGCTCCATGTCAGGCTCTGTGCTGACAGCTTAGAGCCTGGAGCCTGCTTCAGATTCTGTGTCTCCCTCTCTGCCCCTCCCCCACTAGTTCGCCCACGCACACACGCATTCTCTCTCTCAAATAAAAGTTAAAAAAAAAAAAACATTAAAAACTAAAGTTTACTCATTTATCTTGAGAGAGAGAGAGAGAGGGAGGGGAAGAGAGAGATCAAATCCCAAGCAAGCTCCACAGTCAGTGAAGATCCCAACACTAGGCTCAAACCCATGAACCGTGAGATCATGACCTGAGCTAAAACCAAGAGTAGGCTGCTTAACCAACTGAACCACCCAGCGCCCCTAGCCTAACTTTTTGTACTGGTTCTCCTACTCCTGCCATTGTCTATGTTTCCCCTCCCCAAATCTTGTAGCACTAACTCTCACTCTTGCACAACGAGTCTCTGCTGAAAACACTTGGGCCTTCTCTGTTGCTGTTATGCCCAGACCACACCGCCAGGCTCCCTCACCTCTTTCCATGGACTAAAGCATCTCACGGGTAAAAGGTAGTTTAAAGATCACCTGGTCAGAAATCCCATCTGATGTTCCATTCACCACCAAATCATCCTCTTCTTTTTGGAAACTTTTAATGATGTAAAGCTCATTATCTTTTTAGGCTTCCAGTTCCATTATGGGACAGCTCTGTTAAACCTAGATGGCTTCCCACCCAGGAACTGCATTCTTCATCCTAAGCATCAGACCCAGACCCAGAGGTATGCACTTTATGCTATTAGGACACCCTATCGAAGGTCCTCAAGCCTGTCCCCTCCTTGGGGGTCATGCTAAGATTAACCAACGAACTAGGTGGAGGAACCGTGGGGCATTCCCAAGTGGCTTCTGATAAGGTATAAGTGTCTCAGTGAGTGTGAGTATGTGTATGTGAGTGTGTGCACACACGTGCATATTTAAGGAATGGAAGGGAAGGCAGGTCTACAAAACTGCCAAATCCTAGGAAAACTGGTCTCCTGATCTAACCTAATTCACAGCTTCTTCCCAAAATATACAACAATCAGCCCATTTGCAGAGGGCAGCTATAGCACACAGACTTGCTTGGGTGTGAATTCCACCTCTTCCATTTCCAGGTGGGGGACCCTGGACAAGTCACTTAACCTCTCTGAGGCTCCATGTTCTCGCCTGTAAAATGTTGATACTGTTAGTACCTAAATCTTGGAATATTCGGAGGATCAATGCGAAACAGAACCTGATGAGGAATTTACAAATTCTAGGGTGTCCGGAGCATCGTCAGAGTTATTTTTGTCCCAGCCCTTGGCCTTCACCTCAGGATTATTCGGTTCTTGTTCAAGTCTGGATCTGTAAAGCTTCCCTTGTAACCTGCAGTGCTTTAACCACACTGTCAGGAATTTCTCCCCAAACCACCCACTTTCTACCTAGTGGAACACGGCAGACAAAGGTAGAATTGAACACTTAAGTCCAAAGCTACTGAGTTAGAGTCCCTGATTTAGGATCCTTCTGGGCAAGTCACTACCTCTCCAACCTTGGTGTTCCTCGCTTGTAAAATGGGAACACTAATTCCTGACTGAACTGCTCTGAGCATCAAATAAGAGATGCAGCCCCAGCAGATTTACACCGATGATATCATACGGCTCTTCCTATCGTACTACGAATTAGGAACAGTTGCCCCCTTTTATAGATAAGGAGACTGAGGCTCAGAGTGACACAGTATAACCTCACAAGAAGATACCTGTTTCAAGTGAAAGCAGTAACATCTCTGAGGAAGCAGTTAAATCTGAGGAAAATACTCTCTGCAAGGCAAGGAGGGCCAGCCCTATACGCTGCCCAGTACCCAATATCCCAGTAGTGGCTAATGTCGTTTAATGTTTGTTTGCAAATTAGAATCCTTCAATTTTTTTTTTTTTTTTCAAGTACTAAAATTCCTGTGTGGCTCTGCTGTCCTAAAGAAATTAATGGGCAGAGTGAAGAATCCCAGTACAGTTCAGTGGACCCCAAAGTGGGCCTTTCCACAGTCCAAGGTGTGCTCAGGCTTCCTCTACCCCTCCTGGAAGGGAACAGTCAGTATTGAAGCTTATCATTTACTCCTGCCTGTAGTGGGACAAGACGGGCCCTGGCCAGTAAAGGGAGGCTGGAGAAAAAGGTCATCTGTGATCTCCTGCTGCCCTCTAGTGCCTGCTTAAGATGATTGCTCTTGGGAAAAATGTGTTCTTCCATGCCAAAGAATGATTGCTGTGTGCAAAGCAACTTGCTAGGAGCTGAGGGCAGCAGGTAAAACAGTAAAGCCTTGGCTAAAATACAAGGAAGCCTAGTGTAATGACCATAAGGCAAGCATTTGCTTAGAAGGCCTATTTGCCAGGTTTGCAGCCAGGCAACGGGGGGCAAGGGAGCTGAGGGGTGAAATTATGAGCAACGATTTGTTTCAATCCCAGCAGTACCCAAATATAGAAATTGTACTGAGTGTATCCACTAAGGAGAAAAAGCCAGACAAGAGGGAAAGAAGACACGTGGGAAAGATCATCAATGGAGCAGAATCCTATAGGAACCAGGCAGAGATAAACTCTCAGGGAGTACAGGAAAGGATGTGATCCGAATCTAAGACAAATGTAAGTTGGAATTTTATCATGAGGCCAGGGCCTCTGGGCACAGCTGTGCAAGTTGTGCACACATGTGACAGTAACAAGGCAAGGGGGTGAGTAGGATCTGAATCCAGACTCAGCCCCACTAGCTGTGCCTGTGCCCACCGGATTGTATCCAAGTAGAAGAGCACTATTTCCTGATTTCTATAAAAGCTAAGCCATGGGCTGGCCGAGGCCTTGCATGGAACCATGAACATGCTGTCAGAGCCTCTGCTCTATTACGTTTAAAGTAAGGCTAGTCTCACCGACGGCACAAAGTTGTTAGAATCTGAGATAATGTATGCCCATGCCACCCAAGAAATTTCAGTTCTTATTGTTACTACTATTATTATAACAAACTAGTTCTATTTTTAAGAGATGGTGGGATAAGTCCTTCAGGAAAGGGAAAGGGTAGAAAGGAAATTCACATTTCCTGAGCTTCCATTATGTTTTGCCAAGCACAAGACATTATGAATCTCACTGGCTCCTCGTGACAGTGCTTTTGGACTAGGGAGTATTACAATTGTCACAACCATATTTTACAAGTGAGAAAACAGAAGTTCTGAGAGGTGACAGACTGCAGCCAAAGGCTATTAGGCATTCAGGGCAACTCTAAAGCCCATTTTCTCGCCAATGGAGCACAGAAGCATCATTAAGAGGAGGCCTGTCCTCTCCTACCTGAGATCCCATTCTCCCTGTTTCTTAAAAACTCTGCTCAAAACTTACCCCCTTCAAGGAAGCATTCCAAGATTAGTTAATCCCCAATCCTTTCTCCTCCCAGTAGCTTCTTAGGCTAGGGATCAAGGATGAAATGCTCAGAAGGAATCATTCCTGGATAAGGCTTAGGGAATGGAGGTCTCTGGAATGCTAGTAACCTGCTTCAGACAGAGACTCCCAGATCATGCTGCTTGGAAATGACCTTGAAGCAGGAGAGCAGGCTGACAAGACATACCTGGTCACCCTGCAGCCAGCAGGAGGTTGCCAGATTTGAACATCAAGGAGGGCATGACCCTGAAGTGGGGTCATTTGGAAGCTCTGGTGTGAAGGGCTATCAGAAAACAAACTTCTACTCTCTGGCCACTCTCCCAGGAGGTTACAGGCTTGTGACTACACTTCTCTTTCCCCTGAAATCTTAATACTCAGGTTAAAAGGTCATCTTTAAACATGCTGACAGGCAATAGTTTTGGAGAACAGATTCAAGGTGAGTTACTTCCCCCGTTAGCATCCCTCTTCCCTATAGTTGTGCTGCTAGGGATAAGGAGAGGGTCTAATGAGCCCACCCATCAAAAAATAAAATAAAAATAAAGGGCTAAGACCATTAAAGACTCCTTCTTATATTGCTGAGGGAAGCAGTAAAATTAACATTAATACTAGCTATGGGGCTCCTGGGTGGCTCAGTCTGTTGAGTGCCCAACTCTTGATTTCGGCTCAGGTCATGATCCCAGGGTCATGGGTCAAGCCCCATGTTGGGCTCCACACTGAGCATGGGACCTGCTTAAGATTCTCTCTCTCTCTCTCTCTCTCTCTCTCTCTCTCTCTCTCCCTCTGCCCTTCTCCTCCGCTCATGCTCTCTCTCAAATTAAAAAAAAAAATTAGGGGCACCTGGATGCCTCAGTTGGTTAAGCATCTGACTTGGGCTCAGGTCATGATCTCGCAGTCTGTGAGTTCCAGCCTCGCGTCGGGCTCTGTGCTGAGAGCTCAGAGCCTGGAGCCTGTTTCCGATTCTGTGTCTCTCTCTCTCTCTGCCTCTCCCCTGTATCTCCGTCTCTCTCTCTGCCACTCCCCCACTCATGCTCTGTCTCTTAATGTCTCAAAAATAAAGATAAACATTAAAAACAATTAAAAAAATTAAATAGTAGCTATGATTTTACAGGGACATATCACAGCTCAGATGTTCTGTCATTTGCTATGTGTACATTGTCTCCTGTGGTCTGTAAAAATCCTAACAGTGAGAAGTAGGTTTTGTTATCGCTTTTTAAAAGATGAAGAAATGGAGGCTCACAGAGAAGAAATCAATGGTTGGAGTGAACTGGATTTGCAGCCACTTTGACTGGTTTTACTTACTCTAAGCATCTTTCACTATTGTAAGTTGTCCAATCTACTAGACCACTGGAGATTCAAGGCTAGGCAGTTATAAATTCTGAAAATTGAATGTGTAATTTCTGTTACTTCTGCCCATTACATCATAGTGATTAACAATAAAAACCTTAACATAAGAATCTATGGACAATCAGTAGGTAATTGGTTGAAAAATTATGGTGTATCCAGACGGTGGAGTCTATTTACTTAAAAAGGGAATTAGGACAATCTTTATATGTGATATGAGTAATCACAAATATATTTTATTAAATGGAAAAAGCAAAGCGCAGAACAGTGTTTATAGTGCTTTCTTTTGTACAAGAAAGGAACATAAATATATATATTATATAAATATGGGATTTATATAATATGTATATATGACCTATATACAGATTAGATAGATTTTTCAATAAGTAACACTTAAGCAATCAACTCAAACTAAAAAAAAAAAAAAAAAAAAAGGTAAGCCAAGGGGGAGCAAGGAAATAGGGCCAAGGGGACAAGGATAGAAGCCAAAGTTTTTTGAATATATCTTTTTTTTTTTTAATAAGTTTTAGCTTTGGAATCATGTAAAATTATTATATAATTTTTTAAGTCAAAAAAGATAAAAACAATCTCTGCAAATTAAATGCAAATTGAAAAAACCTAGTTATATATATATATATGTATATATACACACACATATATATATATGTATATATATATATATATATACACCACAGAAACAATAATTATTTTAAGTGGCTTTTAAAATGCAGAAATTTTGATTTCATGTTTAATGAGAAATATTCCAAAGGAAAAAAAAATCTGCAAATAGAGCTTAAACTAAGATTTATTGCTAGCTATAGTATTGGTATTGTTATTTTGAAACTATTACGGATATAATGTGGGCTATAGCAAATAAATAAGCCATTAGATTACCATCATTAGGAATGAACATTATAAGCAGAAGAGGCAACTACTTCAGGTATAGAGTCAAAGAAGGTGAGAAAAATTCTGTACACTGAAATTTTCACTGGAAATCATATAAACTTATGATTTATTTTTATCTTTTACAAAATAAGCATTTCATAGTTGTCTCCACTGAAAAGACCTAGAAATGATGACAGCTAATAGCAATGAATATCCCTACTGCCTAGACTCTTGTTTTGAAATACCATTGCCCACTAAAAGAAACAAAAGATTCTTGGAAAAATTCCTTACTCCAGCTCTGGAAGAGGTATGATACAAGCTGTGCCTGGGACATCTTGCCGTGCCAAAAAGCAGGATCTGCCAAAGGCTGATGTGGTCATTTCAAAAGGACATAGAAACCCATCTAGAGGGGCTCACACTGGCCTAACATTGATTGAATAAACTGAACATCAAAGAGAATAATGACTGAAATTGATTGAAATGGATCAAATAAATAAGTTTCCTGTAATTCATAGTGTACTTCAAACCAAAACCAAAGCCAAAGCCAAAACCAAAAAGCAAACAAAGCCTATTGATCACCATTGGGGATGGCTAGGACACTAGGTCATTATCTGAAAATTGATAAAGGAATCCAGTAATAATCAAGTTTTATTGCATGAACTGGATTTCAGGGTAACTACCCTTTTCTTTATGGCAATACTGCCAGTAACAAAAGGTTGGAAGAATGACAGAATTACAAAATTGCCATTTTGTAAGCTCTCATAAGACAAGAGATCTGGACAGCTCTCATCAATTAATCCTAAAATCATTAGCAGAAAGGATGATGGGAAAATGTCCAATCAGTGTATAGGAATTATACCGCCTAACCTGCTGATCAATCATAATATCACTAAAAGTAGTAAACCAGACAAGTACCTTTGATATGATGCCAGAGGAAGCACACAGCATGGCCTGTATGCTGGCATTCCTTAGGTCCATGGATAAAATTTAAGAGTCTGTGAACTTGTTTAGGGGAAAAAAGACATCTTTATTTTAAGTATCCTATAAAGGCAATTTAGCATTTTCTTAAATTATGAATGAAGGCAACAAACAATAGTAGTGTACCACTTCCTACGATTTTGACAATCAAATTCACATATATTTCTATCACATTACAGTTTTTAAAAATACAAGTATTTCCAAATACTTACATTCAGTACTACTTAGAAATTATAAGTTATTAGACTCTCCACTACATCTTGTTATTAATAAAGAAGCACACATAACATTACACTACTGATTTTTTTTTATATTTTGATAACTATATCTGATATCATGTCTTTCTTACATAGTTTCTATTAATTTAATTTTATGAATTTACAAACATGATTCTGATATAAGTGGGTCAGCAGTCTTCATTCATTCTACACAGTGGGTCCAATGGGACCAAAAAAAAAAAAAAAGTGATGAATCGCTAGGAGAAAAGAACAAATTAACACAAAGAGGGAGCCATCAGCTAAATCTGCCAAGTAGACAATTCTAAAGAACACATGAGTCACTGTCTTCGACAAATAATGGCATGGGCAAAATTTTAGGTGTGACTGTTATAGACTAAAGGAGACCAAGTACAACATGTAGACATTTTGATCCTTATCTAAACACACTCATAAAAAAATAAAACTTATAAAAAAAGTTTTTTGAAGCACTTAAAGAATTTTGAATATGAACTGCTAGATGTGATAATCATGCTGAGATATTATGTTAAAAAATAATGGTCTGTTAGAGATACATACTGAGATATTTAAAGGAGGAATGATAGGATATCTGGGATTTGCTTTAAAAGATTCTAGCAACAAAAAACAAATTGGGAGTGAGGGATAGCTGAAGCAAAATCAGCAAACTATTGACAACAATAATTGCAGGGTGATGGGCACACAGGGACCCACTATACCATTTTCCCTCTTTGTGTGTGTACTTTTTCTCCATAAAACACAGAGAAAAAAGGGCTGTCAGAGGATTACACAAAACCAGTAAAGGCAATTACTGTTGGGGAGTAGAACGGGGAGGAATTTTTCACATGTACAGCATGTATTGTTTTGATGCTTTTTTCTAAATGCATTTTCATTTGTATTATGTTTAAAAGTGAAAAAAAAATAGCAACCAAATATTCCTACTTTTGTAAAAATAAATTAGAATAATGGTTAGCAATGACATGAGAAAAGTATATAGAGATGGGTGGGGGTAAGGGAAAGGAGATTGTCTCTGTCTGCTGCCGGCCAGTCTCACAGACTACCAATTGATGGAGTGGGCCAATGGTAGCCACCATAAAGAGAAAGGTGGATGAAATCCTGGAGCAACGATAACAGGAAATATGGAATGAGGTTGAGAGGTGGGACTTAGCAGGAATAAGACCCATGGGAAATTTTCCAGCAACCCTCACTTAGCATTGAGTTGAGTTGAGGTGGATGACACCAAACAGGCAATGTTCTCTGAGCAAGCCTCCAAATGCTACCAACATTTATCAAGGATCTACTCAGTCAGTGACTACTGCTGACCTTTGGCTATAGGCACTAGTTCAAACTATTAGAAAGTGGGTCTGGCCAATGCACATACATGTGTATTATATTAAAATAAAGCTTCAAAATTCTGAACCATTTCCATATCAGTTCAAGAAAATTAAAAAAAAAATCCTCCCTCACAAGGACTTTTATGCAGCCTTATTTGTGATGGTTAAATGTTTAACGATAGGCTTCTCAACTTGACGAAGTCTTACCTGGCCAGTTTGACAACCATGAGGGCCAAATACACACACACACACACACACACACACACACACATACATTTTTCAAACATTTTCCCATTTTAAGTAAATATGAAAACTTACATTTATTAGAAAAACACTTGTTGGATACCCAATAAAGTCATAAGTATACATTAAAAGAGAACCTTGTAAATGAACCTTGTAAATTTATATGAACATAACCAATATAATGTTTATATTAAGGTGATGAATAAAGTTGACTCTTTGTATATGCTCTTTTATGCTATAAATTTAAATTGAATTCAAACGTCTATTGAGCACTTACCATGTACTGGGTGAAGGTCAGACTGAGAAATACACAGGTATTGAGTATGGCATATGTAGATGAGAGTCAGAGTTTCAGCAGAAAGTAGACTAATGACAGGCAGACAGACAGATGGTAAATACATAAATAGAATAAGAGATTGAGGGAGGGAGGAAAGGATGGAACCTCTAAAATGGCCTGCAATGATCTCATGTCCTTGATAAGCACTGCCTATTATAATCTCTTCCACTTGAGTAAATTGCTTTTAACCAACAGAATATGGCAGTTGGGGATGTCGCTTCTATGATTAGGTTACGAAAGACTGTGACTCTTGTCTTTGTCAGACCCTCTCTTGATTTTTTTTTTTTTAATTTTTTTTTTCAACGTTTATTTATTTTTGGGACAGAGAGAGACAGAGCATGAACGGGGGAGGGGCAAAGAGAGAGGGAGACACAGAATCGGAAGCAGGCTCCAGGCTCTGGGCCATCATCAGCCCAGAGCCCGACGCGGGGCTCGAACTCACGGACCGCGAGATCGTGACCTGGCTGAAGTCGGACGCTTAACCGACTGCGCCACCCAGGCGCCCCAGACCCTCTCTTGATTTGATGAAACAGACTCTCATGGAGCAGCTCACATGTCAAGTACTATCAGAAATCTCCTGCCAAATGGCAGCAAAGAACGGAGGCCCTCAGTCCAACAACCCTTAAGGAATTGAATCCTGCCATCAACTACATAAATGATCTTGGAAATGATCCTTCCTCAGTCAAACCCCAGCCCTAGCTGATAACTAGACTGTAGTCTTATGAGAGACTGTAAGGCAGGGATCTAGCTAAGCTGTGCTCAGATTCCTGACTCACAGACTGTGGAGTAAGAAGTGTGTTGTTTTAAGCCACAACACTTCAGGGTAATTTATTATTCAGTGATACATAAGTGATAGAGATAGACAGATATAACTTTATTCTATCATTTCATGGAAATTCTAGCAATTTTAAACCTCTAGAATCAAACAAGTTTGGTTAGGATAAAGTAGAGTTTTAACTCCTCCCATTTTCTCCTTTGTGTTCTATAAACACAAACTCCTCTTCCTCCTCAGAATTCATTGGTAATAAGAGATGAAGGGGAAAATATTTTGTCAAAAATACTATAGATCACATTAATGATAATAATGGCTATAGTAGCCAACATTCACAGAGCACTTACTCTTTACCAGGCTGTGCTTTAAAAAGGCGAAAGATTTATTCGATCTGAAGAGAAACCAGAGTATTACCAGGCTGTGCTTTAAAAACCTGGGCTCTGTTAAGTCATCCAACATTCAAACATTCCTATAGGTCGATAACTAATAGTCCCATTTTGCAGAGGTGGAAAGTAAAGTACAGAGAGGCTAAACACCTTTTCTTTTTTTTATTTGAGTGTGACAATGAGCTAGGTTGTTTTTTTTTTTTTTTGTATAGCAATTTTTATTTATGTATATTTATACTTCCAAGGATTTTTTATTTTTATTTTTTCATCATGATAAATGTACTCTTTAATCCCCATCACCGTTTCACCGATCCCCCCACCCACCTCCCAAACCTCCCAAACCATCAGTTTGTTCTCTGTAGTTAAGAGTCTGTTTCTTGGTTTGTTGCCCTCTCTCTCTCTCTCTCTCTCTCTCTCTCCTTTTATCTTCAATGTCATTTGTTTTGTTCAAAGTAAATTCTCCAAGATTCCACAGCTTGTCAGTTGCAGTAAGTTACCAAGCTTCACCTCAAATCACCTTTTCCTCAAAATAACTTTCCAGGTAGGGGGGACTGGGGTTCCAAACAGGTCTGACTCCAAAGCCCCTTTCTCTTTCTACTACACAAGGATGGACTTAATAAAAAAAAAAACAAAAAAAAAAAAAAACACACACACAAAAAACACATTACTACCAGACAGGCAATATCCTAAAATGTAAATGTTTAACATCTAATATTTCTCATTTTGTCTCCCAAAATCCTATGGGTTAGCTACTGTTATTCTCATCATTAGGAAAATAAAAAAGATGTTAAACTAGAAATCTTAGCAAATGGAGAAAATAGTGCTTATCTCATTGGGTGATGCTATCGGTTGAACTGCATCCCCCAGAAAGATAGGTTGATAGCCTATACGTCAGAATGAGATTTTATTTGGAAATCAGGTCATTGCCGATGTGATTAGTTAAGATAAGATCATACTGAAGCTTTAATTAGGTAAGATGGTGGTCACACTTAATCTGACTGCTGTCCTTACAAGAAGACAGCGACACACCCAATGAGACGAGGAGAATGGCACGTGAACATGGAGACATACACAGAGAAAATGACCACAACAAGATGGAGGCGGGTATTGGAGTTACGCTACCACAAGCCAAGGGATGCCTGTGGCCACCAGAAGCTGGAAGGGGAAACGAAGGATCCTCCCTCAGAGACCTCAGAGAAAGCGTGGTCCCACTAACACCTGGATGTCAGATTTCTAGCTTCCAGAACTGTGAAAGAATAAATTTCTCTTGTTTTAAGCCACCCAGTTTGTGATACTTTGTTATGACAGCCCTAGGAAACTGATACAGGTAGTTTAAAAGTTAAATGAAAAAAATATTATGATGAAATGCTGAATAAAGAGTAAAGTACTCCACAAAGAGTATTTTAGAAACGTCTCTGTGCATGAGGAATGCTAATATTGTGCCAGAGTATGCAAAGCCACGGAATTAAAATGAGTGCCTTTTCCCAGGGTATTTATTTTACTCTGAGATTTTTGAGGGAAGTGTGGTAATTAATTTCACTGGTAAGTAATTTAAACATAAAAAAAAAAAGCACAGCCAAACATTTTTTTTTTTTTTTTTTAATGAGGAGAGAAAGGATTTTTCATTGTTGTTGTTGTCGTTCTTTAAAGGCATGCTTGGATGATATCTCCAGACTGTCAGAGGAGTGCAATCAGCTCCTCTCACTGGGGAAACATCAGAATAAAAACATGATGAGTCCTGAATGGAGACTTTGGGTTGGGAACTGTGGTCTTCAGCAGAGTGATAACTCCCATCTGGTCTGAGAAGAGGGTATAGGTGAGGTCTTAAGGTTGGGAACAAACTATATTTGACGGCAGCCCTCCCATCTCCCCAGCCTCTAACATGGGGGGCTGATAGAAGTACTCCCTAGTTCCCTATCCAGAAAGGTTTCTTGCCATTCTGGTGAAACAGGCCACTCCGACTCTCCAACATGGCAGAAACTCAGGACAGAGGGCAATTCCTGCTGTTCCCTGGCATTGCTGCCCAGAAGAGCTCATTGGAGTGTCTTTGTCTTGATAGGATCATGCTCTGTGGTCAGAATAATAGCCACAATTTGCCCCACAATCCTTGAATTCCCAAGCATTGTCATCTCTCCTTCTCTTTTGATTCTTATGAATAAACCTCAATAAAATAGAAAGCTAGCTCCCATCATAAAATGTGAGTAGTCTTTGTATGGTGGTTCAGAGCAGGTCCGTGGGCCTAACTGGCCTCGGTTTGTACCTCAGTCCTGTCACTTCCTAGGAGACTAAGGTAGGCAAGCAAGTTAGTCCTGCTGAGTCTCAGATGCCTCTCTGTAAGATGGACCTACTACTCTCTACTTGAGTCATTGCTGTGGCAAATTGTGATATGTGACCGTATCTACGAAGTGTTTGGTATATTGCTGGTGTTCGAAAAACGGTCCCCTTTTACTCAACTGACCCCCCTGAGTCATTCTGCAGCTTGAGTAAGTGTAGGTCAGACAGGAAATGCAGTTCACTTAAAATCACATTTCTGAGTCTCACTCACTTACTCAGCAACTCTTATGTGCTGGGCACTGTGCTAACAGATGCAAGAATTCCTCCTCCCTTGGCCCTGGAAGGTTCTGTTGCACCTGCTGGCTGGCTGCCAGTTTTGAGCAAAATCTGCCCCAGGGCCCTTCAGTCCCCAGCTGGGCTCCCTCTTCAGTCCACTCCTGACTCAACTTTTTCCTGGTCTGTCTGGTCAAAACCCTGGGTAGCTATGAACTGCAAATATATCCTTCAGGTCTAAATAGCCTCTGAACTCTATGCCAATCCAGGCATCCAGCCCCAGGTCTGTTCAAAGCAAGCCGTAAGTATGCCAACCCAGTCTCCCTTTGCCCTCAATATTTGAAATGCTGGGCACTAGGGCTTCTGGAAGCAGCTGTCTAAAGGTTGTAAGAGCTAATTATAATTTAAAAAAAATACTCTTAATTAAGTGCAAACGACTACGTATTCATAATTTTGGTTAATCCTCATAGCAAAACTTATCTCCATTTAGAAATAAAGAAATGGACCAAGAGGTTAAGCAAGATTATTAGGGTGGGTTCTCATCTAGTCTTGGGTCCCAATCTCTGTTTTATCCTTGTGAACACGTGGCCTTACTGTGTAACCATCTGGGTGTCAGTTGCTTATCTAACAGGGTGGTTATGAGAATTAAGGGACTATGCATGGGAAGCGTTTAGCTGCAGCCAGACACCAAGTGCTCAAAGGTGGTAGCTGCGTTCTGTTTCCGTTGTATTATCATTGTGCAGGGTCACATACCTACGTGGTATTTCCAATTCAGGACCATGCAACCTCACCCCCTGTCCCTGCGCCTACACTGTACCACGTGGTCTGCTGCACTAGCAGGTACTGGACCTGGAACTGCCTCAGGGGACACAGGCGCTCAGCAGCCCTAGGCCTGACTGGCTGTACTGTGGGCTTCCTGGAGGGCGCTTTGCTCTGCAGGGGCAGCAGGTGCAGAGCGCGGTCTCCTATTTACCTCTCTTGAGGCCTCCCCACCGAGCAAGGAAAAGACTCCTCTCCCTTGAGCACTAGGTCCATCGCATGAACTCGAGTCTAGGCAGCCGCGTGTCCCAGGGAGAAACACGGAGCCCCAGAAACTTGCTCTGTAAGCGAGTCCAGCCTCCGCGCCCGCCCCCGGGGAAAGCTGTACTCTTCCCCTGGTCACTCCCTCACATGCGCTGGCCGCACTTCCGAGACGCCCTTCTGCCAGGAGCCCAGGCTCTGCTGAGGCCCGTTCCTGGACGTCACGGGTCAGCGAAGCGGGTAACGCACATATTGGAATCAGACACGAGTTCTGACTTAGCTCCGGACTCGCTGAGGGAACCTGGGCGGGCCGCTTTCCTCTCAGTTTCCCTGTCCGCACAAGGGGGGGACACAAAGCGGACGCGCGCGTTCCTAGGTCCCCACGTTCCCAGCTGGGAGCTAGCTTCTACTCCGCCCCTGAGCTACGGACGCTCGGATCCGTGTGACTACAAGCCCCAGCATGCCCCGGGGGCGGGGCGCAGTGACGGACAGACGGCTGTGCGAATTAGCGCCCGCCAAGGGGCGCGCGGCGGCGCGTGCGCAGAGGGCGGCGGGCGGGTGGGCTGGCGGCGGTGGACGCGTTGGAGCCGCGGGCGGTCAGGTAAGGGGCGGGAAGGAGGGTCCGGGACTGGGGACCGCGGCCTGAGTCGCGGGCCGTGGCTTAGCGGCGGGGCGGGGGGCCGCGCTGGCGTGCAGCGGCCGGCCCACGCCCGACTGGCAGGGTCTGGGGACCGGATCTGGGGGGCAGGACCAGGGTGGGGGTGGGGCTGCGAGGGACAGGCTCGGGAGGGATCCGAAGGGGCAGAGGAGCTCAGAGGAGATGCAGATCCGCTGGGAGGGGAGCGAGGGCCTCTCTCAGAATACCCGGTGCAGCATCTCGGGAGGCCTGAGGTAATGTGGGGGTCCCCGAGGAAAGAGGGGTGCAGCATCTGGGAGATGGGAGGGCATCTGAAGGCCCTGGAGGCATCGGGGGTGCAGAATTTCGGAAATAAAAAGGAACTGGGGGGCTCTGATGAGGTTTGGGGTGCCGCATCTCAGGAGGTTTGAGGCAGTCTGGGGTCACCATGCATTTGAGGGGCCAAAACCTGAGATCAGAGAGAGCAGGGCCTGGGGAGGAAGCGTTTTCCAGATGAGATCTGGGGAAAATTGAGGGCGTGAGTTCGTGGGGGAATCAGTGGGAGGCAGTGTCTTGTTAGCAAGGAGGGATCAAGCTGAGGTTTGAAGGCAGCACATGACATGGGGTGGATAAAAGGGGAAGGAACCAGGTTTGAGGTCGGCCCACTGCCTGATGGAATGCAGGACTTGGGGGCTCAGATTGAGGCGGGGCACAGAAGTCTGGGGTGTGCAGTTGGGATGCTATGCTGGGATGCAGGGCTGAAGGCTGCAGCGATTTGGAAACAGATGAAAGGATCTATGTCAGAGGCATTTGGGGCACATGAGTAAAGAATTGGTAAGGGCTGCAATACAGAGCCCAAAAGGCTGAATTGTCTGTTGTAAGACGGTTGGGATTTAGGGAGTGTTGAGGGGACAGGCTGGAGACATACTAACTGGGTTATAGAATGAAAGGGCTCTAAGGACCCTGAATAGGTTTATGGATTGGTGTCTCGGGCTGCTAAAGGAATTTTCCTGAAGTCTGCATGGGAGGCAAAGGGAGTACTATACTAGAGTCCCAAGGCCCTGGGGGGTAGTGTGTGAGAGTGGACTTGAGTGTGTGGAGTTTAGCAGAGTTCAGGGGTTCAGCAGCGGAGTCAGAAATCTTCAGGGATCAGGACTCCTGAAGGAGCCTGACTCTCCACGGGAGGGGCAAAATCCCCCTCCCTCCCTAACCAGAGATTGCTTATCACAGGGCAACTATGGCACTGCCAGTAACTCTGAACCCAGCCTGGGCTGCTGCAAGGGGTAGGCTTGGGAGGAGGAGGAGACAGTGGTTAAAGGAGGCAGAAAGCAGGAAACCGTTCAAGGTCATCTGCCTAAGTATTCCTTCCCCTGCCCCTCCGAGCTGTGATTGCAGATAGTATGGGAGACCTCCAGGGGATGAGTAGAACAAGACCTCAGGCCTTACCGTCTTTATCAGTTACATAAGTAGACTGAATTAATCCTGAATAAGGTCCACTACAGCTCCAAGAGGCAGTGACTCTGTGAGTGAGGTGTTTGGGCTGGAAAAGAATGACAGGAAGAGGGGAACACTGAGCATTTAGTCCTGCACCAGGTTCTAAAGAGAGGGTTCCTAATGAGACATGTGCAATACCTGGAAACGTTTTCGGCCCACACGGTTGGGGTACGGGGGACTACTGGCCTCCAGTAGGCAGACGCCAAGGAAACTGTTAAACATTGTACAGTGCACCGGTCAGCCCCGACAACAAAGAATTATCTGGCCCAAAAATGTCAGCAGTGCCAAAGCTGAGGAACTCTGCGCAGGAGTCAGATGTTCTGGATTCAAATCCTGGCTCTCTGTCTTCCCTCCTTTGTCATCTTGAATGAATTACTTAACCTCCCTGCGCTTGGCTCTTCATCTGTAAAACGGAATTAATCACAGGACGACATCATAGATGACCGTGAAGCTTCAGTGAGAGACATCAGAGTGCTTCGTGTCTGGTGCACAGCAAGCACGCAAAATTTAGTAATGTGTAATTTTTTATATGTGCTTTCTTACTCAGTTTGCCTCACAGCACTAGTCAACAGGCCCTACCATATCCAGTTTTACACGTGAGGCAGCTAAGTCCTGGGAAGTGACTTGTTTAAGGTTCCATAACTAGGATGACAGAGCTAGGCTCATATTCAGATCTCTGTAGCCTGTAACCCTGCGTATTCCCTCTTTCCTTGCTGGGGCCTGCTTAGTCTTACTGTCTCAGCCCCTTCCCCTCTAATGAAAGAACTGCCCGTGAGTATTGCTGAATATCCAATTGCACTCGAAAGGGGACAAAACTATCTCAATTAGGTAGGGAGTAGCCCTGGACTTTGTTCTTGATTTGCTCTTAGACCAGGACCAGTGGGCAGATAAGGGGAGGAGCCTGAAGTTAGACGGGATGAGGTGCTAGGGACTGAAGGGTGAGGTGTGGAGGCCGCTGGCTTGAAAAAAACACTTCACAGCAGAGACTGAAGCCGAAGGCAGTCACGCTCTGGAAAGTAACTCCTGGTTCTAAATGATCTCTTGGGTTTCTTTCCCCTGGGACAGAGTAACAGCATTTGCTCTGTCAGCTCCAGGACAAGCTACGGCACTGCTGAAGCCAGTTCAGGAACACAGTAGGACTGCATCAGAAGGCAAGAGATTTAGCTGGAATAGTCATACGCACCGCTATGGAAAACATGGGATAGGAATTGAATCAGCCTGGGAATCAGAGGCTTCAAGTCCAAAATCCCTCCTCTGCTGCTAATTTACTAGGTGACCTTGGACAGATACTTCTTAGCAGCCTCAATCTATTAAAAATAAGAATAGCAACCATTTACTGTTTATTATGTGCATTGACTCAGTTAATCCTGCCAATGATCCTGCCAACACTGTAGATGTTATTCCATATTTTGTAGATGAGAAAGCTAATAGGTTAAATGCTTTACCTAAGGCTTCATAGCACAGCGGGATGTGAGCCCACGTCTGTCTGACTCCTAAGTTATATTATACTAGTTTCATTAGAATGGCTTCTCCAATATTTAAAGCCTGTGCACCTGTGTCTGGAGAGTTTGGTAGTTAGGTTTACAAAGCCCTTTGGGTAGATCACTGTCCCTGCACACTGACGTGCTGCCTCTGTGACAGTCCTTCCATTTCGTCCTTTTGGTATAACAATTTGATTTAAAAATCATTCCTAGGTGCCTTTACCAACCTCTCAGCCAAACTGCCTAGAGCCAGTGGTAGCCTCATCAGCTAGGGAACCGTAACGGATGTTTTGAGTTGATGTGGTTTTATGACTGGGAGTTAACACCTGGATTTGAATCTCAGTTCTACTACCTACCAGCTTTGAGACTCTGTGTCCTTATTTATGAAGAGGAATAACAAACATGTATTTCACAGTGATTACGAGAATAGGAGATAATGTATAAAAGATGCCTGACATCCAATAAATGGTAGTTTTATAAGAGCACTTCTAAGAGGAAGGCATTGCTAGAAGGGAACTGAAGGTTCCTTTGCCAAATTTCAGTGACCCTAAGCAGCCCCTGCCAGTCTCCCCCCAACTCCCATCCCCTCCTCTACCTTTCCCAGGATCTGCTCCCTGATCCTTTCATCAAAAGCTCATGGTTAAGTGAACATGTGTTGTATGTAGATAAAGCAACTGGAAGAGGGGTGGGTGAGTCGAGATGAGTTGGAGGTCCTCTGAGAAAGAACTGTTGGTTTTTCCCATATTCAAGATTCTTTGTCACATTGGCAGCATTGGTATTAACCCAAACGTTTGTGGAAGATATAAGGGAATCTTTCCAGCGCCTGCTGTTTTAGAAGAGGAAGAAAAGTGTCTTTCCATCAAATTCTATTATTGGTTTAACTTATTCTTGACATACTTTAGCTGAGGTTTCCTTTTCTACAAACATTTTCTTCTGAGTTGTTTTGTATGTCTCAGACTGGTACAGCTTTGGGGGGAAGTCATGCTTGTGTTTCCCTATAAGCTCCTACTTGTTGAGTTTCTCTTAGCTGTTGGCAGGTACCTTAAACGCCCTGTGTAAATAAACTTCAGACCCTCTTCCACACAAGATTAGGCAGGTGTCATGAGAGGACCTCCCTGACTTTGTAAAATCGCTCCTGTTAGCACCTCCCAGAGAACGACCATTGGGGGCCCGGAGATGGTTGTGTACTTGGTCAGCATTCCATTCAAACACAAGAGGAATACATACAGTTTAGAAAGGAAATGTGATAAGCCTTGCAAAACCACCCGCCTGCCAAACCAGAGGAGGGTGGCAGTGGAAAATGAATCTTTATGCTTTGTGAAAGGAAACGTAGTACTACTATTTTACATGTTTTCTGGTTTTTAGGTAAGTCGCTCTATTCATGTTTGGGTTTGTTCAAAATTATATCCCTAGTGTTTTTATGGGGCTAGACTCAGTGTGTGCTCAAGTAAAGATTTGTTTAATTAATTGCTTAAAGTTCTTCAGTTCTGCTGACGGCCTAAGCCCCCAGGGAGTTGACACATGCACGGCCTTTGGGCATCTCTAATCTTTTGATTCAGAGATCAGGTAAAAACTCTTTGGTGAAGGCTCAGAACTTTTACTTTTGAAACTTGCATATTTGGTATCTTCATACAGTATGCTTGTTGTAAAGTGCATATTCTTTTCTTCTCATTGGCTGAGTAGTGGCTGCCCCTGCACTCTTATAAATACTGCACAGTTAATTGTATGCTTCCCTTGGTGCTATACTAAGTGTGTTATTCACATAATCCCATTTAATCCTTACAATAACCTTGTGAGGAAGATACTGTTGTAAATCCCGTTTTCTTAGATAAACCAAGAACTAGAGAGGTTACTTGTCCAAGTCTCCACAGTGAGCAGTAGGGCCAGGATTGAAATCCAGAAAGCCTGATTCCTGAGCCCTCTTTCTTAGTCTGTATAATACTGGTTACCTCCAGTTCCTGTCTTTTAGTCCTCGTTCTGCCATATGATTAGCAAGTTCTCGATTTCTCTCTCCTGATCTCCGTTTACTCATCTATTTTACTCTTTGAGATCACTACTAATTCTAGCATTCCATATTTAGTCCCTAGTAGAAGAAGCCTATTTTCTGGGCAAAAGAAGTTGTGAATTCATGTGCCAGTCAGTTTCTAGCATGAATACCTAGTGTCCTCAATCAAATTCTTTCAAAGCTGGCCAGTCTCTTTATTAATCTTCATGTGCTTTTATATGTCATGAAAAGAAAGATGTGTCATCCTTTGAAAATGTAGTTTATAAACTGAATGCTTGGTTTATACTAGTACTAGTTGTTGTTATTGTTAATACCATTGCTAGTTGTTACTAAAACTATGATAGATAGCAGTTTTTCATTTCATACCTGCCGGTTTCCAGACTAGGCACTTCACATGCATTATCCTTAATTTCTTACTTTTTGTAAAGTAAGAAAACAAATTTGGTGAGGTTAAATAACTTACCTATTGTCCCACACCTTGAAAATGACAGTGCTGATTTGACCCCAGTTCTGTCTGACTTCAGGGTTCATGGGTTTCTGTTTGCTTTTTGTTTTTTCCTGCTATCCTGGTTGTTTAAATAAATCATGGACTGGGGAAAGCCTGGTGGTGCCAGAAACGGCTGGATTAGGCTAGGGTAGGACTATAGAATTTTCCTGAGTCTTAAGGCCGCTGAAGCAAACACAGCTGAAGGGGTAGATTCTCGCCTGAAGAGCTGGCCTGGTATCAGGAGGCAATGTGCAGTATTAATCATGAGATCAGAACAGTGATGGGAGAGTGCATGGGCTGAGGTGAGCAGTCAAGAGTTGAGAGTACAAAGACAACAGGAAACATATTCAAGGTATCATGAAGTCAGACAACACTATTATAAAGAATGTGTTGGGGGTTCATTCTGATTGGTTTTAGATTTTATAGCTGGCAGAAAATGGGCAGCTAACTTAGAGACTTGGGATGGTTAGACAGTTCCTGTCACCCGTCTGGCCCTTTCATGGAAACTGAGTTTGAATTAACTTTCCATCTGAATCACTGTCAGTATTAACAGTAGTGGTTAGATACACGCTTCTGGAGGAGAGGGAACGTATCTGCTTGTCACACAGAGCTCTGTGTTGGGCTAGGATCCTACTGAAGGCAGTGTTCCCAGCTCCTAGAGATGGGAGACATAGTTTAGGCTTTTTCCAAGTCTGAGGTATATCCCTGATGCTTTAGTGATGGCAGCTCCAACGTTCCTGGCAAAGCATGCCAGCATTAGAGTAGGAATCCTTGACATTCTCCTCTGCCTCAGAGAGCCTAGTGAAGCTGCAGGCAGCTGAGGTATTTTAGGATATGGATGTGGGCATAGTAAATTCATTTTTCAAAGTGGATGGCTTAGACAGGGCGGTAAGAAGCTTTTTAATTGAAGGAGGTGGTACGACATTCCAGAAAGCTGGGGAAAGAATTTGCTAGTATTTTTACAGGTTGGCAGGTTTGTTTAATTAGCTGATCTGCAGTGCCAGCTTTGGGAAGAACAGATGTCCCTTGCATTGTAAGGTGACATGCTCTTGATCTAAACACCAAATGTTGCCCTCAGTCTGTTGTCCCAGATGACGGAAGAAGGGACCGAAGCTATTGGTTTAGAACTAAGGTTTGCATGGATTCTGAGTTGAGGTTTCTATCAGCATTTCTCAACTACTGTGCCCAGACCCATGGCATTTAAGAAGTCAGTATTAAGTTTCAGATATTCACTTGGGACCTTATAGGTTCATGATACGTGATAATGTGTCATTTTGTTGAGACGTGGATTTGAATCATAATGGTTTGCCAGGCTGCTGTGTGAGAGTGGGTCACCCAGCTAATAAATCAATGTAGCCCATTTTATAGAAGCTAAATACCGTAGCAATAGTATTGTTCTTTCTTATTTGTGGAGAAAAGGATATGCTATAAGACAGCGTTTCCCAGAGTATGGTCTGGAGAACACTTGTTAACAAGTGTTATTACACCAGTGGCGGGGGGGGGGGGGGGGGGAGGGGAAGCTTGAAGTAATTCTGGGTTAAACAAAGTTAAAGGTTATCTATACTGCATGGTTTCACCGTGTGTGGGCTTTGTGACCCTGCGCCAGTGTTTCTGACCCAGTGTTTCCTCATGGCAAAATGAGATGATAAAAACAGCACCTACTTTATAGGGGCATGAGGCAGATTAAATGAGATTAAGTATATGAAGCATCTAGTGTGGCATCCAGCACATAGAAGGTACTAGATGTATAATGGTTTCCCTTCCAGTAGAAGGGAAGTGGGATTTCAGAGAGGTTGGATTGCTTTTGGATACTGTGTGTGTCTGCTGTTGAGTACTTGTCAGATCGCGATGCAAAGCTAAATACGGGGAATTCTGTAATACACATCTAGTACGCATCTCTGCATAGACGCCCTTTCTTCTGTATGCATGGAGAAAGTTGATGGCATTTGCGGAGCTCTTCTCAGCTTGCTGCATTGTCCTTAAAACCCAGCTAACTTGCCCTCCTCTTCTCCTTGATGGCTGAGGATCTGCATTTCAGGACAGCACAGATGTGGCTGTAGAATTTGCATTTAAGAAGGGCTACAATTTACCCACATGCCTCACCTTGTCAGATCTGTTCATTCTAATTTGGGGTATAAATATACAATGACGGAAGTCTCAGAGCACTGAGATCTCTGTTCTATTTCCTGAGCATATGTGGATCAAGGTGGGTGGGAGTATTTATGGCGTGTACTTAGAGAAGCAGGGGGTGTTCCAGGCCAAAAATAAATGGTCTTGATAAGGCACTACTGGTTTTTAAATCACTGGGCTTGAGTCTTTGGTTATCTTAGCTCCACCACTTTCCTACTTCAATCTACTCATTTTAGTGATTGTACTTCTGGAATATTGCTCCCATGCATCTTCGTTCCATTTCCACCCCTTGCTGTCTAGTTCAGCCTCCCTATTACCTCCCCCAGGCGGTTTTGCAGCAGCTTCCAGACTAGGTTCTCCGCCTTTTCACCTACTCCATTCAAGCTCTGATCCTATCAGTTCTCTGCTTCAAAACATGCATTGCTTCACCATGCCTGTCAAAATGAAATCCAAAGGTCTCATTTCGGCTCTGAAGACTTCTTATAATTATTCTCATAATCACGCCGGTTACTTTAATCTACCTACATTCTCCCCACAGTTTTAACCTTAAGGATGAGAGAAAATAGAACTAAAATTTATCTAAGACTTTTTTGGTGCTAAGCCAAAACTTAGCATTTCATACACTGCCTATATCATCTCATGTAATCCTCGCGTTGACCTTGTGAAGGCAGTATTATTTCATTGTACAGATGAGGAAACAAATGTATACAGGCAACAGGTTCTCCTTCAAATACCCTGAAGTTCTTGCTCTTCCCCTTGCCTTCTAACCTTTGTTAAGACTGCCCTTTGTCTGGTACTCCCTTTCTCCCATCTCTACGTATCTGTGCACCCTTCCAGAGCCCTATCCAGTGCCATCCCCAGCCCCTACTGAAAATTCTATTTCCCTTCAAATTAGAGTAGATGCCTCAGAGCCTCCATCTAACTGAGTTTATGTCTTATTTATGATACTGCTTTCTGCCTTGGCTATTATTTGCCTATACGTCTTGTCCCTTTTCCTGAAGTTTGAGATCTGAAGGGCAGGATTTCTATCCTGAAAACCTAATATAGGACAGCACGTGGTACCTAGTCCTAGTTGGGTGGATTGGTGAGTAGATAGGGGAATAGATGCATGAAAAATACATGTATTTCCCGACCTAATGTTTTACGGATCACTTGAATTTTCTGTTTCCCTGTATGCTTCCCAGGACCCCGAATGTGACATGGTGAACTCTATATAACATAATAAAACAGGCTCCATGATTTTGGTCACATAGTTTTCTTTGCCTAAAATGCCTTTATCCCACAAGGCCTTGTTTCTTTCCAGACCTGTCACAGAAGTGACACTGTTTCTGGGAAGCCCTTCCCAGTTCCTCTGGGAACTATTACTCCGTCCACCGTGCACCCACAGAACTTTGTGTGTAGTCCTTTCCTGTAATTTTCTTAGGCTTTTCCCCTAATATAAATGGAGTTGTAGATGTCAGTAATCACTAACATTAATCAGGCATGATGCTGGCCATGGGCTGTGCTAAGTGCGTCGTAGTCATCATGTTGCTTAACCCTTCCAAAACTCATATAAAGTAGATACTGTTATTACTTCAATTTTATAGATGGGTGATGGGGAAACCGAGCTTTGGGAAGTTTAGGCCACCTCCTTAAGGTCACACAACTAAGTATCAGAGACTCGAGAACCTGAATTCTTACCTACTATGCAGTGCTGCATCTGTTCCCTTTCCCTGTGTATCACGGTCACCTAACAGACTTCAACAAGTATTTGTTAAACACGTCAGTCGCTGGATGAGAGATGGTAGCTGTTCTCTGGATGTTTCTTGAGTAAATTAGTTCATGCAGGCAGTGCAGTAATGGCTTCTTATTCTTATTAACAGGCTTTGACCCTCTGGAGCATGAATGCCAAGCTGTTCGGTCCTGGGCTGTGTTAGCAGGCCCCTCAGAGGAAGTGCGATGGCCGCAGCAGCGGCTGCGTCTCACCTGAACCTGGATGCCCTCCGGGAAGTGCTGGAATGCCCCATCTGCATGGAGTCCTTCACAGAGGAGCAGCTGCGGCCCAAGCTCCTGCACTGTGGCCACACCATCTGCCGCCAGTGCCTGGAGAAGCTCCTGGCCAGTAGCATCAATGGTGTGCGCTGTCCCTTCTGCAGCAAGATTACCCGCATCACCAGCCTCACCCAGCTGACGGACAACCTGACCGTGCTGAAGATCATTGACACGGCGGGGCTCAGTGAGGCCGTGGGGCTGCTCATGTGCCGGTCCTGTGGGCGGCGGCTGCCCCGGCAGTTCTGCAGGAGCTGCGGCCTGGTGCTGTGTGAGCCCTGCCGGGAGGCTGACCACCAGCCCCCTGGCCACTGTACGCTCCCCGTCAAAGAGGCGGCCGAGGAGCGGCGCCACGACTTCGGAGAGAAGCTGGCCCGTCTGCGGGAGCTCATGGGGGAGCTGCAGCGGCGGAAGGTAGCCTTGGAAGGGGTCTCCAAGGACCTCCAGGCCAGGTATAAAGCAGTGCTCCAGGAGTACGGGCACGAGGAGCGCAGGGTCCAGGAAGAGCTGGCCCGCTCTCGGAAGTTCTTCACGGGCTCTCTGGCCGAGGTGGAGAAGTCCAACAGTCAGGTGGTGGAGGAGCAGAGTTACCTGCTTAACATTGCCGAGGTGCAGGCCGTGTCTCGCTGTGACTACTTCCTGGCCAAGATCAAGCAGGCGGACGTCGCGCTCCTGGAGGAGACCGCAGACGAGGAGGAGCCAGAGCTCACGGCCAGCCTGCCCCGCGAGCTTACCCTGCAGGACGTGGAGCTGCTTAAGGTCGGCCACGTCGGCCCCCTCCAAATCGGGCAGGCTGTTAAGAAGCCCCGGACCGTCAACATGGAAGACTCCTGGGCCATGGAGGCAGCAGCCTCTGCTGCCTCCACCTCTGTTACGTTCAGAGAGATGGACGTGAGCCCCGAGGAAGTGGTCGCCAGCCCGAGGGCCTCGCCTGCGAAGCAGCGGGGCTCCGAGCCAGCCGCCAACATCCAGCAGTGCCTCTTCCTCAAGAAGATGGGGGCCAAAGGCAGCACGCCAGGCATGTTCAACCTCCCGGTGAGTCTCTACGTGACCGGTCAGGGCGAGGTGCTGGTTGCCGACCGAGGCAACTACCGAATCCAAGTGTTCACTCGCAAAGGCTTTTTGAAGGAGATCCGCCGCAGCCCCAGTGGCATTGACAGCTTTGTGCTGAGCTTCCTTGGGGCTGATCTGCCCAACCTCACGCCTCTCTCAGTGGCCATGAACTGCCAGGGGCTGATTGGTGTGACTGACAGCTATGACAACTCCCTCAAGGTATACACCTTGGATGGCCACTGCGTGGCCTGTCACCGGAGCCAGCTGAGCAAACCCTGGGGCATCACAGCCCTTCCATCTGGCCAGTTCGTGGTAACTGATGTGGAAGGTGGAAAGCTCTGGTGCTTCACTGTTGACCGGGGGGCAGGGGTGGTCAAATACAGCTGCCTCTGTAGTGCTGTGCGGCCCAAGTTTGTCACCTGCGACGCTGAGGGCACCGTCTACTTCACGCAGGGCTTGGGCCTCAATCTGGAGAATCGGCAGAACGAGCACCACCTGGAGGGCGGCTTCTCCATTGGCTCTGTGGGCCCCGATGGGCAGCTGGGTCGCCAGATTAGCCACTTTTTCTCAGAGAATGAGGATTTCCGCTGCATTGCCGGCATGTGTGTGGATGCTCGTGGCGATCTCATTGTGGCCGATAGCAGTCGAAAGGAAATTCTCCACTTTCCCAAGGGCGGGGGCTATAGTGTGCTCATTCGAGAGGGGCTCACGTGTCCAGTGGGCATCGCCCTCACTCCTAAAGGGCAGCTGTTGGTCTTGGACTGTTGGGATCACTGCATCAAGATCTATAGCTACCATCTGAGAAGATACTCCACCCCTTAGGGGATAAAAGAGAACAGGTTCTTCTCCCCAGCCAGCTCCCTACCCAACCCCCACCCCCACCCCCACCCCCACCCTTATTCCTGGGTTATTGGTGGTATTGTAGAGTGCGCTTGGCCTAGGTCTTCATTCCCGCTGGCTAATCTTAGAATTTTAGAAGCTCTGTCTTTTTGTAGTTTTTTGTTTCTGTTTGTTTGTTTCTTTGCATTATTTTCTTCCTAAATTTAGAGCTTTAACATGCATTGCCCCAAATAAGACATATGATATGGGGTTAACTGAAGTTTGATTAGAATTTAGGCACTTCTGAGGCTTCAGTAGAGAGCCTCCTGCCCCTGTATTTGAAATTTGCCCTTATACTGAATCCCTGTTGATTTCCCTCTTTTGGCCTCGTTAACCCCGGTCCCATATTTCCCTCCTATTATAATGTGTTTCATCTGTGATACTTTCTCTTCAGCTCTGCTGCATTTAGTGTGCATGCTCCACCTTTCGTTTCAGACATCACAGCCCTGGGGCATGATGTCTCAGGTCTCTTCACCTTTACCAGAGTGAAAGCTCACTCATTTAGTGCCACCAAGAGACATACACAGTCCCTTTGGACCTCTCGGCTCTGGAGGTTTTGTGCCATCTTGGATTGGTCTCTAATTGCAGATGTGACAGAGGATGAATTGACCCTAGTTGGTTGGTATGGAAGACTTCAGCCTGGAAATTGCTCGCCTTTTATAGGAGCATATAGACTGGAATTATTTCAAAGCACAGAAAGATGGGAATAAACAAATACAAATGCTAATATAGTCAGTAAACACCCTTGGAGAGTCTCTAGAGTTCATCATTTTTCATATTACCTCTCTCCACTGACCTGTGCTAAGAGTTGTCTGCAGAATTGTACAACACAGGCCAGGGCCAGCAGAGTGGAGATGTGGGCACATCGCATTTTCATTACTAAGACAAAACTGTTGGGTCTTTATTCTGTATTTTCCTCAAGTGACTGCACAGTATTTGGTTTTGAGATTTATTTCCATTCCTCTATCAGAATTAAATAATTGATAACTGTTTCTTCATCGCTGGTGTTCATGTCTTTTAATTAAATATGGGATTTGGGAGATGGAGAGAGAGAAGTTGCATCACGCCGCTTTGCTTCCATATCTGACACTGCATTCTTTGAGAGCGTTAGGATCTACCCCAGCCCAAAATCAGCCTAAGGCACCATTATGTAAAAATGATCCAAATCTTACTCTCACCCACAGGTATACAGAATCAGCCCCCAAGGTTGATAGAGTCACCAGCGCTCTGTTAGGAAATGAGCTTCTACCATTTGCGTTATCCTTATAATTACAGTTCAAAAAGGGAAGAAGTCTTGTCTTTAAAAAGACCAAAACTGGATAAGGGGAATCGTGACAAGGCTTCTCGGGCTTTGTTTTTGCTAAGCAGCATATTTTGCTCGTAGATGCAGGGCCAAAGACCTATCACCCTGCTTTTCAAAGAAACAAAATTTGCTGAGCTGGGCTACTCAAAATTGTTTTTTGTTGTTTTTGTCTGTTTTTGTTTTTGTTTGTTGTTTGGTGGTCGCGTTGCTTTTTTGGCTTCTGTTGTAATAGCTGCCAAAGAATAGGAAAGGAAATAATTGGTAGGATGTTGAATTAGTTCCTCTTGTGCTTTTCACCTGGAGAAAGCCCCGTGTTCTGATTATGAAATTGCACCCAATTTCCAAAGATCGTAGAATTGAGAAGAAACTGATCCAATTAAAAGTGCATCACAAATGGCTCCAGTAGTTATCAGAGCCACTTTCTCTGTGATGGCACCTGGCAGTAGGAGGTCTGTCTTCGCTGTCAGTGGGGGGCTTGCTGAGGCAATAACAGTGGTCGAGGCCTCTGGCACAGGGTCTGCAGCACAGAAATGTACATTGTGGGCTGGCTTGACGTAAATGGGCCAGAAACCCTGTAGCTGCCGATGCTTTTGGAGGCAACTGCTATCACCAGTGCTGTTCAGCACTTAGGGCTTCCCGTTGCTGAACTATGCTCATGCCGTGGTCCTCAAGTATGGCAGGCACCTGCTGACTCCGAATGGGTGGGAAATGGACGCCTCCTGAATAGTTTTTTCTTTGATGTGAATATTTCAGGCTGTGCTTAGTCCAATCAGTTTTCAATTACCTACCGTGTTGACTCAATCACATACGTAGTACATCCCCAGGACACCGTTTTCCTCAATTATAGCAGTTTCTGTTTGTTGTTTGTTGTTTGTTTTTAAGCAACAGTGCCCTTAGTTGAGTAAAGTCTCACATGCCAGTCTGTCATGTCAAGTAGATCACCCCTGCTCTGGGTGAAGCAGGTTTGTGGGCCTGGAGAAGAGGCTTTATTTATCCCCTCATCTAACCTCCTGTTTATTCTTACAAAACTCTTGCGAATCTACAGAACACTTTCTGAAAACCATTGCTAATCTTCCATGTGGCCATGGACAAGCCATTTCACCTTTCCCCTTCTGGAAAATGATGGAAATGATTCTTCACAGGAAGGGTGTAAAATACGAGACAATGGATGCAAAACTACTTGGATGTAGTCCTTGGCGTACTCAACAGGTGACAGCTGTTCCTGTCTTCCCTGAGTGGCATGAGGTGATCCAACCACTCCAAACTATACTTTCCCTCTTTCCTATTTTATGGGTTCCTAATTGCCAGCCGCAACTTTTCTCAGGCATTTCCTCTCCTGGTCACCTGTTCCTTTCTATTATCACTCTCCCTATTTCATGTGTCTATTATTGTATAAATTGCTGTGAGCACATAGCATGGTCCCTAACAAAATATATCCTCAGTTATTTAATTGGCTGCTGTTTACTTGCTAATGATGATAGGTCTCCAGTAACCTTCATCTTCTTAACGTAGTAGCCCCCTCACGTTGGACAAAACGGTATTCTTAGGCAACAGATTACTTACAGGTTAGTTAAGTCCCTGCCTCCCTTTATCATTCTGAGTAATTAACTTAGAAATTAAGGTTTTAGAGCAACGATTCATTCAGTATTTCTTGAGTACCTACTGTGGGCCAGGCACTATGGAAAGTGTTCAGAAAAGAAAAAAAATAATAAATGATATTCATGTGTCTACTCTTTCAGAAATTGTTTCAGTCTTTCCTAAGATACTTGAAATCTAATGTTACATTGCCGTGGACTTCCTGAGAGGCCAGGGATAGGCACTGCCTGAATGATTGTAAGGGCCAGTCCCAATGTACACTCCAGCCAGAGACAGTCCGCAGAGGGACACTCCATTATTCCAGTCAGTAAGATAAACTTGGCTGGAGTCCTACAGTGTTCCTGTGGGTAAGGCAAGTAATGCTTAAGTAGTTGTACTTTTAATCTAGTGCTAATTAATGGCCTCTTAAAGGTAAAGTGTTACCCAGCTCTGTCGCAGGGAAGTAGAAGGCAGAGCTTGGTATGAAACTGGGGGCTCTGTCTTGCACCTGACTAGGCTGCTGATTTGTACTCAGGACGTACAGCCCCTCGAGGGATCTCAAAAACAAATTACAGATATGAAATAGCAGATGCCTGGATGAATTTTACAAGCAGGGCAGTGGTGAGGTACAAAGCTGCTTAGCAAAATACATACTTACACTCCAGACCTATGGCTATATCTTGTCAATATCATTAATATTCATGCTCTCCTGGCTAAGTCCGAAGTTAGTGAGGCAGCTCTGGGACTGCCAATGTATTCTAGTGGGAAAGTCACTGGACTTCGTCTAGGTCTGAATCACAGCTCTGCCCTTGACCTACTCAGGTGGCCTCGGGTGATCAACACACCTCTCCAACAGTTTCCCAGTCTGTAAAGAGGTTAGACTAGATCGTTGGTAAAATCCCTTTTAGCTCTACGATTTTAATTACTCTTTAACCAACTAGAATTGTTGCATTTTGCCTCATTGTTTTTGCCTAATTCTTGCTATAACTGTGTTTAATACATTAGAGTGGTAGAAAGAACCTCCACTTTGTAATAATCAGCTCCACTTTGGTCCAAGTCCTTACTCTGCCCCAACTACTGGAACTTACTAGGCTCTTGTCACTCTGCTGAACTATTGTTTCTTCATCTGGTGGAAGGCAAAGACAGTTTACGTTTTACAGCGCTTTTGTGAGAATTAAAAGATACAAATGGGATGGCATACGTAGAAGTACCTAATTCAGAAAGTGTGAGGTGCTCAGGGAACGTGACTTCCCGTCGTGCTGCACTGATGTGAAATTTTCAAGTTAACGTCGGGAGACTGCAGACCTGTGTTGGTGTTGCGGGTGGCACTGCTCAGCTTCTGAAGGAAAAGCCTACTGGAGGGAGAGAGGGATTCCTGGAGAGGTGGAGGCAAACACTCATAGTACTGTACCCCCCAAGGGAAGCTGCACGTCAAGCTTAAAGGCTAATTATTTGATGAAAGTAGTCAGGATGTCATCTTGACTGTTTTTGAGAGGTTAAATGGAGTCACAATTTTTATATACAGACATATATATGTATGTATTGTGTGCATGTGTGTGTATTTATTTCAAGACAGAAATATGCGTGTTTAGCTATTCTGCTAGATGGCTAGCATTAAAAGGATTTTTCCTCTGGGTCATTATTCATGAACTCAAGTAATTACAAAAATTAACATAAGCCATTAGAGTGCAATTGCTGGCTGCATCTTGGGCTCTCCTGGAAACAAAGGCTGGTTGTCACGGACACTGAACCTGTGGCCCTCCATCCCTTGCTGCCCATTCGGCCTTGGGTCGGGGAAGCAGCACTCTGAAAGTTCAGCACAGCCACGAGACTCCCCTGCTATAGCACAGAGCCAAACGTAGGCCCTCGGCATACCTCGTCTGTAGGACAGGGTCCCCCCTCCATCCTTGGTCCTTGGCTGGATACCATGGTGCTGGAGAAGGTCACCCCTTTTCCAAGACCCCTTGGCTATCTGAGGAGTCCCCTTGGGTCAACCCAGTAACTTTATAGATGGCATCACCAACCATCATATATGATCGAATTTTCTGGAAAGCTGCTGCTTTTCAGTCCTTCACTGGGATGTTCCTGATAACGAGACAGGACCTAAGAGGCAACACAACTGGCCAAACTTCATGCAGTCCCCTTTTCACTGGACGCCCTGGCCAACAGTCCACCCCATCTCCACATTCCTCTGTACTCTTGGGCCATTGCCAAAGATGTGTTCATCTGGTCCAGTCAGTGGGTGCAACAGTCCTCCATCTAGGATCTCTGGGACTCTCTTGTGTCACAGATACCCGAAACAAATCAAGATCACACATGTCTCTACACAAACTAAATTGATAACAAAAGTCCTCACTAAGACACTTTATCGCCTTCAGAGTTTCAGACATTATTGATAGTGACCAAAGCACTCATTTCATTTCTCAAAATACACAGCGTTGGGCTCTTATATAAGGCATTTAGTAGAATTTTCATTTCCCTTACCACCCTCACACTGCAGCCCGCATAGAGTGCCATAATGGCTTACTTACACATGTTCAAGTTCAATTAAATGAATCATAGCACATTTCAGTAACCAAACATCCAGGGTGAATTGTAATGATTCTGACTCCATATTTGATGCTTGGATTCTGACAGCATCCAAGCCCCGCTACTCCCCACTTCCCCATCAGCCCCTCATTTGGCAAACCCAGGTGCTCCCACTCTTGGTGCCAGAGGGAATTTTAAACAGTGGAGACATACCCCAACCCCCCTGCCCATTATATACTAGCCAGGCCAGTCTCTCCTTGTTTTCTCAAGCCACTTGGGACCTTCGGGAGAGCAGAAAGCCTCATTATGTGAGCGATTAGCCCTTTTATATCTTGATGTGTGGGTGGGAGCATCAGTTCTGTGGCCAAACCGCATGCATACCGGGTGGGAGTCCATCCCACTACTGCCCTGTGACGGCACACTTCAGAGTATGATAAATTAAGTTTTACGAATGTAGTTTATGAGCAACCACATGAATAAGACTGTGTTTCTGTGAAATGACAATATCTAAACTTGAGAATAAAAACCCTAACTGTCTCAGGCCCAAGGACCTGAAACTTGTTTGCAAGCCTGATGATTCTAGAGCAGGGTTAGAAATAAACTGTAAATATCGGCTCAGAGGGTGGAAAGGGAGCGGGCCTGCTTCGTATCTCCCCTGATCCTGGCTCAGGGCTGGATGCAGGAGAAGGAAGCTTGTGCCGACGGATGTGCTGGAAGAAACGTGTGATCCATACACAGATGGGCCATCCGCCCTGCACCTCCCGTAAAGGCTACTTAATTCTTAGCTAAATGAAAGGTACAAATGCTGAGGCCAAAGCCCTAGCAGGATGTATTCTTCTCTCCTGCTCTGGTATCGATGGCTGCACAGGCCCTTCTCCCTCCTCCATGAAATGGGAGACGTTAACGCCAGCCTACCTAACATGCACTATCCCACAGCATTTTACAGAAGGAAAAGCTGGCCAGAAACGAGAAGCATGCACAGCCCCTCTAAATGAAATAAAGCCGGTCTAAAGAAAACCTCAGAAACAATACTGGGCCCAGGGTTGGGGGGGGGGGGGAGGGTGGGGAAGGCTGCTCCCTGAGGAGACAAGTTGCAAAAGGGGAGCTGTGTCTTTATACAGGGAGCTCTGTCTCCTATGACGGTTACCAACCGGGTCCCAAACCTGCATTTTCGGTTTGTTTGTTTTTCCCCCTCATTACCAGTCTGGGGTATGTCCAGCTGCCCACTTTGTACTGCCAATCGGGATGTGTACTGTGGGCTGCTTTGCTGGATGAAGACCTCCCTGAGAACCCTCACGCTCACTGTCCTCAAACCTGAGCTCTGCTCTCCAACACCGGCTGACCTTCCTTTGCTCTACTTTAAGAAACCCTTCTGGGGCGCCTGGGTGGCTCAGTCGGTTGAGCGTCCGACTTCGGCTCAGGTCATGATCTCACACTCTGTGAGTTCGAGCCCCGCGTCGGGCTCTGTGCTGACAGCTCAGAGCCTGGAGTCTGCCTGTGTCTCCCTCTCTCTCTGCCCCTCCCCCGCTCATGCTCTGTCTCTGTCAAAAATAAAAATAAACATTAAAAAAAAAAAAAAGAAACCCTTCAGCGCCCCCATTTCTTACCCATTTATTTCTGTTTTCTCCAGCTTCACGACTACGAAATGTTAAGCTGCTATCATTTTTCTCCTGAAACAAGGCTACAACCTCCTAACTGATCTTCCCTGATGACTCTTATCCAGCATCCCATATACATGTCCTTCCATCCCAGGTCCAGCCCCACCCTGCACCAGCCAGAATCAATCGTTTTTTGAAATGCAAATTAATATGACACAAAAACCTTTAAACGACCTTGAACGGCTCCTACTAAAACGGGCGCATTTCTTAACATGGTCCACGCCTCTAGGGGGATTTGGCGTTTATCTTAGCTCCTCCCTAAGCAACCTGCTCCATACACTTTTTGTCTCGTATCTCAGGGCGGTTTCTGTGCACGCGTGTCTTGCTACCTGAAACTTCCCCTCTCCCTACCCACCTACGTGGGTACCTACCACCACGTTGCATTGTGATTTCCTCATTACCTATCTCTCTCCAAGTCTGGACTGAGCTCTGCGAAGGGAGAGCCACGTTGAATCTGGCGCCGCACTGGCACAGAGTAGACACTAAAACTGTTGCTGGGCAAAACCAGGGCAGGGGGTCGGCTTCGCTCATACGTTAATATAAACGAACACTTTGTATTGCATTTAGCCCCTGCTGGCTGTGCCCCCTTGTCCGCCTCCCACCAGCTGCCTCCCTAAATCACTGACAGTAGGTGGGACAGAAAACGGGACATAGTTGAAAGTGGGAGGCGTATTTACCTCCGATTTCATTTTCCTTGAAGAAGCTCCCCAACCAGACAATAATGAAAGGTTGTGTTTCCTTCTGGAAACTCAACCCAAACTGTGTCTTTGTGCAGAATCACCACCGGAAGAGAAGGCTCAAAAAGATACCTTCGACGTGTGGTATGTACATTATATATCTCAATAAAGCTGTTAGAAACAAAAAGGAGATACCTTTGGACAAAGGGTCTCTTAACACATCTTCTTGGAATGAGAAGGAAGAAAGAAAAGGGAGCTGGTTTGAGTCCTAACCCTGTCACTAGTTTATAGTTCCCTTTGAACAAGTTTTTCATTACCCATTTCATCATCTACAGTTAATAGATTTATTGAATTAAGGGTCTTTCCGGTTGTGAATTTCAGTGATTGTGGTGCCTCAGACTTCAGGGACTTCTTGGACCAAGATCTCTAAAAGAAGCCTTCCATCGGGCGCCCATGGAATGTGAGGAAACAGAAGGGCAGACCCCAAGAATCCTACAGAGGAACACTTGGGGTCTAGGGCTTGTGTGTCAGATGAAGACCAGCTCCAACCCAATGGATCAGCGGTCAAGTCAGTCTCTAAGACCTGGCTCGAAGCCTGCGCCCCGACCCAAAGCCAGGGTGTTGATAGAAAACAAGAATCTGGAACCAACTGACCGACATCATGCAGGCTAGAATCGTGCTGGTCTATCTGCCTCTATTTTTTCACTCTTCCGATGAAGTATGTCTACCTGTTTCAAGAGGAAGAGAAATGCCTCCCAGAGAGGACACTTTTTGGAGTGCCCACTGTGGTTAAGTAACAGCAAAACGTAAATGGTAAGAGGCCCTGAGCAAGAAAAGAAAGAAAGGGAAGAGCAGGTATTTCCACCAGCTATATGTCTCTGGATTATATACATCCCCCCTCCCACCCCAGCACCTCCTGAGTCTCAGTTTCCTAGGCAGGAAGACACCAGCTTCAGAGGGTTTGTTGTTAGGATTCACTGAGATCCTGTATGCGAGGTGCCCAGCATGCCTGCTGGCATATAGTGGTTCTCAGTACCTGGCATCTGTTCTTACAGGGATGAAGTAGGGCGTTGGGGCTCTAGAGTGACACAGTCCTGGGATAGAATCCTGCCTCTGCCTATTACCAGCCACGTGACCTTAAGCAGATGAGTTTTCTCATTTGGAAGATGGACATAATACTCTGGACCCTGCCGGCTTCTCATGAAGACAACCCAAGATCATGTGATTAACTGGCCCACAGTAGGAACTGCATACAAATCAGTCATCACTGCCCATTCCTCCGGCATCCCTTTCCCCAACGCACACAGCCCTACACATCCTTCTCGTGTATTATAAGCTCAGTGCCCAGCTGTGCAAACACTCCCCTGTGCCCCACTGCTGGGTTCCAGGCTGTGCTTTTTGATAATTTTGCTTCCCCCCCCCCACCCCAACCACCCCCAGGTTCAGGCAGGACTCAAATTCAAGCTGGCAGATCATCCAGTGAGAAACAGCCGTGACTTCAGGCTTATCTAGGCTTCTGTACTCAGGACTGGAAAGAGCTATACCATTAGGCTTTTTGTTTTGGGAAACTGATGGTAATAACAATCATCACTGACTCAACTGCGTCTCACAATAATAAATGATGACAATAACAGCTCGCATTTCCTGAGTATTTCTTATATGCCAGGTGCAGTGATTATCACTTTATAATCATTGTTTCTGCTAATTCTGCTAACAATACTGTGAAGCAGGCATCACTATACCCATCTTGAAGATACACTGAGACTCAGCAAATCAAAATGCCTTGCCCTAGTCACACATCTGGCAAACGGGGCAGAAGACTCACATACACCGGGTATGTATGTCAGTATTTGTTGAAAGGTACGCCTTTGATAAGGAGGGGGGAACAATGACTGATTTGAGTTCCTACAAGCCAACTCATCACACGACCTCATACCATCTTCATAATAACCTTGATGCTTTCCTAACTATTCCCCAGGTACCTCTGAAACTAGCCCCATGTGTTGACTCCATTGCAGGCATTTGGAGATACAGCCTCACCCTTGCGTGAGAGGACTCAGCTATGGACAGAGGCAATGGCAGTTTCTCTAACTACTTGGAAGACTGAGGAACGGAGACGTTCCAAGACCTAAAAAAGAAGCCAGTGGTGTCCCTAAAGAGCACCTGGAGAGATTCAGGCACTGTTGTTGCAAACTGGCCTGAGAGGACTCAGCATTCACCAGGCTTTCCCACACCCCAGATTCACGTCTTGTCCCCTGCAAATCCCTTCTCTACCACCCCAGTCTGGCAAATGCCCACACCCTCCCGGGCTCTGCTGGGACATCTCCTCCAGGAAAGTTCCCAGCCACCCTACGTGGTTAGGGGCCAGTCTCCCAGGCTTGCTTCCTTCACTCCTGACCCTACACACACACACACACACACACACACACACACACACACAGTGCACACACGCACATGCGCATGCTTTCCTTTGTTGCAGCATTTATCAAAAGGGTTGTAACTGTCTATCCACCTGTTAATCTTTCCTATTTGGCTGTGAGCTTCCTGAGAGCAGGGGGTGGGTCTCACTCGCCTTGCAGCCTCAGCACCTGATACAGAGCCTGGCATATCCCAGGAGCTGGACCCACTAGTGGACCCCCTAGTGTGGAAAGATGGAGGGGTGAGAAGGTATGAAGGAAGAACAGGAGAGATAGAGTGGCAGGAAACATACCCCGTGCCGTGATATCTGTGAGTGAGGCTGCTCTCAGGTTGATGGGTTCTATCTGCTGCTGCCAACCTGGGGAAGGCAAAAGCTTCCCTCCATGCACCAGGGTTCCTTCCAGACCATTCTGTTCTCACTAAGGGGCTGAAGGCAGAGAGAGAACAAAAGCCCCATATTCATCTCCAGGGAAATTCCACGTTCTTAGTGCAGAACTGCTGAGAGAGAAGGGTCCCTTCGGACAGCCCCGCTCCCTCAGTCCCTGTATCACCTTCCTGGGAATAGGCCTGTGATAGCAGAACAAGTGTGGTTTCGCCCCTGGCCGAATAGAATCAAGGGTAAAGCTTACAGCAGTATCCATCTTGTATTGTTGCCCTAGGGGGAAGGACAACAGGGGTGGTCTCCAGGGCTTCAGGGGAGGTGTATTTGTGTGTGCATGTACCCTAAAACAAGAAAATGTGCAGTCTGTCAACTGGTAACTCTGCCATCTCTGAGGATATGGGGGGCTTTGGCAAGCAGGAGACTTTGAATTTGCTCTGAGTTTCCAGGAGGGTGAAGAAAAAAAACAACAACGCTGTTAGCTGGTTATCACATTGCAACTATAGGTTCTAACAGATTGCATAAGCAGACCTCAACTTTCCCATCTGTAGAATGGGAACAGCCAGCCCAGATGAGAATAGAGAATGCCTTACACAAGAGTCATTGTTTCCTCCTTTCGTGCCCATGGTAGATGTCACTAAGTGACCACTGGATTCCTGTCACCAAGCCTGGTCCTGACCCAGGATCTCTTTCCGCGAGTGTTCCAGGCAGCTACTACCTTTTGATCAAAACCGGCGTATAAGGAGAAGCTCACCCTAGCTGGATGCCTGCCAAGGCCTCTTCCAGCTCTGACGTTTTAGGGTTTGGCTTTGTCTGGCAGTGCTGTGGCTAAGCTAAGACAGAGAATTAAGCTACCAGAGGGGTATTGGTGCACAGAGTACCTCCTCCCCCACCCAAGCTGAGGGCCTAAGTCTTTGCTTCCCTCAGTTCTTCCAGTGGAGGATAAGAGAAACAGAACAGGAGTGCAAACAGCTACCCTGGGTCTCATGCCAGCCAGCATCTAGAGAGTTCTCTGAGGCCGCCGTGCTATGCACACACAGGGTCTTCATGATTAAAGCAGCCTGGGTTCAAATCCCTGCTCTGCCACGCTCCCTGGTGTGAACTCCCTCAGGTCGCCTTACCCTTCTGAGCCTCAGTTTCCTCAAGCACGAAATGCAGATAGCAACGCCTCCCTTCCAGGCCTGTTGTGCGACGAGCACATCGGATGAAATAATGTACGTGAGAGGGCTCTGTGCGTTGCTCTGCGCCGAGCGCCGCGAAGGATTATTATTCTTGGTACGCACCAATAGGAAGAAGACTAGGGTGTTCCGTTCCAGATGGACTCAATCTAAAGCGGGGAACAAATGCTTTTTTTGGTAATTTCATCTGGTGGAAATGGCAGTCTCATGGGCCTATTTGTGTTTAATGAACCACATCCTGTACCGTCTTTTTGCAAGGCTCTGAGGAGAAAGAAGTGCGTTCCCTCCTCTGGCGTGCTGCAGACTAGCGAGTGAGTGTCCACCTCTCCCTTAACCTCCCCTGACCGCTCTACCCTCCCCTCTCCCTCAGAGCTAGATGCATCCTACAAGTAGCTGCGTCGAAGCCACGGTGCAAGGGGAAGGGAGAGGGGTCCTCAGCCACATCCCACCACCTGGCTGAGACCCTGGCATAGATGGATGTGGACAGGCTCCGATCCCTGACTCCTGCTGTAGTTAAGGAGCATGCGGCTGCGTGTGACTGAAAGGCAGACGGCCTGGGGCAGATGGGGCCCGAGGAAGGGGCAGTCGGCTGGGGACACAGCAGATCTGGGAGGGCCCTGAGGCCGTGCAGAAGAGTCTGGAAATTAACCTCAGGGCAAGGACACAGCACCCAGGAGTTTTCATTCCAGAAGTGGCATGAAGGAATGTCTGTTTTAGAAACATCCCATGGTGGTTGGTTTTATGTGAAATCTTGCCTGAGCCATGGGGTGTCCAGATATTTGGTCAAACACTATTCTAGCTGTGTCTGTGAAGGTGTCTTGGATGAGATAATCAGAAGACTAAAGCAGGCTGCCCTCCCTAATGTGGGTGGGCCTCATCTAATCAGTTGAAGGCCTGACTAGAACAAAAAGGCTGACCCTCCCGTGAGAAGGAACTCCTCCTGCCTGACTGTTTGAGCAGGAACGTCATTCTCTTCCTGCCTTTGGACTGAAACTGAAACATTGGTTCTTTTTGGGTCCCAAGCCCACCAGCTTTGGAATTAGAACTTATACTACCAGCTCTCCTGAATTTCCAGTCCGCTGAACAGATCTTGGATTGAAACTTAGCCTGCACAATAACATCAGTCACATGAGCCAATTCCTTATAATAAATCTGTGTGTGTGTGTGTGTGTGTGTGTGTGTGTGTGTATCAAATGTATCTTTTACATGAATGTTACATATCCATCCAACCAACCATCTTGTTGGTTCCATCTCTCTGGAGAGCCCTGACTGGTCCATGTCCTGAGGGCTGCTATGTGGTTTGGATTGATGGGGGACAGGAATGGATGCAGGGAGTCCAGGTAGGATGCCAATGCTAGCGTCCAGACAAGTCACGATGGCAACTTGTGACAGAGCGACCGCAGTGAGATGGAAAGAAAAGGGTAAATTCAAGACCCAACTGGGAATTAAAATGGATAACATTTGTAAAATGGGCGGGGGGAGGGAGAGGGAGATATTAAGAAGGACTCAGCAGGGGCGCCTGGGTGGCTCAATCAGTTAAGCGTCCGACGTCTCACAGTTTTTGAGTTCGAGCTCCACATCAGGCTCTGTGCGGACAGGTCAGGGCCTGGAGCCTGCTTCGGATTCTGTGTCTCCCTCTCTCTCTGCTCCTCCCCCTCTCACACTCTGTCTCTCTCTGCCTCTCAAAAATAAATAAATGTTAAAAAAAATTAAAAGAAGAAGAAGAAGAAGAAGAAGAAGAAGAAGAAGAAGAAGAAGAAGAAGAAGAAGGACTCAGCCTTCTGTCTCCCTTCCCAAGATCCAAACAGATCATGGCACGTTTTGCGAGAACACCGGAAAGTGCTAGGTTGTCTAGGGTGTGGGGGGCAGAGTTTGGGCGGGCAAGGGAGCTGGCATAACAGCAAATACCAGAGGAAAGCTTGGAGGCACAGGTGTGAAGTGGGAGTCATCAATTGTAGGGATGGTGACAGAGTCCCCACAGAGGGAAGGACAGTCCAAGAAGAGGGCCCAGGCCAGGGTCCTGTGCAGCCACACCAACTGGTTTGGCAGAGGAGGATGCAGCAGACAGAGAAAGGAGCCGGCAAGAAGGGAGGTGGCCAACAAGGAAGGTCTGGTGCCATGGAAGCAAACGCAGAAAGTGCCTCAAGCAGGAAGTGGTCAACTCTGTCAACTGCTAACACAAGGTCAAGCAAACGGGACCTGAAAACTGCCCCCGATGATTGAATCTACAGAGAAGTAAACCGGTCCCCAGGCAGGTCTCGGCTCTGAGAACGACTCCTTTCATGTCTGGTTGCTGTCTTTGAAGCAAGCTCCCTCAGGAAACTGAAAGCCCCAGAGAGTTCTCCAGCCCACATCAGCCCCTTGGCCACAACTGTCCTCACAAAAGGAGGTGACATTTGACTTTCTTTCCCTTCTCCTCCCCCCCACCTCAAACCCTGGGCTGCCTTTCAAACAGCCAAAACTCCTTTAAAGAGGAGTCTAGGAATGCCTCAGCTGACATTCAAAAGTGCATTGTAATTCAAATGGAAATGCAGAAATTCATTCCCTTGGACAGTCTTGGGAAATTATAATAGAGATAAAACATCTTTTAAAGGTGGCACCAGGCATTTATCTGTGAGGACATCTCTATACCATGGACTATCCCAATCTTAACTCAAGAGCAGTATAACCTTCACTGGAAAATGTCCTTTCACAGGGTCACAGAGTCTATAAACTTGGAAAAGTCATATTAATTGCATAAATTTTCTCTTCTACACTTTCTTGGTCTCTCCTTTGGGTATCTGTGTGTGTGTGTATCTTGGTTTGCCTTTGCCTATCTCTATTTTTTTCTGACTCCTCCTACCTCCTTCAGTTGGTCTCTCTCTGTCTCTCTCACACACGCATGTGCACATGCGCACGTACACACACACACACACACACACACACACACACACACACACACATGAACGCAGTTACCTGAGCAGACATGGCAACTATGGTGGGGAAGGAATGGGTTGGGTCAAGATGATAATTAGGTGCCCAGCTCAGTGCTAGATGAGTCCATCGATACGCTATGCTTTCATGGGAGCCTGTGTTCTGCATATGAGGAAACTGATCTAGAGAGTGAATCAATTTGCCCAAGAACACACAGCTGGTAAGAGGTAGAGCTTGCATTTGAACCAGAGTCCATCTGATTGCAAAACCTCTGCTTTATCTCCGAATGAGGAAGTCTTTATCCAAGGTAGCCAGGGGATAGATAACTTCATAGAGAGAGTTCTTAATCATGATAAAAGTCTCATGTATCAAGGTCACAGCTAAGCAGAATATGTGAATATCAAGTCAAGGAGTGAAATGGAGGCCCAATTGGGAGAAAGGTAGCTTTTTAAAATACACACATATCAAGACCACAGCAGTATTTAGTGAAAAGTGAGCTGAGGCAAGAGACTCAAAACTCCATATGGTCCTTGGGGCACCACCTGGGAGGAGAGGTGAAGGTCAAAGGAAACGGACAGGCTAAGCAGCTTCCACACTAAGCCTGCCTGGGCCTGGAGGGTCCAGCGATGATTTTGGCTACTCTGGTTGCCTTCTAAGGTCCAGCTCTTCCTGGCTTCTGACAGGCACCATCTAATTAGCCTGTTCGGTGCTCTAGTCCCCTCCAGACCGGTGAAATGCTGAGCAGACCCACTTGGTGGTAGAAAGCCCCACCTCTCTGCCTAGATCTTTCTAGTCCTGCTTGGCATACCCAGTCCCCTTCTGGAATCAGTGTCACAAGGTGGGTCTGTTACTTTAGCATCCACTTTGCCCTACTGCAGGGAGAGCAGTACATAGACCACCCCCTGCTGCTATCTGCATCACAGCAGATGTTGTTAACTGATCATAATGTTCTTGGCCAATGACTTCAATGAGCTCCATACAGTGGCCTAGACAAGCTACTCCCTAACGGATCAAAACTGGTACATGAAAGGAAAGGTATGGGCCATCACATGATAGTGACTGGGTTCTTTACCATGTGTCAGTCCCTCCCTCTTTCCAGCTATTTACCAGTGAATTAAAAAAAAAAAAGGTCTACAACAAAAATGGTAAAATGTTGAAAGTCTAAGACAGACTGTTGATGAACAACAGGGGACAGTGCCCACATCTTGTCTACTGCGGTGCCCCTAGCACCTGGTGTGAGGTCTGCCAAGAAGGGACATTTGGGTATTAGTGAATTAAAGAATTAATGCATGATAAATGTGACTTTTTTCTCCCTGTGGAATGCACACTTAGAAGCACTTAGGGGAATAAAATGAACCTCTCATGAGGATATTTTAATCAGGCACATTCACCCCAACCCCCTGGGCTTTCCAGTGATTTCCAGTGGCTGCTTTGTGTCACAGCAGGAGCCAGAGCCCCATGATTAGTAAATCTGGAAAGGCTGGGGCATTTATTTGTAATTTCTGGGGACACAAGATCTAGGGAACACTGTACTCAGGTTGGAATTCAAACACCATCTCATTCACTAACAAACTGTGTGGCCCTGACAAGCCCCTTTTCTTCTCTATGCTCCAGGTTCCCCTTCTTTAAGATAAGGGGTGAGTAGTATCCTTGCTTTCTCTGCCTCCGGGGGTACGTGGGAGAACCAGTGGAACCATACTCTGTGAAGTGCTCTACTCATGTCTGTGCTCAATACCCATGCCCTATTGGGTCTTTTTTCTTGACCTTCTCTTCCAGCCTTGGTCTTTCCAGCCAAGGACAAGCCATCATGTGGAGCTAACCATAGATTTCAAAGACTCCAGGAACCCCTCCACCCCTACACTCTCTGGTTGGAAGGATATTTGCAGGGATTGTCCTATTATGGTGATACAGGTGCGTCACAGGGGGAAGTAAGGGCTGAGTTTACACGTGAGCCAGGAGTTGTGGCCAGGACCAGAAATCCTCAGCGGACGCCCACACGTTTCGCTTTATTTTAAGCTACAGTTTTTCATGTGCTTACTCTATGCCAGACATCTTACCTGTATTATCTCATTTCATTTTCCCAACAGCCCCACAAGGGAATTACTATCTCTCATTTAACAAGTGGGGGCACCGAAACGTAGCAGTTACTTGCCTGAGGTTACCCAGCAGGAGGCTTGCAAGCCTGTCTGTCTGGCTTGGCCCCACACTAGCTCTCCTCTTTCCACAGCTCTGCCGCCAGAGTGATCAGCTTCCAAACCCAGATCCACCCTGACCTGCTTCCCAGGGAGCCCTTGTTTAGCAAGCGCCCATGACACAGAGCTGATGGCTGGGGAGAGAAAGGTTACCTGCTATCTCTGAGCCCAGAGTTCTTTCAATTCTTTGGGGTGTGGGGGGTGGAATCCCCGGCTTCTCAGCCTCCCACTCGCAAACATCACTCCCACATTTAAAAAATAAAACCATCGTGTTTAATGTGCCATCTAGATCACAGCAGGTGGACAGAGAGAGGAACGCACACGTTAGTGTTAAGGTGGCCTCAGCATATTCTTGTGCTCTTCTTAGGGGCAAGCCTGGATGATAGAAGAAGGAAAAGCGCCTCAGCACAGGCAGCCCAGAGAGAAAAACTACCACACCAAGAGTTCCCAGCAAGTCTGTGGCAAACCCGAAGACTCTGGAGTCTTAAAGGGGCCCTCAGATGCCCTTTCAGGCCTCCTCTCTGCCCCCAAACCATCTGACTTGCAACAGAGTCCATGCATTCACTGTATGAGGAGTGGGATTTTCTGGAGTGCAACAGTCCAAGGCCTGGAAGCAGCTGACGTGGCACTTAGCATGAGAGTGCTGTCCCAGGCCCCAAACGCGGGCCGAGGCGAGTTAGTTCGGCGGCCACAGTGAGCGAAGCTTTTTATAAACATAACCTAATTGTATTACTTCAAAGTCCTGAAGCTTATTGCCCTGCTTAATGATGTGTCACGTTATTTATAGGGGAGGACAACGAGACTTCTATTGATTTAATGCACTTCCTTAAAGACCGTCATTGTCACAGCCATAAAACAGAGCTATTCCCAGACAACTCAATTATGTCCCCCGCGTCTATAAACCACCCTGTGGCCCACACAGTTGTACACAGGAGGCAGGGAGAGGTGAGACCATGGTGGGGGTCTCAAGGCCCCAGGACAGAAGGAGAAGTTCTAGAGATGGCAAATGCAGGTGCAGCGGGGCACCATCCAGTCAGGGAGGAGGGGTGGCATGCAAAACCCTTGATGGGGAGCTTGAAGCACCCCACTTCGTCTTGGCCCACCCAGCGGAGCTCTGTGATGCTAAGCAAGCTTCCTCCTCCCTCTGGGCCTTAGTTTTCCCAACTGCAAACTTGGGTTGCTAAGCCCAGCGAGACGTGTAAGGTCCCTGGTGGCCCCCACGTTCTGCGGGTTTGAGGGTTACGGCTGATCTGGTTCTTGAGACAGAGCTGAGCCATGTGGCGACGGTGCAAGCACATGTTTAACATTGCTCCCCACCCTTTCCGTCCATCGTCCATCGAGAACTCTTCTTTCTCAGTTGATCGATGCTAACAGTAACGAACGCTAACAGGAAGCAATTCTCGCCCTGCTACTTATTAGCTGTGTATCTCTGGGCACTTGACTTGGCACAACTGAGACGCATTTTCTCCCCTGTGAAATGGGGATGTGAATACACAGGCCTGTTAACATACCTCATTCATGTATGCAATATGCCTGTCTTTCTCAAAATGCTGCTACACAAACTACTACCCTTTAATGTGGAAGGCAGACAAGAACAGCTAAAGTGCCCATTTCATAGGAAGGGAAAACTGAGGTGGGAAGGGAATGAAGTTCCCAAGGTGGGGTGGTGGAGACTGGTCTCCTGCATCTGATCTGGGGAGTTCCAACTCTGGTAACAGCTGAGGATTGAAGGGAGATAAGATCTGGTGACCCTCCCTGAGGACAGAAGGCCCTCCGTGGGACAGACTTGAAACTGTGCCCTCAGACACAAAGTGATGGCTGCCAGGCTTCCAAGCAGCCTGGAGAGAAGAAGGGGTCAAGGAGACACCACTCCCGCCCCTCTAACTCTCCCCCAACAGTTGTTTCAAGGGGAGAGAGCTGGGAACAAGGAGCCTGCTGGAGAAGACCAGAGTTCTGGAGTGCTGACCACCACCTTGCAGCCTCAGAAAATGCCTGAACTGGAAGAATCCTGAGATATCATCATACGGCCCCTTATAGGGTCAGTGGTGCAAGGAAGCCCAGAGAGGGGCGGGGACTGCCTAAGGGCACACAGCCTGTACAAGACAGAGCCAGGATTTAGCCTGTAGGAGCCTTACCTCCACACTCCACCCAGCTGCCAACTTCAGCAAGCATTTGCAGGCCTACCTTTCTGATACTGGAGCCACAGCTGCTGCTGGACCTTCTTGCTGGGGAAGTGAATGATACAGGTGAGCTCGGAGCCATAGAGGGCCTCTGCGATGTAGTGGGAGCCGTAGTGCTGGATGAAGGAGAGCAGCTCCTCCCGGCTGCTCTCCCTGGTCAGGATCTTGAGGACGTTGGTGAAGCCTGGACAGAGGAGGAGCAGGGGGAGGTGGTCAGATTTGGGAGGCCAGTGGCTGCCAAACTGTAAGTGGCAGGGGGCTCTTTCCAGCCAGGTTTGGTGCCTTATCCCTCACCACCGCATCAGCCTGCTGGCTGCACTGGTCTGAACATACGCAACAAGTTCCCTTTCGCTCACACGGCAAAGGTCGGTCCCTCTGGTGGACCCACAACTGAGAGGGGAACAACAGCAGAGTAAGGCCAAAAGCCTGGCGACCTAGATCACGGGACCTGAAAGTCATGATCAGGAAATCAAAGTTGATGTCTGTCCCGAGCAACTAATGTGTACCAAGCACACTGCTCACTGTTTCACCCACTTTGTCCAATTTAGTTTAGGCCCCAACAGGGCACCCCCCGCTGTGTACGTGAGCAAGTCAAATCTCAGACTATAAATCATTTCCTTGGTCTTCCGGCCAGAGGAGCTAGGATTCCCAGCCCCTTCTGCTCTCACTGCAAAGCATATGCACTTCCCGCGGCATCCAGTCACCCAGGGCTTGAACTCTCCATGGCTGGAGCCCCGGGGCTGCACTGGCCTAGGCTCAGCAGATACTCTGCGTGCTAAGATTTGATCCCTGGCTTAGCTTCCTATAACACTACTTTCCCTTCTGCCTCTGCCTTTGCCTTCCCAAGACAGTGGTATGTTCTCTCTCCTGACATGGCCAAGGGCTTCCTTTGCTGCTCTACTGTCCTTAGTCCTGTGCCAAAGAGACCTAGGTCCTCAGTGCCCAGCATGGTGCCTGCACAGCAATAACTCAGCAACTGCTGCCCCCCCCCCCCCCCCGCCCCACCTTCCCCCGGCAGGCAGGTCACCAAGCTGTGCTTCCAAGAGCCTTAAGTCCTGCGTGGGCTCCTTCCTGCTACTAGATGACCAGTCCAGTGACCTTACCTGGTATTCCAGGCCTCCAAGGGCATCTCCCATGAGCCACCTACATCAGGCTTTACATCCAGCCAAATCAGCCTTCTGATTTCTCCTAAGTGTGACCTGAGATCTCCACCATCCTTTCTTCACGTACATCCCCCGACACGCAACACCCATACACATTCACACCACCACCCACCTGGAATGGCCTCCCCACTTCTTCCCTATGTCCTCCCTGTGCAGGAAGTCGCCGTCACCCCCACCCTCCCAAGAAACCATTCACACAGTCCTGGCCAGCCGCACCTACACTCTGCACCGCCAGGGGGCGCCACCTTGACCGCAGAAGCTAGTCCACTCGTCTTTGAGTCTGGAAACGCGTCCTTCCCCACCCCCGCCCCACCCACCCCGGTACAGGGCACAGGTCCTGGGACAAGGCGGGGACACCAACCACCATTCTTCCAAGAGCAGTGGATTCTGTGCCGCATGAAAGTACAATGTAAAACAGCAAGCAAGCCCTTCTCCAACAGTAGAAATGAGCTGCAGTTTGCCAACACTTGATTTACAAGGGGTTCCCAGGAGCATCATTATTGATTAATTAAAGCTGATACACCTTTGTAGTTTTAACACAAACATCGCAGTCTCATTCACAAGTGCCGTGCAAGAGTGTGGGTGGTAGGGAAAACAGAAACATGCCTCAAAAGAATGGCTGTTTGATTAGGACAACCCCTCTCCATCAATCTGTTAACTCATACAACTGGGTAATTAATGCAGCAGTGTTAATGATGAGATCATTTCTCTTAAGTAATAAATAACAACACCATGGAGATGACCTGTGGCTCTTTATCCAGGCAGACAAAACTGTAATCAAATCCCTGCTCTGCTCCTGTTCGGCCACTTCCTAGTGTGACCTTGGGCAAGTTACTTAACCTCTCTGACCCTCAGTTTCCTCATCTGGAAAAAAAATGGGATAAATAATGCCTTCCTTGCAGGACTGATAGAAGTCCTAAGATAAAAAAAAAAAATCATTAGAAAGGACTTAGCCAACATCAGCAATAATCACTATTTGTACTTCCCAGATGGGAAAGTCCCCTGATTCCTAGACTAAAAGAGTTCCGTGTTGCTCGTGAACAAAGTGATATTGAAAAAGATAAGAAAAGATGTGGCAGTAAGTAGGAGACACAGGGACAATCATTCAGTGGCAGCGTTATGAGTAACAGCCGGGGTAGAAAACCCCATCCTTCCAGAAACTTTCATTCACTCTGAATTTTCCAGTTTTCCTTTTTTTTTTTTTAATTCCTTTATCAAACAAGAGTGCCAACAATGTGTTGATTCTCTGTTAGTTACAGAGAATACAATAGAGGATACCGGAAAGAACAGGGCCTACACCCTACCCACAGTTCTTGGGTCAGGGGAGAAGACAGACAAGACTCAGATATGCATCTAGCACTTGTTAGTGCTTTAATACAGGTGCTCACAGGGAATATCCGGAGTTACTCTGAGGGGAATGGAGAACACAGGAGGGGTCTTGCAGCACTGCACGATGTGTTCCCTGGGCCAGGAGATCCAGACAGAGGGAACAGCATGTGCAAAGGCACAGAGGCATGAAAGAACATGGCCCATTTTGAGAACTATAAATTGTGCCTCATCAACTGAAACACAGGGTTTGTGCAGGTAGAGCATGGGCAGTATATGTGCCCGTGTGTTGCAGGGGTATGTGTTATTGCTGTCTAGGAGTTGGACAGGAAAGGAAATCATCCAGGAGAGACCAGAGGAACCAGTGCCTCAGAAGAATTTATAATCCACAGGCCTGACATACACAGAACATAATTGTGACTTAGATTGTCATTTACCCCATCTCCCACTCACCCTTCCCCATACTGCTATGATACCCCTTCCTCCAGGAAGCCGCTCGGACTCCTCAGAGCAGACAGCTCCCTCCTCTGGGGCACTGCTGCCCCACTGTTGCATTGAACCGACTGAAACATAAGGGTCTCACTGTCTGTCTGCTTGTCTGCCCCCCCTCCCTGTGGGCTCCTTCATGGCAGGGAGGGCATGGCCTCATTCCCTCAGCATCCCCAGTGCCAGCCCAGGGCCTGGCACCCCCTAAGCCGTTGGGCACATGTGCTGAATTGCACCAAGCCGCCTGCCCCCTAAGCCCTTGGGCACATGTGCTGAATTGCACCAAGCCCCCTGGCTGCCTGAGAGGTGGTCCTCACCTGCCGAGAGGGTGATGGTGCTGAGCTTCACGCGGTACAGGTTGCTTCGGACCCGCCACTGCTGCACCATAGGGTAACCCATGGCCTCGTCATACCTGATGTCTCCTGGGGGACAGAATAAGAAGGGGAGGTCAGCACTTAGAGAACACTCACCAAAACCCCCAGCCTGCAGCCCTGCTGTGTAATGGCCCCTTCTAAATAGGCAGATGCTTGCCTTGACGTGCGGGCTCTCACTGGGGCCAACAGCTTTATCTGGATCTGCCTCCAGGCCTCTTCCTGGCCTCTGATCTCAACCCCAATCCTGCTTTTTCTCTGCCCAACAGCTTATAAGCAAGCAAAAGCAGATTTATGATTCCACGTAATCCTGCTGGCACCTTGCCATGGGAAATTAGACATCTCAGTGCCTCGGTTTCCCCACTGATACTATGGCTACCTATGCCGACCTTACTTCACAGATGCCTCGGGAGACTCAAATAAGATAACAGAAGTGGAGTCCTGTGGGAACCTGTCAATGCTGTACGCGCAGGCACAGGGTCAGTGACCACAGCCCGTCCTCTGCGTATCACCTATGGCTGCTTTCACAGGATGACAGCTGTTCTCAGCAGGTGCCACAGAGCTTCCTGTAGAGCCTAGCACATTCACTATCTGGCTCTTTCTGTTGGCTGACCCCTGTTTGGACCACTGTTTTCTAACATGGAAACATGGGGTGAACATCGGTATCACATAAGACACACATGCACATACATAAAGGCTCACATTTCAAGTAAGACCGAACTAAATGAAATTAAGCAAGATTTTAAAAACTCTGGGTAATTTCTGGGGCACTTGGGCGGCTCAGTCGGTGAAGAGACCGACTTTGGCTCAGGTCATGACCTCAAGGTTGGTGAGTTAGAGCCCCACATCGGGCTCTGTGCTGACAGCTCGGAGCCTGGAGCCTGCTTTGGATTCTGTGCCTCCCTCTATCTCTGCCCCTCCCCCACTCACACTCTGTCTGTCTCTAAAAACTAAGCATTAAAAAAAATTTTTTTTTAATCTGTGATAATTTCTTGGCACCTTGACTAGATTAACATGCATTCTAGAGCTCTAGGAAGGTAGCAGTGTGGGTACTGTACTACTTAAGGTAGCATTTTGCAAACTTTTTTGACCAAGGAATCCCATTTTCGTAGAGGGTTCACTGGAACTCATGTTCCATAGAATGCATTTTGGAAAACACAGGTATAGACAAAGAATAAACAAAGACAAAACCAGCACAGTGTTAGCAAATGGTTAACTCTAGGTGGTGGGTGTATAAAAGATTCTTGTATTCTGATTTATATCTATTTGCATTTTCTAAACTTTCTGCTCTTAGCACTGAAAACTCTCTTTTTTTTTAATCAGGAAAAAAATACATGGAAAAGAAATGCTAGTCACATCAGCAGTTAATATTATTGTTGTTATGTATCCTCTGCAAATGGCAGGCACATTTTCTGTCCTTTTCTCTTGTCCCCTGGTGAGGAGGCACTTAAAGAGATATCTGATACCAAGATTAAAATGAGAATCTCATTGGAACCAATGATTTCTTCCTGGACATTACTGCAGTATTAAAGTTGTCCATTACTGTCAACTTTTTTTTTTTTTTCCTCCTTAGCCTTTTCAGGAATAACATAATTTTTTTTCCGAAGCTTTCATTTTAAAGTAAAATATTCATGATCTCCAAATATATGTCTACTGGAGCGGGGTTGTTTTGTGATAAATATGTCCTCTCTGTTTATCTGCTCTGCCTGTCCTTCCTCTGGAGAGGCTGCGAAGAGAAGGAGAATGGGTGGGGGTGGGGGATGAAGGAGAGGCTGTGTTTTGAGTCAGGCAGGAGCAAACAGGCTGCACAGGAAGACTAGGCACCTGCATCCGGGTAGCCTCTGCCCCATCTGTTTGCGCCCGTCCTGATTCAGAACAGGCTTGGAGTGGGGACTGGCGACGGGGGCCCATCTTCAAGAGAGGGAGGCAAAGCAACTGAATGCAGGCTGTGGACACAGTTCATTCACTGGATGACATGGCGTCCAAAGGGAAAACAAATGCTACATCTTTTGATTATCATGAAACTTATAAAGCCATCATTTTTGCCTCTCCCCACATTGTTGGACCTCCCCATAGTCGTTATTATCGCTCTGCCCTTCACTTCCCTCCATCTCTGGTCCTTCCTGGAGTCCAGCCTGGAATATAAGCTCCTCTAGTGGAGTGTTAGCTTCTTGAGGTCAAGGAGATGTTTTTTTTTTTTTTAATGTTTATTTATTTATTTTGAGAGAGAGAGAGAGAGAGAGAGAGAGAGAGAGAGAATCCCAAGCAGACTCTGCGCTGTCAGCACAGAGCCTGATGCAGGGCTCCAACTCCCAAACCTGGAGATCATGACCTGAGTGGAAACAAGAGTCAGGTGCATAACCGACTAAGCCACCCAGGTACCCCAAGGCCATGGTCTTTATTATCTGCACTCCTGCAGAGCCAAGAACAGATTCTGGACCATAACAGGCTCTCTACAAACACTTATTTACTGGCTCACTTGCTCACTTGCATCCTATACCCAATCATAAGGGTATGGCTCATCCTTGGTCCTTACTCATCCTTGACCTCCATTTTATCTGACTCTATCCTAGATCCCCACCAAAAGATGGGCTTTTTCCTGGTAAGTTTTTTTTTTGTTGTTGTTAACTCTAGAAATATAACAGTTCCCTTATTAGGATGCCTCCAGAGATCCTCATGTCAAAACAAACAATCCTAATAATTTGTACCACTAATACAGAAGCACAATGCACCGAGCATTTTACACCTACAATCTCCAGTACTCACCACGGTGCTGAAGAATAGTTCTTACACCCCATATCTCAGAAGAAGAAACTGAGGCTCAGAGAGGGAAACGCCCAAGGACACACAGGTCAATGCCTGTGCTTTTCCATTAAAGAACAGCCCCTCCCCACAGACCATGGTGATGTCTGCTTTAAGGGGTGGTGAACTCCCTGTGACTGAGAGTATCCAAGAGGGATCATTACTCAGTGGAGATATTACAGATCTGATCTCTTCATTGGTAAGGAGGACTAGACGAGATGCCCCTGACAGTCTCGGTCAGCTCTGAAATCCTATGATCTTATGAAAATCTAAAATTAAGGAAGGCACAGCAGTTTTTAGACAGATTTTACAAAGCATTTTTAGATATATGATTTCATCTGATCTACATCTGGGCTCTTTTTGAAGTAGGACAGGTCAGGAAGGTGATGTAGGATAGTGGATATGGCATCAGCTTTGGAGTCAACACCCACTGGGCTTAAATCCTGACTCGACTGTGGACTAGTCATGTGGCCTTGGACCAGTTAAATGATTTCTCTAATCAGAAAGAAATCCTGTGCCTTGAAAGGGGACAATGACCCTTGCAGTGTTACAGAGATGAAGACGTGCACAGTGTATGGCCCCTGGAGACCTGAAGCACACATGACTTGGGTCCTCTGCTCCGTCCATGCCACTTTATTGGAAAGGCTGTGGAGGTTCCAAGGGCTTGCACGTGGTAGAGGGGGCTAGGAACCAAAGTTGGCCACACTGCGTGGTCTTCCTTGGGGGACAGTTTCCTTCTCAGTGAGAGGGTGCAATCACCTGTGAGGATGACCATTCTCTGCAGGCAGTGGTTGAGATCCCCAACCACTGTATCACAAAAGCAGAACCAGGGTCTGTACATATTAGGAAAGTCCCTCCAAAAAAGGTAGGAGAGGACCTGGGAGAAGATGAGGGGGAGCAGAAGGGCATCCTGGGTGGAACAGAAGATACAGAGTCCCAGGAGAGCCTGCAGAAGAGGGGGAGAAGGAGAGGGAGGGGTGGGGGTTGGGGAGCTGCAGAGCAGAGTGAATACGGCAGAAGACCCAGGGCGGTGGAACCTGGTTCTCATCCTGGTAGGCGTGCTCTGTGACCTTGGGCTGATCCCATCACCTCTCTGAGTCTAGATTCTTCATCTGTATAATGGGGAAAATAATACCCACCCCACAGGATGGCTCAGCACCCATATTCAAAATCAAGTTGTGTAACAAATGCTTTCAAGTGAGGGAGACTCCTGGTAGAGAGGGCCAGTGATGTTACTTTAGCACGATTTAAAAATAAACCTAGTGAAATAAGCTAGACGCAGAAAGACAAATACTGCACAATCTCGCTTTTATGTAGAATCTGAAAAAGCCGAACTCATAAAAGCAGAGAGTAGAATGGTTGAGGGTTAGGGGGAAATGGAGAGACACTGGTCAAAGGTACAAAGGTTCAGTTATGTGGGATGAATAAATTCTGTGGATCGAAGGCACAGCACGGTGCCTAGAGTTAGCATACTTGAAATTTGCTAAGAGAGTACGTCTTGGCCCAGATCAGAGGCTGGAGTCTCAGGGAATCCCCCTAGCTCTGCGCAGACCATAGCAGAAGCCTCCCCTCCCCTCCCCCCCCCCCAAATGGCAGATCCCTTTTGCACTCTGTCTCTCATGAAGGAGGAGGCCCGTCTTGGACGTGCTGAGGACTGACAGGCACCAGGACAGCAGGTGTGCGGTCAGAGTGGAGGGGAGGGGTGTGGCATGTGCGGCTTACCAGTGAGCAGCTGGAGGTCCGGGAGGGGCTCAGAGAGGACCCCCCGGCACTGCTCCTCCACCGGCAGTGGGATCACCAACAGCCCATCAGCCAGCTGAGGGAAGTCCTTGATGAAGTTGTTCTCCCTGTGGAGAGGAACAGAAAGACCGCCAGAATGAGAACGTGGAGGCTGCTGGGGGCTGTAGGGTAGGAGGGCCGGGCTCTTGTAGTCAGATCAGAGAGACTCTCAAGTGGGTGGCTGTCCTTGCCCTTCGCCTCTGGTTCTGAGTTCCGGCTCAGAGCACGCGGTGCTAATCACAGGCTCTAGACTCCTGCAGGCTAGGGCTCGAGTCCTGGTCCGCCATCCACTAGATGCACAATCCTGAGGAAGCTACTGTTCCACCCAGAACCTTAGTTTCCTTGCTATGAAGTGAGATCTCAGGGTTGTTGTAAACACTTAATGGGATAAAGCTGCCAATTGCTTAAGACACCGTCTGAAGCTCTACAAACTGTGTTATTTGGCTGCTAAACATCTCCTTGCATAAGCAATGACAGTGGTGAGCTAGAATGTGAGGGAACTGGGGACAGCCTGGAGTGCTTGGAGGAACAGGGGCAGGGCTGAGCTGGAAAAAGGAAGGCTGCAAAGAATGGGTGTGAGTGTGCTCAAGTGGAAGTGTCCTAAGGCATCTTTTGGATCACACGCCTCCTTTTACAGATGGGGAAACTGAGGCCTAGAGAAGGGGAGCGACTTGCTCCCAGACCCATCCCTCCCCACTCTCCCCACCCAATTCCAGGCTCATGCTCTTTCTCCTGCCCTGGTTTCATCAGATGCCTCTATTCCTTCCCTGCAGGGCCATTGCAGGGAACAGAAGACAGACCTTGGGGGACTGAACCCTGAACAGAGGTAGTCTTTTGGGCAGGCGGGGTACTAACAGTGCATCCCATGCGGGAGCCTTCAATCTTTCATGCAACAGACCTGCCTAACACTAGAACAGCCTGCCAAGCCAGGTGGTGAGCTTCCTGTTCTTGAGAGTGTGCAAGCAGGGAATCTGACAGCCACTTGGCACGGATGGTATTAAAATCTGACATTTGAGGTCCCTCCATATTCAGAAAAGCTCAGAATCTGAGACACTAATCACAATCTGGAGAGGAGAAGGAGGAGGAGGGAGAGGAGAAGAAGAAAAGGAGGAGGGTGTTTATCACTTCACTGTGCCCCCTGGAAAGGGCAACTTTGAAATGAAAATCAGGAAGAGGAAAACAAAGATAGGGATGCCAAGGCAATGCCTTTGAAGCCTCTATCTCTTGAGCAGTTCAAAAGCAGCTGTACAAACGTGGGGGCGGGGCTGGGTCACTTCCTGTCTGTACTCCCTGTCCCCGCTGCGCACCTCACCCTCGGCACCTGTGAAGCGCCCCCAACGATTCATTCATGTAGGGAACCCCTCCCCTGTATCTTGACCCCTGAGGAGTCCAGGGTAAGAGACGTTAGCCCCATTTTCAACATACTCAGCATTGCCAGTATCTTCGTCATCATCATCTCTCACAGTGTGTCCAATCCTCAGAATTTGCTAGGGTCTGGCTAAGTGCTTTGCATACATTTTATCACTTAACGTTCACAGCAACCCCACAAGACAGTTACGATTACATTCTTTTCCCAGATGATCAAAACACGGGGCGCAGAGTGAAGAGGTGGTGGGTGCTGGGGTTTGAACCCAGGTCTGTTGATTGCACACTTGGGAAAGTTGGCAGCTGGGCCTGGGTGTGTCTGCTGAGCACGTGTGTGCATGACAATGAGTTTCTAGGTCCACGCTGGTGCACTGAGGCATGCTATTTTGTGTGCCTGTGTGGGCGTACCCCTGTCTGTCTCGGGAGCTATACTTGTTTAAGTCTATGCGTGTGCCGTGATCGTGGCTTCCACCTAGGTGTTTGTGGTTGGCGTATGATCCGTTTGAAAGCCTGGGTGTGTGGAACAGCCATGCAAATAGAAAAAGAGGGACTTCTGGGGCGATGGGAGTGCCCCTAAAGGGGCACGTTAACACTCGCCAGGGTCTGAGGGCCTAAGTTTCCTTCTGTGTCCCTTGTGAGGTGGCCTGTGGTGATACAGATCTCCCCACAAAGATACGGCAGGGTGGAGGGTGTCTGCATGCCCAGGTCAGCTGAGCTCACACTCTGGGTGGAGCCCTGAGCTGGGCCGAGAGATTCAGAGAGATCGGATTCTCCCCCACTTTTCTAGATCTTCCCAGCCTAGTGGGGGAGACGACAAATGAGCCATGTGGTGCAGCCACTGGGGCCCAGTGATCAGGAATTCTGGGTGGGCTCGATGCTTCTGAGACCCATCTCCACGGGACCCAAGCACCTGTTTCGAGCGTAGGTATGGGCATGAGTGAGAAGATGCCAGTGGCTCTGGAGACTGGGCTCCAGTTCTGCCCACACCACACCACACCTCACTGCTTAACCTGGAGCAAACCGCTCAAACTTCAGATTTCCCATCTGTAAAGTGAGGGTCAGAAAAGCTGTTCGATCTGCCTTAATGAGAAACAGCAATAGACAATAAGAATAACCTTTTATTGAGCACCTACCACGCACCAGGCACGGTTCCAGGTACATTTATCTTCTCCCAACCCTATGAGGTCGGTGCTGTTAGGACCCTCACTTCAGAGGCTGAACAGATGAAGCACAACACAGTTGGAGGTCCCAGGTGGTCTGGCCCCAAGGCTCCCAGTCCTCACTACTGCTCAGGTGCAGGGAACTGTCAAAGCCAGCAGAGCAGTAGCGCCCCTGGGTACACTGAGCCCAGACAGGCCACGGCCAAGAGAAGGAGCGTGCTGCTCGTTACGACTTGACCGAACCAGCTGCTCTGGTCTCCACGTGACCTCACCCATCTTCACTGCATCGCCATGAGCTGGGTGCTCACTCAGCCAATGCAGAAGTAGAGGCTTTGAGGCATGAAGTACCTTCCAGAACTTACACAGAGTGCACTGGAGAAGAGGGATCTGAAAGCAAGCTTATGTTTTCTCACTTTACCATCCAGGGTCTCCATCTTCTCTGGCACTGCTTTTAGAGACAGAGACACAGACACCCTCTTCACTCCACATCCCTCTGCCTTCTGTGTAAGCCAGGCTTCACTCGGTGGGTAGATCTGACCCCACAGGGACAATGAAAGGCAGCCTCGGGATGGTGGGGTGGAGGTGGGGGGGGGGGCTCATATGCTCTGTGTTCCTAGAGGAAGGTTTTCTCCCGAAGCTTTGGGGAAGCAGGGAGGATGTTGAGGAAGCGCGTGAGGAAGAAGGGGAAGATGCAGGGGTGGGAGGTTGAAGGCCAGTGTGAAGGCTGGGAGGGAGGGAGGCAGGGGCGAAGCGGGGGATGGTAAGACCAAGGTCTGTCCCTCAGAAAGGGGCCCCTTTGCCGCTACTGCCTGGGGATGGCCACAGTCCTGCGTGGCCGTTGCCAGCAGAGGGCGCCCAGGGCTTTCACATCTCCTGGGCTCTCTCGGGAGGTACAAAAACTCAGATGGGAAGAGCAGGCGCCAGGAAGTTCCCCTGGGCCCAGAACCACAGACAGAACCCAGACGGCTGCTTCAGAATCCACCCACCTGCAAAAGGGACGCGGGAGGCCGGCGGGGTGCTGGTTAAATTCAATTGCCAGAAAGTGAATTCTGATTTTCATAGCTTGTGTGTACGTGTGTGTGTAGAAAAACAAAAACAAAAACAAAAACAAAAACAAAAACAAAAACAAAATTGCAAGGCAACTGATCCCAAAGATAGGAAGATGGGAAGGAGAATGAGTAATATTTATCGATCATATTTGTTGATCATCAGCTATGCCCTAAATAGTGTGTGTGCATGTGTGTGTGTGTTTGTGTGTGTGTGTGTGTGTGTGTGTGTGTGTGTGTGTGTGTGATTTTAACCGCATGAGACCTCTAGGAGACAAGTAGTATTACCCCCGTCTTGTAAATAAAGAAATGGGCCCTCAGGGAGGTTAAGGAACCTGTCCAACATGTCCACAGTTAGGAAGCTGGCAGGGGCCAAGACCACTTGTAGCCAACGGGGAGGTTCCCAGCTTAGTGCTTTGCACTTGGTAAACACCTGCCCAATGGATCAACCCAAAGCCCATGCTCTTGATCCCTGGTATAACCTGAGACCAGTCAGTTCTGCCCTTTTACCGCCAGAGTGGATGCTCTCTCGTGCCCACGGGTGCGTCTGTATGTGTACGTGAGTGGATGTCATGTTTCAAACTGGGACAGGGTCACAGTTTCTTTAGACAAGTATCTCCCCCAAAATATCCATGAATCAATCTCAGCTGATATTATATGAAAATACTTAATTAACTTTTTTTTAAGCTTTTTTAAAATTTATTTTGAGAGAGAGTGCTGAAGGGGCAAAGAAAGAGGGGGAGAGAGAGAATTTCAACCAGGCTCCTCACGGACAGTGCGGGACTCAAACTCGCCAACCGTGAGATCATGACCTGAGCGGAATCAAGAGTTGGTTGCTTAACTGACTAAGCTACCCAGGCACCCCTGGAAATGATTAATCAACTTTTAAAAATAGTAGATCCCGGGCTCTGGGCACTCAGGAGGGCCCTGGAGGTACGAGATCTCACTTGTTCCACATTTATTAGGGTCTTTCAAGTTGCAGGGACTGCTCTGCACTGCTCTGCACACCGGGGCCCAGCAGGAAACAGGGAGGTGCCTCCATTCACAAGGATCAGAGAGAATGCAAGGCATGTAGGAAGGTCTGAAAGGTCTTTGAAATCTAGCCTCTGCCTACCTCCTGCCTTATGTTTTGACCCCTGTCCCCTGGTCTGCTGTTCTCCACCTGCACTGACCGCCCTTAAGTTCCTCTTACAGGGCATACTCACCTCCTACAAAGGGCCCACTGGGGGTTTGCCCCCTCTCTGGAAAGGTCCCTGCCCCGTGCGCCTGGCTATCACCTGCTTATCATTCGGACTACACATTACTGCCAGGACAGTTCTCCTGTTATACTATCCCATAGTATCTTTCCTTCCATGAAGAGCTTCCCAACTCCTACCTGTAGATGTGCTCCCGGGGACCTTCCTTGAGACCTACCCTGCCTGTTAAACTGTGAGCTCCATGGGGGCCAAGACTACCCCTCTGCTACTACTGCCTCCCCAGTGCAAACCGCATACAAGGTGTGTACTCACTGAACACTGGATCAAAGGGATCTTGGGAATCTAAGTCTAAAACTCCAGCCTGTCCCCACGGAGCTTCAAACCCTACTTTCTTCCTCTTCCTAACTGCATGGCACCCTGGTTCCTCTGGAGCTCAGATAGGAGCCAGGGGCTCCAGCCCCACCCAGCTGCTGGGGACCAGATGGGAAACGGTGGTCTGTCTAAGCAGGGGTTGGTCAGACCTCCCACACTGGATGAACACATGTGTACGTGTGTGTATTCCCACTGGGGTGGGGATGCAGCAGGCGGGGTGGGCTGAAGGATGTCAACAGGAGGCAAGAGGCCAAGTTAAAAACCCACCTCCTCTTCCATGTAATCATCTCGATTTTCCCCAGATGCAATAAAACCTTCCTATCACTTTTTCCTCATGCATCGATCCCAGAAGTGGCCTTGGGGTCTGGTGGTGGAAAAGGCAAGGGCTCAGAAGTCCTGCAGACATGGATCCAAATGCTGGCTGTGTGACCTTGGGGGGAGTCACTTCCATTTTATGAGTCTTAGTGACCTCACCTGTAAAATGGAAGTAAGAGGTCTGACTTCCAGGGGCTGAGAGGAAGATTCACTTGTAAAGTGATCTTTAGTGATGATCCCATTTCCGGAACCCCACACTAGGTTCTGAATCTCTTCAAGAGCCTCAGAGCACCTGAGACAGTGACTACTCCTAGTAGAAGCCCCGTAAGCATCTGTTCAGTTGTGTGCAGAGGTGAGAGGCAGGCCTCTTCACCCACCATGCCACCTGCAAAGGACCTCTGACTCAAAGCTACAGAGTATTTCCGTGGAGTGTGCACCTTGTCTAGCTTCCCTCCCATCAGCCATGCTGACAAGAACAGCAAGCAGGGGAGGCTGGGCTCCTCCGCCACCCTCCCCAGCCTACCTGAGGTCTTCCCTCCCTCCTGCCCCAATTTAAGAATATGTGTGAGTGTTTTGGATACATTAATACACAGCCACCAGCATGCAAGAGCCGATCACCCCTCAGTTCTGGGGAAATTAGCATTTAAATTGAGGCATTTCAGGGAAGTAAATCATCCCAGAGCCAGCCAGCACTGTCTGCAGCTCTTCCTCAGTGGAGGGAAGGCGAGGAGCCGTGGCCTGCAAGCTGTTGAGTCTGCAGGGAGTGGCTCTCTCCACCATTTCTGGCTCTCCCCAGGCTGCCCAAGGCCTCCTAAAAGGGTGGCAGTCAACACCCAGCACCACTGAGGACATCTCACCTGGTTTAAACCATGCCGTATCCCTCACCTACGCCTAAACTGAGGCTTTCTGTCAAATGAGAGTGGTGTTTTGGCTGAGATGTGGTTTCCTGTGTGATCAACGAGCTGGGACATGTGCTCTCATCTTGGCTCTGTCACTGTCTAACTGGGGGGTCTGGGGAAGCCACTCCTCGCCTCTGGGTGGGTGAGCAGCTGGTAAAAATACTTGGGCTTCTGTGAAGTGTAGATTAAGAGGTATTAGGCTTGATTCTACAGGCACTCTGTATGTTCTGGAGTCACAGGGACCAGTGTTGAAAATGATGCTGACATCTGTCCATACCCAGCCTCCAACTCTGCTCTTCTTGGGGAGCAGTTAGAAACTTTGTTCTGTGATCTACTTCTTAACTATGGGTCTTTGTTTACATTCTCTGCTCAGGTGCTGCACTGAGTCATTCTTACATTCAACCTTTCATTCATTCATTCATTCATTCATTCAAATATTCAATGAATTTTCATTATTACATACCAGGCGTTGGAAATACAATGACAAAACAGACATTCTCTGTCCTTAAGCTCCCACATCCTAGGAGGAGACACATGTGTAAAATGCTTCTAGATAAGTGTGCAAGGTGAATAATGGTTTTGAAGAGGTTCAAGTGAAGTATTTTTCATTCCCCACAAATCATATTTGTCTATGGCACCCCGCCCGCTCAATCAAAAGCATTCATCCCTTAGGTAGAAGGGCAGATATCATCTAGACAAGAAAGGGGGTCATTGTCCAGCTTTGCATCTCAAAGATGACTTTGTAGTGTCTTGAGCTAGACAAGAGTTTCCAAAGCCAGCCTGTGCTAAAAGTGAAGGTCCCCTTATATATCAAAGCCAGGCCTGACCGACTCAAATCATAGTGTCTTATTTTAATATATAGATGGTGCAGGCTATGACCTCAGGGGAGTTCCCACTAGACAGGAAAAGGAAGGAGAAAACCCTTCTTTCTGCCATCAGTGCTGTGCTGGATTGCTGAGAAGAGAAGGCTAGGGGGGCCAGGAGCTCATACCCAAGGGTAGACAACCTCTTTCTGGTCTTTTGGAAGGCAGCACCGCCTCCCCATCTACCCCTGCCTCGAAGGCAGTGTCTACAAATGTTGAAGATACTAACAAGTGTTTGGGAAAAGTCCCAGGGCAGGTGAGCAGGGACACTGGGGCTTGCTGCTTCAGATCAGGGATTAGTCTGGGGAGCTGGGGAGCCCCTCTATCCAACGAGCCATGGAAGCTCCCATGAGAGGGCAGCAGGAGGTGAGCAAGAGACTGGAAGTCAGCCTCTGATTCCTGCACCTACAGGGCAGACATAATAAAGCTGACAAGACTTCCTGTCCTAACCCCCTGCTTGCATGGAGGCAGGGATGGGGAAGGGGACCTGAGATTAGAACAAAGGGGCTTCAGAGTGTGGGGACCTCATGACTCTGGACTGTGGCAGTGTATTCTGACAACATATCCTTCCTCAAAAGACTACCCAAGACCATCCACATCCTAACGGATGCCAGTGCAAGGGCACAGAGCCACGCTCAAGTAAGAAATCCAAATAGTGACTCCAAGCAAGGATCTAGTACACCATGCATCCTGAGGCCTCGTGGAGGTGGGGGAGACTGCTTGGTGACGAAAAGGCAGGGTTGGCTGGGGAGGAGTTCAACTTTGAACAGACTAAGTACTTCCTCTAAAGAGGATGTTCTGTATCCTTCATTGGTAACCTGAGATACTTTTTTTTTTGCTGTAAGTGAAATGGAAACTTGAGGAAAAGATTATTTCAGCTGTAGAAAATTAAGACTACACTGTTTTGCATAACTGACTTGTAGTGGGAAAAATGTTTAAATCTTCTATTGTTTAAAGAGACAGTTATAGGTTAGAGTTATAAAGTTTAAGATTCACAGCAGGGAGGTTCAGAGAACAAGGGGGTAGAGAGGAGGGGCACTTAACACAGAGTGGGCAAGGTGGGAAGGCTGCCTGGAGGAGGCGAGCCTTGACGGATTGGGAGGGGTCATCCAGGGAAAGAGCAAAGAATGAAAATGGGGTCCGGGCAGAAAGAATAGCATGTGCAGAAGTCTGAAGTGGTGTGTGTGTGTGTGTGTGTGTGTGTGTGTGTGTCTCAGAGAGAGAGAGAGAGAGAGAGAGAGAGAGAGAGAGAGAGAGAAGAGGTAAACACTCACATGGCACATTCTGGAAATTGAAAGAAGCCAAGATTCAAGATGTAAAAGCATTGACTAAAATGCAAAGACGGGCTGGAGAGGGGCACATAAACAGACCAGCTCTTACCAGTCTTCCAAGTGATGCTAAGAAACGCGGGCTTTATTTTATGTTTTATAATTTTTTACTGTTTACTGATTTTTGAGAGAGAGTGAGTGAGCGAGCAGGGGAGGGGCAGAGAGAGAGGGAGACACAGAATCAGAAGTAGACTCGAGGTTCCACTCTCTGAGCTGAGAGTCAGCACTGAACCCGATGTGGGACTCAAACTCACAAACCGTGAGATCATGACCTGAGCGGAAGTCAGATGCTTAATTAACCACCTGAGCCACCCAGGCACCCCAGGAATGCAGGCTTTATTCTGAGGGCAAGACGACCCACTGCAGGGGTTTCAGCAGGAGAGAAATACTTTCTGACCGGAGCTTTAGAAAGATAGCCTGGACACATGCTAGAGGGTGAGCTGAAAAAGGAACAAGGATGGAGGGAAGGAGTGTGTTAGTATGTTATGGGGTTTTGCAGCACCCCAGACAAGCACGGTGGAGGCGCCCTACGACAGGACACGGAGAAGACGCACTGCTTTGAAAGACACACAGCAAGTAGGACCTGCTGTTCCCTGTCACCAGCTGCACGCGGTGGGAGCAGAACGAGTCATGAGACGTGTCAGCAGTGCTGACTCCAGAACCCACGTCCACTTCTAGCTAAGCACCAGAGGCCCCAGACACCCCTGATTTTACCTGCTGTGGCCGGAGAGCAGACCAATGCCCATTGGGAAGTTCTTGCCTCCTTCCTGCCCCTACCAGCTGGCAGCCCATCCTCCATGAGATTCATCCTGTGAGATTCACAGGAAGACTGCCAGATCTCAGTAAAACCCCCAGCGTTTCGTGCGAGCCCAGCCACCTCCAGAGGGAGGCTCCCAGGATTGCCGTCTCTTCCTTGGCAGGATGCAGTTCATGACCCCCACCCTACGGGCTGTTTCACGGGTCATGGGCGCAAAGTTGCTTCCCTGGCTCTGCTGGGGCCCATGCGCGTGGGCCCATTCTTATCTCAGCTGATGCTTGGCACATTGATGAGAGAGGAGACAAAGGCAGGGCAGAGGAAGTGACTCATTTACTGGTTCCTGGGTTGGCAAGACCAGAACAGGCTACCCATCCACATTTTTGATTTCCAGCCCCAGAGCTGTTTCCTCTTGCATGTTCTGGAGGGTTCCTAAGAAAGGCCATGTTACCTGCCCTACCCCCTCGGACCTGTGGGCTCCTTGAAAGCAGGGGCTGCATTTGATTCTTCTTTGCAACGTCCCCTGAGCCCTCTTGGGAGCCTCCAGACAGACTTCATAGTGTTCTCTTCTCTAGAAGGCATCCCTGAGCCCCTTCATTGGAAGGGACATACTGCTTCCACAGCACTTGATTTTGACTCTGACCACAGCCTCTGGCAAGTATATGGTCGTTCTCTGCATGCCAGTTTCCCTTTCAAGGCTCTCTACTTCTCAGTTGCAGGGATCTGGGAATCTGGGGATCTGGGATCTGACAATCGTCTGGGCAACTGCCCTCTGAGCCTTCCTCACCTACACACCCTGCTTCCAGGGTGTGTACAGACACAACACAGGACGGCTGTGTGCTTGGGTTCAGGCCACCACCCCTCTCCCAGGGTCTGCTGTAACAGCCTGTTAATAATGCACTCTGCATTCAGCCTGGTCCCTCCAATTTGCCAACCATCCTGTGGCCGGAATGATTTTGTAAAATGACGGTTCTAACTCAGATGTATCACGGGCCCCGTGTCTTCGTGTATTAGTGTTCTGTTGCTGCCATAACCAACTGCCACCAATATAGTGGCTTAAACCAACATACACTTATTATATTTTTTTGTAGGTCAGATATCTGACATGGGTTTGTGGGCTTCAGGCAAGGTGTTGGCACGGCTGTATGCTTTCTGGAAGCTCCAGAGTAGGAACCGCTCCCTTGCCATTCCAGCTTTTTGAGACTGCCCGCATTCCTTGGTCCCGGGCCCTCTTCCACCACCATCAAAGCTAGCCAAGGCAAGGCAAGTCCTTCTGGAATCACATCCCTCTGGCCTCCTCTGTTACCTCCCACTCCCCTTTTAAGGAACCTTAGGATTACATCAGACCCACCTGGATAATCTAGGCAATAATCTCTTTATCTCCAGATCAGCGGCTTGATTTCCACCTGCACCCTAATCACCCTTTGCCATGGAAGGTAATTTATTCACAGGGTCTAGGGATTAAAATATGTACATCTGGAAGGCATTATTCTGCCTACTACGCTCCATTTCCACCCCCGGCAGGAGAGCTTTGCTGATGCCTCCCTTTCACTTGGGGGTTTGATGCCCCTTCTCTGGTTTCCACAGCACCTATCCTTCCCCTATCTTAGCACTTTCACACTGGACTATCGATCTTGGTCACTCACTGTCTCCCTTGCTGGACAAAGGGCACTTTATGGCAAGGACCACGTCTTTCTTACTCGCTGCCTACATCCAGCCTTGACACAGTGGCTGAAACACATTCTAGGGGCTCAATAAGTGATTATTCAGTGAATGAATGAATGAATGAATGGTCCTAGCTGAATGGAAATGTGGGAGAGACCACCCATCCAGCTGTGTTACTCCAATCTCCCCCTACCCTTTCATCCCTACATATCTAGTATCAGAATGACAAACATCATTTTTAAGCTAATATCTACTGATTCCTTGCAGTGTGCTAGCAATTATTCTAAGGGATCTGCACACATCTTGTTTCACACAGCAACCCTGGGAGGGAAGTACTCTTATTCTATTTGTTTGTTTGTTTTAAATAAAGGAACAGAAGAGTAAAGAGATTGATTAAAGTACAAGGGACTAGCAAGCTGGACGTGGAACAATTCAACTCCATGTTCTTAGAAACTATGCAAAAATAGGCTAGTAATGTTTAATCTTGCCCCAAAATGAAATGCTGAAACGTGCAAGCTGACTCACTGAAAATACCAGTGTTGGCTGAATGTGCCAGATGGATGCCCACATTGATAACAGTAACTGCTCTTTATTGAATGCATGTCATGTGCTAGGTCCTCGGCAAGACTTGTTTCTAACTTTTTTTTTTTTTGCCATAGACTGAATGTTGGTGTCCCGCCCCTTCAAATCCATATGTTGAAACCTAACCCCCAAAGTGAAGGTATTAGGAAGTGGGGCCTTTGGGAAGTAATCAGTTCATGAGGGTGGGCCCTTCATGAAAGGGGTTAGTGTCCTTGTAAGACAGACCCCAGAGAGCTCCTTGTCCCCTCCACCAAGTGAGGAAAGGTACCATCTAAGCACCAGGAAACAGTTCCTCAGCACACATGAATCTGCCACTGCCTTGATCTTGGACTTCCCAGCCTGCACAACTTAGAGAAATAAAACTTTTTGTTGGTTCCACCATGAAGTCGATGGTATTTTGTTAGAGCAGCCCCAACACTAAGCCCCAACAGCCCCAACACTAAGACACTTCTAACATCTTGCAAAGTCATTTTTTTTTTTAATTTTTTTTTCAACGTTTATTTATTTTTGGGACAGAGAGAGACAGAGCATGAACGGGGGAGGGGCAGAGAGAGAGGGAGACACAGAATCGGAAACAGGCTCCAGGCTCTGAGCCATCAGCCCAGAGCCCGACGCGGGGCTCGAACTCACGGACCACGAGATCGTGACCTGGCTGAAGTCGGACGCTTAACCGACTGCGCCACCCAGGCGCCCCGCAAAGTCATTATTATTATCTTGATGCTGGAGGTAAGGAGACTGGGTCTCAGTGAGGTGGGGTCACGTTCCCAGGCTCACCCTCCACTCTGCCACGCCCCTCTCCAACCATGTTCACACGGTCTTTCTCCTGCCTTGCCCTCATGCATACGAAGGTGTGCATGAACACACACACACACACACACACACACACACACACACACACACAATGTGAAGCCTGGCTTACACACTGCACATGCCTTCCCTCTCTAAATGCAAAACCATTTCTACCAGAGGCACCAAACTCACTTAAGCATTCCAGGCATGGCCGCTTCTAACTCCTGCCCTGGTAATTGCAATCCCTGAAATTGAAAGAAATCGCAGGCTAGAGAAACATTATCTTCTCTTCAGCCCCTGTGCCCTCCCCTTCCTCAGCACCAGGACTCCTCGTGGTGTCCTAACCCCAGGAGCAGGCCGGATTGCTGTCACTGGGGCCTCTGCAGCTGTTTCCAGAACATCCCCCTCCATTTCTCAAGGGAAGGAATCCAAGACCCTGCTACCCTGACATCCAATTTCAGAGCTGGGGTGGCGAAAGTTCGACATCACTAGGCCCGATCTCTGCATTTTTTTCTGACCCAGCACTGTCGTTATCTCTGCTTTTCAGATGCTATAATGAGATCTGAAGAGGAGAATTAGCCTCACCAAAACCTCCAGACAGAGACGTGGACCTAAACACAAATCTGCAGGGCCTGAGTGAACAAGCCCCTGGTCCTAGGTGGTGGCTGAGCCTGTGAGAGAGGGGTACGGCTCAGCCTAGATCCCCCTCTGCAGCCACAGCCCAAACTGCACGCTGAGATTTACCCCCCTCCATCCCGAAAGGGTCTATTGCTTATGTTATCACAGTCAAAGGCAGAAGCCACTATCCCTGTGCTGTTAAAAAACATTTCAATTGCAATTAGGATTTCATATTCCAGTGTTCAGGGCACTCTCTGCTCTCAGGGCACCATGATCCCCACACACCTCCACTCATGTCTGTCTCAAGGGTGTAGCTTAACAGCAGGCACAAAATACGTGTACTCAAGCACTTGCTGAGTGAGTCCAAGTGTTGGGACTACTGACTCTCCCTGAATCCTGGTGTGTGTGCTCACCATTCCTCAAGCACCCCCAGTCCTCTCCTGGACAGGGACCCAGTCCTGTGAAGCTGTTCCACCAACTTGCTTTAAACAAGTCACTTCTCAGCTCCGGGGGTGTCTTAAGCCCTGGGGTCATTTCTTTGACAAATACAGGCGTCCTCAAACGGCTCTGGCACAGAGGGCTAAGAAGAAGTTCCCGAGAGGAGGAGCCGTGTTCCCACGGGCACTCTGTATCTTCCTTCCCACCTCGGGAGCAGTCTCTACAGCCAGACCACCTGAATTTACAGCATGCTTCCAATTCCCATCCCCTACATGGCTCTGGTTAGACAGAACGTTGAACCTTTCCTGGGCCTCTGTTTGCTCATCAGGAAAATGGGAATAATAATCATCCTTAGCCTTACATACTTGTCATAAAGATTAAAAGAGTCCATAATGTGAACCACAGAAGAAGGACTGAAAATAGCAGGCTCTCGATAAATAGTAGCTATCGCCACTGCGGAGCACAGTTTTATTTAACATTCTCGAAAAGCCTGTCTTGATTAGGAATAAGAGAGATGCAAATTTTAGAGCTGGGATGGACCTCAAATTCTTTTCTTTTCCTCTTTCCAGGCAGCAGACACAGCTTGTCCAAGTCACATGATAGGACTATAATGAGAACCCAGGACAGGTGGCTACTAATTTGGAGTTCCTTTTTTTTCTATCATGGGATTCTTTTTTTTTTTTTTTTTTTTTTTTTTTTTCTGGCTGGTGGATTTGATTTTTCCCTAACCTCATACCCTATCCCTGACATCTGGAAGACATTTTTTTTTAATGTTTGTTTATTTTAAGAGAGAGAAAGAGACAGAGCATGAACGGGGGAGGGGCAGAGAGAGAGGGAGCCACAGAGTCCGAAGCAGGTTCCAGGCTCTGAGCTGTCAGCACAGAGCTCGATGCAGGGGTCGAACTCACAGACCATGAGATCATGACTCAAGCCGAAGTTGGACACTTATCCGACTGAGCCACCCAGACGTCCCCTCTAGGAGAGTTATTAATGCTAAAGGCAGTATTCCCAGCACCATATGTTGAACACATCTCTTCCTATCACATTATGCACTGAAATTGTTGTGGGTATGTCTTTCCCCCCACATTGGGAGCAGAGACCTACTATGTCTTCTACTTCTCCAGTTCCCAACAAAGAGTTAGGTACATAGAAGATTCTCAAAAATGTTTGTGAAATTGAATCTCCAGGAGGTTGGATTCCAAATTAAATTAAAAACACATTTCAAAACTCCTAACTTAGGAGTGCCTGGTTGGTTCAGTCAGTTAAGCTTCCAACTTTAGCTCAGGTCATGATCTCACGAGTTTGAGCTCTGAGTCTGGCTCTGTACTGACAATGCAAAGCCTGCTTGGGATTCTCTCTCTCCCTCTCTCACCCTGCCCCCCAAATAAATAAATAAACTTTAATAAAGAAAACTACCTAACTTAAAGCAACAAATAGGAAAAATCAAAGCCACATTTTAACTAACCTCACAGCATCAATACATTTGTAACTTTATCTGTAGTATTTAGAAAGAGAACCCTTTTCTTCTTTTGCTTTTTTTTTTTTTTTTGGTTGTTGTTGTTTTTCATTTCCTTTTCTTTTCTTTTCTTCCCCTCCTCTCTCCTCCTTTCTTCCTTTCTTTCTTTACTCCTTTCCCTTCCTTCCTTCCTTCCCCTCCCTCCCCTGCCCTTCTCTCCTTCCTTCCTTCCTTCCTTCCTTCCTTCCTTCCTTCCTTCCTTCCTTCCTTCCTTCCTTCCTTCCTTCTTTCCTTGTTAACACTTAAAACCAAGCCATGAGGTGCCTTTTAGCATCAGAACATGTGGTCTAGATACAGCTGGTTCTGGTGTGAATTTCTGGCAGGGGTCATATCTCTGAAAGTTTCTTTCTTCTTCACTTTTGCCTTTCTCCTTCTCCCTGGGGCACCTTGGAAGTCTTTCCATATAGCCACCTCTAATGAGCTCTGCAGAATGAGAAACCTGCTGCAATAGAAGAAAATCTAATAGCAATTGCTTTCTTGTTTGCTCCCTCTTCTCTTTCTCTCTCTTTTTTTATTAGTCATTAGCAATGGAGAAAGAAAACACCCAAAGGCAGTAGAAAGGCAGCAATATTTGCACATGCTTTCTGCAACAGTGAGCTGATGAGGAGCCCTGATCATCTCTCATATCCCTTCTTTTTTAATTCTCGCAGATCTGATATCAGTTGCAGTCAAATCCAGACCCCAGCTAGTGTGGAATTAGCTATTTTGCATCATAACCAAAGTGAAGTGTGGGTACTGTTGTAGGACAACTGGAAATGGCTTTAAGTGCTCCTTAAAAACCAATGGATGTCAAGACTTAAAAAGGGCCTAGGAAAACCAAAAGATCTAATTAACGAACACAATTTTTGGTTTTCAAGATCTGACACCAAAATGTAATTCAATTTAGTTTTCAAGAGCCTAGGTCTAGCTCATACCCTTGTTAGTTAGTGATCATGGTTGTCACATGGCCATGCTCAGCCTCAAATTTGTCTATAATACTCCCACCCCGCACATTGAGAATGGGTCTTCAACTCCACCTCTTACTGCATGTGTGATCCTGAACAAGTTATTTAATTTCAGGAGCCTCAGTTACCTCATTTGTAAAATGAGGATCCAAATACTACCTACTTTTATAGACTCAATTACGAGAAGAAAAAAAGGGGGTGAGGGATAAAAACAGCCTTGCATATATGTAACTGTATGGAAGTTTCCATTTATTTTCTAGAAAGAAGGGGCAGGTCTAAGTCTTGCCTCTGCCTTTCTGGATAAACGTGCCTCTGTCATTGGATAGATTTCAGGTTCCTCATTTGCATTAGGGACTAAATCACGGTACTGGTGATTCTAAGCTATTGTGGAACTAAATGAGATGACAAATACAGCATGACACCTGTCACATCATACTATGCATTCCATAATGTTCATTACTGTTATTATTACTATTAATAATAAGAATGTGAAGTGGGTTTTTAAAAAAATAATATATAGTGGGAAACCCCCGAAGAATCAAAAGTAACAGCAACAACAAAAAAAATTCCTGAAACTAGTAAGTGACTATGGCAAAATGACAGGATACAAGGTTAATATATGAAAGTCAAATTCTTTCCTATATGACAGCAATGAACAATGGAATTTGAAATTAAACACAAAATACCATTTAGAGCGGCATCCAAAAAAAAATGAAATCCTTAGGTCTAAATCTAACAAAATACACACAAGATCTATAAATGAGGAAAACTTCAAAACTGATGAAAGTAATAAAAAAAATCTAAAGAAATGGAAAGACATTCCACGTTCATTCTCATGTTGTTAAAATGTCAGTTCGTGCCAAGTTGATCTATAGATTCAACGCAATCCCAATCAAAATCCCACTAAGTTATTTTGTAGAGATCGACAAGCTAATTCTAAAGTTTATGTGGAAAGGCCAAAGACCCAAAACAGCCAACACAAACTGAAGGAGAGAAAACCAAGTCAGATAACTGGTATTACCTAGCTTTAGGCTTATTATAAAGCTACAGTAACCAAGGCAGTATGGTATTGGTGAAATAATAGACAAATAAGTTAGGAAACAGAACGGAGAGCCCAGAAATAGACCCACACAAATCTAGTCAACTAATCTTTGTTAAAAGAGCAGAAGCAATTCAACAGAGAAAGGATTGTCTTTTTTAAAATATGGTGCTGGAAAAATAGACATCCACATGCCGGAAAAAAGAAATCTAGACACAGGTCCTACACCTTTCACAAAAAAAATTAACCCCACACGAATCGTAGACCTAAATGCAAAGCCTGAAACTGTAAAACCTCTAGAAGACAACATAAGAGAAGATCTTGGTGATCTTGGGTTTGTTGATGCATTTTCACATACAACGCCAAAAGCACAATCCATTAAAGAAAAAAAAAAAAGATATGCTGGGCTTTATTAAAATTAAAAACTTCTGCTCTGTGAAAGACACTGTTAAGAAAATGAGAAGACAAGGCACAGATTGGGAGAAAATATTTGCAAAACACATATCTGATGAAAGACTTGCATCCGAATTATACAGAGAACACTTAAAATTCCACAATAAGAAAACAAACAACCAGATTTAAAAAGGGGCAAAAGAGCTGAGCAGACGTAGCACCAAAGAAGATATACAGATAGCAAAGAAGCATATGAATGCACGCACAACACATGTCATTCCGTAATTGCAAATTAAACAACAATGAGATACCACCACATAACTATTGGAACGATAACATCTAAAGCACTAACAACACCAAATGCTGGTGAGGATGTGGACCAGAAGGAAGAGTTCAGTGCGACTGGGAATGCAAAATGGTACAGCCACTTTGTCAGGTAATCTGGCAGTTTCTGGCAAAGCCAAGCATATCCTTACCACACAGTTCAGCAATTGGGCTCCTTGATACTTAACCCAAGTGAATGAAAAACATGTCTGTGCAAAACCCTGCCCGTGAACAGTCATAGTGACTTTACTCTTGCTTACCAAAACTTGGACGCAACCACGTTATCCTTCAGTAAGTGATCCGATAAAGGATTTGCGGTGCATCCATGAACGTGATAGTTTGTACCAACAACAATAAATGAGCTATCAAGCCACACAAAGACACAGAAGAACTTTAAATGCATACTGCTCCATGAAAGGAGCAAGTGTCAAAGGGCCACAGATTGTATGATTCCAACTCTATCACATTCTAGAAAAGGTAGAGCTATAAAGGCAGTGAAAAGATCAATGGCTACTAGGAGTTGGGGGAGAGAGATGGATGGATGAGAAGGTGGCACAGGGGTTCTTTAGGACAGTGAAACTGTGTCACACTGTAATGGTGGATATATGATGTCATGCAAAACCCATAGAATGTACAACACAAAGTATACTATGGACTGTAATTAATAATATTGTATCAATAGTGGCTCACCAATTGTGACAAATACACCCCACTCATATAAGATGTTAATGATAGGAGGATCTGTATGGTAGGGGGTACTGAGGGCAATGGAAACTCTGTACTTTACACTTCATTTTTCTGCAAATCTAAAACTACTCTAAAATATCCTATTAATGTGGCGCTTGGGTGGCTCAGTTGGTTAAGTGGCTGACTTCAGGTTAGGTTCTTGTGGTCCATGGGTTCGAGCCCCACATCAGGCTCTGTGCTGACAGCTCAGAGCCTGGAGCCTGCTTCAGATTCTATGTCTCCCTCTCTCTCTGCCTCTCCCCCACCTGCACTCCGTCTCTCTCAGAAATAAATAGACATTAAAAAATTAGAACATCCTATTAATTAAAATAATAATAATAATATGCAGAGGCAAGACAGGTGTTCCATTAAACTTTATTGGTGTAGGGGCTCCCTCCTATTTTTGTAGATAATATTTAACCGGAAAATAGTCACATCCATTTATCTATATATTGTCTATGGTTGCTTTCTTATTAGGATAGCACAGTTGAGTCACTGTGGTAGAGTCTGTATGGCTAACAAAGCAGAAAGTACTTGCTATCTGGCCCTGTACCGAAAATTTTGCTGACTCCTGTTTAGAGTATAGACTTTTGGGCTGAGAAGTACATTGAGAGGTTGTTCAGTTCAATTACCTAATAAATTCTGGAAACCTTACTACCACAACATCCCAGGAGGAGCGGCTACCTTGTCTAACCTCTCCAGCTGGTATGAACTTCTGCACATTAATCTTAACATTAGAAACCAGCCTCTTTTCCTCTCTCTGCTATTCCTCCGATTCACCAAGTACACTCTTTCTGATCTAGATAGATCTCCTCTATGATATCAGAGGAGAACCTGGGCATACACACATCACTCACAGCCTTCTTCATGAACCACACCCTTTCATACCCGTGCCCCCAGACCCTACTTCTGATTTTTGGTTTCAATGCCAGAACAAGGTACCCCAGCTATGGCCCTGGCTCCTTTTAAATTGAAAAGGAAGTTGACCCTTGAAAAAGGCAGGGGTTAGAGGTGCCAACCCCCGTGTAGTTGAAAATCTGCGTATAACTTTTAACTCTCCCAAAACTTTACTACAAATAGCCGAGTGTTGATCAGAAGGCTTACTGATAATAGTAAATTAATACATACTTCGTATGTTCTCCGTATTATATACTGTATTCTTACAATAGACTAAGCTAGAGAAAAGAAAATGTTATTAAGAAAATCATAAGGAAGAGAAAATACATTTACAGTGCTGTGCTGTATTTACTGGGGGAAAAACCCCATATAAGTGGACCCATGTGGTTCAAACCCATGTTGTTCAAGGCTCCACTGTAGACAAAATTATGGACCTCAGAGATGTCCAGGTCTTTATTCCTGGAACCTGTGAACATTACCTTATGTCATGGACTGAATTGGGTCCAATTCATATATTGAATTCTTCACAGTATCTCCCAGTATCTCAGAGTATGTATGTATTTGAGGATAAGATCTTGAAAGAAGTGATTAAGTTAAAATGCGGCCTTGAGGGTGAGTCCTAATCCAATCTGACTGGTGTTCTTGTAAGAGGAAAATCATGGACATGCGGAGACACCAAGGATGCTTGTGAAAGACCATGTGGGGACACAGTGAGGAGGCGGCCATTTGCCAGGCAAGGGGAGAGGCCCTCAAAGAAACAAACCTGCTGACACCTTGTTCTTAGCTTCTAGCCTCCAGAACTGTAAGGAAATGACTATCTACCGTTTAAACCACCCAGTCTCTGATATTGTGCAGCCCAAGCAAACGAATACACCTTATGTAGCCAAAGGGACCTTTCAGAGCAACAGCTCCTAGTCGGACCTGTCCATCCACATTAAATTAAAGATTCTAAAATGATGGGCCCTACTGCATCACGCATGTCCCCCATAAGGAGGAAACAAGGATGTGCCCACATAAGGGTCAGAAGGTGATATGAAGATAGGAAAAGGGATTGCAGTGATGTGGCCACAGGCCAAGGAACACCAACATATAGAAGAGAACGCGCCAGATTCTCCCCAGAAGCTTCTAGAAAGAACTCCTCCTAATACCTTGATTTAAGCCCCATCAAACTCAGTTTGGACTTCTGGTCTGCAGAAGGGGAAGAGAAGTGTATGCTGTTTTAACCACAAAGTTTGTGGGCATTTCTTACAGCAGTCATACGAAACGGATACATGTACTTTCTCAGATAAATACCATTTTTGGTTTAGCGTGGTCTCCAGACCCTTCTTCTCCATGGCCTCAGCTCTTAAGCTGGAGCCAGAGGGCCACCCAACCAATTCCCTGTCCAAGTATTTCTGGGGACTCTGAGGAGTTCAACATTAGCCAGGACTGTGTTTGAATCCCCACTCCAAGAAGTGTTAGTCTCTGTGATCTTAGGCATAGTACTGAACCGTTTAAGCCTCGATTTCAATCAGTGAATGAGGATCAAACTATCAACCCTCTAGGGTTGTTGCAAAACTGTTAAATGATATAGGTAAAATTTTCTGGAATAAAGTACCTTTTTAATGTTCTCAATAAGTAATTATGACAATTGCTATCCTTATCGGTGTTAGACTCTCCACGAATTCTCAGTCTGCCTGAGTTTCTCTTCTCAAAGCTGATAACAGACTTTGTAAACAGACTTTGTAAGCCATGGCTCAGCTCTGGTACCAATTCAGTGAGTTTGTACCAGCCACTCCCTCTCTCATTCACTGGTGACCCTGACCAGTGAGTATCTGTGAGGCGCTTAGAAACAGGAAGGCATGATCGTCAATGACTACAGTTCTGTTATTTGGCACGTACGAGAGGCCGAGTGGCTTTACTTCAGAGAAGCTAAGTGACTTGCCCAAGGTCACACAGCTAAATAAATGACCACCTTGGGATTTAAGTGCAGGTTTCCAAAGTGCTATCCACTATGCCACACTGTGTCTCACCTACTACACCTGTCTCTCCAAATTCTAAACCTCAAAACACCAGGCTCCCACCTACAGCACTTCCTGAACTGGGCACAGGCATTTCCTGTTCCTAAGGCCAGACTCTGTCCTTTCGTCTTCTGGGAAGTTCCTTCCCCAGGGCAGCTCCTGGTGAGGAGACAGATGGGAGGGCCCCTCGCAGGTGGTGGGAAGCCCTGAGTCTCTGTGCCCTTGTGCTGGAGAAGGTGGTGACATACCTAATCGTCCTCCCTCCTCCCAGGGAACTAGGAAACCAGCGCTTACCCAGAGCGCCTTCCCACTCTGTCAGCAATCCAGACCATATGGTTAATTAGCTAAAATTTGCGACCGCATCTGTGATGCTATTTCTCTTTTTGGCATGTGTGAACTTAATTACTGAAGCCATGGGAAGCTCCTGGCCCACCGGGAGTGTGGTGGGCACGAGGGTCACAGAGAATGCCCATGGCTTAGAGATGGGATGTGTGGGTGCTCGAGGGTCTGAGACACAGAGAACAGAGAGGGCCATTCGATCAGCTGAGGATGGGGGTTTTATGTGGTTGCAATGAGGCTGGGACACAATGTCACCAGGCCCCATCTGTGCGTGTTGGCAAGCATCCGCAAAAAAAGGCCAACCTCCTTGCACAGTGGAGCATAGGGTTCACTCACTGGTCACCCGTTGTTCTTTAGTTCTGTCCTCAGTTACTGCACAAAACATCTATCTCCCTGGAACATGGGGATGGGGCCTATGACATAGAAGGTGTCCAATAAAGAAGGCTGATTGGTCCAATAAATGAATGTACCCTTCTTTGCCTTTGTTTCCTCATCTGTAGAATGGGTCTTAAAAGTTAAAGTTGACCATTCTGTTAGGATTAAATGAAATAAAATACAAGTGGTAGCTAGCACAATGCCTGACATAATAATAGGTGTTCAGTAATAACTCACTGAATGAATGAATGGATAGCAGAATCAATGAGCCACCCAATGTCAGCCCTGGGAGAAGCCGGAGGGATCAGAATCCAGTCCGATCCTCCCACTGTGCCTCATTTGTCTCATCTGCAAAATGGGTACAATACACTCACCTCCCTGATTAGGTTACTTAAGGCTTAAAAGAAATAACAGTAATGCAGACCTTCTAGAAGGGTGCCTGAAATGTGGTAAGCATTCAGCAAACACTGTTGCTGGGGTTGTGGATGATAGTGAAATGGGGGAAGCTTACTGCGAGCAGAGAAAGGGCTCTGCCCAGGCAACAGCAGCCTGTGGTATATCCTGGACCCTCCTCTCAGCGTGGGCCAACACCATGCTCCAGGGCTCACAGGATAGATGTGTGCCAGCTCTGAGGGGTCACTTGTATAAGAAGGGAAACAGAGCTCCCCACGACCCCTCCTCTGGCGAACACTCAAACTAAGAAGTAAGTCAGAGCCCAGAGATGATCTGACCAATGTTGACATTGTCCCCCCCTTGTACCCCCCTTCGTGGGGACTCCTGGGGCTCCCACATATGATTTTGCAGATGGTGCCGTTGGTAAGAGGGCACAAAGAGAGTAAAATCCAGCCCTGCTCAGCAAGCCACATGCAATGCCCGTGAAGGGTGTGTCTTCTCCGAGATGGCTATTTTTTTCCGATTCATACACACGTGGTGTATCGGCCGCTGTGGCCTTGGAGCCTTCTCTGGGGTCAACGGGCAGCTTGGGGGCTGGTGAACTGGAAGCCTCAGAACTTGGGGGCAGATGTTCATAAGAGCAGGGCCAGTGTGTGTCTTACTCATCTAGCTCTAGTGCCTAATACTAGTGGACACTCAAGCAAATACCTGTGGAAGAAATGAGCCATTGTATTCTTACTACCAATCAGAGACCCTACTGTGTGCTATGAATTCAGCGCATGCTGAATAAATGTGTGACTGAACTAGCAGGAGAAGAAGTGTGTTCAGGAAAAGCAGTGATTTCCTCAACTTTCAGCACGATATAGTAATAGGAGTTAATTTATTGAACAGTGACTGTGTCTGGGCATAATATAAAGAGCAATATATGTATTGTCTCCTCAAGTCTCACAAAGGCCTTAGAGGAGGGCACTAGGCTTGCATGCAATGTACAAATGAATGCACTGAGGCTCATGAAGGCTGAGGGATTTGCCAGTGGTCACAGGGCTCCCAAGGAGCAATGTGGACATTAAAAGTGGGGCGCCTGGGTGGCTCAGTCAGTTGGGTGTCCGACTTTGCCTCAGGTCATGATCTCATAGTCCATGAGTTCGAGCCCCATGTCAGGCTCTGTGCTGACACCTTGGAGCCTGGAGCTTGCTTCAAATTCTGTCTCCCTCTCTTTCTACCCCTCCCCCACCCACCCCCCCTCAAATATAAATAAAGATTTTAAAAAAGAAGCGTTTCATTGCCTCCAGTGGTGTTTCATTGCCTCCATTTTTTTTTTTTGTAGGTTCTGGAGCCTTCCTACAATCCCCACTCTTTGCTGGAGACCTGGGGTCCCTCAGTCTGGCCCAGCCCTGACCCAACAGACTGTGGTATTCGTGTCTGACTGTGCCCCAGCATCCCCTCTCTGCCTGGGACCGGGACCCTTCACAGCATCACTTGTGAGCAAATGTTGGATGAAAGAATGAATAAATGAATGAATGTGTGAGGGGCGGCATGAGGGCAGCCCACGGGATGTGTGATTTCCCTCATCGTGGCAGCAAATTTCCACTCACATCTTAGAAGCCTGGTTGGTACACCTGCTTTGGCTTCTGGGGGGCATCAGGTAAACATATTCCTTCATTCATTCATTCATTCATTCATTCACTCAATGGCCACCAGTGCCCTTTTAACCACCATGCTCTTCTCCTAAGCTCATGCATGAGATATCAGGAAACCTACCACTCCCTCTGTCTGTTATACTATTTCCCTCCACTCGCTCACACCATCACTTTATTCAGTTCTGTGCTTTATTGTGTCACCTCCTCTGAGAAGTCTGCCATGACCACACTGGATAGAGCAAAACTTTCCAATTCCTTACCCTGCTTTATTCTTCTTCATGTTCCCTACTGCCACCAGAAATGCATGTTGATTTTCTCTTGGTTGTCTTCATATCCCCATCCTTTCCCAGACGGTTAGCTCTATGAGGGCAAGGACCTTATCTCTCTTGTTAACTGCTATTTTACCAATATTTAGAACAGCACCTGCCATAGCAAAGTGCCTGACATGTATTTATGAAATGACCGGAAGGGTGGTTGGAGAGCCTCGGTCTATTATTTAAATGTCTGTTCAGCGTCTGACATTCTCTTTCTTTCTCATTCTCTGCACTTGCTTCTTAATCAGTCAGGCAAGGTACAGAAAACGGACGTGACACCCCTCCCCAACCCCGAATGTATAAAAAGGGCCATCAGGAAAAGTTTAGGAAATCACCAAATGGAAGATACCATGTCTGAGCGTTAAGAGCCTAGGTCCCTGCCAAAAGGCTCCCCACCTTGCAAGGGCCAGGACGCACAGCGTAACCGCAAAGCCCCAGCCTTTGCCACGCCCGAGACAAGGGCTTCACCAAGACAAGTCAGTGCAAGGCAGCGTCGGGACTGGTTTTGGACAGGGAAGCTGGGGGCAGCTGCTGTGACAGCACCGTGCAGTGGCGACAATGTGACGTGCGTCATCTTGCTCCCGTTGCCTCTTACCCAAGACCAAAGTAATGCTAACACCAACTCAGAGGGCACCTGCTAGGCTGAAATGCAAGCACTTTGTGAAGTGCAAAGCTTCACACAGATGGAGACAGCAAGGCTGGGCAGTTCAGAGTTGACTGACAGCTGGGAGCCACGGGAGGATTCGGAGAAGGGTAGAAACACACCAGGAAATCACGTTTGGGGAGCGAATGCAGTCTTGTGTACAGACGGCCTGGGCCTCCAGCTTCCCTTTTCCCTTCCGGATTGTGCCTAGGCAAGGGGGGAGGGAAGAGAAGTAGCGACTGCAGAGTGGGAATCCCCCTTCTGCACATGCAGGAGGGAGTGGGGGTGGCAGGGAACGGGCCTGGGTGACAGGCACCGCTTGTGCCACCCTGATTAGCTGGGAAAATGCAAATCTGCACTTCCTTCCCCGCCGCAGCTAACAAGATAATGAATATTTTCATCAGCTGCAGAGAATACAAACATCTGTAGGAACACCAAACCTACTCTCAGGGGTGGGGGGAGGAGGGGAGGACGCGGAGGTGGGGAAACAGCTTCTCAGCAGTTTTAGGGAAGAGGAGATGTGTGGAGATGCTGGAGTGGTGGCTGGGAGCTGGGAGCTCCGGCCGGTGCCTCCAGCACATGGCACAGCGGGGAACAGGTAACTACCCACTGCAGCCCACTCCCGCTGCCCTGGCAGGGTTGACGCATGGTCCTCTGTGGACTTTTCATCCCTGTCGATCTATCCACCTGCACTGGTAGCTGTTCCCTCCGCCTGCCCACATATCTACTCAACCAACATTCACGGAGTCCTACTATGTGCCAGGGATGAATGTAGGCTCTAGGGGATAGAGGTAAATAAGACAGCTCTTGCCCTCAACAAGCTCATCCATGCATATATTTACTTGCATTATTAAATGCCTATTCATGAAGCGCCCACTGTGTGCCCGGCACGACCCATCTAGTCGGACAGACAGACATGTGAACACATCCCCTTATCGAAGGAGTGCTCTGAGAGAGCAGACAGCAAAGGAGGATCGCCTACTGGTTCCTTCTGGAGGAGTGGTGTTCCAGAAAGACTGTTCGGAGGAGGTGACAGGCCCCTGGTGCAAATCGAGAATGGACTGGAGTGTCTTAGGCAGGGAAAGTGGAAGAGCATTCCAGATACAGGGAGCAGCATGTGCAGAATCAGGGAAGCAAGAGGAACCCCGGGGAACTCAGTGAATCACCAAGAGTTCAGTAGAAATGGATGATACCAAGTAAGGCAAGGGCCAGGAGCAGTGACAGAGGAAGTCCAAGAGGTAGGCTGGAGCCCATTTATGTGAAGCCTTATCCACCACGCTAGGGAGGTGAAGCTTATCCCGGACATGATGTGACAATGCTGGCCAAGTTTTGAGCACAGGAGTGCCATGATAAGATGTGTGTTTTAAGAAAATCACTCTGGCTGCAGCATGGAGAATGGATTCAGAAGGAAGAGTGGGAGGGGAGTAAGGGGGCTGCTGAGGATTCTGGTTGGAGGCAGCCTGGCCCTTATTCAAAGGGCTTGTCCTCTAGGGGCTGGAAGACACCTGCAGATGCAGAGAGCTGGCTCTGTGACTTTGCAGAGAACCAGGAGCAACCCTTAAGACCCCCTTCTTGCAGTTTCACTGAAGAACAAATGAGATAATGTGTGTCAAAGTGACTGACAAGGTCTAAAGCACTGTAGAAACATTAGTTATTGGTTATTTCATCAGAGCGGTACTATTGGGTCTGATCATCACTGCCTTCTGTTGTCTTACATTCCCATCACTGCTAATCTAGAAACGGAAGGTGGTAAAAATTGGAGCCTCTAGGCTCTAGTTTTGCCACTTACTGTGAGTGAGGGCTTGGAAAGTCCCTTGAAGCTCTGTGTTTTGGTGTCTGCATCTCTGAAAGGACAATAATACTCTTCCCTTTACCTATTCTTTAGGGCTCTCAGGAGGACACATCAGGACGGCTGACCCTCTAGTATTGGACAAACCTGTATCTTGCACAGCAACTTGAGTAGAAAGTGGGTGTGAACTCAAATCCAGTGAGCACCTGCCTGGGCCCCGTATTTCAGATTAGAGGTGTGGTCTGCCGGCCAAATGTAGCCCTCTGCCTGTTTTTTTGGTGCAGGCCATGGGCTGAGGATGGTTTTTAATTTTTAGGTGGCTGTGGGAAAAATCAAAGGCAGAAGAGTGTTTTGTGCGACATGCAAAAATTCTGTGAAATGCAAAACTTGGTGTCCATAAATAAAGTTTTATGGGAACACACCCACAATATGCCAAGTGGACAGGTGGAGGGCTGCATTCATTTGTATAATGTTTGTGTCTTTTTTCCACCACAGCGTCAGAGTTGGTTACCCGCACCAAAGGACACAAGTCTGCACAGCTCAGTATATTTACTACCTGGCCCTTTACCAAAAAAGTTTTCTGACCTCCTACTTTAAAGTTTATTGATTTATTTTGAGAGAGAGAGAGAGAGAGCAACAGAGAGCACAGGAGACAGAATCTCAAGCAGGCTCTGTGCTAACAGCGTGGCGCCCAACATGGGGCTCGATCTTACGAACCGTGAGGTCATGACCTGAGCCAAAATCAAGATTCCAATGCTTAACAGACTGAGCCACCGAGGCACCCTGTCCCCCTACTCCAGATACACGGACTTGAGTATTGCTCACTTTTGCAACCCTAGGAGGTAGGGATTTTGTTTCCTTTCTGTTTACAGATGAGGAAACTAAGGCCCAGAAAAATTGAACCACTTGTCTAAAGAGACATAGAATGCTTCAATTCCATGGCTACTTTATTTCAAAGCCCATTCTCCTTTTGCCTTTTATCCTGATTCTTCTCTCCGAAGGGGCCAATTACCCTCCTTCTCTCAAGACACCCAGCAATCATGGGTCCACCAGACTCCACCTAACTGAGAGTAAAGACCAAGGGGGCCTTATATCCCACACCATGCAGCATCTACTACGGTGCCCCTCACACAGTACGTGCTTGAAAAATAATGATTGCTACTTTGGACACATGTGGCTGGCGGGGGTGGGGGAACCATGCTGTTCCATCACCCCGGCATTCATAGTTATCAGCCATTAATTTATAAGATATACTCCTTTTTTCCTTTCTTTATTGGAAATGAGTGTAAATCTGCACCCTCCCCCCAAAACGCGGCCATGTGGAGATGTTTGTGCACACTGTTCAGTTTCTCGACAGGAGCCCAGCAGTCAGTGCTTGCTGTTTTATGCAAGCAAGTCCTGCGATCAATACCAACCTACCTCTTCCTCTGGCTGCGAGGCGGCTCTGGGCCCCTGAAGACCATCTTCCAATATCCCCAGTTCCTACTTCTCCAGGCAACCCTCATCACTCAGACTTTGTGAAAACCGGCAAGAGAAAATACCCACGGATGGCGGAGCGCTGATAGGAAACACCGCCTGTGTTTGGGGACGTGGAGTCGCCCGGGGGGACCTGGTCTCTCACCGCATCCCAACGTAAGCAACAAGAAAAGGTTTGTTGTGCATCCTAGGGTGAGATTCCTCACCTTTCTGAGATTCAGTTTCCTTATAGATGAGGTGTGGTTGCTAAAGCCAGGCTGTCAGGGTTATAGAGAGGGCTGAACAGGGAATAGCAGGTGGAAAAAGTGCCTTGCAGCATCTGGCCCACAGCAGATACTCAGTGAGCTCCACTAGACCGCAGTTCCCTTTTGCACAACCTGCAATGTGCCCTCAGGAGTGGGGGCATGGGGTGGGGGTGAGGGAGGAAAATAACCAGATTACTACAGCACCAACCAGGGTAAGAGGGTTGCAGAGAGAGCCCAGAGGAAAAGAAGCAAGAATGTAACTTTTACTAAGGACTCCTGGTGCCAGATTTGTGCTGGGAACTTCTCTTACAGAAGCTCTTTTATCTTTTTTAAATGTTTATTTATTTGTTTTGAGGGGGGAGGGACAGAGAGAGAAGGGGAGAGAGAAAATCCCAAGTAGGCTCCGCGCTGACAGCTGGCGTACGGCTCAATCTCACGAACCGTGAGATCACAACCTGTGCTGAAATCAAAAGAATCAGACGCTTAACCGACTGAGCCACCCAGGGGACTGTCTCTTTCCATACATGGCCACTCAGAGCCACTCCCTGATAAGCATGCTGAACTCAGCTTCTGCTTCCTGAGCGAACCCCACCCGCAACGAAAGGCAGGAAATGATGGAGCTCACACCTTGACCTTCCGTTTAGTTCCTGGTCGGAACCTCTTCCTTTGGGTACCTGCGCAATTGAAGTCATTCATTGGTGCACATCTTCAACTGTTCACTGAACTTCCCAAGAACCGTGATCCTTCAAGATGCTCAGAGTACCATAAACTTACATTTTCTGAACTTACTGTTTTGGATACCACTGTTTCCCCACCTTTAGGTGAGCTCCGACCTCTGAGTATCTTTTTTTTTTTTTAATTAGTATTATTTTTTATTTTTTTTTTTTAATTTTTTTTCAACGTTTATTTATTTTTGGGACAGAGAGAGACAGAGCATGAACGGGGGAGGGGCAGAGAGAGAGGGAGACACAGAATCGGAAACAGGCTCCAGGCTCTGAGCCATCAGCCCAGAGCCCGACGCGGGGCTCGAACTCACGGACCGCGAGATCGTGACCTGGCTGAAGTCGGACGCTTAACCGACTGCGCCACCCAGGCGCCCCATTAGTATTATTTTTTAAATGTTTATTTTTGAGAGAGAAAGAGACAAAGCATGAGCAGGGAAGGTTACAGAAAGAGGGAGACACAGAATCAGAAGCAGGCTCCAGGCTCTGAGCTGTCAGCTCAGAGCCCGATGCGGAGCGCGAACTCACAGACTGTGAGATCATGACCTGAGCCGAAATTGGAGGCTCAACCGACTGAGCCCCCCAGGTGCCCCCCGTTTAAAAAGATTTTTTTTTATTGTTCGACCTCTGAGTATCTTAACTGCCTTCTGTTATTTCAATTAGAAGCTGAGGAGCAGCGTATAGTTTACAAATAATCACAGTCCAATGCACGCACCAATCTGATCTGCAGTGCTTCTGAAAGACATCCACGGTACCTCCGTATCCGCGTGTGACTGCACACTCCGCCCCACCACCCTGGTTTTGCCTGCCTTTCCCCCCTCATTTACTTCTGTTAACACTCCTCTTCATCTTTGAGAGGCACTGTGTGAACTGCAGATGCCTTTCCAGCAGGCTTGCTGATGACAAATCTGAGGACCAGGACAGCATGGGGCCACATTATGGTCATTCAGCTCCAGAGGGTTCTTTCTGAGTGGAGGCCAACTTCTACCTGGGAGCACTGAGCGAGCGCCGCCTGATGTGGCCGAGCAGCCTAATGAGCCCCTCCTTGTGGAGAACACCTGCTTTCCTGACCCTGTGTCTGTCTTCCAGGAGTCTTGAAGCACAGCCTCCAGTCACTCCTGGCCCCAGTCCTGGACCAGCCCATGTCCGGAGGCCATCATGCAAGGCCCCCTCCCCACAACAATGTTTGGAGTTCAGTCAGGACCCCAAACAACACCAGCTGCATCCCCTCTGGCTCGCTCACTGCCTTGCTAAGCCATTACATCTAGAACTCCAAGTGTAAAGGCTGGCCCTTTCTTGGGGCTAGTGGTACTGGCTATCAACAGTTCAGTGTGCAAACCTCTTGCCCGAGAGGTTCTGCTTCCTAGACTTATCCTAAGGAGACAACCAGTCAAATGCGCACAGCTGTATTTACAAAGATGCTCATCACAACATAGTTTATGACAGTGAAAAGCTGGCAAACATCTCCGTGTCTATCAATAAATAAATGAATTATAAGTCTTGGCAATGAAATACCATGCAGGCATTCAAAAACATATAGCTGATCTTTATAAATTAGAGGAGAAAGATCTCTAGGGGATATTTTAAAGTGACAGGCATATGCTATATGATACTAGGCACATCAATTTTTTACTATAATATATGTGACTACAAGCACAGGGGGACATTTGGAATGAGGTTCACTAAAATGTGAAGGAGGTCACACACAGATGAGGCTTCAGGTGATTTTAAACTTCTTTTAAAAAATATTGCGTGGATTTTTCTACAGATATAATATATACCTGTAGATTATATCTCTACAGATACATATATATATACACATATATATATCTACAGATATAGATCTATCTACAGATCTCTCTCTCTCTCTCTCTCTCTATATATATATATATATATATCTACAGATCTCTCTCTCTCTCTCTCTATATATATATATATATAGAGAGAGAGAGAGAGAGAGAGAGACAGAGAGAGAGAGAGAGAGAGAGAGAGAGAGAGGAACAAAGCCCTGGGTAAATAATTTTCCTTTTCAATCCTGAGTGAAGAGGGATCTAATACTATCAATAATACTACCTATCATTTATTATTATTTTTTTATGTTTATTTATTTTTTGAGATAGAGCAGAAGCAGATGAAGGGCAGAGAGAGAAGGAGACAGAATCTGAAGCAGGCTCTGGGCTCTGAGCTGTCAGCACAGAATCTGACGTGAGTCTTGAACCCACAAATCGTGAGATCATGACCCGAGCTGAAGTCGGACACTTAACCGAACAGGCCACCCAGGTGCCCCAATAATATTACCTATTAACAAGGCTATGAAATATTAAGCAGAGACTTATCTAAGTCACTTAAAACACAGCCTAAGACATGACAAGCTTCAATAAACAGTCACTAGTAATAATTATTATAAAGAAGCAGGTATAGGGCAGACATCCTGGACAGATAGCCTAGGGCAATAACAGAGAGGACAACCCAAATGGACCAGGCTTCGTCTCTTCTGCTGTCACAGGACCACACTCCCACACACATAAATACACACACACACATTCATCCCCAGTCCCATAAATGCTCACATGCGTACACACAAATACATACACTCACACTCACACGTGAACCACACGAATAGATATTCATACTTAACACATAAACACGCCCACACATATTCACCCTCGTACTTGTACGTGCACTCACACGCACACACACACACATTCATGCTCACATACACCAAGCAGGCAGACACATACACACATATTTCAGGTACATGTGTTGGGGGCACACCCTGAGATGCACTCACACACACACAGAGACGCAAGCAGACACACAGTGACGTGCATCACCAGGAGATGGGGAGGACCGAGCCGGCAGAACGGGCAGCTGGCACCTGCCTTTCTCCCTGCACCACCCCCCGATGAGCCCGCTCATGCCCTGGGTCCCCTCTGCACAGACTCCGGCTGCTCTCTGCTAGCTCCCAAAGCCTGTCTCCCTGCGAGGAGAGGGAGGGTGACTGTTTGGGTTGAATTAAGCATGATGCCCAGAGACGTGTCGCTGAACTCAGAAGCCCCATTCTCCAGGCGTGCGCAGGCCTGACAAAACATTTCAAAGCGGAGGACAGCCGGAGGAATGGAGGAGCCGACAGCTCCTAACAGCACGGTAACAAGAAGACACTAATAAAAGAGTGCGTCTGTGAGCTGAGCAGCTCCAGAGACGAAGAATACAAGGCTTCTTCAAAGGCATGTTGGCAATGCATGGGCCTTTCCTCTGGCGTCTTCGGTGCCCCACACATCACAGCAGAGGGGCAGAAGCGCCTGGTGAGTTGTGCTCGGATTCCCCTCTGTGAGCAGGGGTTCCTGCAGCCAGTACCATCAGGTACGTCCTTGAGAGCCCTAGAGGTCAAAACCGTGGGGAGCGTGGTACAGTGGAGTCCTACGGTAGATAGCTCTGGAAGCAAGGAAAGGAAAGCAGGAGGCAGAGAGGAGGTGGGAAAGGGGATGCAGGAGGAGAAGGAAGACGATCCTCTATTTCCTGAGTGTAGATCTGTAGTGAAAGAGAGCTTATTGCCTCCACAACAACCTGTGCAAATGTCAAGGATTCTAGTTCCAAAAGACACAAGTCGCTAAACACCTACTTTTGGCAGACCCTAGGTATTAAAGATGAAAATCAAAGCAAATCAGACAGAGGAACAGTGACCCCATCCTCAAGCCCTTGGCAGTCTAGTAGGGGGGTCATACAGGTAAAGGGGCAATTGTGCTATGTGTAAACTCCCCACATCCCATGTTCTCTCTCCCTTTTCTAGCAAAATCCCTCCTCGAAGAGGAGTTCCCGCACCCTCCCTCCACCTTCTCCTCTCTCATTCTCACTTAACTCCTTCCAAGCACCTTCTGCCACATTCACACACTCAACTTGCACTCCCCGCCATTACTGACAACCCCCACTTTGCCAAACCCACTGCTCTCCATCTTCATCTTAGGGGGCCTCTGAGTGGCATGTGCCACAGATGACCAAACTCTTCTTGGGAAGTGTGTTCTGTGGGTTCCATGGCATCCACTGTCTGGTGTCTCCTCATTCTGCTGCCTCCCCGGCTCCTCTGACCCTGTCCCTTGGGCTGGTTTCTCTTGTCTTCCCCCTAAACAATGTGTCGTGTCTCTCTTCGCTCTCTGTACTCTATCTGGACAATATCCCCTACAATGATTTTTGAAATTCTCTATATACCAAGAGGGTCAGTTTAGAATCAACTGCGAGGTATGTTTGCGCATTGAGGAGAGCTACAATCAGGCAGTTGGATATGCCTGACTTTTGCTCTGAAGAAAGCTCCAGGCTGGGGACACAGATCTGGAAGAGGGCACACATGGAGAGCTGCAGGGAGAGAAGACCCAAGTACTGAGGATCAATCCCCAAGGAGGCTGGAAGTGTCTGTGGAGGTGACAAGGCAACCAGGGGCATGGCGTGCACAAAAGCCTGGAAAGACATTTTCAGGAAAAGAGTGGACAATGGTGCTAAGTGAAGAGAAGATGGGTGCGAGATAGAGAGAGAAGCATGTATATGGGATGTCACCATGAAGGGAGCACTTTTGGCCTTGAGGAAAGCAGTTTCTGTGGGTTATGGGTGCAGACGCCAGGCTGCGGTGGGTGGGGAAGCAGTGGGAAGTGAGGACACGGAGACCATTTGCATAGACTTCTCTTTCTAGAATGCTGGCTGCGAATGGAAGACATACGGTGGCAGCAACTCAAGTGTGTGGAGGGGATGAGAGGGGAGAAATGAACACAGTTGGGCTGAGGGGCGAGGATCAGGACAGAGGGAGACATTTACGAAAAAAGGGGGGCGCTCACTGAGGACATCAGGTTTCTAAATGATTGCAGGGGAGGAGATCAGTATTAGATGGCAGAACTCTTCCCCTAAGACAGGAGTGGGTGTGTACGCGGGTACATGAAAAAGAGGTTTGGAAGTTACGCTCTTTCTTGCATGGTGGTCGCATATTTTGTCTTTAAAATAGTAGAGGAGGGGGCGCCTGGGTGGCTCAGTCAGTTAAAAGCATCCAACTCGATTTTGGCTCAGGTCATGATCTCGCAGTTTGTGAGATCGAGCCCTGTTGACAGTGCAGAGCCTGCTTGGGATTCTCTCTCTCCCCTCTCTCTGCCCTTCCCCGGCTTGCTCTCTCTGTCTCTCCAAATCAATAAATAAACTTTAAAAAAATATAGAAGAGAAAGGAAGGTAGTGCTGAAGTCGTGTTGGAGGCCGAAACGAGGGGGCTCTGAAGGTTTGACAAATCCACTACCGCAGGGATGGGGAGAAGGAAGAGAACAGCAAGAGACTGCCTGCTTGTTTGAGGACCCAGCTGTTATTGAGACTATGGATGGGTATTGGTGCCAGTCTGCATTGCAGTGTGGCTTATACAAACTACATGTGGCTGTCCCCAGGTTGGAAGCAGGAGAGCTGATGGGGTGGATCCAGGGCCAGGGTCCATGCAAGACTGGTCCTGAGCTCACCTGTGTCTATAGGACAATAATTAAAGCAACAACAGCTACCATTTTGCTGAGTGTCGATAATGTTCCAGGTGCCTTATATACTGCGTCTCTAATTCTCAGGATAGTGCCACAAAACCACTAAGTATTCCCCCTTTTACCCAGGAGAAATCAGGTCCCAGAGACGTGATCTAATTTTCCCAAAATTTCAAAGGCTGTCTGATTCCAAAGTCTGGGCTCCTTCCCTTATTCTGTATCTTGTCACAACCTTTGAGACTTGACTTTAGCTCTCATTTTCTCCAAGTGTTTGCTTCCCAAGGATAAACAACTCCAGGCTTTGAACATGTCCTTTTGGGACCTTGTTTCCAGTCCCCTTCCTCTCCACGCAGTTTGTTAACTTCCCATTCCTGAACATGTGTACACACGTGTGCTTTCTTCAAGGTGGTAATGAGTTCCCTATGGGAAAGCCAAGACTCCTCAGTAAAAAGTTCTTGAAGACTCGGGAGGGTTTTTCCCCAAAGAAATTTGCATATGCTTCCCTCTAGTTTCCTCACTAAACCAATCTGCCAACTCAGATGTCCTTCCAGGAGCCAGAGATGCAGAGCCCAGCATCCCATGGCCATGATCACCTCTCTGCCTCTCCCTCCAAACACTCATGCCCACACTCCACAAAGACCAAGCCACTTGGGGTCTTACATGCTTTGTTCTCAAGTTTTGTGCTTCTTGAACTTCACCTATTGATCTTTCTGCCTGAAATATCCCTTCCTCGGCCCTTTTCTAGCAAACACTCACCCCTCAAGATTCAGCTCAGACATCACCTTTGAGGAACATTCTCAGGTGGCCCGCTACCATCAGGTTCCCCCCAGTGTTCGTGCTTCCTCTCTGATAACACAGAACAGGCAGGAGACAACGGTTATGTGACTGGGTCAGTGGGCTCATCAGTCAGACTAGGCAAAACCTGGTTTAAGGCACTTACTACTTGTGTCACTTAACCTTCTCGATGTCCCCATTTTCTCAGCCCAAGGATGGGGACAGTGTAGACCTGTCTCGTAGGGCTGGTGTGAAGAAGTAAGCCGAAAGCTCTTAGCACTTGGCACAGTGCTCAGCACATAAGAAATGGCAGTTATTCCTGTAACACTTGTCAAACAGTACTATATTGAGTCCATGCTTTTATCTTCCCCACCAGCCCATGAGTACCAAGAGGGAAGGGATAGCACCTGATTCATGTTTTTTTGTCTCCAGCACCTTGCTCAGTGCCTAGATTACAATAGAGGATCATGAATAAATGAACAGATGACTCTAAGTCACTTCAGTGTGTATTGTCCTTGTAATCACATTATCTGAAATTACCTATTTCATTTCCATATGTTTTGAGAGAAGATAAGGGTAAGATGTACTTTCTTCATTTGAAAGGCAGGAGACCTCCCCAAGGATTAACTTGATGATGGGGAGATTTACGGGTTGAGTACCAAGCCCGATGCAGGATCATGGGGAGTGGAGGTGGCCATCCTCAACTGGACCTTATGACCATTTAGAAGAGGTAAAGACCAATGGCTAGGCACAGTCAACAGTGTAAGCTGGCAAGAAAAGATCTAAGTCACATGGAGAGATGGGGGCACTGTATCAAGACTGACATTCTACTGGTACTCATGCATACAACCGTTCTTATTTATGGCTCCACAGGCAATAGGACGGTTCCATTCTGGTTATTTGGCATCCATGCCATTACATTTACAAAATATATTAAACGTTACCCTTTCCCTGAAACACCGGGATCCTAGGTTCCCAGCAGTGTTGGGGAAAGTGATGAAGAACACAGTTGAGAGGACTGTGAACCCAAAGACTAAATTTCAGGTGGCCACAAGCTAGGAGCAAAGAACAGAGTTCAGGTCAGGTGAAGGCCAGCCATCTTGTTGAGTCAATGAATTAGCAATCTGAGCCCTGCATGGAAGCCACCCCTTAGAAGACTCTGCCTTCTTCCTCAACCACCACCACCCCCAGCTCTCTCTCCATATAATAGAGCCACGTGACTCCAGCCAGCAGCCTCATCTTCGCTGCAGCCACCGGGGCCAGAATCTAGTCACAGGAAATTTATGAACCTCTAGGCCAGATCTCAGGGGACCTAGCTTCCCATTAGCACTTAGTACTTATGTCTGTTACGCATGCACCTAGTGGTATAGTCATTATTTCTTTACAGATGCGTCTTTCCTACTAGCTTGAGGCTTTCCTAGAAGCAGTAAGATTGAAAAAGAAAGAAAGAAAGAAAGAAAGAAAGAAAGAAAGAAAGAAAGAAAGAAAGAAAGAGAAAGAAAAGAAAAGAAAAAGAAAGAAGGGAAAGAAAAATAAAGAATGGAAAAAGAAGAAATTAGGCTGGCTTCTGGTTTTGCTCTCATTTTAGGAACCAGTTTTATACAGTGGGCCTCTCTCCTATTTTTCCAATGCCTATCTCGATAACCTGCCCAGCGTGCTAAGTTCTTTTGATCCCAGATGCTTTCCCTGTAGGGGACAGAACTCCATCCTCAGCTTTTTGCCCATATCTTGGGCCTTTAGTCTTTGAAACATACCTAACTTCTACTGCAAAGTTGTGAGCCCTGACTCTGAACCAACATATACTTGCGCTACCCAAGGGGGGCCCTATTGAATTTTCCAACCTGCTACAGTCATGTTTCTTCCTTTCTGGAAGTCTCCTGTGAAGGCTTTGCCTCAGAAATCTGTGGATTTGAGGAAAGAAATGAAGTAGGTTAGTGGGGATGTCATGTGGAAGAACAGGGGTCACAGAGAAGAGAGATCATGATAGGGAAGGTAGGTGGGACCATGTCTGTTTCATGAGGGGGAGTACTTCACTCAAAGACAGGCCTCTGATTCAGAATTCAGAGTTCAGGTGGGGAGATGCAGAAGAGAAAACACATACTGAGTATATACCACAAACCAAGCACCGTGAGATTATATATTATATCTCACTGAATGCTCCCATCACCACTTGCAATAGAAGCCATTGTTCCCATTTTACAGATGAGAGCACTCAAGTTCAAGGAGATTAAGAATCTTCTTTGATATCAACAAGCAAATTAAGAGTAGAGCTCAGAACTGAATCAGTTCTGTCTCACTGTAAAGCCATTTCCTCCAAACCCTTAGCCTAGGTAAACAGGATGTCCCCACACATTGGAAACATGCCTTTTCCCCCAGCTAGCCCCAAATCCCCAGGATAACTATCTTTTACAGTTTAAGTGAGCAATCATGGTCACCTCTGCTTATCTGGCTCCTTCCACGAGGAGATTATAAAATCTTGGGCCACTGAAACCACAAGCATCTTAGTACTCCACTGAAGCAGCGGCTTTCAAATTTCTTTTCTTTGTGGCAGAATCTGTATTTGGGACTCCCATGCATGAAGCAGATACCAGAGTAGTCTCCAGCCCCCCTCCCCCAAACTGTCCCCCTCTGAAAGGTACTCCTGAGGCTCTTCTTAAGACCCCATACCCCTCCAAGAAATGCAGTCTGCCTACTTTGGCACCTCATTTGTGGATGAGGAGGCTGGGGACTAGGGTCATAAAGGGCCTCACCCAAGGTTATCCAGTGACCTGGAGGCAGCACTGGGACAAGAATCTACATCCATTGTTCTCGTATTCTCTTTTCTATCCGATGGCCAAGTCATATCCATCAGAGTAAACGATAAGGTGCTCTGAGTCTAAGCAGACAGACGGAGTAGGAGTGGGTTCTGGAGACAAAAACCTCCTTCTGATAGGGGGAGGAATCATTAAGAATAGTGACCAACTTAACTGAGCACTTTGTGTGGTGCTAGGTGCAGGGCAGAGAGCTGTGCCTGCAGCATTCCATTTAATCCTCGCAACAGATTATGATCCCATTATGGAGATGAGGAAGAGGAGTCTTAATCCCTAGGCATTAGGTGACCCAGCCAGTAAAGTGCTGTCAGTGGGATTTGTTCCAGAGCCACCTCGCTCCAGAGCCCAGCTCTTAACCAGCCTGCGGTACAGTCTTCCTACTGAAGGCTAGACTCGTTGGTATTTACCAACATGTCCTTCCCTCCCCTCCTGCCAATCTCCCAGCAAACGCTCTGCACGATCAGACATCTCATTTTCCTCACCGTGACCGCCTGTGTGCAAGGTCTTGGGTATAAATGCGCACCTCCTACCCTCCCTCTGACAAACGCACATGCATGCGTACACAGGTGCGGGCATGCGCTCATGCATAATGCATGCCTCCGCGGTCTCAAAGCCTGCTAAATTGAGATTCAGCCGGCTGTTGGGTCTGGAGGAGACACCTCAGTGCCTGCGTCATTAGCTGAGCTCTGAAAGCCATCATTACTGCAGCCACTGTGGCTGAGTCACTGAGACCGCAGGCAGGTAATAGAATTGCAGGGACACATAATAAAAGGGAATGGAATGGGACTCGGGCCGGAAAGGAGGACTATCTGTCATCCGTCCTGAAGGGTGATATGTAAACAAGAAGCTCCAGGTCCCCGAGATACCGGTTCCGTCAAGTCCTTCAGCAGAGGATAATAAACGGCGCAATTATAACCTCGGCACTCTGAGGTTTCAAAGGAGAGGGAGAAGAAAAAAAAAAATCAATGAAATTAATTTAATGTGGACCCATTCTTTATGTTTGTTTTGCTACAGCAGTTGTAGGAGATACCCCTATAGACCTGCTCATCTTTCCTCCACCCACTGTCTTTACCCACAAGAGCAAAGGGAGAAGAAAAAAGCCAGGACTTCAGGCATATTTGTCTATGACACCTCATAGAAGGGAAACAGATCAGAGAATCTCAGGCTGGAAGAGTCTTTAAAATTGCATCTTTCACAACAGAGAGGAAGACGGAGGGTCGGTACATACCATTGTGTGGGTTGTGCACTGTGTAAGGGTGCCCTGTTGAGGGAGAAATGGGGACTTCAATCGAACCCATGCTTTCCAGATCCTTGGATGGGGTCACATCCATCTCTATATAAGTGATAGGGAGGAGCCACAGGTAGGTCTAGGGAGTTATACTGAACGAGGACTGAGAGACCTGTGTTTTGTGGGGTTCACATTCAATGTGATCATTTGTACATCCCCTTCCTGGATATAGTCCCTCTTTGTAAAGGGAGGACATTAGATAACGTGCAGGGGAAGGGGCTACCATGAAGGCACTGATTTCCCATGATTTCCCAGCAGGCATAGTACTCAGAGTATGAAGCATCTGCCTTATTTAATATTTTCAATAATCCCCTCGAGGTTGACTTAGTCCCATTTTGCAGATGGGGAAAAAAAAAGCAAAGCTCAGAGTTGTGATCACCTTCCCCAGGTCACAAAAACAGCTGAGTAGAGAAGCAAGGTTTGCAATCTAAGTAGGTCTGAGCAACATGCCTCCTCTATAAGGCTGTTTCCACCTCTAGTTTTCTGTGATTCTGTATGTAAAGTGACCTCAGCTATTGGAGTGCCAGGGGCAGGGGGCAAGGACTGGTCTTGCTATCCCAATCAATGGAGAACGTTATCTGATAAGAGCTGACGGGTCTTTGCAACAGGGGGCGGGAGGTCAGGGTGCGGGAGAAGCAAAACTGACCAAATGCAAAACTGGTCTTCCAAGGAGGTTAATGAGAGATAATCCTGAAAATCACTGTCCAGTAAGCCCGGTGTCAATATTTAGTAAAATAATTGGACGAATGTGCCCAGAGAAAATCTGCAAGCATCCGGGAGATAATGGAATAGTGAGCGTTAAGGAGCACTGGAGGTTCATGTAGAACAAATCATCCTGGACAACTTGATAGCTTTTCCTGACAAAATTACAAAATTAGTGGATAAAGGAGATGTAGTAGAGGTTATGGATCTGAGCTCCAGCAAAATATTGAATAGTGTCACATGTGATATTCAACTTGCGAAATTAATTCAAATTGCCTCTGATTCAAGCTGTGCTATGCGGATTAGTGCTGTTATTGAATCTGGTTGAAGAACAGAGCCATCAGGTGCTGATATGTAGTACTGCTCCAAGGGCCAGGCCCAGCGACCTTCTCACCCCCATCTGTGGTCTGGAAGGGAGTGGCAGTAGGGCCATTGGGATTCCAGGTGAGAAATGCAGGCATCTTTAAAACAGTGGAAGGCCCTGGGGCATCAGGAGGGAAAGGCTGTTTGATAGATAATTTGATTATCACAACCTCCCTATGGGCCAGCCGTCATTACCATCATCCTTCTCATCATCAATTGTCATCATCATAATGTGGATCATAATGAACTGAGGGGTTGGAGAGGGAGTGGCTGACCACACAGATAGGAAGTGGAATCACCTGTTTCTGATTCTAATGACTGGTGTACTTTCCTCTGTGCCCAGTGGTTCCCAAACTATGCATATATCAAAATCGCCAGGGGTGCAGGGAGAGTGGGGGAGGGTTAAAGATGGCTGGGCCCACTCCCAGAGTTTCTGATGCAGTGGTTCTGGGGCCTGAGAATTTGCATTTCCACCAAGTTCCCAGGTGACACTAGTGTCCAAGGACCACCCTTGGACCACTGCTCTATTCCAGTACTTCTTGGGTATTAATTTGCATATGACTCACCTGTTAATCTTGTTAAAATGCAGATTCTGATCAGCAGATTTCCTGAAGAGTGAAGGATTCTGCATGTCTAATAAGCTTCCAGGTGGGGCCCATGCCGCTGGGCCCAGCACACCTTGAGCAGCAAACACCTATGCCGTGATGTTGGGCAATAAATCTAGAAAGCACTGTGACTTAAGAATCTACTCTGGAATTCAAAGTAGAGGAAAGAGGTCTTAAGACATACAGAAAAATGATTTATAGAAAAGACATAATTTGGAAGATCCGAATTTCAAATGTGGCCTTGCCTTCCTTTTATTCCTTTTATGGTTGGAGGAATTTCTTTAACTTCTTTACGCATCAGTTTGCTTGTTTTCAAAGCAACACTCATTATGTGTCTTACAAAAATTATTTTTCTTTAATGCCAAGACTTTTATTCAATGGTCAATTTATAAAAAAGTCAACAGAGAAAATACTTGTGGACTTGTCAAATGATTGCTGAAGACACACCCTATGGTATTGTTCAACACCCTTGTGTGGGCAGCCACCCAGGAAACGCTTCTCAGAATGCAGTGTTAACTCATCTCTCTCTCCCCTGATGACTGACTACCTCCTTCTACAGGCAAACAGGACCCAGTATACTTGTCATTGTCAAAATGTTCCCTGGACTCTTCTAGGGTGATTTTATTGGAATTCTAGAATCACTCCATTATAAAATATACCCCTCTGCCTTTTTTATTCAACGTTTATTTATTTTTGGGACAGAGAGACAGAGCATGAACGGGGGAAGGGCAGAGAGAGAGGGAGACACAGAATCGGAAACAGGCTCCAGGCTCCGAGCCATCAGCCCAGAGCCTGACGCGGGGCTCGAACTCCCAGACCGCAAGATCGTGACCTGGCTGAAGTCGGACGCTTAACCGACTGCGCCACCCAGGCGCCCCCCCTCTGCCTTTAAAAAAAAAAATGTTCATTTATTTTGAGAGAGAGAGAACATGAGCAGGGGAAGGATAGGGCAGGGAAGGGGAATGAGGGGGTAGGGGCACAGAGAGGGAGAGAGAGAGCCCGACGACCTGGGGCTCAATCTCATGAACCATGAGATGATGACCTAAGCCGAAATCAAGAGTTGGTCACTTAACCAATCGAGCCACCCAGGTGCCCCGGCCCCTTCTGCTTTAAATACCTCAATGTATGTATACAATTTCTTGCCAGTTGTCTACAGTCCTTCAGCAGAGTGGAAACGGCCTATGTCTGAACTACTGATTTAATGAATGCAAAAGGAAGGAGTGAGGGCCCTTGCCCATCCTTCTCTGGAGGTACTTATTAAGCTCAAGAGAGAGAAATCAAAGAAGGACTGCTGTAGACAGGGACAAGAGGAATGAAATGGCTAATTATCGTTGTGATTGTTATTACATACACTATCAAAACCAGTTATGCTTTAAATTCGGTATTTAGATGGAGCACCTGGGTGGCTCAGTCAGTTAAGTGTCTGACTGGCTCAGGTCATGATCTCGCTGTTCGTGGGCTCGAGCCCCGCATCAGGCTCTGTGCTGACAGAAGCCTGGAGCCTGCTTTGGATTCTGTCTCCTTCTCTCTCTGTCCCTCCTCTGCTCACACTCTCAAAAATAAATAAATGTAGGGGCGCCTGGGTGGCGCAGTCGGTTAAGCGTCCGACTTCAGCCAGGTCACGATCTCGCAGTCCGTGAGTTCGAGCCCCGCGTCAGGCTCTGGGCTGATGGCTCAGAGCCTGGAGCCTGTTTCCAATTCTGTGTCTCCCTCTCTCTCTGCCCCTCCCCCGTTCATGCTCTGTCTCTCTCTGTCCCAAAAATAAATAAACGTTGAAAAAAAATTTAAAATAAATAAATAAATAAATAAATAAATGTAAATTAACAAATTTTTTTTAAAAAAATTGATATTTAGGAACGTTTCAACAGTTGTTAAAAAATAGAACCCCACCTGGCATAGTCTTCCAGCCTCAGTGAATTCTGACCATTCTGTCCACAATCTCTGCATTCCTCATCATCTCCTTCTCCTGTTACCTCTGGCATTCCCTGACCAGTGCCTACCACAGCAGCAAATTCTAAATCTTGATGTATTTCTTAATGTTCCTCAAACACCAGGAAAGAAATCACTAGTTCCACTCACATCCCAGTCTCTTTTTCTCCATTCTCCCAGAGTAACACAAATTTCCCCAGAGCCACGTGCCTTTTATGGCTCTCCTTGTCCAACAGCGGGTCTAAGATATGTGGGGTCAATAATTAATCATTCATTTACCTTTACATTCCCTCAATAACCATCCTGCCCCCAGCCACTCCTTCATTTATTCCACCATTCATTGAACACATCACTAATCCATCCAGGGGTTCATTCATTCATGTAATTATTCTCCTATATTCATCAATATATGGATTAAATGTGAATATACATTAACATATATATGTATGTATGCATCCACTAAGCAGTCCATTTTTCATTCACATTAGATCTCTATTCATACATTCTTTCCTTCACTCATTCATTTACCAAATATCCACAGTGCTCGCTGGGAGCCCAGTCGGTCGGGATCTGCCTTGGATACTGATTTGTAGAAGGTGTGGCCACTGCCATTTAGAAATTCAGAAACCAATGAAGAAGACAGAGGAGAGGCAAACATAAAATTGCAAAGGCTGTGTGGTCAGGGCAAGGAGGGCAAGAAGTTGAAAACAAAAGTAATAATAACTGCATGCCTACTATGTCCCCAGTACTTCCCATGCCTTTTCTGATTTAAATGATCCCTTCCTTTTGGGGCACCTGGGTGGCTCAGTTGGTTAAGGGGCCAATTCTTCATTTCGTCGCAGGTCATGATCTCATGGTACATAAGCTGAAGCCCTGCATCAGGCTCTACACTGGGCATGGAACATGCTTGAGATTCTCTCTCTCTCCCTCAGATCCTCCCCTGCTTACACATGCATGTGCTCTCACTCTCAAATAAATAAATGAATAAATGTTAAAAACAAATGCTCCCTTCCTTTTAATAGGTGATGAAACCAAATTTACCTAGTAAATAGTCTCAGTTGAGATCCGCGCCCAGGCATTTTCTTCACGCTCCCCAAACTCTTAACCACTCTGCTATATTCACTGGCAATATCATTGGCGACCTCACTTTAGACTAGAGTTTCTGGGGAGTGATGTGGGAGAAATTCAATTAGAAAGGTGTGAGAAGCAATTGGAATGTGAAGAAGTGGAAACTATGAGTTTTTGTCAAGGAGCTTGTCCTTCAAAGGGTGGAGAGAGAAGGTGGTGCCTGAAGAGGAGACTAGGAGCAAGTCTCAGCCAGGGCATCAGAAGATTCTTAGGAGTAAAGACAAGCAGGTTTACCACCGCAGGTCCCTTCCATTCTCTTCCATTAGTTATTGTCTCCATTCCTGTTGCTCTCACCATGCCTGTGAGCTGTTTTATTTACTTCTGTAAATGCTAGCATATAGCGAAGAGGCTAACATAGTGTAGTTGCTAAATTAACACCTATAGAGTGGACATCAAATGCTCTACAATGGATTGATGCATTACCTAGAATCACACTGTAGAGAAAGAGAGGAGTATGTTGGCTGAGTGGGGCAGCTCATCACCAAGTGATGAGTGGATCCCACCGGATCCTGGAAGGCTGCTGATATGGAGGCAGTGGCTGGGGTAACTAGAAACATAAAGTCAAAACTTGTAAGAAAAGTGTAGGTTCAAACACAGAGTAAAACTGACTTTGTGCCTAAGCAGGGGGCAGCATCAAAGTGGGGGACTCGAAAGAGTGTGTAGGATTGTCTTAGAGGAGACTGGCACATAGAAAACAGACCCAGGGAACAAATGTCACATGCCTATAGTGTTTGGCCATTTGCACAATTCCCTGGCAATTCACATTGGTTCAGGAGCCCCAGCAGAGAAAACAGTCTTAAGGGTGTAGAGAAAATGAAGGTTTCAGTTTCAGCGGGGTGGGTTTTATTACAACTGTTATTAGTCTGTTGTGCAAAAAGTCCATTAGAAACTCACTAAGGCTCTCAAAAGTATTGCACATTTATTATAATTATATTCCTTCTGATTGCTCCATGGGTTTCTTGATACTAACTGAGCATTGGATCTATTAAAGGTGCATAGGGAAGGGTAGCTTCTGGGTCACTTGGCATTTGAGTCCAGGGACAGATACCTCTAGTTCATGCCCCACACACATTGCTGAAAGGAAGAAAGGGACCTTCCAAGTGGTGAATTGTAGGCACGTGCTTTGACATGTTTTATTTTCTATCATGATGACCAGAGGAGCCGGAGGATCAGATACATCAAGTAGCTTTCCCAAGGTCACACAGCTAGTCGGGAGCAGAACTGGCATTCGTAACCCAGCTAGTCTAACTTGCAAAGCCTATACCCTTTCCAGGGCCCCATGCAGCCCCCAGCAATGGGATCTCTTTAGTAAGAGAAAGGATTTCTCACTCCAGGTTGGCAACCTTTTTGAGAAAAGGAGGGGGCAGGGGAGGAAAGAATCATTTCATGCCAGTTTCAGTCTCAAAGATCACTCTCCAGCTGTCAGCAGAGCCCGCAATCACTGTGGAGTTTTATTAAGGAGCAAGAGTCGTAGAAGAAAGAAGTGACAGATTGAAAATTAACTTGCCAAACTCCCTATCAATATTGTGACAGTCCCCAAGTACCAGTTCAGTGGCCCAGTGTACCAACTTGACAATATTAACATAACTTTGTCGGAACAAAAGCTTCCCCTGTGTCTTTTCAAGAGAAGCTGATTTTGGGGAGACAGACATTCTTCTTTTTGCCTTTTTTGTCACCTCTGACTTCTACATGTCACACCCCCAGCTCACTTGACCGAATTTCACTTGCATAAGCATCTTTTTTGTGTGACCTAGGAGCTTGGTAAGTGGAGGGACGGTGGAAGCTATCATCTAATCCAGGCGACTTTTATCTGGGATAAATGGTAAACTTAGACAGGACTCTGGGACAAAAGGCATAAACCAGAACTGTCCCAGTCTACCTGGGACATACGGTCACCCTACAAATACTAGGCACATGCTGCAACTCTTTGTATGTCCATCACCTTGCACAATGATTAAAATTCAGTGAGAGCAGGGAATTTGTTCAATGAGGGAATGGAATGGGTTCTTTTCTTTTAATTAGTCTTAGAGAAGCTCACAGAACCTTACTGACTTCCTTCTTTGTTCCTTCTATACTCTTGCCCTCCCTCTCTTCAGCCCTCCCCAGACCCTTCCTTCCTTTTATTTCTTCTTGCCTTCTCAACTTACAAGTCACCTTCTATTCATCAAGCCCTGTTTATTTTTTATCACTGGGCATATAAATAAACACAGTTTCTGCCTTGAGGGTGAGAAGAGAAAATGAGTAGAATATACTAAGCATTGACCATGGGTCAGCTGATTTAAACACTGGCTTATTTTGCCACCTGACCAATGAGGTAGTTAATATGTTCACCTTGTGCAAATGAGGAAAGTTAGCCTGGGCCAGGTGACTTGACCAAGGTCACATAGCTAATAACAGCAGAGGGTGAATTTAATTCCAGGCCTGCCAGAGTCTCACCCTTAAACTACACTCCCACCTCAGCTTTATAGAGGGAAACTGAAATATAAAATAGTGCAGTGTGTAAAGTGCTGTGACAGAGAAGGGTTCCCAGTCTGTGGATGGGTATAAAAGCGTCTCTGACCCACAATTTTCTATACACTTTATCCATAAATCAACATGAATGGAACCAGAGAGTGTTATGCTAAGTGAAATAAGTCACACAGAGAAAGACAGATACCATATGTTTTCACTCTTATGTGGATCCTGAGAAACTTAGCAGAAGACCATGGGGAGAGGGGAAGGGGGAAGAAAAAGTTGGAGGGAGGTAAACCATAAGAGACTCTTAACTGAGAATAAACTGAGAGTTGATGGGGGGAGGGGGAGAGGGGAAAGTGGATGCTGGGCATTAAGGAGGGCACCTGTTGGGATGAGCACTGGGTGTTGTATGGAAACCAATTTGACAATAAATTTCATAATAAAAAAAAACGAAAACACAAAAAAATAAATTAAAAAAATCAACTTTGAACTTACAGCTACCATTTGTATAGGCACTTCGCTAGCTAGGTCTTGGGGATTGATACTGACAGTCAAAAACGTGCCGGGTCTCATTTCAGTAGGGAAGGTAGACATTGAATAAAGAATCACACAAATAGTAATTTAATTTAGGTCTTTACAAGTATTTCAGTGGAAAAATAGCACAAAGACAAGATATAATTTTTTTCGTCATTATTTCCACGGGCAAAGAACAGTCTGGGTGGGTAAATAATGAAGATCATATTGCGGAGAGCTAGGATTCGAACCCACCAACTACTTGATCGCAAAGCCTGTGGGTGCCCTTCCCTCCCTCCTCAACAATGTGACTGCAAAGCCATTGGTGGAACAGAGCAAATCCCTCGCCACCACTTTCTAAGCTCAGTAACCTCAGTGTCTTTCTCTGCAGAATGGATATAACATTGGCTCATCTCCATGAGCTGGTTTTGAGGAGTGAAGAAGATAAGTACTTGAAGCACTGTGCAGAGTCTCTGACCCATACATGTGTGCTCGGTAAATAGCAATTATCATCATCGTTAATATTATTAGGCAGTATTGAATTATTGACCAAGGTAATTTGGTGGTCTATCATATACATCATGTCCTGCGTGGTTGGTTAACTTTTAGCCTGGGCATATTTTTATAATATGCTTCCTCCATTCCCCAGCTCCCGCCACCCTCCAGTCCCTGAGCCCAGCACGGTGATATGAATGGAGCAGGACATGTGACCGTGTGGTGTAAGGGGAAGGGAGGAAGAGATGTTTGAGTATGGGTTTGGAGCCACACTGCCTAGATGTCAATCCTGGCTCCACCATTTATTTCTAAGCTGGGTGACTGAGAAAATTTGTGTCATCTCTGGACATCACACTGCTATGGGAGCTGAATGGGTTTATACAGGTAAAGCTCCTCCCTGAGTTCTCCTCTTAGGTCACTGGGAACTCGTTCTCATCCTCTTTGGCTGGTGCCTCTTCATTTCTCTGACCTGTAAGTATGGGAGCCCCTGGGCTCTGGGCCTGGGCTCATCTCTTCTCTCTCTACTCCCTGATGAGTCTGTCTCCTCTCATTTCTTTTATATCATTCATATGCTAAGTAATCTGACATTTGTATTTCAAGGCCGGTTTCTCTTCTCTGTCGGTGTATCCAACTGGCTTCCTGACATCTTCATGAGGAAATACGTGAGATATGGCCAGATGACGTTTACTAAAGCAGGGTGATGATGACCTGGGGTTTATGATACTGTTGCCTACTTTTATTAATGGCTGGAATTTTCCACAAATGAGTTCATTTTTTAATATGGCTGAAATCGAATTTCTGTTTCTGCTCCCCTCCCTTATGCCTCCTCTCCTGTCTCCATCAATGGGACTTCCATCTGTCCAGTGGCGTAGGCTAAAACAGAGAGCCAACCTCACCTCCCGCTTCCTCTCCCTCATCAGCAAATTCTGTTGCCCTATCTTGAGAATACACCCAGAATCTGCCCACCATGTCAACTCGTACAGCCATGCTCCATTGTCTTTCACCTGAACCACTGCAGAAGCCTTGGAACGGCTTTCCCTGTTTCTATCCTGGCCACTAAAGTCTATTCTTCACACCCCAGATGGAATGGTCTTTTAAAAATATGAGTGAGATTAGAGCCCTCTTCTACTCAAACCATGCACTGGCTTGCTTCTCTTCTCACTCAGGATAAAATCCAAAGTATGGCATTTACATGACTCATGGGACTCCACACAGATTGCCACAGCGTTCTACTTGCCATCCATTATTTTTTAACTTAGAACATTTTCTCCTACTACTCACCCCCCCCCCCTTCACTATGTTCCATCCACCTGAACTCCTTTTTGTTCATGGATCATGCCAGGGGTCTATGAACTTGCTGCACCCTCCGCCCGGAGGCTCTTCCTTAGGTACCTGCAAAGTTCACGATCTCACCTAAGACCTACGCGCAAGTATCACCTTACCAAAGAGGGCTTTTCTGTTCAGCCTGTATTAAACAGGACCCCCTGCCCAGCACATGCCAGCCCTATGATCCTGCCTCCCTCCATCGTGTTTACACTTGACATAGTCTCTATATAGTTATCTGTTGATTGTCTCCCACACTGGACTACAACTCACGAGGGCAGGGATTTTAGGGGCTTTGTTCATTGCTATATTCCTGGCTTTCCAAAGACAGTGAGTGACATATAAACAGGTACTCAGTAAAGTTTTGGTTAAATAAAGATACAATGGCACCTGGTGCGAGATAAGTCCTGTATGTTTGTCACTGCTATTCTTGTTACTATTGTTACTACTGCCACTACTGTTAATTTTACTAGGACTTAGTTGACTCACAATGACACAACAAGATGTAAAGACCTTATCAGGACCTTATCGTACAGATGAGGAGACTCGGCTGAGAAAGGAGAAATCACCTGTGTGAGGCATGACAGACCAAGAGGAAGAATTCAGTCTCCAGAACCCTGCTCTCTCTCCTCTCTGAGGCCCCTAGTTTTTCCATGATGGCATCGTATATCACTGATGGGATCCCTGTATTAGAATGTTCTCTGTGTCATTTTTTTAAAAGTTCATCGCCTATGGAAAGACCTTTCAGAGATATCACTAAATGAGGGTAAAAGTAAAAAAAAAAAAAAAAAATCAATATACTTTGTGTGATTTTTATGGAGGAAAGGGGAGGGATAATATTTAATCTTACTTGCTTGGATTTATATGTAAAAAACACTGGAAAGATCCCCAAGAAAGGAGTAACAGTAGGGTAGGGCCAGGGGAATAGGGATGGCAGAAAACAGGGAAAAGATGAAAAACTATCATCGTATGTATTTTATGCTGCTTTTGTTTTTGAACTTTGTGAATTTAATGTATATAAAAAATAAGCCTTCCAAAACTGTCACAGGCAAAGGAGCCCAGAAGACAGACAGGTAAAGGTATAGTAGTGATGAAGCCGGCCTTGAGATTCTCTCAACTTGACCCATCTTCAAATAAGCTTCTTCCTGACTCTAGGTGTCTGACCTCTCTTTCTCAGACTATGGCTTTAGACAAGTGTCCCTATAAATTCTTTATCTGCCCCTTTAGCAAGTAAATCTTTCAAGAAGTGTCTGGCTAGTTCTCCAACCCAGGAAGGAAGGTCTTTCTTAAGGATCCGAAAGCCATCTCTTTAAAACACAGTCGTCAAGGAAGATAGCAGAGAAATACGTCTTTGGATTTGGAATAACTCCATCTGTGGGATGTATTCCACTGGTGACCCTCCCCTGAAGTCCTCTGGTACCCTTCTACCTGCTTACCCCAACCACAGAAACCCTCCTGACCTTGTCTGAATGCAACTGAGTTCAGACCTCTCTCCCTGTTGCAGCAGTCTTGAATAACCTCTTTCTGGCCTGTTCGACACAGTCTGATGAAATTTCTGCTTTGAAAGTCACAGTGCTGGATAAGAGCCAGGATCAAAGCAAAAGGACGTTACGTACAAATTAAGGTAGTCTGAATCACTGACTTTATTCAAGGCTACTGCAATAAAAGAGAGGGGTTTGAACTCAGTTCCACTGGGCTAGAGGGCAGAGGATTTTTGAGGCTGGGGTGGGAAGGCGGGAGGTACTGGAGGACTCTGGCACTAGGAAAGGGGAGTTGACCAATAGGTATGTCCTACATATTGACTTATTTTGAATTTGCAAATGCATTTCTCTATCTTTCTCCACAATTACGTTTCAAAAAGAGATGCTCCCAGGTCTTTGAGAAAGAAAAAAAAGGAAACACAAATGTAAATAATACCAATAAAAACTATATCCTTTTCCCCTTTATACCAATGTTGGGCTCCTTGAGTCCTGCTCAGCTTTTAGCTCCAGAACCTGGCAGATGATAAGTACTCAGTGTCTATTTATTGGGTGAATCACACAGCTGAAGGAGAATTTAATTGCTATTTAGTTTAATTTCAAACTAGGTTTCCACCTCCTTTGCAAACACAGCTGCAAGATTTCCTATAGGCTTGTATACTCCCAGTGGTTGGGTTCTCATGAACTCCTTAGAAGTAGAGGGGGAATTAATACAAACTTGTAGAACGCTGAGTTCTCTGAACTTCAGTTCTCTGAACCGTGAGTGGGCAGGGAAGACTCATCCCTTTATCCTGTTTTTCTTCCTACTCTAGAAAGCATCCAAAACAAGCTGAAGCATCTTCAAGGTCACAGGTCATGGCAAGTGCCGGGACCCGCACAGAGAATGGAGAGGTGGCTGACTGATTCAGGGTTGATTCTTGCAACGTGGTCAGGAATATACTGAATTAACTAGGACTGGATTACCCAAATGACTGCAGCTTCTGCTCCTGGCTTATGCCTGCTAATTAATTGCCCGCTTAATGGGCTCCTCTGAGGATCTTATGAGACATAAAAATAAATGCTCATTTTGGACTCTTAAAAGCCACCTTTGAGGTGTTTCACTAGATTATCATTAATAGAAATTATTCAGCGGTGATGTTACATAAAACCCCAGTCACTGCCCTTGGAGCTCTCTGTATTAATTCACATCCAATAAACTGTGATCCTATCTTTCATTAGAATTGTTACTAACTACATTTCTATTCAGGGCATCTCCCTGAAATGGAAATATTTCCCTAAAAATTAATTTTCCTGATACACATGCGTAGGCTTATTAATGTGAGCTTAGAATAGACTTACTGTTTCATTTCTCTGGAAGGAACACAAAGAAAGTAATGTTGGTGAATTTGCATCTCACATAATCTCAAGTGTGCCAGGATGGGCGCTCCGGCACAAAATTTCAGAGTAAGTGGCATCTCACAGATCCTCAGATTCATGTTAGGAAAATGTCACTAACATTTGCACATGTCTTTACATTTACAAAGCATTTTAACCTGACTTTTCTCATCACCTCTCCCTCCCCACCATAATTCTCCTGTGGGGTTGGTATGATGATGTTCCCTGATTTAGTGGTGAGCAAACTGGCCTCAGAAGGTTCTAAGACCGTGAAAAGTTTCATAGCCAGTAATGGTCCCATTACCGTCGGGGTTTAAATAACCCTTCCTGACTGAATGCCCATCCCCCACCATGGTTTATTTCTACAATCCCTTTCCCTCACCCTCTTCAAGATCCTCTAGACGTCCATGTCTGCATATGCTCTGTGCTCTTACTTGCCTGGGGGCACTCTCCCACCTAGCTAACTCTTAATCACAGACTCCAGATTTCAGCCAGCAGCTTTCAGGAAGCCTCCCCTACCTCTGCTCACCACTGGCCAGTGGTCCATCTGCATAAGCATAGAGACCTGGACTGTCTCCTTCATCTTTTCATCCTCAAAGCTCATACATCACAGCCGAGCAACAAAAACTTGTTAAAAGCAAATGGGAACCAGTGGTAAAGCCAGGACTGGAGTCTCTGACCTCAAGTGCAGCCCTCTGGCCATTTCATTCCCTCCTGTAATTAACAAAATGACAAAAACAACAAATGACTTCTGAGGTGTGACTTCAGAGAGTGATACACCCGGTGTTGCCTTAGCATAATGCAAATATAGTAAAATTTCATCGCTGTGGACTCCATTAATTAAGGATGCATAATGTTTGGCCAGGGGCTGGGCTGGCTTGTACCTTTGGAGTGTTTATTTATAAAAGAGATTGCTAAGCACATTAGTACATTAGCAGTGTAAACAAGATCACCAGGGAAACGGCAGAAGATGCTTAAGAGAACAAACTGCCTGGAGTCACTTTGGAAGCACCCATTATGAACAAACAATCACTGTGCTAATTACAATTGCTCTGCTAATTACAATTACTGTGCTAATTACAATCTATCCTTATCTGTTCCATAGGCTCCCCTACAGACTTTTTCTTCTGAGCACTTAGACCAGCCTGAGTTACCGCCTACATTTTCGTGGAATGAAAGTGTGGTTCTTTAAAAATTGTCTCTGCTTTGGATGGCTCAGTGGTTCCAATAGGCTTCCCCCTCCTAGAAAAAGAACAGAGTCAGGGATTTTGAAGCCAGAAAATTAAAAACAAAACCAAAAAAATGCAGGGGGAGAAGTGAAATGAACCTGGTTGCTTTTGTTGTTTTAGCACCTTCTGCAGACTAAAAGACACAGTTTTAGGTTAGTCGGAGAACATTCAAAATACGCTATGTGTAATTTGTTTTCCTCATAAAATGACCATGTTTGGTAGATTTAGAGATGTGAACACCAAGAACAAAATTAAAAAAAAAAAAATTAAAGTTGCTATTTGTCTTTCTTCTCTTACTATAATTAGGGAGAAAGATTAGAGAGGCCTTTTTTAGAAATGGATTGCAATTCCATGCTTCCCGCATGCAAAAAGTAAAAAACATCTTTCACTAGGTCTTAATTTTACTACTTTCTTTCTGTCCCCAATTATACTAATGAGTGTTGAGGGTATGAGATTTTTGTCTAAGCACTTAATAATAATAAAGCTTCGGGGCGCCTGGGTGGCTCAGTCAGTTAAGCAACTGACTTCGGCTCAGGTCATGATCTCACAGTTTTGGGTTCAAGCCCCACGTCGGGCTCTGTGCTGACAGCTCAGAGCCTGGAGCCTGCTTCGGATTCTGTGTCTCCCTTTCTCTATTCCTCCCCTGCTCGTTCTCTGTCTCTTTCTGTCTCTCAAAAAAATGTTAAAAATATTAAAGAATAATAATAATAATAATAATAATAATAATAATAATAAAGCTTCACTCAGGCCGGTGTCTCCTCCCAAATGGATTTCTCACTACTGTTTCAGGAGTCTGTCTTCCACCTGAAGCTGACTGTAGCCCAGCTCTCTGCTGCAAAGTCCTCTCTGCTGCATTCAATGGTGGTGAACTGAGATTGTGGCACACAGGAGGCTCTGATCTGGGCACCCAACCATGGCTTCAGGATACTGGACTCAGGATGAGTGTCTCCCCCCAACTGGGACTGATTCTCAGAGCATCCCATAGCCATCACTAAGCAGAGGAGATGGATGGATGGATGGATGGATGGATGGATGGACGCAGAAAACAAGTTGTGCTACATTATACACTAGGGGCCTGTTGGATTACAGGGCAAGACTGTCACCCTGGCTGCTGCAAACCCCAAATACAGTCTCTGCACTTGGTCACTCTGGATGAAGACTCCTTTGGGAGTGCATGGCCTTCTAGGTGTCATTGGCCCTGGGACTTGAATACTGCTCTCCAGTAGAAAAATGGAAGAGGGACAATCCTTCTCTAGTCTCAGGCATAACCTGGGCTCACAACTCATGAAAAGTTCAGTTTAATGCCTTGCTATTCAAAGCTCGTCCTCAGACCCGGGAACTCATTTGTAAAGCAGAGTTTCAGGTCTTATCTTCAACCCACTGAACCAGAGCCTCTATTAGCAGGATCCCTCGGTGATTTGTATGCATATTAGAGGTTGAGAATCACCAGTGTAGTTCATATGTACTATGTTCTGGCTATAAGCAGACATAGGGAAAAGTCCTACCTTTAGATAGAGTTTTTGTGTATAATAATGATGATGAGCTATTACTTGCTTTCCTACTCTTCGAGGATCATATGGTTTGAGCCATATGTGTGTGCATTTGCACACATTATCTGGAGGCTACAGAATGGAGACGAGAGCAGGGCATGACTCTTGGCTCCCTCACCTGCTGTATCACCTTGTATGCCATACTTCACTTCTCTGAGCTCTAGTTTTCTCATGTAGAAGTATCGTAGTCAACCCATTCTACATGTGTCATGGGAGAAATACCTTCCTATGACCCTCAAAGTCAGGCTTTGAAAGGTAAAGAAAATCTGGTTTTATAATATCAATCATCTCTAAGGGTACTGGGTAATGTACCAGAAGGAAAAGTAGGATCTGAACAAGTAGGTTCTGATGTTCAGAACATAGGACTTACTGGTTAACCTTCATTGTGTTTAGATGCATATCCTTTCCTATAGGTCAGGACCACTTCTAAGCTGGTTATTACATATTTTTAATATTTCCACAGAAGTGTTCCACACTTCCAGAACTTTTAGGCATAAGCCATGGCCCATTATCAAATTCCACACAGAACACATGGGCATCTAAATCCCACATTCCTCATTGAATGTAGGTCATTCATACAGAAACAAAGGAGCTATCCTACAGGACACAGGTAATACAATACATGAGCAAGATTTTGTCCTTCCAAAAGAAGGTGACCTTGGGCGGTTGCCTATTCCACAATGCTGGCTGAGTGGTCCACCTCCCAAAGACCCACAGAGCATGAAGGGCTCTGTTCCTGCCCCTACCCTGGGCATTTCACCAAAGCAATGTATTCACCAAAACATGTTGGGTGGAGGAAGCTGGGAGGACGACGACAGGTCTTAGAGGATATTTTTAGGTTAAAACCCCACTTTACAGTTGAATATCTTGAGGTTCACAGAGGGTAAGAGATTTATCCCAAGCCACACAGCTATGCAATGGCAGATGCAGGGTTTACGCCTCATCATTTCTCGTGGTGGCATTTGACAGTTCAGAGCCTGGAGCATGCTTTGGAATCTGTGTCTCCCTCTCTGTCCCTCCCTTGCCCACGTTCTCTCTTGGAAATAAATACACATTCAAAAAGTTTTAATCATCACAATACCATCAAGAAGTAGGTATTGTCATTATTTCCAATTTAGAGATGAGGAACCCGAGGCACAATGAACAAATGTGCCCAAGGTCATACAGTTGACAGGTCGCAGGCTACGACTCAGACTCTAGAGTCTGGCATCTTAGACACGAGGCCAGTATATCTCCAAACTGCTGGATAATGTGAGCCACATGGGAATATGGTGATGCTTCACTTTCCAAAGCTCCTTATTTTAGGAGGGGGAAAAAAAACAAAACAACAAAAAACAACAATTGGTAAGTCCTGGTGCAGCTCCAGGTGATTCTTATGATCAGGTGAGTAGGAGAAGCTTCACTAAGCCTGTGGCCATGGGGGTTGAATAGGAAGAGGCTGTATTCCTCAGTATTCGTCTAAGTTCTGCCATAACCTTAATTTACAGAAACGGCAACTGATCAGGAGAGAATGAGCAAGGGTGACCCAACAGGAAGTGGCAGAACAGGTATGGAAACTCAGCTTTTTTATTCCAGGGCCTATAGGACAGGGGACACATTGGCCTTCACTCCTGCAGAAGATGTCCAGAAACCTTGGGAAAATGCATAGACCAAAGAGAGATTCTTCTGTAGCCAGCCCAAGAGTCAGGGCCCCAGGGAAAGTCGCCTCTTAACTCCTGTGATCCAGCCTCTAATTTCTGTCCTCCGTTTACTACTAAAGTCTCATTAATTTATTCCCTAGAGAAGGGAACATACAGCTGTGTCTCCAGGTGGCAAGTTGAGGATATTGTCAAGAGTTGGGATATGACTGTACAGGTAGACTTGAAAATTGTCTTGAGAATCAGAAGCTAATGCCACTTTTAATTAATAATCTCTCCACCAGCAGCCTCCTTTGCTTTCTCTTGCTATAGTAATACCATGGTGTATCACAAAACACCCAGGCCTGAGAATGCAGAAAAACAGCTTCCAGTCCTATCTCTACCATTAATTCTTTATATGGAGGCTTGACCTTGATGTTGCCATCTGTATAGTGTGGAAGCTGGATCATAGATCTTTAAGGCTTCAGAGTGGATACAGTGCAGCCCAACAGACTGGGGGTTGGAAGCCTGACTTTTTCATTTACTAGTTATATGATTTTAAGTAGTTCATTTAAACACTGTGAGACTTAGGCATCTCATCTACAAAAGGAGGGAGCGTCATTGAAACTTCTTCAAAGTTCATCCATTTATAAATATGTTTTTTTTTGGGGGGAGATGAATGAAGGAAATGGTCAAGAAAAGAATAGAAGGTCTTATTACGGTTCTCATATAGGTGGTGATGTCAAGTGGGAGAATGCTAGAAGCCCGAAAGTTACACTGGTGGATGGGCTTTGTTGTTAGACTGAAGTTCTATCACCTGATAGCTGTATGACTATTAGGCTAGTTAGCTTAACATCTCTATACCTCGGTGTAGTAAATGGTATTGATGTCCCATGTTTTTCTTGATCTTCTCAGCACCTGGTAGACAGCATTTCATGTCCCTGCTCAATACTTTGAGGGGTACTGTAACCATAGGACTGGATTTGACCAATGGAACATGAGCAGAAAGTCACCTCTAGGAGGAAGTAATGAGAGCAAATTCCCTTCCCATTACCATAGTGTTCACAGAAGTACATGGAGATGATGTTTCTGTCAGGAGGGAGACACAAAATCCAAAGCAGGCTCCAGGCTCTGAGCTGTCAGCACAGAGCCCAAAGTAGGGCTTGAATTCACGAAACACGAGATCATGACCTGAGCGGAAGTCGGACGCCCAACTGACTGAGTCATCCAGGAACCCCTCCTTTGCTCTTTTTTTTTTTTTAATAAAACCAAGTTGTTAAGGGCTATTTTGTGATTGGTATTGGGAACATTAAATAAGAAAATATATAAAGTACATGGTATAGGCACATAACAAAAATGCATATGGCTAACTGGAGAAAATGAGAGAAAGGGAGAAGGGAGGGAAGGGAAGGATCCAGAAACAGCATGTATCATTAGCCATCTCCCAGGAAGGCACTAGAAAAATAGCTTTGGAGGCCTCTTAATAAGATCTGACTCAGGACCCTCCACTGGGAAACAAGTGGGTGCCACTAACAAAAGCCAGCTTTTCTCAAATGCTTAAAGAGAGCCCTTCTGTCTCACCAGGCGTAGGCTGGTGGTGCCTCATCCTGAAATCCCACATCTCACCCAAAACTATCCTCTTACGCTGTACAATGTGCACATCTGATAAGCAGACTAGACTGAAAAGCGCCTTTCTAGCAAATCTCTCATGAGCTCCTCGTGCTCTTTGTAGGTCATCCTGGAAGGCCTATGAGCAAACATCTATTGCCAGCAGAACCATCTTATTTTTGATGAGGCTTTTGCAAAATCTACAATTGTAATTTGCTCAGCCCCCATTCCCAAGCAACTTCCTTCACTGCAATTTCTGAGACTCCAGGCTGAATAAGAGCTCTTGAGTGATGTTTATCTAAATCCCTGCAATCTATAACCAAAGTTGACCTCTCTTTCTTACAGGAATGAGGTAGGATGGATGAGGATTAGGGAGGGAAGGAAGTAAAATACAAACAAAAAATCAAATACCACCAACCTTTGATGACTTTATCTCATTCCGACAGTCTTTCCCAATTCCCTCATTGATGGAGAGCTAAGAGGAGGGAATTCTAATGGCAACCCTGCGTGGGTCATTAAGACCCACAATGTGCACTGAAAGGGATTAGAACCAGCAAAACTTGACGTCACTTCCTGAGTTTTGGGGGTAACTCAGGAGTGAATTACGTTGACTCTCCATGTTTCTACAGAATCTGACAATTTCATAAAGTTTTATGTCCATTCATGTCCATCTGATTAGGAAACGGATTCCTAATCCAGAGCTCTCTCCAGGTACCACCCAGGTTCTTAAAATAACCTCTACCCATCCTGGGACTAAACTCTGCTGTGACTTGAGTATGAACTCTATCTTCTTCCTCTCTCACTTGAGGTCTGTCCTCCAAACCTTTCATTTCTCACTCCTTCCCACTTCCCCACCTTTCGTCTCTGCTTTGTCTCTGTGACTGCTTCTCGTTGTCACTCTTTTCCTATCTCTAACTTTCTGTGTGGTCTCTTAGCGTGTGCCACACAAAATCTTCACACACAGTGGAAAACTCCCAGGTTTGTCAGGGTCCTAAGCATCCCCACATGCTCATCTCTCAGGGACAGGCTGCAGCCTAAACATGGCAACCTGAGAAGGTGGTCAGAAAAGGAATCACGTTCCTGCAGAATCATGTACACGGGGGTGGCTCTTGCCTAAAGTCCATCCGTCATTAAGAATCCGGCGTCCCCTGGGGCACCTGAGTGGCTCAGTTGGTTAAAGCATCCAACTTTGGCTCAGGTCATGCTCTCACAGTTTGGGAGTTCGAGCCCCACGTTGGGCTCTGTGCTGACAGCTCAGAGCCTGGAGACTGCTTCGGATGATGTGTCTCCCTCTCTCTTTGCCCTTCCCCGGCTCGTGCTCTGTCTTCTCTGTCTCTGTCTCTTTGTCTGTCTGTCTCTCTCTCTCTCTCTCTCTCAAAAATAAGTAAACATAAAAAAAAAAAAAAAAGAATCTGGCTTCCCCCAATGGCACCTGAGTCCTCCCTCTGTGTTGACCACATGCTATTAAAGGGATACGAGGAAGTGACAGACATCCCTTACAACAGAACCAGAAGCCAGAGAACATTGGTTTGAGAGTCAGAAACTCTAACCTTGAGTCTCAAACGGGCCCCAGATCATGGCGAGCCCTGGAAAAGTTATATCGTTTGCTGGGTCTCAGTTTCTCTATGTGTGCAACAAGGGGTTGGGTCTAATCGTTAAGGTCTTGTGCAGTGTAGAGACTTGAAATGGGAGGCCTTTCGTAGACCAGAAATCCAGGTTGCTTTTCCAGAGATTCGATGGAGGAAATGAGAATGCACATCTGTCCTCTGTCAGCATTTGCTAGGTGTGAGGATCGAGGTAGGGGCAGGGAGGAGAATGAAGCAGAGTGGTGCCTGTCATGCAGGAGACTCTAGCTGGTAGACAGTTTGAAATCCCAGGCCAGGCGGTTGTCAGGAAATGAGGCATATGGCAGGACAGCTGGTGGGGTGCCTGCTGGCTACTCTGGAGGGCTGGACCGAAGATTACTTGGAGGAGGGAGAAAAGGAACGGGGGATGAGGTGAGAAATGACAACTGCCTTTGATATTGAAAATTTTGCAGGCCTGCCTTCTGGAACTTGGAGGACAGAGAAGCCAGTGCCTCCCCCCTGTCTGAGGCTCAGTAAGGGAGACTTGAAAGAGATAAATTTAGACTCATCAGGAGCCACTCGGCTTCCCACTGTGGGAAGTCAACTGCCTTACCATGTGCCTCCGGGAGGTGACATGGTCTAAGGATGGAAATAATTGTAAAAAAAAGTTTAACTGAAGCCAAGGATAAGAGAGTTGATGTGAAATGGGTGAATCAAATACAATGGTAGTCTGGGGAGTTCCCTAAATCTTGAGGCTGTTGTCAAAAGAGAAAGTGTGGTCTATTCACTACACTCCTTTCAATGAACAAATCAGGGCAGACATAGACCTTGGCTATTCAGAAACAACTCAAGATTGAAGGGTTGGAAACAATGAGCAGAGTGTTTGAGGCAGAATGAGGATTCCGGATGGGGCTAAAATTCTGTCAGAGCCTGGGGACTCCCAGGCTCAGCCTTTACAGCAACATGCTCTCTCTTAATGATCAGTTTGTTGGTAGTAGAAAGGCCAGCATGCTGGGATCTGACCTGAGGTCATGAGCTAGCTTTGCAGTGACTTGTTTTGTGACCTTGCCCAAGTCCCTTCTCCATATGTAAATGAGATCTGGGATTCCATGGAGGTTCTTGGGGATCTAGCATCTTACTTTCCAGTTTGGGTCCTTCTTTTGCACCCAAAGCTAATCTCCACACAAGAGAATGAGAATTAGTACATTTGATCACTTAGCCAGCCAGTCTGATAGCTGCTGTGAGAAATCAAGCTACATAAAACATACAACGGGTCCATCACAGTGGCTGGAAAGTGATGAGATGACTATGCTTGTCATGGGTGGGACCAGGATTTGGAGCCGGGTCTATGTGGAGACCTGTTCTGCTGAGTCCCCACCCCTGCTCATCTGTATCTGTCCATCTGCAGACTCGTTCCTCGACCAGAAAATGCCCTTCCAACTCTTATCCCTCCCAAGAAGTACTTTTCTTTGCTATCACTTCAAACCCCAATTCATAAGCCTCATCCTTCTGAGAAACCCCTTATCGTTCCTTCTAATTCTTCTCAAAAGGCTTCACAAAGAAATTCTTTGAAAACTACTGTACTACCGCTTTGCAAATTAAATATTCATATATTTTTGTCAATTGTGTATGTCATTGTGCGAGCTTGTAAATTCCCTTCTCAAAAAACAAGGGACACTTTCTTTCTTTTGGATACCACACAGCATTATTTTACCTAACAGGGTGCTCAAAACAGAAGTTTCATAAAGTATTAAAACTACAGAAAGTTAGCATTGTGAGTCCCAGTATTGAGTAGTTCATTTGCATTATCCTTAAATCTCTCAGATTTTTCCAACAAAGTAGCATTCAGCTGCTGTTCGAACCTCTGCATAGTAGAAAGGAAACTTCAGTGGGATTTGAAGGACTCAACTCTGCTACCAAATTGCTGTGTGGCTACCAGTCACTCCTACCCTTAAGTCATCCCTTGCTTGACCTTCTCTTCTGCCTACAACTGCTCACTGGCCATTGGGCATTATGCCTTTCAACTAAATATCTTCCAATATCCCCCTTTCTCTCCTAACTGTTCCCATTATCCCAGTTGAAGCCACCAACACTCTTACGTGACTTCCAAAATATACCCCCAACTAAGCCCCCATTTCACACTTTCCCATGCCACCCTCATTGCAACCTACCTCCCATGCAGTCACTATGAGGTTGAACAATGTAATACAACCACTCTTTTAACCCTTTATGAGTTCTCCCATTTACTATTAGAATAAAGACTTGGCCATGATCTGCCACTACGTGCTGCTCTGCTCTGGCTTCACCTCCCACAACTCTTCCCTTACTTTCTCAGCCAAAACCACACCAGACTTCTTCCTATCTTAAAGCCAAAGGCGTTTTTTTTTTTTCCTTCTTAGAACATCTGTCTCTGCTTGAAATCTTTCCCAATGCTAACTCTCACTCATTTTCCAGGTATTAGTTAAATAACACTTCATCTGAAAAGTAGACTCCCAAGTCTTATTATTGCTTTCTAATCCAATAGATGCACACCCACTATTCTGCTCCAACTAAATTAGAGCCTACTGTTAATTGCTATCTTGGAACACTGTATCTTTATTCAACAGTACTTACCACAAATTAAATAAGTACATAAGATTACAAACACACACACACACACACACACACACACACACACACACACACACACGTATGCCCACACACTACACCTAGACACCAGAGGATCTCAGGCCACTTTTATCTTACTTTTCATTGTATCTCAAGTAACCAGCATGGTACTTGGAAAACAGTAGGTGCTCAAGCAGCTGTGATAACTACACAGGTGAATGGTTTTAGGGGGTTCACATTTCCATGCTTGTTCTACAAACCGGGAAGTGACAAGGTATACTGGATGAAAAGACAAGAGCAAGACTTTGGAGTCAGCCAGATTTACACCTGATTCTTTGCTCTGCCTCTCACTGGTGACCTTGGGAGAGTCACTTTACCTCTCCGGTGTTGACATATCAGCTGCAAAATGGAGGCTATGGTGCCTCCCAGGGTGTTAATAATGAAGCTAAAATGGTATTATCCCGGCTCTCTCACTTCCTAGAAGGGATATCAGGGAGAATCACTTAACATTTCCATTTTTCTTCTGTATAAAGGGGATGAAAATAGACTCTGCTTCTCAGGGCCATTGTGAGGATCACATAAATTAGTAGATGGTTAATAGATGGCAAGTGCTTAGAATGCCCTCAGCATGTGCTGAGTTAATATCATCACCACCATCATCATCATTACTGTTATTATTATTAATACTAAACATACTTGGTAAAGAGTTTGACATGGAGCATTTCTTAATAAATAGTGGTCATGATTACCACTCCTACTATAACCACTACTAATATTAATTAGATGATGGAATGGGGATGATAATGATTATAATGGTGATATTTCTTCCCAATTCTGACTTTTGTTGACATGACCTCAAAATGCTAGGGTGAACCCTGCCCTGTGATAATATCCTATTACATTTTCATGCAAAACTGTCTAAAAGTACTGTTTTTTAAAAAAAGATAATCATTATACATAGAACAATGCTTCTCATTCTACCATCTTTTGATTCTTCAGATTGTGAGACATGATAAATCCTGCTTCTTCAAATCTCTCAGGGAGGCTTTCATAATGACGCTGCATGTCTAATCTTCATATAATTTGGCCAACTCAATCCTCATTATGTTTGCTCTTATATGAGAATGGTCTTATCTTTTAATTTCGTAGGTACCTCTATATTTATTAACAGAGAAAGAGGTCTTTGACATTTTGTTGAGCAAAAAACAGCAATTTCTAAACAGCTTTACTGAGATTTAGTGTGTGTGTGTGTGTGTGTGTGTGTGTGTAGATAGAGAGAGGGAGAGAGGAGTTTTAAGAATGTTCAAGAAAATGTTAATTCTGGATATTTCTGGGTGATGGGAATTTTATTTTCTATTTCATTAAATGTCTTTATTTTTTAACTGCCTGAATAGCCTACATAGGATACTTATTTTTTAATAGACTGAAAGATTAATTTAAACATTTTAAAATTCCATTAACTGTACTTATAGGATGATTTAAGGCTGAATTAAAAATATGTGGATAGAGTTAGAAAAATGGAAGGGCAGGATAAATAAAGGCTAGGTCAGTGGAAAAGGAACCTCATGGAATGAATTTGGCTAACTTGTAACACTTCATTGGATAGGCATCAATAAGCCTACAAGGATACTGGCCAGTCTAACAAAGCTCAATTCCATGGTGCCCATGGCTTCCGCCCCCCTGCCCAGATTTTGGGTCAGTGATCCAACCAGTGAAGTGCGAGTATCTGCCCATACCTAAAGGTCATCTGGAAGACTTGGCCTTGGTTCACATGCTGGGTCCGGTTGTTGTAACCATGTAGCATCTCTCCAAAGAGGGTGTCGTTGAATTTGGAGTCGGGTTTGAGGCATTTGGGGCCCTCGCAGACATCTGAGAGCATTAGGCAGGATTTTCCATCAGGAGCCAGCTTGTATTCCTCCACACAACTGCACAATAAAACAGAGCCGAGAGTTAGCTCCGCATGCTGGATGCCCCCATTGTGGATGACCTAAAACCAAGGCCTCCTTTGCCTGCAAAACAGGTCAGAGTTTAGGAATGGAGACAGCTATTCTGGCTGGAATCTATCTAGGGCACAGGTGTCTAGAGAAAAGCACATTAATCCTGCAAATTGGTAAATTCAGGGAAAGTCATTTGTGACATTTTGGAGGAGTCGAGGCGGAAACCAGAGTGCACATCTACGCACAAAGCAAATTTAAAAACTGTTTTCCATGAACACACAGACTTTAAAAAGCATGACAGACCAATTCGCAGGGAATTATCAACTAGTTTCTCAAACCAGAATCTATTCCCAGTGTATCTGTCGACCAAGGTTGAAGACTGTAGCAAAAACAAGGTTGTTACTGCCCTTGTAACGCAGAGGTGATCCTTCCAGGACCACGGACAGCTCACTGCAGCCGCTGCTTCTGCTCAATTAGCAATATACCTAGTCTCTGTTGACCTCTAACTACCCAATACTAACAGCAGAAGGGCCTTTGACATGCCTTTGAGTCAGGGACTAAACCGGTCCTCCTCTGTGGACTAAATAGGCATCTGAATGGGGTGTGGAAATAATATTTGCAATCTGGGGATGTTTGTAGTGAAAAAGGAATCTCTTAGGCATGGGGAAGAGGAGGAAACAGAGGTCTCAGCTCCTGAAAAATCAATCCAGAAATGGGAACTCTTTTAGTCTTTACATGTTCATGGCCTTTGGCTATGCACTGGGAAAAGGGTGCACATAAGAGATAAGACACACAAGAGAATAGGCTGCTCAACTGAAAAAACTTGTATAAATATCATCTTTGCTCCTTTGGACCTATGTGAACCCCAGCAAGTCATTTAACTTCTTTGATCTTCAATTTCCTCATCTGTAGAATGGGGTACAAACTCCTACCCTATATTAATTCATTAGGCTGCTATAACATCCTTGGATACATTGGCTGCAAAAAGAGGAATTGAAAGGTACTTCACAAAATAATTACAGTAATGATGGAAATGGTGGTGTTTATTGAGCAGACACTTTCCATGGAAATTTCATATATATCTATTTTTAAATGTTTCTTTTTGAGAGAGAGAAAGAGAGAACACAAGCCGGAGAGAGTTAGAGAGAGAATCCCAAGCAAGCTCCATGCTAAGCCTACTGTCAGCACAGAGCCCGACGCAGGGCTCTACCCTACGACACTGAGATCATGACCCGAGCTGAAATCAAGAGTTGGGCACTTAACTGATGGAGCCACCCAGGTGCCTCTTGTATATTTATTTTCTGGCCATGAAACAAGTTAATTTCATCATTCCTGCTTTACCCAGAATCAAAATGAGGAGACAAGTAAAGCAGGTCACACTGTAAGCAAGAGGCAAAGTGGCATTCAAATTTGAGTCTGTTTAGCAACAAAGGGACCTTTTTCTACTCTTGTCTTCTCCAAATCCAGTTGTTTCTACTTGCATGAAATGACCCTGGGTAAGGCTGTGCCAGTTAGAGGCAGTAGAAAGCAGGCAAGCTCTTATTTGTGAAAATCTATTGACTCTGACTGCAGAGAGACTCAGAAACTCATACAGAAGAAGGGAGAAGCTCTATGCGATGGTTTGGGAAGAAAATATTCCTAGGTTGAAAGAACCAGTAGCTGATGCCAGACACGTGGAACTCAACTGAAGGCAGTAAGCAAATAGGAAGAGCTGAAATGCTGACTCAAGATCACTCTAGTGAAAAGCCAGGAATGTCTCCTGCATAAAGCAAGCTGTCACTCTTCCCTTGTTCTCTTATCACCTCTAGTGTGTTGAACAGATGCACCAACTGTCCTTCCTACATGCTGCTGCCCAAGTACAGCAGAAGGTTGTTGGAAGAAGGCCTGTCCTGGTGCCTTCATCAAGTCTATCCCTTCTTCTTTTTGCATTTGTTAAATGTAAGTAACTCTCCCTTGATAAAGGTGGAGTACACATGACATGAGTTACATGAATGCACACAGTATATGGTAAGTTCCTAATGAAGTCTAGTCCCAGCCATCTATTCCCAGGAGGTTCCCAGCAAATATGAGAAATGGTTTACTGGAGTAGAGCTTCCTCTCTTTATACACACACACAGACACACACACACACGCACACATGCATGCACCTGTGAATAAATATACTCTTGTTATAAATGATTAAACATTATCAAAGTCTATAGAGTTCTTCATTTCCACTCCTCAGATATTTTTACTTAATATCAGTAGTCATCATTGTTAACTATTATGTATTCTTCTAGGTTTTTAAAAATACATTTATAAATACAATATTACGCATATAATTATATTATATATATAAATTTTTCATAATAAACTCGTAAGTACACCATACATTATTATAAGATATGCATTTGTACTTAATACTATTTCTTAGAGATCTTTTCAAACCAGTATTCATATAGATCTATCTTTCTGATGGTTATTTGGCATTGCACGGTATAAATGTACCATAATGCCTTTAGCTAATCTTTATTAATGAGCATTTTGGTTGTTTATAGCTGTTTATTATTGCAAATGGTATCATAATGAAGATCTTTGTACATATATCATTATGTACATGTATGTGTTTCTACTAAAAAAATCATAGAAAAAGGATTGCTGGGCCAGTGGTTTATGAATTTAAAAATTTTGGTAGATTTAATAATGGCTGTCTGTTGGGGCTCTACCAGTCTACAATCCTATCACTGATGATTGAGAAAGCCCATTTCCCCATAACTTTCATGTTCATTATCACCAATATGGGATTGGAAAAAAACTCATTTTTGTTTTGCTTGGCATTTCCCTGATTACTGCTGAGGTTCCCCACCTTTTGATGTCATGGCCATGTGTATTTCTCCTTCTATAGGTTGTCCATCCATGTGCTTTAACCATTTTCCTATTGTGATTCTTGTCTTTTTCCTTATTGGCTTATGTATGTTTTGCATATTTTCTGGAGTTCTCCTTCTCCTTTCATACATATTGAAATTTTCTTTCATTCTGTACTTGTGTTTTAACCTTACTTTTGATATCTTATAACCTCTCTATCTTGGTCCTTAACTGCTTCTGAATTTGGTGCAATGCTTAGGAAGCGACAGATGATAAAACACATTTCTATATATTATTCTAGTATTTATATAGGTTTTTAAAAATCTTTGGTTGTTTAATCTGTATGGATTTAATTTTGTGCATGATGTGAGTGGTTATTTTAACTTCATTATTTTCAAAATGAGTAACCATTACCTGAAGGGTCCATCTGTTCACTAACTAATGTAAAATACTATTTTCTCATATACTAAATCACTATGTATGCCATGTATACATGGTTGGAATTTTTCCTATTTAGCTGTCTGTATTTTCCTGCAATAATTCTATACTACTTGAGGGGTTCCTGGGTGGCTCAGTCAGTTGAGCATCCAACATCAGCTCAGGTCATGATCTCAGGGTTCATGAGTTTGAACCCCACATCAAGCACTCGGCTGTCAGGGCAGAGCCTGCTTTGGATCCTTTGTCTCCCTCTCTCTTTGCCTCTCTCTCTCTCTCTCTCTCCCCCTCTCCCTCTCTCAGAAATAGAAAAAACATGAAAAAGATTATATACTACTTGAATTACTGTAGCTTTGAGGCGTGGTCTGGATATAGTCAAGTAAGTCTCCTCCCCATTGTAAACACTAATTTTCTATCTCAAAACTTCCTCACTCATCTTATTATTTTCCCATTCAAATGAATTTTAATTTTGACTTGTCAAATTCCACATAAAACCCTAGAATTTTGGGTGATATCACATTGAATTTGTAGACCAATGTGGGGGGAATTTAAAAAAAAATGTTCCCTGGGGGAGGGGAAGGAAAAAAAAAAAAAGAGGTTAGAGTGGGAGAGAGCCAAAGCATAAGAGACTGTTAAAAACTGAGAACAAACTGAGGGTTGATGGGGGGTGGGAGGGAGGGGAGGGTGGGTGATGGGTATTGAGGAGGGCACCTTTTGGGATGAGCACTGGGTGTTGTATGGAAACCAATTTGTCAATAAATTTCATAAAAAAAAAATAAAAAAAAAATAATTCAGTGAAAAAAAAAAAAAAAAAAAAAAAAAAAAAGAAATACATATTGAGACTCAACTCTATGTTGGGCACCACCACCAACTGTGGCAGAGACAATGTCTTCCATTCGCTACACTGGGTCCTCTTTCTGGATGTGTACCATAGACTGTGCAACCAAGCTTCCTCTGCAGGTGGGCCAGAGGGGCCACATGACGGGATTCTGAATGATGGAATCTGTGCTGACGTGATGCAAGCTGCTGCCAGTCTCAGACCTTCAAAACATCCTGTCTGATTCTCAAGCCCCCTCTTCTCTTGCTATGGCAAGTTTGGAGAGCATGTGATCGAAATGCATACTTGCGGTTGGAGAAGTTCACCTCAATCACAACGGATCTTGCATGAAAAGCGTATAATAAACTTTTGTGTACACGTTTCCGGCTTGGGAGGCTTCATTTGTTACAGCAACACAGCTGATCTTATCCTAGGATCTTTACAGTTGTGAGTTTTCTAATTCAGAAATAGTTTGCATCTCCATTTATTAAGTGTTCCTTTAATGTTTTTTAATTTTTTTTATTTTTTGTAAACACTGTTTTCCCGTTATTTAGATTTTTCAAGGCTCCAAAACCAGTGTGGCTCAAACACCTTTTATTACAATCAAAACTTAATTTTTTATATGAAATATAATTTCTTGTCAAATTGGTTTCCATACAACACCCAGTGCTCATCCCAACAGGTGCCCTCCTCAATGCCCATCACCCACTTTCCCCTCTCCCCCACCCCCATCAACCTTCAGTTCATTCTCAGTATTTAGGAGTCTCTTATGGTTTGCCTCCCTCCCTTTCTGGTTTATATATTAAGCGTTCCTTTATAGCCTTCTCTGAAGTTTTAGACTTCTGGTCGTAAACGTCTTCTCGGGGCTTATTCTTAGGTATGGGTACAATATGCAGGGTTCCACAGGTTACAGACATGCATTTTAGATGCAGATCACCAGGGGCCAAATCCTGATTTTGTCTCCCATTAGCTGTGTGGCCTTGGACAAAATGCTTAGCCTCTCTGTACTTGCTCTGCTTACCTATAAAGTAGTACTCACCTCAAAGAGCCACTGTGAAGATTAAATGAGTTATGTCTGGAATTTGGTATATCCAAACTTACAGCCAGTGGTCGCTGCTATCATTACATCCTTTTCCACTACAGAAGTAGGATCAGGTTTTCACTTATGTTTTCCCTTATATTTTCTAGTAGAAACTGCTGATATTGAGGAAAGCTATTACTGATTTCTATAAGTTGATTTTTCACCGTACCACATAAGGAGCTCATCAGTTCTAATACATGTACCAGATTTTTCTAAATGGATGAGTATATATTTGCCTCGTTTAGGCATTAGAACTATGCTAGGATTTTGGAATAAATTAGAAAACAGCCATTTTAGTTTCTTTCTCTGGTTCAGTTTATATAAGAGAGTGGTTGTGCATTCCTTAATGATTTGATAGGACCTGCCTATAAAACCCATGAGCTCATGACTTCTTTTCAATTGTAGATATTTAGCTCTCTGATCATTTTATTTTACGTTATCTGTCTGTTTAGATTTTCTACACCATCATGAGTGAAACTTGGTAATTTATATTTTCCAAGAAAATAATGCATTTTATCAAGACTTGCAAATTTATTGGTATAAAGTTGTACACAGTATTCTCATTAAATTTGCTTTATCTTCTGTGCTTCTATGGGTATGTCTCTAGCTCATTCCTAATGTACTTGTGTTCTTTCTCCCTCTCTCATTTCAAAAGGCTTTTGCATTTTATTGATGAGGCTCCTTTTTTTCACCTATTTCATTTATTTCAGCTTTTATTTGTATTAATTCCTTCCTGCTGCTTTCTTTCACTTTGTTTTATAATTCTTTTTCTGGCTTCTTGATTTGAATGCTTATTTGTTTATTTTCAATCTGTCTTGCTTCTCAATACATGACACGGAGCTCTGACTGCTTTGTCCATGTTCCATGAATATGAATAAACAGTCTGCCTGCTCCTACTCATTTCTAAGGACGTGGTCATTTAAGTTTGATTTTTCTCGTTACTCGAGTGTTACTTAGGAGGTTTAGTTGTTTAAATGTAAAAAAAAAAATTCTTCGGGCGCCTGGGTGGCTCAGTCGGTTGAGCGTCCGACTTCAGCTCAGGTCACGATCTCGCGGTCCGCGAGTTCGAGCCCCGCGTCGGGCTCTGGGCTGATGGCTCAGAGCCTGGAGCCTGTTTCCGATTCTGTGTCTCCCTCTCTCTCTGACCCTCCCTCTTTCATGCTGTGTCTCTCTCTGTCTCAAAATAAATAAACGTTAAAAAAAATTAAAAAAAATAAATAAATGTAAAAAAATTCTCAAGTAGATCAATGTATCTGCTAACTAGACTGCTGTTAATATGTAATATTATTGCATTCTAGTCTGGAATATAGCTTGTATAATTTCTACTTCGGTGAATTTACTGAGATTTCATGCTCCCTTACTTAAGGGAGACACAGGTGTGGAGCTCAGAGTTTGTATCTAATTAAACCTGGGTTCAAAGAGAAGCTATGCCCCTTATCAGCCATATGACCCTGATACAATCTATTAACTTCTGTAGGCCTCAGTGACACAATCTATTAAATGGGGATAAAAGTTATCCTTACCACAGAGCTTATGTGAGAACTGACATAACTTACCTAAAGGACAAAATAGTATCTGTCGTGTAACAGACAATGTGAAACATATGGTGCCATTGCAACACTGCTCTTGATAAATGATACATCCATACATATAGCATTCATGTATTTTAAATAGATAAGTGTATACATAATTATTACAGTTCAACTTAAATGTGTACATTATATACATATGTATGCCTCTGTATTTATATTCTTATGCATATACATATATACACACACATATATACATGTACGTATATACACATACATACATACACACATACACGCAAGGCTCAGCCCTACAGTTAAGATTCCAGTCTAGTGGAATATTTCCCTATATACAAACTGATCTGCTCCTTACTACAACCTGAATTAGGTAGAATAATGGTGCCCCCAAAATGTCTGTGTCCTAACAACTATAGGTCCTTACAACCTATGGATATGTTACCATACATGGCAAAAGGAACTTTGTAAGTATGATTAAGACTTTCGAGGTGGGAAGATTGTTCTTGATTATCTAGTTGGACTCAATGTAATCAAAAGGGTCCTTATAAGGGGAGCCTGGGTGGCTCAGTTGGTTAAGCATCCGACTTTGGCTCAGGTCATGATCTCACGGTTCATGGGTTCGAGCCCCATGTCAGGCTCTGTGCTGACAGCTTGGATCCTGGAGCCTGCTTCAGATTCTGACTCTCTCTCTCTCTCTCTCACTCTCTCTCTCTCTCATAAATAAATAAACATTAAAAATTTTAAAAAGGGGTGCCTGGGTGGCTCAGTTGGTTAAGCATCTGACTTCGGCTCAGCTCATGATCTCACACTTGGTGAGTTCGAGCCCTGCATCAGGCTCTGTGCTGACAGCTCGGGCCCTGGAGCCTGCTTTGGATTCTGTCTCTGTCTCTCTCTCTCTCTCTCAAAAATAAATACACATTAAAAAACATTTTTTAAAAGGGGGTCCTTATAAGAGCATAAGAAGTAGACAAATGTGTCAGAGTCAGAGAAGGAGATATAGTGTGGAATCAGAGGAGAGACAGATAGAAACAGACTGTTCCTCTGGCCTTAAGAATCTTGCTGATGCCTCAGTTTTAGGAATTGTGACCTCCACAGGTGTAAATAATAAATCTGTGAGGTTTTAAGCCGCTACGTTTGTGGCAATTCATCATCAAAGCATTAGGAAACTAAAGGAAGACCGTAGCAGGGAGGCATTGCTCATGTTCAGATGAGAAAACCGGTAAGTGACTTGCCCATGGAGATACACCTTGTTTACCGTGGTGCTAGGAAGCAGACCTGGGAGTTCATATTTCAAAGCATGTGTATGAGTGTGTGTGTGCCATGTGTGTGTGTGTATGTGTGTGTGAGAGAGAAATTTTAGCCATATTACACCTGTAGGTTCATGGTTATTTATTTATTTATTTTTGTCTGGGGGTAGGAAAGGATTGTGGCTCAACAGGAGAGGAAGGAGGGGAGATAAAAGGTTTGGGGTATGCTTAGTAAGACACTTAGAGATGCGGGGAGGGGAAAAAACAGAGACTCATAAAAACATAGGGACTCAGAGGTAAATGATCCTCTGAGTTTCGAAACATGAGAAACTCTCTCCCCCAAGCCACCTCAGGGCACAAGATGGATGATTTATGCAAAGGTCTGTTTAGTTGTTGTTTTTTTTTTTTTTTTTCCATGCGACATAATTATACAGTTTCTTTAGAACATTCTGTCGTCTGGGAGATTTTCTTACAGAAATTCTAAAGAGTGTAGGCTCACAGGAAACCAGCCAAGATCTGCATGGAACTATATTTATACATATGCCAAAATGAAAACCATAAAATAAGTACAAAGATACAAACTGGGCATTTTAGCTATAGGCAATGAATGTGTTACCCTTAACACACCTATCACATTATAGAGAATACTAGAACTAGATGGGCCTTTAGAGATTGTACCATAAAACCTATATGTGTTTAGCCAAGAGCATGTTTTATTTAATCCCTACAGCAACATCACGAGATGGGGAGTTTCATTCCAACACAGCCACCAAGGACCTCGAGGCTGGCACTTTAAAATTCCACAACCAAGATCATACCAGCACTTTGGAAAAACCAGTACCTTGACCTGGATCTTCTTACTCTACATCTAGTACTCATTTCATTTCAGCACAAATGACTATTTCCAATCTGCTTGTCTTTCAAAAGAGGAATCTGGGACCTTAGAGAGGTATGGCATTTACACAGATTCTCCAAGCAGGGTGTTTATTTATTCATGTATTTACTTGCTCAGTTATTCATTCATTCCTCAACGGTTTGTGGAGCCTATAAAATTATAGATGGCAATGCACAGACTAGAAATTTTTTCTTTAAATGGCAAAAAGAATCAGATCCTGGGGGGGGTGGGGCGGGGAATGTAAAAACATAGAAAATGTAAGGTCAGAAGAGCTCAAGGAATGGCATACAACACTGACTTGGACCAACGTCAGGGCTGAATCTGAGTATCCCACCACAAGACAAGACCGTAGCAGGTGCCGTCCAGCTTTACTGAATCAGACCCCTGAAATGAATCCCACCCTGGGGCTGTCCGGACCATGACTCTCTGTGGCCTAGAAGGTAAAGTCCTGAGCCACAGGAACCCTACAATCCAATATCATGGGGGCCTTTCTCATGAAGGCCCTTGGGCCTGTCTCAACATTAACCAAAATAAAGATTAGTAAAACTGTTTTCAGGGTGGTCTCCATCTGAAGGTTTCACTCAAGGGAAAGATTTAGTTTCCAGAAAAAGCCATTTTGAATGTAAGGTACCCAAGGGTATTCTTTAGAAAAGAAGGAAAGAAGAAAAGGAAAGGAAAGGAAACAGAATTCCATGGGGGAATTCTGGTTAACTTATATAATGATGTATCTACTCTAAGACCCTCAACACTTGTGAGAAACATTAGCATGTCACCTAACACTAAGAAAAACATTTTAAAAAAATCTTTCAAAGCATTGATAGTAAAATGCATCCTGATTTCAGAGATGTTAGAAAGTGGAAAATGTGGGCACTTTAGAACCAGTGAATTATGATATATCACCACCGCAGGACTTGTCAGAGCCTTTACTATCCTCAGGTGCACCATGAACCTTAAAGGCAGTTATAGAGTACAATTTCCCATCCACATAGGAATGTGACCACTGGGCTACCCTTTTCTGCCTTTCAGCTGTATATGGGACTCATGTTTCACAGATCCCACAGTGGAAAAACCTCTCTGAATGAATGGATGAACTCTGTGTGCTTTAGTCAAATGTCTGTGAATATGTTTTACACCTGAGCTTTTGCAAAATACTTCAAGCAGCAGGGAGCATAAGTTGTAATGTCTGCCGAGAACCTGGTATGTGGATTTCTGTGTTAACTATGGGAGGTAAAATCCCGTTTCTTCAATCAGAAGTCACAGAGGTGAAAATGCAGACTCTAACCTAAAAGTCAGAAACCAAAATAAAACAAGTGGTGAATAAACACATCCCACACCTCTCTAACCAGTTACTGAAAGTCAAAATTAAGATCACTATCTTCCGTCTGGAGGTCAGCGTTTGCCACTCCTAGAGAGGATGTGTGGCTAGATGTGCTCTTTCGGCCCAGATTTTTAAACACATTTTCATTACATTGTTAATAAAATTACATTGAAATCACATTCAAATTTGAAGAGAGACGCTTGGGTTATCTCCTGTCCCAACTTTACCTCCTAAATGGCTGTGAGATCCTTCTGGGCCACGGTTTCCTCCTCTGAAAGATCTGAGAAATACTTGAAACTTCAAAAAATATTAATGACCTTGATCACCATTTCTTATTTAAAAATACAGGGAACATGGGGCGCCTGGGTGGCGCAGTTGGTTAAGCGTCCGACTTCAGCCAGGTCACGATCTCGCGGTCCGTGAGTTCGAGCCCCGCGTCAGGCTCTGGGCTGATGGCTCAGAGCCTGGAGCCTGTTTCCGATTCTGTGTCTCCCTCTCTCTCTGCCCCTCCCCCGTTCATGCTCTGTCTCTCTCTGTCCCAAAAATAAATAAACGTTGAAAAATAAAATAAAATAAAATAAAAATACAGGGAACAAAAATATATATACAGGGAACATCTCTCTTAGCAAATTATGCCAGGAAAAGGTGTTTACCCCCTGAAACCAACAAAACACAATAAAACAGCAAAAAACACAACCTTCCTTTTGACAAGCCAGGACTACTATATAATCCACCATATGTTTGGGGGGGGGGGTTGTTTGTTTTGCCTTTTCTGTTTACATCAGTTGCCAAGAAGCAAAGAGCTAAATTTATCTCCCGTTGAGTAATGCCCCCATTTCAGGCTCCTGCAACCATTTTCTCTCTCTGTCCTTACACATGGCTCCGGTCAGTCCTAACTTTATATGACATGTTTTTTTAATAGGTTGGATTTATGTGGATAATAATAAGCCCTTGTCAAAGAATGCACGAAGTACATCATAAACACACATACACAAAAGATACCAACTTGGTTGCTAGGTAACCAAGCAACCTGTAATTGCTTGGGGATGCTCCCTCACCTGTAAAGATTCATTCTAAATGCTTCAGCTCGGTTTCTGATGACCTTCTCAACTTCTCTCAAATTCACCTTCTTCTCTCTACCCTGCTAGTACCTGTTGCTCTATCAACATCAATCAGGACCAAGTGAGTCTCAGCCACCTGTCCTCAGTGTCCCCTCTGTCCCAGAGTACAAACTCAATGCCTATTTGCGTTCTCAGCATCCCATAAAAGGCCAGGTATAGAGTAGGTGCAAGAAATCCTAGATAGATGAATTCCTTAATTCAACGGTTATGGTTTTGAAGAAGTTCTTGGGGCAAACAGTGGGGAGTGACAATGGGGATACCCAGGTGACTACGACCTAGTCCCTGATCATGAAGACTTCACAGTGCAATGAGGTCCACACAGGAAAGCAGGTAAGTCAAAAGAGCAACGGGGTGACCACAGAGAGAAGCACTGGGGTGTTGTGTGATCCCAGAGAAAGATACTTTACTCAGTTGTGTAGACCAGGGGCTGGCTATCAAGGCAGCTGGCAGGAGGTCCAGTCTGCAGGGTGTCCAGATATCACTGGGATAAATTAGAATTCAAAGCTACCAAACAGTCCTTGCAAGAGCGTCTTGTGGGTCGAAATGAAAAAAATACAAATCAAAATAAAACAAGAAAAAAGGTCCTTTCTTCGCACGCCCTAACCGCACTTGCTAAATCCCGAGCCAATATTTAAGCAGTATCCACTTGAAAGGGCAAGGTATTCTATTACCCAGCTCCAGGGTAACTACACTTCTCACTCCCGCACCCCATGGGGCTCAGAGAAGACTTGTCAGAGAAGGTTATATCCACACTGAGTCTTGATGATGAAACAGAGCTGTCTAAGCTAAATGGCCACAGACAAGGGGTGGGGATTGATGGTACAGAGGAGGAGGAGAGGCAGATGGAACAACATTGTCAAAATTCCAGATGCGCAGGCCAAGAAGAGGCCTCATTCAGGAAGAGGGACACAACTGGAATTGCAGCTGGAAAGACTGGGCTGGGGACAACTGCTTTAGCCATGTTAAGTGAAGAACATCATTTAGCAATTATTATGTGAGCACCTACTAATTGCCAGGCACTGTTCTAGGTGCTGGAGATAGGGTGGTAAAGAAGACCTACAATTCCGTCGCCAAGTGATTAAATTAGCTGGCTTTACACCTATTAGACTGGCCATAACTGCCATTTGCTGGGTGCTCACGCATGCTGGCCTCTGTGCATGCATAATTCCATTCAATCCTCACAACTGCATCTGATTCTACTTAAAAGGAAAGGCTCACAGAAGTTTAGGGACTTGCTTAAGACCACGTAGCTAGAAGTGGCCAGAGGCGAGGAATAACAGCAGGTCTGTCCTGACTGAGACTAGAGCCCCACAGCCTGGGTTGGAACCCTAAAGCCCCCATGGACCAGCTGTGTGACCTTGGGAAAGTCACAGAGCTATTCTGTGCCTGGTTTTCTTGATGGTAACTGGCGATCATAATAGTACGTCCCTTGTAGAGTTGTTAGGAGAATTAAAAACCGGCTCTTGTAATCGAAGCGCTAAACACAGCCATGGCACAGAAGAGGCACTTCATAAAAGTTAGCTGCTGTGACTCACCTGGGTGCAGAGGGGTTTACTGAACCTGAGCCCACGCAAGGAACTCAGCAAGGTCACAGAGCTCTGATCCAGTCTGGAAGGTCTCCTTGAGCAAAGGTTTGTTTCCCTTGCTTAATTCAATTAGGTGCTACATCTCTCTACCAACTTTCTCACAAGTACCTGCTAATGGCTTTCACTGTTTTGTTTACAGTGCTTCTAACAAGTGTGGGTAACTTCTCATTTGCATCCTTAATAGGCAATCTTCAAAACATGTTGACACTGCAGTTGGTTTTAGGAGACCTGGGTTTTATTTTCTTTTTTTGTCCTGTTTATCAGCATTTGGATGGGCTTCAACAGCTGCCAGCACACTCCCGCCCATTCATTCTTAAGACTTTCAGAGTTCTTCTTATATTTTGGATATTAACCCCTTATTGGATATATCAACACCAAAAACAGCAACAACAACAAACAATCCAATCAAAATATGGCCAGAGGACCTGAATAGACATATTCCCTAAGGAGACGTACCAATGGCCAACAGATTCATGAAAAACTGTTTCAATATCACTGCATGTCAGAAAAATGTAAATCAAAACCACAACGAGATATCCCTTCAAATCTGTTGTTAAGGCTAGTATCAAAAAGACAGGAAATAACAGGTGTTGGCAAGAACGTGGAGAAAAGGGAACCTCAGTGCACTGTCGGCGGGAATGCAAACTGGCGCAGCCACTATGGGAAACAGTATGGAGTTCCTTAAAAACTTAAAAATAGAACTACCCTACGATCCAGCCTGAAGAAAATGAAAACACTAATCAGAAAAGATATGTGCACCCGATGTTTACTGCAGCATTATTTACAATAGCCAAGATATGGAAGCAGCCCAAGTGTCATCAATAGATGAATGGAGGGGCTTGTGGGTGGCTCAGTCCATTAAGTGCCCAACTTCAGCTCAGGTCATGATTTTATGGTCCATGAGTTCGAGCCCTGAATCAGGCTCCGTGCTGGCAGCTCAGAGCCTAGAGCCTGCTTCGGATTCTGTGTCAATGTCTCTCTCTGCTCCTCCCCCACTTGCGCTCGCTCTCTCTCTCTCTCTCAAAAATAAACAAACATTTTTTAAAAAGTTATAGATGAATGGATAAAGATGTGGTGTGTGTATATGTAGACACACACACACACACACACACACACATCATGGAATACCACTCAGCCACATACAAAGAATGAAATCTTACCATTTGTGACAACATGGATGGACCTACAGGGTACTATGCTCAGGGAAATAAGTCAGACAAAGAAATAAAAATACCATACGATTTCACTGATCTGTGGAACCTAAATATCAAAACAAAGAACAACAACAAAAAAAACCAGAGTCATAAATACAGAGAACAAGCTAGCGGTTGCCCGCGGGGAGGTGGGGGCAGGGAAGGACAGGGGCAAAACAGGGGAAGGGGCTTGAGGAACAAGATCCCAGTCTCATGTGGTTGCAAAGTACGACATAGTAAATAGAGTCAGTACCAGTGTATTAAGTTTCTATGGCGACAGATGACAAGTACACTTACTTCGGTGAGCGTCCCCTAACGTATATAAATGTCAGATCACTATGGTGCACATCTGAAACTAATTTTGTATCCCAACTCTGCTTCAATTAAAAAAAAAGAGACTTTCAGAGACTTTTCCTGATAGGGAAAGTTAGGTGATCCTGTCTCACAAACCTAAAAACCAAGAACTTGAACACCTCGAGTCACTGAGCAAGTGAGGGGCTATTGTCCCTACTCATCATTCACTGTAATTATTTTATTTAACAAATACATACAGTGCCAACTCTGTGCAGGGCCCTGTTCAGAAGCACTTTACAGACACTCATGGAAACTGTGAGGTAATGCATTTTAGTCCTCATCACAACTCCATAAAGAGATACTATTATCATGCCTATTTTACAGAGGAGGAAAGGGAGACACACAGAGATGTTGAGTAACTTGCTCATGGTCACGCAGCAAGGAGGCAGCGAGCTACATTACTAACCATGTGACCTTGGACACACGACTTACCCTTAAGGGAGTAATAAACAGTAAGTAACTGTGCACTCTTCACAAGCATCTTTATATTGGGGCAAATATTAAAAGTTTAGACACGAGCAAACTGAAGATCAGGGGTTCTCAGAGACTTGCCCAATGCCTAAGAGAGAGTTATCTCCAGAGCTTGGATGAGGACCGGAGTCTGCCGATTCCCCTTGACCTCTGCAGTGTGCTTCACTGGAAGGTGGTGACAGTCGCTATGTCACAATCCATTACTGCTCTACCTGCTGTTCCTGCTGTTTTTTGCAACGGAAAGACCACCCCACCACCAGGTACACAGGGAGAAAAATAATGATAAGAACACGGCTGATTCTGTATTCAAGCCTCAGATCTAAGCCCATGCATAATTTACTCAACACTGCCCTGCAGTCACTTAAGCTGAGGAGAGACAGCTATAAATTCAGGTCTGCATACACTAATTTATTTCTTATTTATTTTGCTGATACATATCTAGGGCCTGCAGCAAGCCATTGCAACACCTGCTCAAAGGCACCTGCAGCCCCCAGTGTAACTGAGGCAGAAGGGGAGACCCTAAAGCAAGTCCCAGAAGGAAAACTAGAACCCTGGACGAGAACCATGCAGATAAAATTAATTTTCTGTTACACTGAGTTCAAACTCATACACGCTCCCCCACCCCCTTTTGCATAATATGTAGGACCGAACAGGCTCTTGCTAAATGCCTTATTCTGTTTTCTGATCTTAGCAAAGCACTGAGCATATTTCGATGACAGACATTCTTGCACGAGCACTGGATTATTTTTCTGTGTCACAGAATGTCAAAAGATGAGGACATTTTTAAATAGGAAGATGTCACCAGAAAGAGACTGAAGAAGAGAGGGGAAAAAAAACAGTGCCATTTTCGAGGAATAGCTGAGGACCAAGCCCTACCCTGGAGGCCGTCCATGACAGAGGTAATTCCCAATTCACTCCTCCGGATGGAAAACTAGGTAAACTGGATGAAATGTTAGGCGTCATCGGCCAAAGATCTCATTTTGCATGTGGTCAAACTGCGGCCCAGAGAGGCAAAGGGACTTGTCCCAGGCTACTCAGCAAGCTGGTCCCAATGTGCCCATCCTTTCAGTCTCAGACACATTGTAAAAGTGCACTGGGTCCTTAGCATTTGCCTGCACGGCTTCCTTTCTGCCTCCTCGCCTCCACTTAATTATCCTTACAGATAGGGCGTTAGGGCATAGAGAGGCCATCCCTGAATTTGCACTGCTAACTCCCTGCAGAAACAGGGTAGACAGTCTGGCCTAAGCTTTTTCTCAAGCACACACCTCCTGGTTTCTCAGTGACACTTTCAAGGCGCCTGCTCTGGTCTCCAAGCTACACTGGCCAGGGCTGCGGGGGAGACACAGAAGGGGCAGGGGGCTTCAGCACAAAATAGTCCTGACCCTAAGACACCGCCTGAGCACGGATTCCATTTATTATAAGAATTAATCAATTATTTATTTTATTTCTTCCTTTCTTCTTCCCAATACCCCACAGAAGCCTTTTGCTTCTTGGGCTGAAAAAGCAGACACGGAAAGGCCATTTCGTTGACGGGCAGGCCCGGTCTGGCCTGACTGCAGTTCCTGACCTTTTTTCCACATCTCCCACCGATGGGAAGGGCCTCGGGGACAGAGACTCACCCGCAGAACATGAAGATGGTGCTGGAGGTGGCATCATAGGGCAAAGGCAGCGTCTGCTGCAGGCACAGCTGCTCACAGCCACCGTTGAAGCCGTCCGAGCAGTCGATGCCTTTGGAGTGGTCGTAGCATCCGGAGCCGTCCTTCATGGGCCTCAGCTCCTCGGGGCACTGCTCGGGGAGAGAGCGACAGGGCAGTCACGGCCAAGGAGGTGGTGGGTCCCACTGAGCCCTCTCCTCCCACTTTCCGAGAAGGGCCATGCGTCAGAGACCACAGAGGGGGTGTCAAAGTCTTGTCTGGCCAATTAATAGTTGTATGGTCTCTCTGAACCTCACTGTGCCCACCTGTGAAATGGGACTTTTGTCAGTATCCGCCTGGTAGACGTGTGAGAATAGAAGGAGGTACCGTGGGCAAAGTGCTCAGAACAAAGTGCTCAGAACAGAGTGCTCAGAACAAAGTGCTCAGAACAAAGTGCTCAGAACAAAGTGGCTCATGTGGCAACTGCACAGCAAGCCTTAGCTGCTATTACCATTGACCCTGTGGGAATCATCATCATTATTGTGTTTATTATTATCCAGTAGGATCTGCCACTGATAAAAAAAAAAAAAAATCACCCTGGCAGGCAGTCAGGTATATTTTAAAGAGTTCCTACTGACATGAGTTTTAAACTCCAGCTCTTCCTCTCCTCATTCTGTGACCTGGGACAAGATACTCACCGTCTCTGAGCCTCAACCTCCTTATCTGTTAAATGGGCAGAGCACCTACACTTATGCATTTGTTGGGAAACTTCAATTGGATCCTGGGAGTGCACGTCCGACTTCGGAATTTGGCACGCAATCTGGTACTCCTCAAACGTGAGTTCTCTCCCTTCCTGTCTTCGTCTCCATCCCTGTTTCCAGAGTCCTGAATGGGACCCCTTCATGGCCACATCGGGAGCCTGCAAATTCCAGTTAGGTCTCCTCCACACCATCCTCCTAAGTTAGGTATTTCTCAATCATCACTCCCCAGCTTAAATAAGTAACTGCATTTTCCAGAACAATAACACTTTGAATCTCCCTTCAGCTGATAGGCAAGGTCTTCTGTAGATGTTTCAGCTCCTGTTTCACCAGGAACACCTGTCTCCAGGTAAACAAACCCGTAGCCCTCTGGTCCCTAAAAGTACCCTGGTGACTCCAATCTTGAGTGACCTCAGTCAAATGCTCTTCTGAGTGTGCCTGGCATCTGCTAAGTGCTCCATAATTGGAAGATCCTATACTGTAGGGACAACTGGCTATATAATTTATTTTCCATCATTAGATGAGCTGAGCTAATCTTGTCCAGTCCAGCAGACAGAGAAGCAGTTTCCAACTTCTCTTGCATTCAGGACCAAAAATGAGGTACTAGGTTTTAATTTCAGTCACCCTTGCTGGCATTTCCTGTCCACAAAGATTAACACCCAGAGCTCAGCCCTCCTCATCCATCACTGGACATCACTGATTAAAATGCCCCCACTGCACACCCCACACCCAGCTCTCTGGTCCCTTCTCCAAGCCATCCTGAACCCCATCAATAACAAACACATACACACAGATCAATTCACAAAGACCACAATAACAATAACCACAAAAAAGAAAAAGGTCAATCCTCCTGGAAATTAAATTTCGCCTAAGAAGAATTCATAATTACCAATGCACGAGAATTCTTCGAGACATTTGAGACTGGCGCCAGGGAGGGTGACGGAGAAAGTAGGTTATAAATGGCCTTTGTCAAGCTGCAGAAAGGTTATAAAACTGGCTACATTTTGTGCTTAAAAAGAAAAATCAATTTTCCATGTGAGTGAAGTGCTGTAAATATTAATAGAAGCTCAGAGGAAGTCCCTGCTTGTCTCTAAACATTCAATGTCAGACAGGAGGGCACCTGGTCATGGGGTCATTTGGGAGCCATTTACCGGTCCTCAGGGCTGGGTCTGTCTGTCTGCAGAGATTGGGAATTAGCACTGGAAAGAATGGCTGGCCTTCTCACCAGGTGACAGGAGGTATCTGAGGCACGGAATTACAGTTCGTCCTATCCCCTGCTGATTCCCTACTACTTTTGTTCTTTATAAAAGTATGTTCTGGGGGCACCTGCATGCCTCAGTCGCTTGAGCCGCCGACTTCAGCTCAGGTCATGATCTCAAGGTTCATAGGTTTGAGTCCCGCATCGGGCCCTGTACTGACAAAGCAGAGCCTGCTTGGGATTCTCAATCTCTCTCTCTCTCTCTCTGCCCCTCCCCAACTTGTGCTCTCTCTCTCTCTCTCTCTCTCTCTCTCTGTCTCTCAGAATAAATGAATAATCTTTAAAAAAATAAATAAAAAATTTTTCAAAAGTATGTTCTGTAATCCAGATAAGACCTAAACACTTTCCCTGTTTTTACTTAGTCCTTACAGCAAGTCTATGAGGTCATGTGGCAGGCTGAGAATGGCTACCCAAGATATGTTTCTGTCCTTATCCCTGAAACCTGTGAATATCACCTTCTATGGTCAAGTTCTGGAAGATTAAAGTTCTTGCATGGAGTTGACTACCTGCTTATCGAGGTAGGTCTAAATGCAGCCATGAATGTCCCCACAGGAGAGAGGCAAAGAGAGATCACACGCAAGATGAGAAGGCCATGTGCAGGCAGACCTGAGATTGTAGCCACATGGCTATAAGCCAGCAAATGCTGCAACCCCCAAAAGCTGGAAGAGGCAAAGAAGCCACGTGGAGGGAACGTGACCCTGAGAGCACCATGACTTTGGACTTGTGCCCTCTGGAACGGAGACAGAATATATTTCTGTCATCTTAAACCACACAGTTTCTGTGCTTTGGTAGTCACAGGAAAGCAATACAGGTTGGTAGTCCCATTAGTCCCATTTTACAGATCAGGAAACTGAGGAGAAGTGGCAGGGGTGGGGCTTTTCAGGCTTTCTGGCTCGGTAGCTCTTAACTGATACTCAGGCAACTCACTGCACTCCCCTGTCACTTACTGAATGGTAGATGTTTCATCTTGGGAAGTCAGAGCAAAGATGGATTTAGAGCTGACCTCACCAACTTACTGTAAAATTGAGGCTCAGAGAGTAGGAGGGTGTCCATCACCGCAAATCCCCCAGCACGTGAGTAGAGGGTACACAGCCAGTCCCCTAGTCCCAGCTTGGGGCCCCATCCACCATACTTACTACCCTTTATGTTAAAGCATTTTATGTCTGAAGACAAACTTGATGATGATTTACAGATGGGAAACTGAGGCTCAGAGAGGTGAAGGTGCTTGAATAACATAACACAGCAAATTAAAGGCAGAGCTAGAATTAAACTTGCATTTGATCTGTGACCATGGGAGAGGTGTTCTGAGTATATGAAGTGGGTTTTCCAATCACCATATGATCACCCCTTCATCCAGCGTGGACTTCATGCCCTGAGTCCTTGTGGGTGGGAGAGGGCAGACTAGATCTAGTAATATCATTTGAGATTTGCAAATTATTTCAACTATTTCACAGTTTGTCATCTCTCTCCCCCCACCAAAAGGCAAAGCTGGTAATACTATGGACCTTCCTGCCTTGTCCTCAGCTACACTGCACACTTAGCATAGCGTCTGGAACATAGTAGCTGCTTTTTTTTTTTTTTTTAATAAACCATCTGAGCGCCAGACAGGATGTATAGTATGTCTGTGTGTTTGGGTTTGGGTTTCAATCCAAACTCTGCTTCTTATAAGCTGTGTAACCTCTTGCCAGTGACTCAACATCATCTATCTTTATGTGATTACTCTAAGGAGTAAATAGAGTGAAAGCCAGCATCAAAGATGGCCCCCAATGATGCCTGCTACTGGTATTCACACCCTGTGTAGTCTCCTCCCACACTCTACCAGCGTCGGTCTGTATGACCAATAGCATATGGCAGAACTGATGGTACATCACTTCCAAGATTAGATTATAAAAGACTGAAACTTCTGTCTCCCTCCCTCTCTTTCATAGCACTGCTGTGGTGAAATCAAGCTGCCATGTTGTGAGCAAGGGACTGAAGCCTCTGGCCAACAGCCAGCAAGGCTGACCTTCCAACAACACATGAGTAAGCTTGGAAACAGATCCTCCAACCCCAGTAAAGCCACTTCAGAGAACTACAGACCCAGCTGACATTTTGACTATAATCTTATAGGGGCCAGACCCACCCGGCTAAGCCACTCTTGAATTTCTAACCCTCCAAGATTATGTGAGATGATAAAAGCTTCTAGTTTGCAGCTGCTCAATTTGGGGATAATTTGTTATACAGCAATAGATAACTAATACAGTGAGACAAATGCGTCAAATGTTCAACACACACTCAGCAAGTGGCAGCTGCTGTTGTGGGTAATTTGAAGGAGCTTAGAAACTAGTTTGAGAGATAAGGAATATACATATCTGTCAGACAGAGGACTAGTAATAGAACAAACAAAGAAGCACAGCATAATTTGAATGGGAAAATAAAGTCCCTCCAAGTGTGAGTGCGACGGGGGGATGCCGGAGTGGGGAGGCCTTGGTCGGAGAAGACTTCCTCTTTGTCAGGAGCAGATGTCACTGAGCAAAAGGGACATGTGCCAATACACTAGAAACAGGAAGATCAGAATTCCTGCCCCGGCACGTCTGCTCACTTGCTTTGTGTGTCAGACATGTCCCTGAACCCAGCTGGACCTCAGTTTCCTTTCTTTAAACAGAGGGACAGCTCACAGACAAGAATGTGGGGGCTGGAGTCAGGCGTGATCCCATGCAGGTTTTGAGACCCTGAGCAAGTGCTTCACCTCAAAGAACGCCTCGGGTTCTTTAGGGAGGAATGGCCACTCTACTGGAGGCATTTCTGGAGACTTTATGAGAAAACCCACCTGAAGTGCCTGGCTCGGAACCTAGCGCATAGTAGGCACTTAATCGATGAAGGACAAATGAACAAATGATAAATGAATGAACCCAAACCCCAAAAGAAAACCTAACTAAAACTATTAGCTTCTTTTTTTTTTTTTTAACGTGTGTTTATTTCAAGAGAGAGAGAGAGAGAGAATGCGTGCAGATGCATGTGAATGGTGGGAGGGGCAGAAAGAGGGAGACAGAGAATCCCAAGCACACTCTGCATTGTCAGCACAGAGCCCGATGCGGGGCCTGAGCTCATGACTCTGAGATCATGATCTGAACCGAAGCCAAGAGTCAGACAATTAACAGACTGAGCCCCCCAGGCATCCCTAGCTTCTTCCTTTGTTATCTATATAAGTCTTTCATTGGATCATTCAAAATATATTTACTGAATACCTCCTCAGTGCTAAAAATGTATCAGTAAACACGAGAGACAAGGCCTTGCTATCATGGACTTTAAATCCTAGAGAGGAGACAAATGATTGGCAAGTCAACAGAAAATGGTTATTCCACGGAGGAAAAAAGCAAGATGAAGAAAGAATAAAGTGAGTGGGGATGGACTGAAGGAGGCATACACGCAACATCGGAGCAAAGCCTGAATAATTAGCCTCCTGGGTGAATACAAGCGGGAAGAATTTTCTAATAGGGAACAGGAAGTCTGAAAGTCCTGAGGGAGGAGCAGTGTTGGCCTGTCCATGGAACAGAGGAGGCCATAGCTCAGTGAGACAGGGAAAAACAAGGCTAGCACAAAGCAAGGTGTGAGAGGTAGGCGGTGACCAGATCACTTAAGCCAGAGTTACCACACTATAGTCTGCAGGTCAAATTCAGTCTGAACCCTGTTTGTTTGCCTTTTTTTTCATGTTTTATTTAATTCTGAGATAACTGTAGATTCACATGCAGTTGTAGGAAATAATATGATATAGAGAAACCCTGTGTACCTTTTGACCAGTTTCCTCCAATGGAAACATCTTGGAAAAAAATATAGAAAAAATATCACCCCAAGGATATTTACATTGATAGTCAAGATACAAAGCATTTCCATCACTACAGAAATTCCCCTTTTTGCCCTTTACTTCCACAATCACTTCCCACCCGACTCCTCTCCTTAATGCGCAGAAACCACCATGTTCTCCATTCCTTTATATCATAGAATTCTTCAGAATACGTTATAGAATTTCTGTCACTTTAGGAATAGAACGTAAATATAATCATACAGTATGTGACCTCTGGGGACTGGCTTTTTTCCCCCCACTCAGCATCATTCTCCTATGCATCCAGATTGCTGATGTATCAATATTTACCTCCTTTTTTATTGCACAGTAGTATTCCATGGTGTGGACATACCATTGTGTGTGTAACCATTCACCCGATGAAGGACATGTGAGTTGTTTCCTGTTCTTAGCTAACATGAACAGCTGCTCTAAACATCTGCATACAAGTTTTTGTGTAAACTTAAGTTTTCACTTCTCTGAAAAAAATGCCAAGAAGTACAATTTCTGAGTCATAGGATAGTTACAGATTTAATTTTTTTTAGAAAGCTGCCAAACTGTTTTCCAGGGTGTCTGTGCTATTTTAAATCCCCACAGTAACGTATGAGTGGTTCAGTTTGCCACAACCTTGACATCATTTGATGTTGTCGATATATTTTATTGTAGCCATCCTGATAGGTGTGTGGTGATATCTCACTGTGCCTTTAATTTGAATTTCCCTAATACTTATTGATGTTGAATATCTTTTGTGCTCACCTTCCGTCTGTAGATCTTTTTTCAGTGAGGTGTCTCGTGATGTCTTTTGCCTATTTTCCGATTGATTTGGGTTTTTTATACTGTTATTTGAGAGTTCCTTATATATTCTAGACATTAGACTTTTGTCAGAGATGTGGCTTGCAAATGTATTTTCTCTCCCAGTTTGTAACTTGTCTTCTCATCTTCTTCAAATGAGCTTTCACAGAGCAAATGTTTTCAATTTTGATGAAATCCAAGTTACCATTTTCTCTTTTATGGATCATACTTTTAGAATCTGAAAACATTTTGCCAAGCCCAACTCTCAGAGATTTTCTCCTCTGTGTGTGTACTTTTCTAGAAGTGTTAAGGCTTTATGTTTCACAATTAATTCTGTGATACATTTCGAGTTAATTTCTGCATGAGGTGTGAGACTTACCCTGAGGTTTGTTTTCTTGACTGTGAATGTGCTATTGTGCCCAGCACCCTTTGTTAGAAAGCTCCATTTTTTTTTTCCCACTTAAGTGGCTTTTGCCTCTTTGTAAAAAACAACAACAACAACGACACAAAAAACAAAAACAAACTGAGCATATTTGTGTGGGACATTTCTGGGTTTTCTATTCTGTTCCATTGATCTATAGGTCTGTCCCTCTTACACACCTTAACATTGGGTAGACTGACTTCTTCTACTTTATTCTTCTTTTCAAAAGAAGTTTTGCTTAGGTGGCTCAGTCAGTGAAGCATCTGACTTCAGCTCAGGTCATGATCTTGCGGTTCGAGGGTTCAAGCCCAGCACTGGGCTCTGTGTCGACAGCTCAGAGCCTGGAGCCTGCTTCGGATTCTGTGTCTCACTTTCTCTCTGCCCTTCCCCCACTGATACTCTCTCTCAAAAATAAATAAACATCAAAAAATTAAAACAAAAATGAAAGAAGTTTTGCTCATTCTAGTTCTTTTGCCCTTCCATATAAATTGTGGAAAAATCTTGTGTATATCCATAAAAAACTCATCCTGTCGTTTTTGATAGGAATCATACTACAAATTTATATCAATTTGAAGAGAATTGAGATCTTTACTATGTTGAATGCTAATCCATGAAGAGAATATGTCTTTCCACTTAGATCTTTTAAAAATTTCTTTCATTAGCATTCCATAGTTCTCAGCATACATGTCCCATTCATGTTAGATTCACATCTAAATATTTCATTATTTTTTTAGGCACTATAAATGATATTGCATTTCACCTGTTCCATTCCTGATATTGATAACGGGCATCTTCTCTCCCTTTTATCTGTATTCCTAGATTTTTTTTTTCAATTTTCTTGATGTTTCCAAAGAATCCATTTTTTTGTTTCCTTGACTTTTATCTATAGGTTGTGTTGTTGTTCTGTTTTTAAGTGCATTGATTTCCTTTCTTTTGCTTGCTTTGGGTTTCTTTTGTTCTCTTTTTTGTAGGATCTTAGGTGGAAGTTTAAATTACTAAACTGAAACTTCTTTTCTAATGTATGCATTCATGGCTATTAAGTTTCCTCCTCATTAAATATAAGGACCCAGAGAAATTACAATGAAAGGATAGCATCCCACAAATTCGCATATACTGTATTTTTATTTCTTTCAGTTCAGTGTATTTTTTTTATTTCCCTTGAGACTTCCTCTTCAATCTATGGATTATTTAGAAATTTGTTGTGTAGTTTCCAAATGTTTAAAGATTTTTCTGTTATTTGTTATTGCTTTGTAGTTTGCTTCTCTTGTAGCTAGAAAACACACTCTGTATGATTTGAATTCTTTAAATTTATAGAGGTTTTTTTAATGGTCAAGATACGATCCATCTTAGTACATGTTCCATAGGCACTGAAAAAGAATGTGTACTTTGTTGTTGTTGGGCAGTGTGTTCTATAAAATTAACTAGATCCTTTTAGTTGATGATGTTATTGAGTTATTCTATAACGTTGGTAATTTTCTAACTGTTCCATTCCATCAGTTGTTGAGAGAGGAAGGTTGGTGTAATCAACTATAATTATGGATTTATCTATTTTTCTTTTCAGTTCTATTGGTTTTTGCCTCACAAATTTTGCAGTTTCACTATTTGATGCAAAAACATTTAGGATTGTTAAGACTTCTTGGTGGATGACCCTTTCAATATTATCTGATAGCCCTCTCTGGCTTACTTTATCTGATATTAACATAGCTACCTCTGCTTTTTGTTTGATTTGCATGTCTTTTTTTAAACGTTTATTTATTTATTTATTTATTTATTTATTTATTTATTTAGAGAGCAGGAGAGAGGCAGAGAGAGGGAGAGAGAGAATCCCAAACAGGAGTGAGGCTCAAGATCACAAACTGTGATCATGACCTGAATGGAAATCAAAAGTCGGACGCTGAACTGATTGAGCCACCCAGGAGCCCCTTCATATGTCCTTTTTAATTTACTTTCAACCTGCTAAAATCATTATGTGTGAAGTGAATTTCTTGTAAAAAGCATACCATATTTTTAAATCAACTCTGCCAATTTGTCTTTTGCGTTTTTAAATCATTTACATTTAATGTGATTATTAGTATTTTAGAGCATAAGCCAGATGTTTGATTTTGTTTTCTGTTCTCCATTTTTCATTTTACTGTCTTCATTTTCTTGTCTTCTTGTGGGTTATTCGAACATTACTTTTTAAATTCCATCTTGATTTGTCTATAGTGTTTTTGAGTACATCTCTTTATATAGTTTTTGGTGTTTGCTCTAGGTATGCATAACTTATTACAGTCTATTCATGCCAACCCATTTAAGTGACATATAGAAACCTTACCTCCCTTTATGTCCCTTTATCTTCTCTCATCTGCAACATAATTTTCTTAAATATTCCTTTAAATACTTTTAGGACCACATCAAATAGTGCTATCAGCTTTACTTTAACTGTCAAACATAATGTAGAAAACTCAAGAAAACAAGGAACGTCTACTGCATTTACCCATATTTGTGCTGTATTCTTTCTTCCTTCCCAATGTTCCAAGATTCCTTCTTCTATCATTCCTTTCTGTTTGGAGAACTTCCTTTAGCCAGTTTTTTAAAAAGGTCTAATGGCAACTAATTCTCTAAGTTTTCCTTCATATGAGAATGTGTTGGTTTCTCCTTCATTCCTAAAAGATATTCCACTGGGCATAGGATTCTGAGTTGACAGTTTTTGGTTTTTTTTTGTTTTTCTTTTTGTTTTTTTATCCAACACTTATAAAATGCTGTGCCACTTGCCTCTGGCCTCCTGGTTTCTCAAGAGAATCCCACCATCATTCAAATTGTGTTTTTCCATACAAATCAAAACCACACTCAGATATCACCTCACTCCAGTCAGAGTGGCCAAAATGAACAAATCAGGAGACTATAGATGCTGGAGAGGATGTGGAGAAACGGGAACCCTCTTGGACTGTTGGTGGAATGCAAATTGGTACAGCCACTCTGGAAAACAGTGTGGAGTTTCCTCAAAAAATTGAAAATAGACCTACCCTACGACCCAGCAATAGCACTGCTAGGAATTTACCCAAGGGATACAGGAGTACTGATGCATAGGAGCACTTGTACCCCAATGTTTATAGCAGCACTCTCAACGATAGCCAAATTATGGAAAGAGCCTAAATGTCCATCAACTGATGAATGGATAAAGAAATTGTGGTTTATATACACAATGGAGTACTACGTGGCAATGAGAAAGAATGAAATATGGCCCTTTGTAGCAACATGGATGGAACTGGAGAGTGTTATGCTAAGTGAAATAAGCCATACAGAGAAAGACAGATACCATATGGTTTCACTCTTATGTGGATCCTGAGAAACTTAACAGAAACCCATGGGGGAGGGGAAGGAAAAAAAAAAAAAAGAGGTTAGAGTGGAAGAGAGCCAAAGCATAAGAGACTCTTAAAAACTAAGAACAAACTGAGGGTAGATGGGGGGCGGGAGGGAGGGGAGGGTGGGTGATGGGTATTGAGGAGGGCACCTTTTGGGATGAGCACTGGGTGTTGTATGGAAACCAATTTGACAATAAACTTCATATATTGAAAAAACAAAACAAAAAAAAATTGTGTTTTTCCAGTAGAGAAAATATCATTTCTTTCTCCTTGCTTTCAAGATTTTTTCCTTGAAAAACTGAAATTTGACTATGATTGTTGGTGTGGATTTCTTTGTGTCTATCCTGGAGTTTGCTCAAGCTTTTCAAATATGTACATTTATGCATTTTACCAAATTTGAGATGTTTCTAGCCATTATTTCATTTTTTTAAATATGAAATTTATTGTCAAATTGGTTTCCATACAACACCCAGTGCTCATCCCAACAGGTCGCCTCCTCAGTGCCCATCACCCACTTTCCCTTCCCTCCCACCCCCCATCAACCCTCAGTTTATTCTCAGTTTTTAAGAATCTCTTATGGTTTGCCTCCTTCCCTCTGTAATTTTTCCCCCTTCCCCTCCCCCATGGTCTTCTGTTAAGTTTCTCAGGATCCACATATTATTTCTTTGAGTACTTTTTCAGTTCCACTCTTTCTTCTCTCCTTCTGGCTCTTGAGACTGTTTATTTTTATCAGTCTTTTCTCTTGATGTTCAGAGTGGGTAATTTCTATTGTTCTATCTTTAAGTTTACTGGTGATTTTCTCTGTCCTCTCCATTCTATTAGCCGAGTCAATCCACTGACTTTCAAAAAAATTAATTATTGTATTTTTCACTTCTATAATTTTCATTTGCTTCTCCTTTATATCTTTTACTTCTTTCCTGAGACTGTTTTTTTCATTTGTGCTTGAAATTGCTTAAGCATTTTTATGATGGCTATTTTAACATATTTGTCATCAAATTCCAATATCTCTACTATCTTCATAGTAGCATCTATTGGCCATCTTTTTTTGCATTTGGTTTGAGATCTTTCAGGTTCTTGGTATGACAAGTGATTCTCAATGGAAACCTGGACAACCTGGGGCATTATGTTATGTTATTATGTTTTAACTCTGTATCTTATTTAAACCTTATATTTTATCTGGATTTCTCTGACACTGTTCCAATAGGGGAAAGTGGAGGCATACCTCATTACTACCAGGGAAGGTAGAATCCCAGTTTCCCCACTTGGCCTTCTTGGACACCATTGGCCACCAATGCAGCAAAGACAGGGGAGGATCGCATTATCAGATGGTATCAGTCTGGTAACAATGGAAGTCTAGCTTCCTACTTGGCCTTTATTAGAATGGGTTGGGAATGGGCCATGTTATTTCTATGATGTTTGGCTAGAGTGATTATTTTCTGAAGACTTTCTGTTTTCATAGGCTTCCTTTTTCTTGGGACTTTGGCTGAGAAGAGAAGGCTTTGGGTTTGGGGTTTTGTTTTTTTTTTTGTTTTTTGGTCTTTAAATATTGGAATTTCTGATTTGTTGGCTCCTTCAGCTCTAAGCTTGGGATATATGAGGCAAAAAGCAAACTCAAGGTGTAGGGGCCACCATATCTTTCCTTGGGCCCCCCATGTTCTTAGCTGGTCTCCCTTTTCGCTACCTTTTATAGACTTATGTTTGTTTTTTAAGTAACCTCCAGCATTTCTAGCTGTATTTAGAAGGAGAAAGACATCTATTTCCCAATGCCTGTTTTCCACAGTACTAAGAATGTTTACATTTTTAAAGTTTTTTTTTTAAGGAAGAACATGAGACAAAAAAAAAAAAAAAAGACCACATGTGGCTTGCAAAGCCTAAAATATTTACTACATGGCTCTTTATACACAAAAGTTGTTGACCCCTGACTTTAGCCATGGGAAGGCATCTTGAGTTGATTCTAAGTACAACTGGAAGGCACTGAAGGTTGTGAAGTGATCTGGTGTGGTACTTTGAAGAGATTACTGAAGTCAGTGCATTCAGTTATCTGTAAGCACTTTCTTAGAGCTCACAAAAGAAGCCTTGGGAGGCAGACTCTGTGGGGCTAGAAGTGGGCAGAAGGAAAGGGGCAGGTCTGTGTCATAATAACCTCATTCCTTAGAAGGCTGGTCTTTTGCCAGAAGGTTTTCAGTAAGTGCATGAGAAACCCAGACCAGCTGACCTCCAGAACTTCACAGCCTCCATTCTGCCCCACCTCAAGCGAGGACCCACAGGAACACCCTGGGCCTGAGTCCCTGAGCCTTAAATTCTTGAGGATCTGAGTGGGGGAGTGTTACAGGGGATTCTTGGCTGTTCCTGCAACAGACTGGCCTTGCCTTTCTCCTCCCAGTCCCCTCTTCCATCCCCTGTGCCTTCTTTCTCTCCTTCCCCGCCCGTTTTCAACATCACCAAGCCATTTGTTTCTGTTTGTAATTATGCATTTTAATGTTCGTTAATTATGGAATGCAAATTGCTTCAAGTGCAAAATTGTCATGAGCTGCTCCACCACCCCACCCCCAGGTCTAGAAGGTGGACCAGCTGTTCTGAGCAGAAGGAAAAACAACCAACTTACAAGACAGAATAACTTTTCCCGGGGGCTGATGGACTCATATGACAAATAAACCTGGGAATCTCTGGACTGGTGCTGAAGAAAGAACCCTGCCCCTCCCTTGGGCCCCGTGGGGCATCAGTGTGGCATCATCCTTCTCTTCTGCAACCTTGGGCTTGAGAGACAGGGTGGGATAATAGAAAGAACTCCAGCCTCAGACCCAGACTCTTACTCACTGTCACCTGTGCTAGTCATGTTTCTCCGACCCTCAGTTTCCCCATCCGGAAAACCTTTCTCAAAGTGGGTGTGGAAGGCAAACAGGATGACAGAGACAAATAGCCAAAGCCTAGCAAGCCCTCAATAAATAAATGCATGTGAATAAGGATCTCCAGAGCTGAGTTTCGGGTCTGCCTTGCCTCTCTCTTAACTGGCTGGGTGGCTTCAGGCAAGCACATCCGCCTCTCTGAGTCTGTTTCCTATACTGTAAAAAGAAGACAGTGGACAACAGGAAGCTGGAGACGTCTCTTAGCGCTGAGCTGCTTGGGCTTATTTTCTTTTATTTAATTAAAAAAATTTTAATTGAATATTTTATTGGTGGGGGGAGGGACAAAGAGAGAGGGAGACAGAATCTGAAGCAGGCTCCAGGCTCTGAGCTGTCGGCACAGAGCTCAATGCAGGGCTTGAACCCACAATCCGTGAGATCATGACAGGAGCCGAAGTCAGACACTTAACCGACTGAGCTACCCAGGTGCCCAGAGCTGCTTGTTTTTTTTGCTAAAGCAACTATGAGTTGTGAAAAGGAGAGAAGCAGCTCTAAACTATTTCCAAAGGAAGTGGAGAATCCCCTCTGAATTGACTGAGCATGACTTAAGACACCACCAGGACGACTCCCACCTGCCGAACTACGGGCAAAGCCTTGTCCTCCTCCAAGGGCTCAGCAAGTATCTGATTTCTCTCATCACTAGTGCAAGCAAAACAATAGTCCTTCCTCCTAGGACAAGAGCCGCCTCCTCCTAATAGCACTGCCTCATCCGATCATGGTCAAGATTACGTAAGACAATGCAAAAGCAGTAATACCATTCATGAACGACAGGCTGAACACACTGTCAGCCATATAGGATCCCACTCCTCCTGTGGGTGAAATCTGCCACTTCCCACCTGTGTGCCCTGGATTCCCCGTTTCCACATCTCCACACTGGAGAGAGAGTCCCTCCTACCCCCCTGCACTTCTGAGCGAATGAAACCATATCACATGCCTGACACAGGTCTGACCCAATGGCAGGTGCTCAGAAAATGGTAAACTGCTATTTGGATCCCTTGTGACTTTCCCCCCAAAAGGAAATACATTCAGGAAGCAATGGAAGAGGGCTGCATGCAGGCAGAGGGAAAGGAGACTGTTGCCATGGGCAGTTTTTACTATTCTCAGCAATGCTAAGGTAGGACCAGCATCATCATGCTCATTTTGCAGATGAGCAAACTAAAGCCCAGAAAGGTCAAGTGACTTGCCTGAGGTTACACAGCAAGTAAGAGGCAGACTCTGCCTACCTCTGGAGGTCCCCTGATTGTAAAAAAGGGGTCCTTTCTCCCTGCTCCACATGAACGTGGACTGTCTGTGATGTCACAAGTGGTTCAGACTGGCCAGGGCTACACAAGAATTCTGAGAGCTTTGTAGGAAGGTCACTATGACGGACTATGAAGGGACACAAAGGGGCTGGTGGCAGCAGTCTTAGAGGTGCAGATCAGATACAGCATCCCTAGGAGGGTGGGAAGCAATGAAGGAAATGAGATGGTTATTTCTACCAGGTGCTAGATTTTTCCCATGTGCCATCTCCTCAAATCCTCACAGCAAAACTCAGAGGCACCGGTAAGACACCCTCTTTCTTCAGGTAAGGTTACGGAGGACCACACTAACTAAGCGAGTGCCGCGGAGCCCTTCAGTGCCGACCATCCCTTTGACTAGACGCTGAGTGGGCTGGGCTGCCCGTGTCCCAGGAGGCATCCGGATGACTGCTGGGAAAGGGGGTGTGCAGGGAAGACCCTGCCATCCGCCATCCCCAGCACCTCTCCCTCCTCCACCTCAATCTGTCAACAAGGCCAGCTAGCCGGTCTATTACTGCAGACATTGATTTGGACAACCAGGCCGGTCGAGAGCCCATAATTACGGGGAGTTTTAATCAACTCATGCCAATTCAGCCGTCGCTCAATTTGATGCGGACATGGAGGAAAGGGGTGGGCATGCAAAAAAGGATTACGGGGATCAATCGTGGCTGATGGACGACTGCAGCTGCAGGCACCCCCAGGGGCTTCAGGCCCGAGTGGAGGAGTCCCCGGGAGAGCTCCCAGGCACGCTGCCCAAACCACAACCATGCATCATCTGTCCCTCCACCTGGATGTGGAAACCATGTAGGCAGACGCCCAAGGGTGTCTGCGGTGAAGGGGCAGAGAGAACGAGAGGGAGGGAGAGAATCCCCAGCAGGCCCTGCACTGTCAGTGCAGAGCCTGATGCGGGGCTCGATGCCATGAACCGTGAGATCATGACCTGAGCTGAAATCAAGAGTCGACGCTTAACCGACTAAGCCACCCAGGCGCCTCTTTATGTGTCTTCATTTTAAAATGGACCTGATAATAACTAACTAACTCCTGGGTTTGCTGGGACTTCTCAGTGCCATCATGGACAGATACCTCATGTGGAAGTTCTTACTTCCTTCTGATTGGCCCGGAGTCAGCAAGCCTCATTTTCACTTCTCTCCTATGTTAAGGATTCTTCCCAGCACAAACGTCATTCTGCCATGGAGGATGGTTTCTGGCTCACAGTCTGTCTCCCCAGGAGCCTGTGGGCTATTTGACAAGAGAGTGTAAGACACACAGCTTCCTCTTTTCGGCCCAGTCCCGGTGCCCAGCACAGGGGACGAAGACGCTGGCGTGGCCTTCGGCATCGGGCAGGTCTGGACTGAAATCCCTCCGGATTGCCACTCACTAGCCGTGTAATGCTAGCCAGTCACATCGTTAACACTTCGAGACTCAATTCCCTCAATGTAAACGGAGACTAATTACACCTATTCAGTGGAATTGCCACGGGGAAAACGAATCAGACAACCGATGTCCCTAGCACAGAGCCTGCTACGTGATAAAACGTCAACCGTTATAGAAGTGGTTATTGTGATCATCGTCGCTTGATTATTTGATACCCGGTAAATATTTCTGGAATGCAAGAAAATGTCAATTACGTTGCTTAGTTCTGTCTTGAGTTCCTGTGAAACACCAATAGGCCATTCTCCCCACACGCCTGCCATCTGTGCAGCATTCAACAAACACTCACTGGAGACATGAGAGAGGAAATTGGCGTGCTCTGGGTGCCTACTGTGAGCCAGACGCTACACGACGTGTTCTCCTTAGCCTGCTTTGCTCAAGACCCACAATTCTAAATTTTTTTTTAACATTTATTCATTTTTCAGAGTAAGCGAGACAGAGCATGAGTGGGGGAGGGGCAGAGAGGGAGGGAGATACAGAATCCAAAGCAGGCCCCAGGCTCTGAGCTGTCAACACAGAACCACATGCGGGGCTCGAACTCACGGACCGCGAGATCATGACCTGAGCTGAAGTTGGACACTTAACCGACTGAGCCACCCAGGCGCCCCTCAAGACCCATAATTCTATGGGCTCACTATTATTCAGTCCGATTTTGCAGAAGAGAAAACAGGCTTTGAAGCCAGAGTGCTTTTCCTATGTCACTCAGGCTTTCCAGGAATGGAAGCAGGGTGTAGGCACAGGTATGTTTGGCTCTAAACCCGTGCTCTCTGCACCACACAACTCATTTCTGATGGAGACACGAAGAAAGAGAAGGGATGGCGGTCCTTGACCTCCAAGAGAATTAGACCCACTGGAGGCACTGGGGAAACCCCCAGAGGGAGGCAAGTCACGGCCCAAGATGGTTTATGCTCAAGAATAGTCCTAAAGGGTGCCTGGGTGGCTCAGTCGGTTACGCATCTGACTTTGGTTCAGGTCATGATCTTGTGGTTTGTGGGTTTGAGCCCCACATCGGGCTCTGTGCCAACAGCCTAGAGCCTGAAGCCTGCTTCAGATTCCGCATCTCCCTCTCTCTCTGCCCCACCCTGCTCGCAGTTGGTTTCTTTCTGTCTCTCAAAAATAAATAAAAAATGTTTAAAAAATCAAGAATAATAGTGAGATGGCACTAGTGCTAAAAAACACGGCTGGGTTTGCTGGCACCCATCCAGGTCATGGCCAGCCACCCGAATTTATTATGAGCACCCATCTTTCCCATTAGAGGAACACATGAACACAGTTAGGAGACACTGATTACAGTCCCTGCTTTGGGCAGTTCTCTTCCTTTCTCTTGCCTCAGGCTTCCTATCTGCTCTGAGAAAGGTGGCAGCTGGTTTCCACGGACCTTACAGCTTGGACATCCTATGGTTCTCTGCAAGAGGCTCACAGAAACACCAAGGGAGGTCAGAAGGTATGTTCTGGTAGTGGGTAGAACCTGCGCTGGGGAACCATGGAGAAGGGCTGCTCTTGTGGGAGTGGCCCAAGGATATTGTTTGCAGCCAAGCCGGACAGCCACTTTCGACGGCTGGCCGTCCTTCTAGCTGGAGTCATAAAGCTTTCTGCCTCCCTCTGGAGTTCCCCAGGACACCACGTGGAGTAGGGGTTCAGTTCAGCAAATGCCTATTCAAAGCTGACTGTCCTCCAGGCCATCAAGTTTACAGAGCCTTAGCCCAGCCTTCAAAAAGCATCTGGTCCAATACAGGGAGAGGAATAAGTCATAACATTCTTATAGTCCTTGGAGATTTTTAATATGGTACAAATAAGCAGGGAGAGCAGAGGGAAGAAGAGAACAGAGAACACTTTCCCAAGAAAATTCTCCAGGAGTCCTGTCAAATGTTTATTCAATAACTGTCTAGTAAGGAAAATAAATAGCCTTTGTATAGTTAATCAATAATAGTAATAGCTGGGGGCACCTAGGTGGCTCAGTCGGTTAAGCGTCTGACTCTTAGTTTCGGCTCAGGTTATGATCTCACAGTTTGTGAGTTTGAGCCCCATATTGGGCTCTGCACTGGTAGCGTGGAGCCTGCTTGGGATTCTCTCTCTCTCTCTCTCTCTCTCTCTCTCTCTCTCTCTCTCTCTCTTTCTTTCTCTCTCTCTCTCTCTCTCTCCCTGTCCCTCCCTTGTTCGCTCTCTCTCCCTTTCTCTCTCAAAATATATAAACTTAAAAAGTAAGTACTAGCTAACAATAGTTCTCACCATGTGCCAAGTACTATTCTAAATGTGTTAGGGATATTAACTCCTAGTGTTAACGACACCCTGGTGGTAAAGGTACTATTATTCTCATTTTTCAGAAGAGAAAACCGAGGCACAGACAGCTTCAGTAACTTGTCCGAAGACCTGAGCAAGTAGGCGGCACAGCCGGCCATCAAGTCATGCTATGTTGCCTTTCAGGTGGCTGAGGTTTCTAAAGTCCTTCTCCAAGCATTCTATCATTCCAGCCTCAGGTGACTGCCAGACAGACTCAGCTCCTGGTTGGAAGAAGAGAACCCCACGGTGCAAGACGCAAGGGGCCTTCCCTGGGTCACACAGTGAGCACCTGTAGGGCGGAGCTGAGGTTCAGCAGGCCTGCACCATTCCGAAGCTGCACCTTCCGGGCTAACGGCAAGACTCAGTGAAGGAGCCCTCTGCTACCGAGACGGGGCTCGAGCCCCCTTCCCCTGGGTCAGGCGCTTTGTGGTGCCAGGGTGGTGGGGGGGAAGCAGACATGGATCATGCACTCCCTCAATGCCCGGCACGTCATTCCAGCTCCCCAGCTCCTCAGAAAAGGGTATACTGTTATTGTCAGCACTCACAAATGGGAAAGTAAGGCTTGCAAAGGAGAGATGACGTTGCTTCAGGTCAACATTATAGATGCTCCAATTTCTTCTAGTTTTAAGAAGACCCATGTCCCTGTTCTCCCTGTGAGTGGCACAGAGCCAAGAGGATTTTGACAACGTCTGCATGCTACAGACTGATGTGCAGGGCAGCACTGGCAAAAATGGCTTTCTGACATCATCTGAGCACTGACTGCCGAGCCAGGTCCCACACTAAGCGCTGAATGCACGCTGACTCGGCCCCTCCTCAAAGCAGCCCTAGGTGGTGGATGCTATTACCAAGCTCACTTACCAGATGGGGAATCTGAGACGCAGCGAGGTTCATGAGCACGCCCAAGGTCACACAGCCAGTAAGTGGCAGACCCAGGAAAGGAGGCCCCAGGGTCTGTTTCCTTAAGCCTTGGGCTAGGCCTCCTCCCATAACAACCACGTAAAGGTAGGTCCTATTAGTTTACTCATTTTTTGATAGTGGGAGACTAACACTCAACATGGTTTAAAGCAACCTATGTCAGAATATAGTAAGTGGCAGAGCCAGGATTTGAACCCCGCAGACCCTGATCCCAAGGAACTCCTTCTCCCCCACTACTATGCCTACTAGTGAGCTAGAGATCCAGGGGCCAGGCTTCTGTCAGGACAGGCTGAAGACATGGTCTTTTCGATGGCTGCTAGGTTTTGCTGGCTCATTCCCTTCCCCATCCTTTGTAACTAAAAACTCTATTCGCAGCTTGCGGCTGTGTCCTCACACCGCACCTTCTCATCGATCACCCGGACTCTGCGTGAGAAATGATTTTATGAGCTAGTTGGCTTTGAAAAGTATGGAACAGCAGCCATTGAACATATGCTTCTGTGGGTATATATTTATTCAGCGTATGTTGAGTGTAATTTTGGGCGGTTCGCATATTTTATTTTTTTGTTGTTGCAGAGAGCAATTTAAGAGAACGGAGAAAAAAAAAAATCGACCCCTGAATGGAGACAGATGCCATAGATGTTAGACCCTGAGGTTCAGAGTCCCGTGTTTTGGGAACGGTGGGGGTGGGGGGGTGAGAGGAAACTCAAGCCAAGAATTAAGGACCAGCAGTGACCGTCTCCTACCCCTGCCACCTACAGCAAGCACTAGCTAGCCAGCCTCACGGCAGGTGCTTCAAGTCTTTATTTTCAAGCCCTCCCCAGCAGCCTATCTGACTCTGCCCCTAGCTGCTATGTGCTGAGTGCTATAAATATCATCCAGACCCAGGGCTACGTGCACACCACGCACCTAACTCTCCAGGCAATCCCACGTGGAGGTGCTGCTGTGCATATAAGAACATTAATACATCATTACTCAGTGTCATTAACGAGTACAACAGGGATCTGTGCAGCAGGAAGCCTGACCCCAGACCAGTGCTCCCTCAAAGTTCTAGAGCCCTTCAGATTTGGGTTCCGATCCCAAGGCCTCCAATCCCAACGTGACCCCAGATCAGCGATCCATCAAGGTGACGGGAGCCCTTCGGATTTGGGATCTGATCCCAAGGCCGCCAAACCCAACATGAGTGGCACTGCACGCACGCTACTCCCCTTCCTGGGTTGGCTCCTACACTCGCAGAATGCGGATGGCGATGCCATTTGGCTGGTGTGCTGTGTGGATTCCAAGATCCAAAGTTACACTTAAAAGCTCAAAAGACATTGGTTCCCTTTCTCTCTCTACCCCCACCCCTTGCCTAAAAGGTTCTCCTCTCACCCGGGATGAACTCAGGATGTAACATTTAAAGATATGCCTTAGAAGAAGCCTGCATGGTTTGGACCAGCTGCGGGGGGAGGGGGGGGATTTATGCTCGTGTGGGTGCCAAAAACTCAAAGGACAGGAAGAAGCAGGCCCAGGCCCGAGTCTACACCAGAGGGAATCTTTCAGAAAGGAGAAAGTTTACCCTGCATATGTGCTAAAAAGAGGCATCCACATGTGATTTTGCGTGGTGGGATCTGAAATATCAATTTCTGGCTAGGTAAGTCGACTGAGCTCTTTGTTAGCCAGGACACAACTCACCCCTGTGACTTTGGAGCCTAGCAGAGGACCCCACCCCAGGAGGGACTTAGGTGATGCATCCTGAATGCAGCTAAAATTTGAATGAAACTGTGGACCAGCTGATAACCACTTTTTGCTTCAACTGAAAGAGAAGATTAGTTTTACCTAGCTTAGTGAAATGTGCTGAAGGCCAGAGAATTCATCACCGAAAAGCAAAAATAAAATAAAATTGTGGTTCTAGGTACATATAAATGGGGAAACTACATGGAAAAGATAAGGGGCTTGATTATCATAAAAGTCAGGGCTGTGGTTACTTATAGAGGGGGAGAAAGGGCTAAAACGGGAAATGGAGTCCCAGCAAGTGTGTTAAGAAGGGGCTTCTGGAATGCAGGCTGTAGTCGAAGTTTTGACCTGGGTGGTGAACAGATAGGTATCACATAATTACTACATTTATTTATTTACTTACTTATGAGAGAGAGGGGGGAGGGACAGAAGGGGGAGAAAGAAAAAGAGAGCAGGGGAGGGGCAGAAAGAGAGAGAAAATCTTAAGCAGGTTTTACTTTCAGTGTGGAGCCCAACGTAGGGCTCAATTCCATGCCCTTGGGATCATGACCTGAGCAGAAATCAAGAGTCAGATGCTCAATGGACTGAGCCATCCGGGAGCCTTGCATAATTTAATTACTATCGATGAAACTGCATGTGATATTTGACACATTTCTCTCTCTCTCTCTCTCTCTCTATATATATATATATGTATGTACATATGTATGTATATATGTGTGTGGGTGTGTGTGTATATATATATATATATATATATACACATACATATGTGTGTGTGTGTATACACACACACACACACACACACACACACACACACTAATAGAAAGAAAATACAAAAATACCAAATTGTTAGTGGTGATTATTGGAGATGACATGACTGTGGGTGATACTTTTCCTCCTTCTTCTTTCTCTGTATTCTAAATATCCTTACATGTATATATAATGCCTTTATAATTGAAAAAGGGAAAGCAAGTTTATAGCTGAAATGCCTCATTATCTAAACAAGGCGACAACAAAATCGTGGAGGTTGGTTACAGTGCTGCTGCCTAGAATCCCACCATATGGAGGCCTCCGTCTTCTTCCTAAGGTTTACTGTGTGTGCAAGAACAGCTCTCCTGGGGGAGTGGGGGGAGGAGCACAGGTGCCATTGACTATCATACAGGCTGATCTTCAGTCTTCCCTCTCCAGACCCAAGCACAGCTTCAACTTGTGGACTGTTGGGGGGAAAGAAGGAGCCCCAGACAAAATTAAGCTCAAATCTCAGAATCTGTAAAAAGCATGAGAGGCTCAGCTAAGAACACACAAGTAGAACCATGTTGAGGAATAGGGTCATTTTATTACCTAGGTCTGTACCATCCCCATGACAGTGGGCTTCTAAGATCACTTTTCCTTACAATGATGGCAAGAAAAATTCTTGAAGATCAATGAAAGCCAGAAAAAGATCCCGTGCATGATAATGTGATTTATAATAAGAAATATGTATATTTTTATCTTCATCCTCATTTCTAGACAGAGTTCTCAAAACCCTTGGAATTTCCTTAAGTGATGAGAGCAAACAAGGTTTCTTAGTGTTTATAACAAGCTCCTTTCAATCACATCTGAACTTATGTTAATGAGGTGATTTTTGGAAAGAACCTAATGTTGGGGTCTGCTGGTTGCCAGGGGGAACCAACCAGGTGATTAGAAGGCTGGGACCTTCAGGATCCCGTAAGAGGAAGAAGGGGCTGGAAGTTACATCAGTTGCCAGTAGCCGACAATTTAAGCAATTATGCCTATGTAATGAGGCCTCCGTAAAAACCCAAAAGGATGGCGTTTGGAGAGCTTCTGAGATAGTACACACATGGAGGTGAAGAAGGGCATGCAAGTTCCATGCTTCTTTCCCTGCACCTTGCCCTATGTACCTCTTCACCTGGTTGTTCATCTGTATCCTTTATAATATCCTTTACAATAAACTGGTAAACAGAAGTCAGTGTTTCTCTAGTTTTGTGAGTCACTCAAGCAAATTAATCAAATCCAAAGAGGGGGTCATGAGAACCTACCATCTATACCTGGTCAATCAGAAGGACAGGCTTACAAGCTGGACCTGTGACTGGTCTCTGGAATTGGGGGGCAGTCTTATAGATGTGACTCTGTAACTTATGGGATCTGATGCTATCTCCAGGTGCACAGTGTCCAAGTTTAGTTGGATTGTAGGACAGAGTCACTGCGCACTGAGAACTGGAGAACTTCTGAGTCATGTCAAAGAGCAAGCATACATGGGGCCTTGTTTCCTAGCTCACCAAACTCCTCCCTACCCAATAGGAACTGATCCTGGAAAGGGAGGTTACAGAACAGGGTCCTTCTCATGCCTGGCTACTCACACTGGGCTGGGCCAACATCATAAGGTGCAGGGATCATTCTCAGTTTATGGACAATGCAACAGAGGCTCAGAGGCATTCAACAATTTGCCCACAGTCACACAGCTTCCTGGTGATTAGACGGCACATAAACCCAACTCTGTATCATAGCCAAGTCTGCTCTTTGCACTGGAAGAATTCTGATGAGCCAGCCCACTGCCCTAGGAATGTCTATGGTGCTACTCAGGTGCTATCTTCTCAGCGAGAAGAAAGGCTAGTGAGTGAGGGGTTTATGAAACCTCACTCTTTGCTACCCCAAGGCTAAAAGGTTTCAAGGTCGAGGCTGGTGGTCTTGTGCTTCTCTGCTGTCCCTGGGATAACTTCTCTAGTCTCCAAGAATATCTGGGCTAGCAGAGAAGATGTACAAGGCAGGACTCAGGGAGAAGCTGGAGAATGCAGGGAAAAGGCTAAATTTTCAAATTTGTAATAATGATGATGATGATATAATTTCTGATCCATTTGCCCCAAGATGTGTGATAAAAAGAAAAGGACACTACACTGTGTGGGAGAGAGAATCCTAGCCTGGAGTTTAGGACACTTGAGTTCAAGCCAAGCGTAGTTCCTATGCTTTTTGGCCTCAATTTGTTCATCTTTGTCTTTGGTTAAAATCAAGTTAAGAAGCCAGTTGTCTTAAAAAAAAAAAAAAAAAAAAAGGAAAAGTTTGTATAAAGACATGTGGTTCTGACACAGAAAGTTACCTCAAAGAAACACAACTACTGTATGCTTTTCATGCTTCTATTTTTAAACTTACATATATAAATTCTTATTTAGATTTGCATATGCATTGGGGAAAATTTATAGGAAGATATATAGAGACCCAAGTGAAAGAAAATAAGGACACTGGTTTGTGTTTTTTTCTTTCTACATTTCAGTAGGGGTTTAAATTGGTCTTATTTTAGGGGCTCCTGGGTGACTCAGTCGGTTAAGCATCCGACTCTTGATTTCAGCTCAGGTCATGATCTCATGGTTCAGGAGTTCCAGCCCCACCCTGGGTTCAGCGTTTGAGATACTCTCTCTCCCTCTTTGTGCCGTCCCTTGCTCACACACACACGTGCACACTCACTCTCTCTCTCAAAAATAAACATTTAAAAATACATAAAAATAATAAAGTTTGATTTATTTTCTTTTACAATGAGCACGAGCTACTTAAACAACAAGTAAGAAAAAAAGAAGACTGCAGATCGGATGGGGAAGACACCTTATAGATGCCACGAGTCTATTACCATAGTTAAGACGAACACAATGATTCTGGGTTTTCATTTCAGAGCAAAGAAAAAGGTGTCTAACTATCAGCGTTCCAATGGCCATGGAGTCTGTCACAGGTGCTCAGCATGACCACTGGGAACTCTGTGGTCACGGTCTCTGACCCGCTCCAGTCTTCAAGGAGACAACAGCCCCGCGACAACATCCTCCTACCTGCCCGGTCCTCTGCATTTGCGCCCCCTCCCACATGCATCTTGCACACATCACCGGGCTCTACTCTCTAACGTACCATTTTTGCTTGATCACTCCCCTCGTCAAGGGGATACTTTGGGTCCAACACCCTAACCTGCCCTTGGACTGCATCATGAAAGAAAACCAGCCCCCCTGAAACAGGTGGAGTCCAGAAAGTCAGAGGTGGTGTTGCTCCTTTTTATTTTTAATCCATCCCACACCTTCACCCAAATCATGGAATTTGAAAACTGGTCTTACAGACTATTGAGAATTTATTCTAAAGAAATAACTCAGAACACAAAGAATCCTTCGGCCCAAAGATGATCAGGGCAACACTGTTGACAATAGATTAAAACTGAAGGGACGCCTGGGTGGCTCAGTCGGTTAATCATCCAACTTTGGCTCAGGTCATGATCTCGCGGTCTGTGGGTTCGAGCCCTGCGTCGGGCTCTGTGCTGACAGCTCAAAGCCTGGAGCCTGCTTCAGATTCTGTCTCCCTCTCTCTCTGTCCCTCTCCCCTGCTTGCACTCTCTTGCTCTCTCTCTCTCAAAAATAAATTTAAAAAATTAAAAATTAAAAAATACAGATTAAAATTGAAAACATTCAAAATGCCCACCAATCAGGTAAAGTAAGGGATTGAGTGGTCCCCTCTGTGGAGTATTAGGCAAAAGGACAAATGATGTTTATGAAGACTTTGCCCTGACTGAGGACGAGGGTTCTACCATTGGACTGCTTGACTTAAACTCCCTGCTCTAGAACTTAGAAGCTGTGTGACCCTGAGTGAGGTACATAAGTTCTCCCATCTGTAAGAAAGGGGCAATGGTGACACCCATGTCAGACGCTTTGGGACATAGCAATCCCCCAGACAATTTCAGCTCTCATCATCCCTATCATCTGCGCAAGAAATATCAGATAATAGCAGCAGCAACCATACTTTGTGTCTACTTAGGGCCGGGTGCTGGCCCATTGTGTGTGCATTATCTCAGTTAGTGCCGATGGCAGCTTTGCTGGATATTATTAGCCCCATTTTACTCAACAGGAACCTGAGACTCAGAGACCTTAAAAACTTTGTCCCAAGGTCACCCAGCTAGTGAGTGACAGAGCAGATTTGGGGCCCAGGTTTCTCTGATGCCAGAAACTGCTCTTAAGCGCTATGCTGACCCCTTGAAGGTAGGGGTGATGGTGGGAGTAAATATATTCTCTCATAAGGGCACCTTTCCAAAGGCGAAAAGCTTTGTGAAGCAGGTGCATGAAACATACAATTAAAATGCCAACGTCTCTCCTGAGATGCTTACAAAAGGGAAGCAAAGGGATGGAGAATTTTTTCCTCCTGTATGTTTGCTTTCCCACCAAACCAGGAGTTAAGCCTCACCCTCCACCTAGTGTTGCCCTTCCCCCCCCCCCCCCCCCCCCCCCCCCCGCCTTGGGCCCTTCCGATGTTAGAAATCTGCCCTCTGAGAACATGTATCATGAGGTCATAGATTTCAGGAATTGAAAGGAAACTCAGCAATCGGTGGCCCCTCCCCAGGTCGGTCTGAAGCTCCCTCTCCCTTCCCACACGCAGTCCACACGGAAGGTGGCCGCCTTCCCCGAAGGGATTTGTTCCACTCCGGCAGCCAATAGGTGGCAGAACCAGGCAGCGCCCGTTCCCTGCCCCCACCTCTGGGGCTCCTTTCCCCCACGCCATTCTTCCAGGAATCAAAGGGTAAAACCCATCGCTTTGGAAGGGCGAGGGCTGCTCCCTGACTTTAACAGCTAATGACTTCCACACAATAAAACCAGCTTACCAGAAATACCATCAGACCCAGCAAATCTGGGTCCCAAAGAAATAAAATGAGGGGAAAAAACTAGAGAAGGCTTCAAATGTCATGGGAAGAATAAAATATTTAATATCATAAAAGGGTACTGAGGCTTTATGAGAAAGCCACACATTATAATCCTGAAAACCCTATATCGGACTCCCACCCACCGCCGCCACACCCACCCCAGAAGGGGGTTGGACTATGCTGGGAGTTCACAAAGAAAGGATGGACAGGCACAGCTCCCAAATGAGGGGCAGCTCCCTTCCTTTTCACTCCCCAAAGTTTGATCCTTACGGACAGGCTCAGAGTCGATAGGCAAGTTCTAATCTCGTTCTTTTCTACTCTCCTACCCCTTTCTCCGATACTTATTCTCTTTTATCTTCCTGCAGATCTCCTGGATGCAGAGGAAGAAGAAGACATTTTAGACACTGAAAGAGAAGGGGGAGAAGGAAGTGTCCCCTTCCTTTCACTCCCTGACATTGGGGGACATCTGCTTTATCCCTGGGGAATGATCCTTAGCCTGTGGAAGTTGCCATCTGAGGAGTTAAGAGAATGGGATTTGGAGTTAGATATACCTGGGTTTGAATTTCTGCTCTGCCTTTTTCTGGCTGCTTAGACTTGGGCAAGTTTCTCGTGCCCATTTCCTCACGGACAAAGTAGGAGTAACAATAGTGCTCACCTCCTAAGGTTGATGCAAGGATCCAATGTGATGACCTATTTCAAGCATTCGTCCCAGGGCCTGGCACGTAATCAGCACTCAAACTCTATGTATCTCTATCAGTAATTATTGATAGCACTAATTCGTTTGTCAATAGCATCAACCAAGTCATGCTTTCAATAATACGATCAGTACTAGTATTACTGATGAAGGGGCATATAGAGAATTCTCCATGTATGGACCTGGTTGATCAGAGGGTGCTGTGATGAGGACAAGATATAGGAGATACTCCACCCTTGAAAACAACTATTTCCCTGCCCAAGAGTCTCTGAGTTTTTACAAAGATGTGTTACTCTCTGACTCTGCATATTTGTAAGATTTCTAAGAAGAAAAAGGTGGCAAAGCATCATTCCTCCTATTGGACTATGGCAAAAGCCAGCTGGGTTGTAGTATGAATCCAACATACCCCCTGTCACCGGTCTGCTGGGATGGACTAAACCTCAAGAGTCCACTTCTGGGGAGGAGAAACTACGTCTCAGGGGCCAGGCCCTACCGTGGCTCAGCCCCGCATCGCCCGTCCAGGCGGGCAGAATGCCAGGCCCACAGGCTTGGGCTTCCCCCGGTCAGCAGTGCCTGGGCTGTGTTCCAAAGTGATTTCTCACCCAGCTGATTCTCTGAGGTGCCTTCCCTGCCCTTCGGAAAGGATGAGGGATGGAGAGAAGCAGGCTCTCTCAGCATCTCATGGCAATCAGGGGTGCTGTGGCCCTTCCTAATAGCTGGGAGGCCAGATGGCTTTTTAGGTCAAAATGGAAACACACACACACACAAGAGAGAAGATTATGGGTGGGTGGTTTCTAGGGGGTGGGGCGGAGTGGGATCCATATGGAATTCAAAGGGAGGGCTGGGGACTGATGCTAGACACACCTCCTAAAAGATACCAACACTCTGCAGGATGGAGCCAGCATGCAAATCCCCATTCCTTCCTCAGTCCTAACTTTCCACGAAGGCCCTGGACTGTCCGGTGCCCACCCTCCTCTCCTCTCCATCCTTCTCTTTTGATGCTTCTACACATACCCTCATTTTCTACCAGGCAGTTCCATTTTTCTCATGGGTCAAGTAGAGATAATTATACAACCTAGATCATAAGCTGAGCACTCAAAATCATGTCTGCACACAGGTCACTGTGTGGACTATTGCTCTTACATTCCTAGTCTTTTTCTTATTTAAAAAAATTAATGTTTATTTATTTTTGAGAGAAAGAGACACAGAGTATGAGTGGTGGGGCACAGAGAGAGACAGACAGACAGACAGACAGACAGACAGAATCTGAAGCAGGCTCCAGGCTCTGAGCTGTCAGCACAGAGCCCAACAGGGGACTCGAACTCATGGATGGTGAGATCATGACCTGAGTCGAAGTCAGACACTTAATCAACTGAGCCACCCAGGCTCCCCTAGGCTTTGTCTTTCTTAAAATGGACCTAACAGTGTCCATCTAGAGGGAGAGTTACAAGCATTAACTGCCATGGACATACGTGAGTTGGCACGCAGTATTAGTGAGCGTCCCTCTCTCCTACCCCAGCCCCCTTCTCTCTGCACTCACATCCACCTTGTGAGATACTCTCATGCAGAGATGAAGTGATTTGTTCAAGACCACACTGCAGTCCTGTTGAAGCCCATCTCGCCTTCTGAGCTACCTTAGAAAACAAGGTGGGGCTCTTTTTCTTGTCTCCCCTGCTCCATTCAGTGTGCTGGATGCAGGACTATTGCTGAATAAATCTTTGGACTGTTGCAGTGGCAAAGGTGATCATAAGGCCACTGCCTAGGCAGGTTCACCTGGGAGGAAGGAGTCTTGGGATCACATCTCGATTCTGTCACTGTTTTCCTACATGAACTTGAGCTATTTCTGCATCTTTCTAGGCTTTTGCTTTTCTTTCTATATAATGGGTACTAGCCTCGTTAGATCTCTAGGGTGCCTTCCTACTCTCGGAGCCTGGTCCATGCGTCCATGCTACAGGAAGAAGGTAGATTAAAGAGAGCCACCCATTCTCTGCTGCTCTCCCCATCGACAGGTGAAGTCCAATTCCCTCTCTATGAATCTACATTGACCTTAATGACCTGCCTGACAAACAGAATGGGGTAGAAATGATGTTCTGGGACTTCTGAGGCTGGGTGCTAAGAAGCCTTGAAGCTTCTGTCTCTGCTCTTGGAACACCTGACCCTGGGATGCTCCCTCTGCAGACCGAGCCTCTGTGGCCTGACGAGCCCTGCCCGATGGAAAGGCGATGGGCAGGCACTCTAGTTGACAGCCCCAGGGCACAGATGAGGTCCAGCATGGCCAGGCTTGACTGTCTGCTATTCCGGCACCTTCTAAGTAAGTGAAGGGACCCTCATGGAAGAAATCCTCCAACTCTAGATGGCCCCCCTGTCACACATCAGAGACAAATAACCCAGCTGAACCCTTCCCATATTCCTGACAGACAAAACGTGAGAAAAACATTGGGAAAATGGAGGTAAGCTGTGAATTGCCATTTCAAAAGGGGCTGAGAGAACAGATTTCGATCCCCAGATTTGTCTGAGGTTGAAGCCGTCAAGAGGATGCTTCCCCCGCTGGGAGAACCTGGGCAACACCAAGGAGGAGCCTGAGCAAAATGCTTCAGGGGCAGCAGCCATACAGGGATGGCCAGAGTGTCCTCCACACAATATTATGATAAAGTACCCATGGTTTTCTTTGGTTTTGTCCTCTATCGTGATTAAAATTTCACCATGTTTGTACTGCCACACAGAATAAATGGAACCACAGCTTACTTTTCAAACTGGGCCTTGCCGACATCATTACGTGTGTCAGATTTATACGATTTCTAATGGATAACAACGTTTTACCCTTCAGCACACCGAAGGGGAACGCAAGCCTCCCTCCCTTCTCTGATGCTTCATTCACTGTTACTTCCTCCATCTCTGATCAAGCTGCGAGGGTCTCCCCGGAAATAATTGAAAATCGAAATGACAAGATGATTCTTTACATGGCATCTCCTGGATCACCCTCCATATTCTCACCGACAATATTTTTATTCACCCTGCATTAGTTTCTTCTCGCCGCTGCAACAAATTACCACCAACCTGCTGGTTTAAAACAACACAAATGTACTATCTTGCAGTTCCACAGGCTGGAAGGCCAACAAAGTTCTCAGTTGGCTCAAATCACGGTATTGGCAGGGTGGCACGACTTTCTGGGGGCTGTAGGGGTGAATCCATTTCCTTGCCTTTCCCAGTTGTTAGAGACTTCTCCTGGGGTTGTAACTCCTTTCCTCCATCTTCAAAGGTGGCAATGTTACATCGCTCTGAACTTCTGTGCTGGCTCCCGCCTTCCACATTGAAGGACACTGTGATTACACTGGGCTCGCACTGATAATTCAGGACAATCTCCTTCTTTAAAAGTCAGCTTATTAGCAACCTTAATTCCGTATGTGAATTTAATCTCCACTTTAGTTATGAAAGGTAAAATATTCACAGGCTCCAGACATTAGGATGTAAATTTCCTTGTGGGGGCTATAATGCTGCCCACCATATACCAAGTGACCCTTCCCAATCTGGACAACTGTATACTTGAGGACCACAGTATCCCCGGGGAATTACCATAGAAGAACCAGAAAACGAAGCCAAATGTGTCCACTTTTTTTTTCATTTGGGGGTTCAGAAGTTGAGGTCTAGATAGAAGGTAAAATAAGATGATAATAATGACAGTAATGGGAAATCTGTGATATGTTAGAGCACTGGCTTCTCCACCCTCCACCTGCCCCCCACCCCAAAGAAGTAAGGATCACTTGAGCATGGGAAGACAGGAATGTTGGAAATGAAACAAGATGGTCTTGAAAATGGTAGAGAATGTCCTTCAAAGAGATCCTGCACTTCATATGCACCAGGCTTGCCTGCGAGGTGCTGAAGAGGATGACGAGCTATAGAAGATCAGGTGAATTTGAGGGACTGGAAAGCAAAGAGTGTTCCTGCCTCACTTGCCAGATAGCACCTGGGGGGATGGCAGCACAGTCAAGTGCTCTTCCTTGGCATGACAGCAGCCAACGACAAGTGCCTTCATGGTCGGCCTAAATCAAGAGGTCTTCAGCTGGTTCCTCTTGACACTCATGCCCCCAGTGTGGTCAAGAGGAGTTGCTGTCCTCATGCCCTCAGCAGGGTGGTAAAGCTATCTGATGCACAAAGGACCTTGTGGTGGGGATGGAGACAGCAAGGCAGAAGATGCCAGGACAAGCCACATGCCTATAAATCACATGGGAACAGGGCGGTGCTGGCACAATACCAGTGATGGACAAGGGCCAGACAAGACAGCAGGCGCTATTACTGTCAGGTAGTTGTCGAGTATAGAACCACCCCTCAGCCCCATGCATGGATGGACATCAGCCCCCTTTGAACTTATACACTCAGGAAGAGGCGGGAGGCAGAGCACCTGAATTAAACTAGAATTAAGTTTCCACCACCAATGGATGGAGCAGAACAGAAATGAAATTCGGTTACAGAAACATTATAGAAAATTAAATAGGCTGTGCTCCTGAGCTTTCGTGGCCCCAAATATCATATCCACTGCATAAAAACATCAGCGATCCTGGTCTCATCATCTTGCACATAAATGACATTTTGTGAATCCCTAATCATCTCCGGTTATACTCTTTGTCAGACAACCTACAAGTTCAAGAGCTACTGCTTCCTTCTGAAAGATGAAGGAACTGAGGCTAATGAGGTGAACGTAGATGCTAAAGTTCACGGATGACCAAGCCAGGGTTTAAGCCCAATTTGCTTAGCCCAGTCTTCCTTCCAAGCTTCTCTGCTACTATCCCCACTCAGAATCACAGGAAAGCAAGCCAAAATGGTTGTGGCATGAAGAATAATACTTAAAACACATTCTTGGGCCTCTACCTGGCCACCTTGTGGTGATACCTTGGGAAGTCACTCTGCTTCCCGCATGGGCGGGGAACCCGCTGCTCAGGTTTGTTGTGAAGATGAGTTATTGGAGGCAGACATGTCTGGGGAACTCTAAAGTGCTCTAAAAATATAAGGTATTATTACTTTTTTTTTTTTTTTTTTTTTTTTTTTTTTTTTTTTTTTTTTTTTTTTACCAAATTGAGTTTCTTAGAAGAGGAGCTGTAAGAAACAGTTTCTCTATGCAGAAATGCCAAAAAGAAATGAGGGAGATTTTCAAGTTCAGTGTAGAAGTGGGTGTCTCCCCATGTATTCTGAAGGCACAGAGAAGAGCGTGCCTTACCTCCATTGAGCCCTGGAGTTGCAGCTTTAACATTAGATCCTTAATCTAGAGAGGAAGGTCTTTGACAACCTCATCAAACTGTTGAATTTTCTCTTAACCTCCAGGGAACGAATGTTCTTTCTCTCTCTCTTTTTATTTTTCCAGTTCACGCTGATGAGAGAGGAAAAAGAGACAACTCGTACCTAGACACACACATATGTGTGCATCCCTCTGCATTCTGACGTTTCGTTCTTCTGGGACATCTATCTTCAAGGAGAGGGAGTTTAATTAGTTCGGGAAACGGAACTGATGAAAGAGGGAAATAGAGGCAGGCAACTGATGCCTTTCAGAAATATCAGCTTTCTGTTGTGGAGACAACACAGACAATCTGGGACATCCTTTTGATTTGCATGCCCACTGACTGGCTTTAAGACTAGGGCAATTCCTCCTCTCTCTCAGAGGGCCTCAGTTTTCTAATACGCAAAATGGAGGGTTGGTTTGCAATACTCTGAAGTAGACAGCCGCTGTCACCACCCCCCCCTTTCTGTTGCCTGTACCCTACTTTTCCTTGAGAGTCTGTGCCCTTCCCCCAACTCACTACCATGTACTGTAGATACAGCTGGCACTTGGCCAAAGTCTCGGGTATGACTGGGTCTGGGATGAGCCCAGTGTTTCCCCTTGACCACAGCAATTGGTACAGTGATGGGCATGAGGATGAAGGTGGCCCAATGAGATGAGATCCTGTGACTAGAGCTGGAGGAACTAGGAAAGAGATGTTATTGTCCTACAGGACTTACTGAATGGGGACGCTGTCCAGTGAATGACATGGTTCAGAGGAAAGTAGAGTGAAGAGAAGACAGATCCCATGACATTGTTTAAACCCCTTATTCCTACTGTGCCTAGACTTCTGTTAGATCCAATACATTTACTCTTTTTGCCTAAACTAGTTCTGAGTTTCTATCACTTATAATCCCAAGAATTGTAATAAAAAAATCTCTAATTGCCCATCCACTTCTGAAGATCTGCTGATCTTTGAGTCTAAAATGTAGTTTAATTCCATTGTCTCAATCTCTAGAAGCTTCTTCTTTGTATTGGGCTCCAAGTCACTGTCTATTTCCCTAGCTGTGGTGCAGGAACATTAAGAGTGGAATGTGTATTCTATTTCCTGTGGTCTCTAGTCCAAAGCAGGAATTCACATCCCTGGCCCCGTTCCTCCCTCCATCCCTTCTTTTTTTCATCCTTATTTACACAGACAGTTGGGGTGTTAAGTTGAATCGACAGATTCCTGGGTTCTCTCTCAGTTCACTGGGCAGGATAACCTTGAAAAAAGGCAGTTTGTGCTATAAATGATTACAGAGGATATAGCAGATGTAACAGGTGCATGACAACAGTGATGATCCTTAGAACAGAGTGGTCACTTTGCCAAGATGGGGAAGGAAAAGAAGACAAATCTGGAAAGAGATCTACTTGTTTGCTACCCTGGCTGGGTGGTTGGGGGAAGGACCTTAGGCAAAAGGATGGCGGGAGCAAAGGCTCGGAGTCATTAAATAGGCAAGTATGTTCAGACAACTACATCGAATTCATTCCAGTGGCCTTAGTGTAAAATGAAGCCAAAGGCTGGAGAGGTTGGAAAGGGCCAAATCAAGAAAGCACCGAATGCCAGGTGAAGAAGCTCAGCTTGTAGGGTGACGTTTCTCAAATGGGCTTCTGTGACACCACTGCCTCCCCATACATACAACACTCATTAAATTGTTACAATTTTACACTCCTGGGCCCTAACCCCTCTATCGAATCAAAATTACTGGTGTGGGACCCTGAAACCTGCATTTTAAGGATTTTTTAAATTAATTTTTAAAACATTTATTTTGAGTGGGGAGGTGGGGTAGAGAGAGAGGGGAGAGAGAATCCCATGCTCGATGTGGGGCTCAATCTCACAAACTGTGTGATCATGACCTGAGCCGAAACCAAGAGTCGGAGGTTTAACTGACTGAGCCACCAGGTGCTCCTGGAACCTGCATTTTAAACAAGCCCCCCTAGGTCATTCCTATGAAACAAACCAGCCAATCTGGGAGCCTCTTCTGTAGGCAACAAAGATCCTCACATACCTTTTTCTGTGTCCTTCTCCCATGCCAGATACTAGAGTTCTATGCAACCAAGTCTGCCATCCTTCTCCATGCCCTTGCTTTGGCCATCCCCACTCTTTTCTTTGTTAAATTTATTTATTTATTTTGAGAGAAAGAAAGAGAGAGCTTGGGAGGGGCAGAGAGAGAGAGAGAGAGAGAGAGAGAGAGAGAATCCCAAGCAGGCTTCTCACTGTCAGCCCAGGGCTGCACGTGGGGTTTGAACCCATGAACCATGAGATCATAACCTGAACTGAAACCAGATTCAGATGCTTAACCAACTGAGCCACCCAGGCACCCTGCCCACTCTTTTCCTAATGGCAGGTGACTCATCTTTTGAAGCCAGTTCACCACTAACTTCCCCACTTTCTACCAACTTCAAAATCTCAGCTGACACGTTTTCTTCTAGACATCTCATTCACATGGACCCATTGCGTTCACAGAGATAAGACATGCCCTATCTCACTCCCAAATGGACAGTAACCTACCTGAGGCCAGGAGCTCTTAAGGATGTATTGCATATTGGGCCCTAAAGTGCTGCTGTTTCATTCTTCCAACACTTCCACAAGGTAGGTTTAATTACCCATTTTACAGATGAGGAAACCAAGGAAGCCTGATGTGCCAAAGAGGACATAGAGGTAGGAGCTATGAGTAGTGTGATTCTCCTTCACAAGCCACCCCCCCCTCACAGGGAGGGGCCTCCAGAGAGCAGTCTTAGCACCTGGGCCAGAACCATGTTCATGGGCCAAGGGCACTTACCACACATCCTGAGGAGTCCACCTGGCGGTCAGACACGCACTTGAAGTTTCGAGTACAGCCCCCATTGTTCCGAGAGCAGTCACGAACCGGCCCAAAGGAGGACAGCAGGTCGTTGATAGTTTCGAAGTATGTGGACAGCATCGCTTCCTCCCTTGGAGACAAAGGGGATGGTTAAACCCCAGAGACACGTGTATCATTAGATTAAAAAAAATTAAATATGCATTCATCACATTTAAGATCGTCATTCACGATATTTGTAACCAAGAAAATGAAACCAATCCATATTTGAGAAAAAACTAATAAGAAAAAAAAATTAACAGGTATGCCATCATATGACACAATGTTTGTCTACTTGTGATCAAGGGGAATATATTTGGGACGCTGCATTCTTTATTCCATCAATCCTCATAATTTGGGAAGGCAGGCATGAGATTTCCATCTTACGAATAAGCGGACTAGGGCTCAGAAAGTTGAATGTCCTGCTGAAGTCCGCCCAGCTTGTAACGTGGCAGAATTGAAGTTTGTGCCAAGTTCCAGCTGAGTCCAAAGATCAAGCTCCTCCCACTATACAACTCTTAACTTACATTACATATGTTTCTACAGATTCCAGACCTCCCCATAGCAACTCTGCAAAACGGGTGTCTTCCTAATATTCCTACTTTTGATATAAATTGAAATTATACAAGGTATCGGACTTACCCCAAATTACCAGCCAATAAATACCAGGGCCAAGGCACAAACACAGGACTGTTTGACTCTAGAACCCCAGAACTGTGCTCTTCATGCTATCGCATAAAAGTGACACCATAGGACAGCTGTTGGAAAGGTCACGGGATTCTAGGAAAATGCATCATTCCTCCCAAATGAGGTTTCCAAGGGAAAACACTGGACTAGGTGTCATAATTTGTGGATCTGCCAAAATTTTATTAGAGGATATACACAGACAGAAGTTTCTGGATGCTATTTTCTGGCAAAAGAGCCCCAAATAAGGATATCCTAGCACTGGAGCATCTGTGATGCCCACAGGTGCATGAGATACTAAAGGGACACCATGGACAGTGTGAAGAAGTATGCATTATCCCATGAGGTAAGGCTCAAGGAATCCAGAAATGTGAAGGAAGGGAGATGCCCGTGGACCATCCTTCATCCTTCTACCACTGTTTTCCTCCATAGGCCTGGAGTTCTAGGTTTTGGTGTCCTAGCTTATTTTCTGTCTCCGTTATGATCCCTTTTTGTGCCATCTTCCGTACCGACTGCCAGAGAACTTGATAAATTCCAGCTCTAAATTAGAAACCTCATTGATTAATAATAGTTCTCCATTACTTACAGAAGAAAATCTAAATTAGTTTCCTTGGCATTCAAGGTCCTTCATCATTTGGTTCTGCCTACCTGTCCAGCTCCATTTACCCTGTCCTCATATTCTCTATTGGTGAGCCACAGGTCTCATTCCCTAAACACATAATCTTAGGTTAGGTTCTCTGAAAACAGACTCTGAAACAGTTGCATACAGCAGCTTTACCAAGGATCTCTCTGACATACTCTTAGAAAAGTAAGCAAGACGGGACTGGACAAGGGAGAGTCTGACCTGCCATGTGGTTAATGTACGTAGATCTAAAGCCTCACCTTGTCCTTAGGGGAGCTCTGGAGCTGGGTGGTCCTTTAAGGATTTCCTGATTAGAGGCAAGGGACCAGCCCTCTGCAACACCCTGTTGGCCAGTCACTGGCCAAAGGCTGTCATCTGGTATCCTTGCGCAAGGCAGAGGGCAATGACCAGTGAGGAACACAGCTGTGTGGGTCATGAGCCACGGTCCGGGGGATGGGCAGATCGGCCCTGAAGAAGGGATCTGAGTATAGTATGCACCTTCACCTCTCTGAATCTTTAATCATGCTCTTGGGTCTAGGATGCTCATCTCTAACTTTTCTCCTTGACAAAATCCTAAGAATCCTTCAAAACACTTCAAATCCATCCACCCATCCATCCATTCATGTATTGCATGTGCTTACTGAGTGCTTACTACATAGCAGGCACTATTCTAGGTACTGCGGATGCATAAGTGACACATGACAGAGGCCTTCCCTCCATAGAGCTTGCTATGACCTCCTTTGGGAAACCCTCTCTATTTCCCCCAACCAAAATTAATTTCTTTTCCCTCTGAGTACATTGTTTAAATCTATTATCTCATTGATCTTAATCATTGGCTCTATGGTTTCCCAGAGAGACCTTAAGCTTTTTGAGCAAATGGCTCAAGAGTAACTCATGCCTCTCTGGCCCTCAGCACAAGGCCTGGCAAAAAAACCTGTGATAAGCAAATGTTTTTCAGATAAGACAAAGAAAACATTGGAAGGCTTGGATGCAGATTCCACCTATCATTGGTTTCACCAAGGGTCTCTCCAACAGGACACTCCCCTGTCCATCCCCAAGTCTCGGATCCCCTCCCAAGTCTTTCATGATCAAGTCTTTAGTATAGGGACAACAGAGAAGATGGCAGGAGAGTTGTCAGACTATCCCTCACTTCCCAACTTTACACAGAATGAGGTCAGGATGGCAGGTGAATGGGGGAAGAGAATGAACCGCTCCTGAACTGAGGCTCTTGATAGACTTGCCATTTGGGAATCATGGAAAGAGCTGAGGATCCTGTGAAGACATTAAGGCTATTAAAATATGAATAACCTTAGAGGAAGAAGAAGTGAGAAGTAAAAAGAGGGGATAAAGACAGAGGGAGAGACAGGCTGAGAAAGTGTGAGACCACATAAAGAGATACACATGTAGAACATTGCTAGAAAGAAAGAACTGGATGGATGGACAGGATGGATGGATGGATGGATGGATGGATGGATGGATGGATGGGTGGAAGGAAGGAAAGAGAGGCAGGAAAGAGGGAGGGAGGGAGGGAGGGAGGAAGGGAGGAAGGAAGGAAGGACGGACAGAGAGACGGAGACACCCAGAGGAGTGTCATATAGAGAGACTAAAAAAGAGGAAGATGAAGGCAGAGAAAGTATGTGAAAACAGAGACAGAAATGAAGAGCTAGATTAGGGAGAAACTGGAATAAGAAACACCAAGATTTTAAAGGAGAAAACATTAAGGTAAACAAAACAGGGACATTGTGTATGGAGCAGGGGGTGGGGAGGGGAAGGGACGGGGAGGGGTGCAGGAGATGGGCACTGGGACCTGGAAGGAGACAGGCTCAGAAAGAGAATGGAAGAAGAAAAAGACCCTGTGTAAATGGAAGAGAACACACACAGGGACCCAGAGAGCAGTCAGAGAATGACAAAGAAAAACAAAGGAGAAAAGAGAAAAACAAGCAAAAAATGTCACCTTGCAGTGGAACCTGGAGACAGCTCAGGCTGTACAAATAAGGAGGCTGTTAGCTTTTGAAAGGATTGATTCTGCATAAACATCAGTTACATGAGGAGAACATTATTTAAAACACAAAGACCTGACACTGGGGCTGTTACTGAGTCTAGCAGTGATTGTGTCAGGCTACAGAAATGAAGAATCATCCTGCACAAGTGAGAGAAGTAGCTCGAGGCAGACTCTGACATTTTCTTAACTCCAGACTTAATCCCTCATCCCAGCTGCTGAGTCCGGGATTCGGGGTCTGTGGGAGCTTAAAGCTGCCCCAGTAGCCGAGCGCAAAGGATCAAGGGACTAGCGCTGCAGGTGGAGGTGGGCTGGGGTGACAGAGAGATCTGGGTGAGTCACAGCTTTGCCAGAAATTGCCATCAGCACTAACATCTTCATCATCTGTAACTTCCTGAACACCTGCTGTGCATGGAGGGCCACGCTAGGTTCCTTCACTGCGCCCTCTCCTTTGACTTTCACCGTTGTCCTATGACACACATTTTTACTCCTACCACGCAGCTGGAGAGACTAGGTCTTGGGGGGGTCTCGTCACTAGCCCTTGTCCACGAGGTGGAGAGGCCGGGGTATGCACCCAAGTGTGCCTGATGTCAGGTCCTGAGCTTCCTCCCATGCCATAGTTGTGCTGGGCCAACTTGCTCGGGGCCCTCGGGATAAGTCAGAGCTCTCACAACAGGAAAGCCCATAGAAACCTGCGTCCAATCTCTGTGTCTTTGAGGAGGAAGAACCAGAAGGGTAGAACGTATACAACCTCTGCATATTTCCCAGCACTGCCTCCTGGCCTGTGTACCTGCCACAGTAGCCTCTATCCGTCTTGGAATAAGACAGGGCAACGTGTGTACTCATTTCCTAGAGGTGCATAACCAGTACCATAGACCAGATGACTGAAAACAGCAGTAACTTACTCTCTCCGACTTCTGGAGGTTGGGGTTCAAACTCAAGGTGTCAGCAGAGCTATGCTTCCTCTGTAGACCCTAGGGGAGAATCCTTCCTGGTCTCTTCAGAGCTTCCCATGGCTCCTGGCAACCCTTGGCATCTCTTGGCTTATAGCCACATCAGTCTAACCTCTGCTTCCACCCTCACATGGCCCTCTTCCTGCATCAGTGTCTTTTCCTCTTCTTACAGTGACACCCTCCATTGGATTCAGCACCTACCCAAATCCATTATGTCCTTATCTCAATTATATTGGCAAAGATCTTATTTCTTTTTTTTTTTTTCAACATTTATTTATTTTTGGGACAGAGAGAGACAGAGCATGAACGGGGGAGGGGCAGAGAGAGAGGGAGACACAGAATCGGAAACAGGCTCCAGGCTCTGAGCCATCAGCCCAGAGCCCGACGCGGGGCTCGAACTCACGGACTGCGAGATCGTGACCTGGCTGAAGTCGGACGCTTAACCGACTGCGCCACCCAGGCGCCCCAAAGACCTTATTTCCAAATGAGGTCATGTTCTGAGGATCCAGGTGGACATGAATTTGGGGGGGGGGTCATGACTCAACCCACTATTCACAGCTCACAGGAAAGCCCTCAGGCTTACACAGTAGGGCAGAGCCAGGACTAGAACCCTCTACTCCTTGGCTCTTTCTCCAGTGCTCCTAACATCACATCAGCCCTTCCAGCTCCAGACTCTGCATCTTACACGATGGTATTTACAAGGCCTATAAAGTCTCAGAAAAAGAACCATGATGAAACCACTTCTCCCTCATTGGAGAGGAGAAAAGACCAACTTTCATTAAGTACCTAACATCCCAGGCAGAACAGGGGTCAGCAAGCTTTTCTTTATAGGAATCCATAGTAAATACCTTTGGCTTCGTAAGCCTTACAGTCTCTGATCTAACTACTCAAAGCCGCTTTTGTAATGCACAAGCAGCCACAGAAAATATGCAATGGCCATATGCAAAATGCAATGAATTAGCATCGATATGCTTCACTAAAACTATATGCACAAAAAAAACCATGGCAGGCTGGATTGCTATATCCTTTTTGATTTTTTTTTTTAATGGGAAAACACTCAGGTCAGGGTTGGAGTTAGGATTTGAAGCCAGGTATGCCCAACTCCGGAACACACATTCTTTCTCCTACATGAAGTTTCATCTGTGCCTCAGTATTCTCATCTGTAAAGTGGAAACAGTATGTTTCTAGCTTCCAACCACATAAGATCGTTGTAAGAACACAATGACATGATATGCACAGAAGCCCAGTGCAAACTGATTCATAATCCATTCATTAAGAAATATCTGGGCACCCACTGTGGGTCAGGTGCTGAGCTGATCATTACTACGGCTCTCCTTTGGCCTCTCCATGCCTCTGTTCCTGCGCCTGCCAGGTCTGGACACTGTCCAAGTTGTTTCCAAGCTACTCTCCAGCTTAGGCATCCCAATTCTTCCTGATACTGCTGGTTTCAAAACTGAGTCAACCAGGGGAGCCCGGGTGGCTCAATCGGTTGAGCATCCAATTTCGGCTCAGGTCATGATCTCATGGCTCGTGAGTCCAAGCATCGGCATCTGGAGCTTGCCTCAGATCCTGTGTCTTCTTCTCTCTTTGGCCTTCCCCTGCTCATACTCGGTCTCTCTCTCTCTCAGCGTTAAATAAAACATCAAAAAAACTGAGTCAACCAGACACCCCCTCTCCCCCAGGCTGAGTGAGGCTGCCATCCCTGCACTGATTGCTCAAGTGCAAATGCATCACCTGGGCTCCATTCGGCTGAGTCAGCGGAGCCCCACACAGGGTGAGCATCAGGCAAGGCAGCTGGGAACAGATGCTGACGTGGCCTGCTGTTAATAAACACCTGGAGACGTCTGTGTCACTCACAGAGAGGTGTGAATGGATGACTCAGGGCCCAGACAGTGACAAGACCCCAGGGCGCAGACTGATCATTCTCTAATATCAACAGGCAGACTTGTTCCCGAGCATCCATAGAGGGAGGAACCTAAGACAGGCTTCTCAGCTCCAGAAGCATGAGCAGCAGTGTAGATGAGTGGATCTGCAGCTTTGACTCCTGGCTTCACTCACTATGAGATGTTGGGCAAGTCCCTTACACTCTGAGTCTCTACTTTCCCATCTGAAAAATGGGCATATGAGCACGTAGGTGGCAGACTTGGCATGAGCAATAAACCAGACAATATATGCAAAATGTTCCCCACACAGAAAGTGCCCAAAGGCTGGTGGTAATTGGTACCCTCAAAGTTGCACTTGAGAGTGTAAGGAGTCCAATGCAGGAGAAGGCAAGGACCAAGAACCACATACTGTCCGTTTACTCACTCAAGTTTTTCATGGATGCCGAATCTGTCCTGGGCCCTGCGCTGGTTCCTGGAGCACACGGCAATAGGTGTGACATAGCATATGCTAAGGAGGTAGAAAAACACATCACAAAAGTTAACCTAACAATATAACTGGGGCCACAGGTTCATAAAGAGGCCCCCTTCAGCCAGACCCTGGCAGTGTGGGTCAGACAAGGCTTTTTAGAGGAGGCAGTACTGAACCTGAAACATAAGGGATGAGTAGGAATTAGGCAAAGGAAGAAGATAAAAGTATTCCAGGCAGATGGAACAGAATAAGTTAAGGCTAGAGGCAAGGAAACTTGAATCGAAGCAATGAAGCAGGAGGGCTGGGAGGAAGTAGGGTGTGGCAAATGATGGGCCAGGAGGCAGGCTAGGCAAGGTTCTGTGTGCCAGGCCCTGGCAATTCTGGACTTCACCCTGGGACCTATGAGGTGGCCACCAAAGGGTTTCAGGCAGAGCCTACTTTTACTTAGACTAGTAACATAGGTTGGTATTTGATAAAAATCATTATGGCAATGAAAACAACAATAATAATGTTTACTGGGCATTCATAATATGCCCTAAAGTGTACCAAGCAATGATTGTGTCGACCTACTTAATCCTCATTAAAAAACAAAAAAACAGGGGCGCCTGGGTGGCTCAGTTGGTTAAGCGTCCGACTTCGGCTCAGGTCACGATCTCGTGGTCCGTGAGTTCGAGCTCCGCGTCGGGCTCTGTGCTGACAGCTCAGAGCCTGGAGCCTGCTTCAGATTCTGTGTCTCCCTCTCTCTCTATGCTCCTCCCCCGTTCATGCTCTGTCTCTCTCTGTCTCAAAAATAAATAAACATTAAAAAAACAAAACAAAACAATGATGCAAATGATATGATCATCCCCATTTTGTAGAAGAAGAAAGTGAGGCACCATTTTGAGGATGAAGGCTGTTCTGAGACCAAAGACAATGTAGGAACAGCCTCAGGGCAGTGGCTGGCATACGGCAAGTGCTTTATAAAGATTAGTTATAAAAGGGTTCCAGGCAGAGGTGAGCTGACACAGGCCACAAGGAGGCAGATTTGGGCTTTTGTAAAATCGGAGTTATTGAGCAATGGGAAGGAACAAGGTCTTACAAGGTCCTTCCACGGGCCGATGTAGGAACGCAGACTGAGGAGGGATGGCCATGTTCTGGGCTGGTGGTGGGGGACCGTCAAGCCTCCAGGGAGATCTGCACAATCTCATGGTGGTGGGAAAAACAACCATGGCTAATATCTATTGAGAACTCAAGACACGAGAGCTTTGACTTCACATGGTCCATCTCATCACTTCTTGCCATAGCCCTGTGAGGTGGTGCTATTCGTACGCCCCTTCTGTCGACTAAGAGGAACGCACACACTCACATGCACAACCTGGCACTGGCAGAGCTGGGGGCTTATCCTGTGTCACACAGTAAGTCAGAGTGGCAGAGCCGGGGCTCTGCCCTGGTGGGTCTGACTCTGAGGCAGAGAGCAGTGTCCTGTTTTCCTCCTTAAGATCCCTTCCCAGCTGGAGATTCTGGGGCTGGTGTTACAGCTGATGCTCATCATTCCCCTTCCTCTAGCAATTACGGTTCGCAGTAATTTAGGTCAAGAATATGTATTGCTGTGCAGAGTGGTCTCAAAGCTTCCTGCGTGTGTCTGTGCCTTTGAGTAGCTCACGAGCTTCCTGCACGCGGAGATCCTTCCTCACGTCCCTCAGTGTGCTGGCTGTGCCTCAGCTGTTCAATGAATAAGCACAGGAGGTGGAGGAAGGGGAGGGACAAAGGGGGCCCATCAGCTGTGTGGTCTTGGGGACAAAGAGAAAACGATCGTGAGTGTCCACTGCCCATCTGTGAAATGGGGACAGTAATATTCAGCTCACAGGGTTATGTGGTCAGGACTCGATGAGATAAAAGATGTCAAAGCCCCTCGATGAGATAAAAGATGTCAAAGCCCGCCAGGCTCAAACAGGGACCTCAACAGGGGGCTGTTGTGTTTTGGAAATGCATTTGTTCATTCACAAATATTTACCCAGTACTCACTGCTGGGGGTGGGGGGAGCTGCAGGTTTTGTAGGAAGAAAAGAGCAAACAGGACAGGCTTTGTTCTCTTGGAACGTACTGTTTAGTTACCCAGTCACCCAGCAAGTCCTATCTATGCCTACAACCAAATCTGGGCCTATGTCTGTGTCTGTATGTCGTATGTCTACGTCTATAATTACAAACGATGATAGATGCTTAAAAAATACGGGGTACTGTGAGAGCATATGGCAGGGGCGGCCAATCTACTCTAGGGAGCTGAGGATGGGAGTTGGGTGTTTCCCCAGAGAAGTGGGGGAAGTGGATTTCCCCAGAGTATCAGGCCCTGAAGCCAAACCAGCCTGAGGCGTTCTGTCACACGAGGACACTCCTAATGTGTGACCCCCCCCCCCTCCACGCACAATGACCATCTGATCTTTGAGACCATCATTCCTTGGCAAAAAGCCATCACCTCCTTCTAACTGCTCGGTCATAGGAATTCTTCTCCTCACCCCACCCCCCTTTCTCCTGCCCCTGTGAGTCCCATCATCATATTAAAAAGGCACCATTATTAAAAAGGTTCAGTGACAAATGCTGAGGCTTGAGGATTATTTATTTATGAAATACCCACATGAAGTCATTGAGAGCTTCTAGCAGCTCTCATCTCAGAGAGAAGCTCATTAAGACGGGCCCAGGGGTGGGAGGGCACTGCGTTCTCAGAAGCAACTGCTCAGAACGCCCAGCCAGGAGAGTGCCTGTTGCCCAGAGAGGGCGGAAGACACTCGTGCCCTGGGATGGCAGTGGGGGCTGCCTGGAGGCAGCAGAGCTCACCATTAGAGAGCAAATGGGGTTGTGTCCTCTAACATAAAGAGCATGAGCTGGCGGTTCCAGGCATGGGATCTGGGTTCAGCTTTGCCTCGCTCTGCTGTGTGTCCCCCCCCCGTGACTTTCTATCCTCCTTGAGCCCCTCAGGTGCCACATTTCTATGACGACTGTGTGATCTCGTGGGGTCCTTCTAGCTCAGATTTCTAATAACATGATGTGGCTTCCCAAAAAGGGTGGAAATGTTAAGAGTGAAATAGTGAGAAGAGACAGTACCCGTTGTTTCCATTCTATTGCTCATTGCCGTTGTTTTGCACCTAAGGAAATCAAGGGGCTTATACAATTAGCAGGGAAATCAGAAAGTGTTACCATGTGTTACTATGAAGAAGCCACGGGCTCAAACCAGCCCAGCCATTTATCAGCGAAGAAACGTTAACAACTCATTCAGCTTCTCTGAGCCTCCTTTCCTCAAGCACAGGTCATAGACCACAGCACCTAACTCTACCTACCAGGGTGATCGCAAGATAACAAAAGCTCCATGAAGGCAGAGCTCGGGCAAGCTCACTGCAGTCCAGTGCCTAGAATGCTATACAGGCTTCCAGATTTTTACCAGAAAGATGAGTGAATGAATGAATGAATTCAAACTTCTGCAAACTACCCCACCCATGCACTCATTTTTATTGTTGTGTTGTTACTAACAATAGCATGCTTTTAAAAGTCAATCCTGAACATTCCTCAAACTGGAGAACAGGGGTTCTTAACTCGGTGCCCAGGACCCCTTTGCCAATCTGCAGAAGCATATGGGCCACTTCTTAGATTAATGTCTTTAAATGCATTAAAGCAAATGCAAAAAAACATTACAAAAGAAACCATTTATCAAAACAGATTTTTTAAAAGCCAGCTGCAATATAATAATCTATATATGCTTCTTTGTTGACACATTATAAATTTTTTTTAAATGTTTATTTCTGAGACAGAGAGAGACAGAACATGAATGGGGGAGGGTCAGAGAGAGAGGAAGACACAGAATCTGAAGCAGGCTCCAGGCTCTGAGAGCTGTCAGCACAGAGCCTGACACAGGGCTTGAACTCACAAACTGTGAGATCATGACCTGAGCCGAAGTCGGTCGCTCAACCGATTGAGCCACCCAGGCGCCCCTTCTTTGTTGACACATTGAATAAAAAGATCTAGTAACAGATGTAATAATGACCATAAATTGGAGTGGTGATCAGCATAAACTATATTTGTTTTTAAAAATGTTTTTTTTTAATGTTTATTTATTTTTGAGACAGAGAGAGACAGAGCATGAACGGGGGAGGGTCAGAGAGAGAGGGAGACACAGAATCCGAAGCAGGCTCCAGGCTCTGAGCTGTCAGCACAGAGCCCAACGTGGGACTCGAACTCATGGACCGTGAGATCACGACCTGAGCCGAAGTCGGCCGCTTAACCGACTGAGCCACCCAGGCGCCCCAGCAGAAACTATATTTTAAGACATTTGCAACAAATGAAAGATGACCTAAAACTGCACGCGATTTCTAGCACTGACAGAGTCACAGGTGCTGTGAGCTCACCCATGTCTACGACAGAAGAAAAGGCTAACTTCCAATGAGCGGTTGGCAGAAATAAAAATGTATTATCTTGCCATGTTATTTCATGGACCTCCAGCATGGACCCCAGGATGAGAGCCTCTGCCTAGACCAACACTCTGATAGAGAAACTTTCTCCCTGAATATCTGCTGGTACGTGAGTAGAACCAGGAAGCTTGGGTCTAGAGAAGAGGAGGAGGGACATTAAAACGCAGCTGTGATCACACTATCTTCCTTCCTGCTGAGCATGTGTGGCGGGCGAAGGGAGAACAGACTTTGGCTTCACACAAAAATTTCACAAAGCTCTCAAGGGTGTATCTTTGCAGGAGTGACCCCCTCTCTGAGCTTCAGACTGCTCATCTGTGAATGCATCACTGCTGTGCTTCCTCCAGGGTGGCGGGGGACCTTGTGAAATCGACGAGACGGTGCACCTGTGCAAAGATGCAAATGCTAGTCCTTCTCTGTTGCCCATCTGCTCCTCCTGGGGTGAGACTAATTTATTGCAGCCACCCACACTTAGAGCTGCCCCATGTCCCACAGCCGCGATGCATTTCTGCATTCCTTAACACCTACTGGGAGCAGGCCATCTGCTAGATACTCAGCACCCAGAGGGGCCCAGACAAAGCCCCGCCCTCAAGAAGTGCGGAGGCTGGGGCCAGGGACAACAGGATTTACGATATGAAGATGAGGGAATGATTATAGCATAGATGCATAAAAATACATGAGGTCCCCAAGAGGAAGCAATGATTTCTCCCTGGCCTGGTTAGGGAAGGCTTCCTGGAGGAGGTAGCAATACACTGGCTCTTAAAGGAAGACGTCTTAAAGGAAGACAATGAGGAGGAGGAGGAGAAGGGAAGGAAGAGGAAAGGATGGGGAGAAAGGCATGACAGGCATCAGAGGATAACACAAACAGAGTAACTAAAATGTGCTAAAGGGGATGGAGGAGTACTGGAGAAATAGGCAGAGAGCCCCTTATTAAACTGAGTGAGCGGGAGTAAAGGTAGCTCATGAGCAGAACTTGTTACCCCATTTTATAGATGAGAAAACTGAGTCTCAGAGTGGGAAAGTCATACACGATCAATACCATGGTTCCTTCAAAGTGGAGCCCCAGTAGGAATCCAACCATGTCATAAAGTCCGTGCTCTCCCCGGAGTGCGGCACTGAATGCCACTTGTAGAAGACTGCTTACAGGAATTCTACCCAAAGTCATAATTGGGAACCAGAAGGCTTTAGGAACAGGGCCTTGGTGATCAGGGAAGCACTGCCTCCCCCCAAAGGCAGCCCTCATTCCCCTTTCCTGCCTTGCACATTCCATCTCCTCCTCTTCTGTTCCTGGCAGTTCCAGCCACTAGCCTGCAGGAGATTCCTGCGTGGTGGTGAACGTAGGGAGCGCGTGGTGACGGCAGTGACTCTGGCCTCGTGTCCAGACAGCTGTCACCCTGCAGCCAGGCTATGAGTGGGCCCTGAGGGCTTCTCTCCTGCCCTCACACCCCCACCTTGCCAGTGGCCTCTGTTTCTGGCTCCTGTCCCAGCCAGGCTGCCTCTGCCACGTGCCTGCAGCAGGGTCCCAGCGCCAGCACAGGAGAGGGGGAGCCAGTACGTGCCTCCGTCCCAGGGGACTGGCCAGGACCTGGAGCAAGTCCTAGAGCATAGGCGTGAGCATTGCTGAGACAGCAGAGACGTTTCTGAAAAGCAGGAGGACTGGGATAGACAGCAACTTTGTTTCCAGTCTCACAAGCTTCTCCAAAGCTAGGGCATGTTAGTTTCACCCTGCTGACAAATCCCCATTGTCTTTGAAGACTTATTCTTTCCTTCCTTCAGCCAAGCCAAATTAGTCATGTTCTGTGTGGCCTCACTGAATGCTGAGTATGCTTTCTTGTTACTAATAATAGAGTGGCAGCTGCATCACAAGTCCTCCACCTGCACGGTCTTCTGCTATGATACTCACAGCATCTCAGCCGGAGACGTGCACAACCCCACTATACAGATGCAAAGCTGAGCGCGAAGGGAGGGGCAGAGATTTGCTTCAGGTCACAGGCCTAATCAATTTCAAACCTAGCTCCTGCAGACTTCAAAGCTGGAGGCATTTTTAATTTCCATGCCATCCCACCATCAATTAGAACTCGTTTCATGAAGTCTAAGTGTATGTGGCCCACCTCCTCTGTGAGCAACCCAAAGGACAGCGTGGGGCTTGGCCTGGAAAAGGGTATGGTGGATGTCTGAGCACAGAAGCGAAGAAAGGAGGGCCTCAAGAGAGAGGGGGAAGGAAGGAGCGGTGGCCGATCTTATTTTCCCACCACACCGTGTGTTTCTAAAGGCAGAAGTTTGTGCACCTGCAGAGCCTAGTACAATGACATTTAACGGGGAGGTGGTGCATGTTTGTTGAACAGTTTAATGAATGGATAGATGTGTAAACAGACAATATGAGAACTCACTGAGGAATTCCTCAAAGAACGAATACGCTAGCCTGATTTCCTGGCAAATTGGTCTTTAAAAGAATTTGAGCTTTCAAGAGCTGAAGGCTCTCGTGGGAATTACAGGGCCAGAGTTTTAGGGAGATGAAAAGATAAAAAACACAGATCAACATGACACTCTCTGCCCACTCAGCCGCTTGGAATGGGGAACTGTTCGTTGTTCAGTGGGTACACAGCTTCAGTTGTGTAAATGAGTTCTGGAGACTGCCATACAACACAGGGCCTGTGGCTGACAAAACAGTGGTGTGCAATTTAAAATTTGGTTAAGCTGGTAAATCTCGTGTTAGGTGTTCTTACTGCAAACAAAGCAAGAGACTAACGAAAACAACACCCCCAAAAAATGAAGGGGCGGGAGGAAGCTTTGGGAAGTGACGGATACATTTAGCACCTTGAAGGTGGTGACTATATACTTTAAATATGTGCAGTTTTGGGGCGCCTGGGTGGCGCAGTCGGTTAAGCGTCCGACTTCAGCCAGGTCACGATCTCGCGGTCCGTGAGTTCGAGCCCCGCATCGGGCTCTGGGCTGATGGCTCGGAGCCTGGAGCCTGTTTCCGATTCTGTGTCTCCCTCTCTCTCTGCCCCTCCCCCGTTCATGCTCTGTCTCTCTCTGTCCCAAAAATAAATAAAAAAAAACGTTGAAAAAAAAATTAAATATGTGCAGTTTTTTTTCAGTAAATCAATTATACCTCAATACAGCCGTTAATCATTAAAATAAAAAGAGCCCTTGGAATCTCAAGCCACTAAAAAAGGTCTGGTGTGCCCCAGACTTCACTGTTAAAAGAGTTGTCACCAGCCTAGAAATGCTCTCTTGACATTATGTATCCTTGAGGTGACTTCCTTGTACTATCCTTTGTGCCTTGATTACCTCCTGACCCTGTAGGTAGCCACAGCCCTGTGCTCTCCCACCTTCTGGACATGGCCAGCTTCCATGAGGCAGGCAAGTTTCACGGAGAACTTCAGCAACGTTGCAGGAAGGGAGTAGACAGAAGCCCTGAGGGAAATGTAGGGTAACAGGGACTCCTGGAACTGGACGGCACTTTGTAACCCCAAAATGCTTCCCGGCCAAACCGAACCAGAGCTAGAACAGTGGGGGAGGCATTTTTAAAGCGATGCATTACTTTATTGGGCTGCCACAGTTCTCCCTGGTCTTGTTTCCATTTTACAGATGGACAAACTGAGTCCCTGAGAGAGGAAATGGTTTGCTTAAAATCGGACCCCTGATGTTCTGAGCAGTGTCCATGGTCCGCAGTGATGGGACCATGGAGGAGAGACAGTTTGAGAGGTTTTGAGCATAGTTACAGGATGAAATGTACGCATCCCGGGAAGTGTGTATGGGGAGTGGAGGGGCCCAGTGCCAGTGAAGGGAAAGAAATACTGGAGAATGAAATTCTGTTCTATAATGCAGGGAAATCTATTCTATAACACAGATGTAGGAAGGAGATAAAACCCCAAGTGGTGTTAGAACAAAGGAAAGAAAGAAATGTTTAAAGAGAACAGTTTGGGGGGCACCTGGGTAGTTCAGGCAGTTGAATGTCTGACTTTGGCCCAGGTCATGATCTCATCGTTTGTGAGTTGGAGCCCCATGTCAGGCCCTGTGCTGACAGCTCGGAGCCTGGAACCTGCTTCAGATTCTGTGTTTCTCGCTGTCCCTCCCCTGCTTGCACTCTGTCTCTCAAAAATAAATAAACATTAAAAAAATATATATTTATAGAGAACAGTCTGGAATATCAGAAAGCATTCAGGATCCCAGCAAGAGGATTTGGAGTTGGAATCCCAGCACTTCTAGCTGCCTACTCAAAAAATACTTCAATCTATAGAATGGAAGTTGCAGGCAGGAAAAGGCTGTGTCCAGTCTGTCAGTTACTTGCCAAAAATGTTGTAGTAGATAGTGAATTAAGGTAATTAACATTAATTAATTTGTTGAACAAAAACTATTGTGACTTTGAAGCATCAGGATTATCTGTAGCATAGTTAAATGAACGGGGTTTTTAAGTGGTGAAAATTCACCAGGTAATTTCCCAGTGATCATTCATAATTATAAGACTGTTAAGTGTCCAAAGCCCGAAAGGATGAGTCTTAATTTCTTTAGCATCAACAAAATAATTACCCATCCATCGTCTATCCATCCATCCAGCCCTCCACCCATCATTCCATGCATCCATCCATTGCAAAGTTACTTACTGAGCACCTGCTATGCCTGTCCCTGTGTTAGAAGCAGAAATGCAGATGATAACAAGCCATGGCCTCTGTCATCAACCAAGCCCCCAGTCTTAAAGAGCAGAAAAGAAATGGGAAACAGGTCTGCAGGAGTTCGGAAAGAGTGGATGATACTTCCAACGTGGGGTTAAGGGAGTGGGTGAGAGCTGGGTCTGCAGATCGAGAAAGACTTCCACTCTTGGGTATTTGGTATTTCAAGCTGTGCACATGTATACGCTTTATTCAAAAATAAGTACTCGTTTACCAAAAAAAAAAAAAAAAAAATCAGCGATGATGCTGGGAGGAAAGGAGAAGAGGAAGAGGAGGAAAAGGAAGAAAGAGGAGAAGATTACAGACTGAAAATAGGTCCTTATGTTTGAGAATGAAAATCTAAATGTCAACTATTCTCCAGAAGCTTTCCTGTATCTTAATTTGCATTTATTTGGTAAAAAGGTACTAGTTTCCAACTACTCACCAGCCAAGTTAACAAGTGTTTTTGTTTAGTGATAACTCTCAGTGCTGATGAGGGTAGAGTGAAACATTTATTCAACTTGTGCTGGTGTAAATTGCCAAAATTTATGAAGAGCAATTTGGCAAAATATATCAAAACTCCTGAAGTGTTCATACAGTCTGACCTAGTGATCAAAGTAGTACTTTTTAAAGGAGACGTCAGCAATGCAGGTAAAGATGTATCCACAAACACGTTCTTAACGATATCATCAACAACATGGTTAAATTTGGAATGATCTAGAGGTACCTGGGTGGCTCAATCAGCTAAGTGTCTGACTTTAACTCAGGTCATGATCTCACAGTCTGTGAGTTCAAGCCTCGTGTCGGGCTCTGTGCTGACAGCTCAGAGCCTGGAGCCTGCTTCAGATTCTGTGTCTCCCTCTCTCTCTGCTCGCACTCTGTCTCTCTGTCTCTCTCTCAAAAATAAACATTAAAAAAAATTTGGAATGATCTAAATATTTCACAGTGACAATGATTGTGAACACTGTGGTTTCATTCATGTAATATTATGTGAAAATTTAAAAGTCAGGATTTCCAGGAACAGCTAACTGTATGGAAAATGAATAATAGTTTAAAAAAAAACACAAGAAAACATTACATATATACAATGTGCATATAACTGGAACAAAAAATCAAGAAGGAGGTGGAATTTCACTGGGTTGGATTTGTGAAAATGCAGGAAAGATCATTGGGTCGACCCTTAGATGTGTTTATACCATATCTACATTCCCTTCCAGTAACAGCACCCCTGTTAGCTTTATCTAAATTTACACCACTCTCCCCACAGACACATATACCCTGGATATGGTCTTGTAGATGCATCAATCAGAGTGTCTTGCAATCCTCTGGCCTATAAATGAGCAAGTAACCTGAGAATTAGGCCAATCAGAGGTTGAACCCTGGAATCTGAATCTTAAGCAGAATGGCATACGGCTTGAGGATCATTAAGGTTGGAAATCAATTGCTTATAAACTATTCATGCCTGTGTACGTTTTAGAAGTTCTTCAAGGTATCCCCACGCGGGACGTCTACTTTGGTTGCTGACTGCTGTCGTAAGCAAGCTGTGGCCAACCACTGGAAGTTTCTGAAGACGGGAATGACATCAACAGCACTGTGTCTACAAGTGGTGAAGGGACATTTCAATTCAGAGCATCTACATTCAGTTCAGTGTGTCCCGAGTTTTACCAACAGAAGATCAAGATGAAGAGTCACGATTTTTGAAGGGTAGTTGGAAAAGGATACGGTTTCAGGCAGTCCTGACCAGCAGAGGTACCCAACTTGTGCCTCCCATGACAGAGACCCACAGAAGGCCTCCATCAAGGTCCTGTCCCCACCTGGAAGAGCACGAGCAAGTGGCAGGAAAGGAGAAAAGGCAGAGAATGTACTTTGAGGCCAATGTTCATTGAGTCACTTGGTAAATTCACTCGCATAGCCAGGCGGACAAGGAGGCAGGCTTTACCTGGAAGCTGTCTGTCTTTACAAATCCAGGGCTGAGCCTGGGGGCCTGTGCTGCCTGGGAGGCCATGGGGTTCGGGAGAAAGCCAGTAAACCTGGAATCTGAGAGAAGAAGGCTCAAGTCGCCCACTTGCTGCTAAGGTGAGAAATGTTAGTGGCTTCCCTTTTCTGAACCTCAGTTGCCCTATTTGCGATAGGGCAATTCACTTACTCATATGAAAGCACATTCATTCATTCATCCATTCATCCATCCATTCATTTCACAAATGTCTATCAAGTACCTACTACTGTAAGGTACTTCTGGTTTAGACTTGTGCAGGAAAATAAGGGAAATCGGTTTTTTGCTTATGTCAGAAGGGTGGGTAGGCTGTGGTGCTGTCCAGCGAGGATGGGAGGATGGGGGAGCTGTGCACTCCTCACTTGTACACTAATCCCCTCATCTCCAGCTTTTAAGGATCTGGGCAGACAACCCCAGGTAGCAAAGAGCCTGATCCTGGCCATAGACACGCTGTCAGAGAGACCCACAGCGCCGGGAAGATGCAATTATCTGCCCACAGACTTGCCGTGCACGTCTTGTTCCAGACAAGGCCACTGTGTGGCCTGCTGGGGGCTTGGAAAAGGAGGAGGAGTGCAGGGGAGGAGTGGGTGGAGACCGTGCTCACGGGTCAGTTACGCGGTCTGTGAAGTACTCAAGTGCAGTCCGTGCACACGCAGCGAGGAAGGACTGACCTCTTCCCCAAACTGGGCTCCTTTTCCGGTGTGGGAAATAACCGGACATTTCGGAAATGCCGCAAGATACTTACTGAGCATGTAATGCATGTCGCACGCTGCTCTCGGTATCGAAAAGGAAATGGTGTATTTAAAAAAAAAGTCCCTTCCCTCATAGCGTTTACACTCTGGTAGGGGGACACAAACACGAAACAAATGAGTGAGGGATAAAGAGTTACGGAGCCTCAGTGTTACCAGTTACTGAGGCAGAACGGGGCTAGGCAGTGCTGAGGTGGACTGAGGGGTCCTGTGCTAGTTTAGTAAGGTGGTCAGGGAAGCTTTGTAGGGGTATTAAGACAATAAAATGGGATAATTAATGCGGAGTGATTAACACGGCACCTGGCTTAGAGCAAGGGCTCCGGAAACTGCTGCTGCTGTTGTTATTGTTAATTACGTTCTAAGTCCCTTTACTGAATATGGGGACATTAAGCCTATTTCATAGGGCCGCTGAATGGATGGAATGTGGAAAATATATAAAATAAGTTTAATGACAAATTCAATGAGTGATTATTGAGAGCCCGCTATGTTTCAGGGGAGACAGCCCTAAATACACTATAAATACACAGTGTAAAGCCAGAGGGCTAAGTGAAGGAAAAGAAGGCAGGGACTGAGAGAGAGATTCCTTATGGAGAGAGGCTATGCTGTTTTGGAGACGGCAGGTCAGGAAAGGACCACCCGAGGCCCGAGGAGATGACCTATAGCAAGAGCAGGAAGCTGGAGAGAAGCAGTCTGGGGAAAGCATGCTGCCAGCGGAGAGAACAGCAAGTGCAAAGGTCCAGAGGCAGGGGTGGGGTTGGCCCTGCAAGGAGCAGCAGGACCCATATCGCAGAGCACCCTGGAGGTGATGGTAAGGACTCTGGGTTTTATCACATGTATAATGCAAAGGCACTGGAGGGTTTTGAGCAGGGTACGCTAATCTGATTTACAGTTTAAAAGGATAACTCTGGCCACTCAGTGTAGGTTACAGTATATATCATCTTATTCATCTATGATGAATGTATCATGAGATCAGGGGTAACATATGCAAAGTATCTGGCACTGGTTCTAAAATAAATATATTCACTATGTGGCTACTATGTGTAGGCTTCTAGGTACAACAGTGTATCTAGAGACAGCCACTACTTATTGTCCTCACAGATATTCTGATGGTTTTATTGGCACAGTGTACATATTCAATGTTAGTATCACTTGATGTGAACTATTATCTTATGTTTTATTATACTATATGAATAACACAACATTCATATTTTTATCTCTCTTCCCCCAACGTGACAGTATTAAAAATTTATCAGAAGATTATTCTTGGGGAAAAGGAAGCAGCAAAACAAAAAATAAAAAGAATGCAAGAAGGAGCAGGGACATGCCCTTTCTCACCACTGTGTATCTGAGTATGTGGCTCTGACTTTCCTCTCGAATGACCCTCTGGGGGACTCCTATGCCCATTCCAGAGCCCAGCTCACTCGCCACCTCCTCCATGAAGCCGGAAGCCCTCCATCCACCCTACCATTCAGGCTGAACTGCTGTTTACCTACCTGCCCTGTCCACTTTCCTGGATCCTGGATCCCTCTCTATGCAGGCATATCACAGGCCACGTGCATACACTGTTTTGTTCATGACACCATTCTTCCTACTTGTGTGCGTGTGTATCCTACTTGTGATGGGCACAGGGCCTGACGCATGGCTGTTGCAATAAACATGTGCAGAAGAAAGAGAAGAAAGGAAGACGAGAGGAAGGGAAAGAGGGAGGGAGAGAGAGAGAGAAGAAAAGGAATCCAGTTCTTTCCTCCTCTTTTTCCAGGTGATGCTAAAGCCCATTTCAGCCAACAAGTGCTGCGAGTTTATCGATCAACATTTCTGCGGTATTGAACTCAGTTTCTATTGACAGAAATAACTACCACCAAGGCTGGGGGAGAAAGAAATGTGCTGACAGCTAGCAAATCATACCCCTGGTATTGGAGTGCCTGTCTATGCCAAGGGGGACAATCATTAATTTCCTGTTCCTTCACAGTTACATTTCTTGCGTTGACTGACAAGTTCATTTTGGGGACTCATCAGGCCCTTTAGAAATAAACTCCCTACTTATTCCATGTTTCTAACTGCACCTGCCACCCAGATGATCGGCTGGCTGCCTGAGACTCACATAAACATTCCAAATTGCTCTCAACAGCTCAACATGGTAGTTAAAGGAAATCTTCCAGTTTCTGTATGATATAATCAAGAGAACCCACTTTCCCTTGCATCTCAATTCTGTGCACAGAACCAAAAAGGGTTTCATTCACCGCCCGTGCCTCCCCACCTTTAAATCAATGATACCCAAGAATTTAGCTATAAAGTGGTTTGTCAGCACGCAGCACTTCCAATTAAGTCGCTTGCAAAAGCTGTGTGATTCTGAGTAGGTCCCTTGACCTCTCTGGGCTTGTTTTCTTGCCTGATAAAGGTGGCTCTATAGTGAAAAGCACTGTTGACAAGGAAAACATGAGGCAACAGGAGTAAACAGATTAAAGCTCTGCGAAGGGAAGGACGCTTGCAATATTAACTCATTAACTCTCAAAATGAGTCTCAGGGTGGCCATCCCCCTTTTACAGACAAGAAAACAACATCTCCAACAAAGGAAGTAACCTGTGTCTCGGGCTGGTAAGTGATGGAGTTTTGATAGGGACCCAGCTCTGCCTGAGGCGGCAACTGACAGAAAGACAATTTATCATTCATCTCATTAGTGAGTTTAAAATTCCATTTGGTGCCAGTGGCCTCAAGGTGTGCACAGGTACAACCCAGTTTTCTGCTAGCCTTCACACTGTTCAAAAAAGAGACAACAGGCCCCAGATGGAGTCACCCAGGCTGAGCCCATGTCACCAAAGCAAAACTAATACCTAACCTGACTGCAGTTTTCATCTCCCCCAAGAATGCGATCTTAATGGCAAGTCTGGAATTTTCTGATGAGCACCAGTGAAATAATCTGCCTGACAGACTCCTTTGTCACCAAGGCAAAGGTTGCTTTGCTGAATATAATCTTTTTCTTTTCTTCCCATTTGTGACTTCCTTGCCCCATACTCTCTCAGCCTTTACAAACCTTCCCTTCTTCTGTAGCTCTTTTGAACTCCTTTGTATCTGCTAGACAGGATACTTCCCTACTCATGAATCATTAAATAAAGCCAATTAGATCTTCAAAATTACTCTGCTGAACTTTGTTTTTTAGCCATATAAACAAAGCACTTCGGATCCATGGATCCATGGAGAAACAATTCTTTGAGCTCAAAGTCATCAAAGCAAAATTCTTTAGACCCCAAATGCCTGGTGTTGATGTACCTAATGTATTCACTGTTGAGTTTATTTTGCTAACAGTAGCCATAGGTACCTTGACATTTGCATTAATATACAATTCCTCTTAAAAACTGTTTATATTTTGAAAAGGTTTTGAATACCTCTAACTATTCACTTAGGCAGGAATTTTCTCCCTTGAAAGACAATGAGCCACATGTGGTGCAGCTTTTGGGCTGACACCCAAGGTATTTTGCTTTCCTTTCTTTACTGGCAGACATTCACTGAATACCTATTGTTCCCTGGCATTCAGTTGCTGTGGCCCTTTTGTAGCTTCCACTAGAGTGGGGAAGGGCCAACCTTAATCCGGTGATGCTGTTTCCTATGTGTCAAACAGTGAGTGTGGCCCTTCTGCCCTGCTATATCACCACGAGTCCAAGAAGTAGCAACCGTGCGACTTAGTCCCATCTTACAGATAGGAAATGGACATAGTGAAGCGAAGGGACATGCACAGTGTCACCCAGCAGGTGACCGGAGAATCTAGGGCTTGAGTATGGGCTGTGAGGAGCCAGATGGTGTCACTTGATTGACAGGTGGGCTCTGAGCCATGAGGTGAGCTTCTCACAGGAGGATGACCGGCCCATCTTCTTCTTTTGTATGCCTTTGACATTTAGCTAATAAAACACATACATATTTTTTAAAAGTTATAGGCTCTGGAGGCTGGCTGCCTAAAGCCCTAACTGTGACCTAACAATACCACCATGGACACTGAGTTGCTGTTAGCATAAAATGAATCAATACAGACAAAGCATTTAGAACTGGTCACATTGTAAGTATTCACGGCATGTTGGCTGTTATTTGTTTTGTTTTTTGTTTTTTCAATGTTTATCTTTGAGAAAGGGAGGGGCAGAGACAGAGGGAGACACAGAATCCGAAGCAGGCTCTACACTCCGAGCTGTCAGCACAGAGTCTGATGAGGGGCTCGAACTCACGAACCTTGAGATCATGACCTGAGCTGAAGCTGGACGCTTAACCAACTGAGCCACCCAGGTGCCCCAGCTGATATTTATTGTTAACAGCTAAGATGGAAAAGCCTACAGTGCTCAAAGGGTCTAGCATGCCCCTCCCCACATATTCCTAAACATAAGGCAACCCACCTACCCACCCACCCCCGCCCATCTTCTTGGGAAGATTTCAAGAGTTTCTTGATCTGCCTGACTATATAAACTTTGCTTAGAGATGTAAGTGAACCAGTCATAGATCTACTTGGAGTACTTCATTTATTACTTTGATAATACTCATACCTATTTAAAACATTATATACAATGATAAACACATTTAGAAATACTGCTCTTGCCCAGTGTTTTGTTTGAGCAAAACCACTCTGTTCCAACTCTTCACTGATTATTCCTGATCTAGTATATCTTCTCCAGGCAGTTGTTGTTTAAAAGAAATCAGCTGAGAAAACACCCTTCCTATGTGAGAAAGCCACAACCAAGGGGACAGCCTCCTGTCTGAGGGGAGGCTGTGTGGAGTAAATTCCACCCTCACATACAGACAGACACTTAGGGTTATGGTGGTCTAAGCGTGGATGATCTATTAATGAGGGCAGGGGCTGGTTAAACTGGGTGGGATGCTGGGAGCCTGGTTTGCTGGAAGGAGAGCAGACAGATGAAGGAAAACGTCAGTCCTGGTCAGACCAGGAGGCACTGTACCCAGCTCATCGACTTTTAATCTATTTTTTTCCTAGAGAAGTCATACATTGCTGTTGTAAGGTGTTTAGGCAACAATGGGAAGTAAAAAGAAAAACAAATCCATTAATCCCACTGCCCAGAGAGAGCTACGATTGCTATTTTGCAATCTTTGATCCAAGCATGAATGCTCTTTCCCCAGATAGTCTCCTGGCTCAAATGTCAGCCGCTCAATGTCATCAGATGACTGCCTAATGTTAGGGCTACCAGATTTAGGGCATGAAAGTACAGGACACTCAGTTGCATCTGGATTTCAGACGAGTAGCAAATAATTTTTAGTATAAACATGTCCCCAAATACTGTAATTATCCACTGCCGGGAACTCACACTTATCACTCGCAACTCTGGGGTAGCACTGACCAGCCATCCTGGCTCCCTTCCATGGGATACTGACCATGAGCCTCCTCTGTTCTGACCCAGCTCAGGTGCGGGCTAGAGAGGGATCCCAATATGGAAACAGGTATTTACCTGCCAGTTTCTAGAAAGGAAACACATGTGCCCCCTTCTGCCCCAGACCTGGGGCTAAACTGGGCTTTAAATTGATTTTCAAAAGGAAGTGGTAGGTAGGAACAAGGGGTGAATAACTGATATTTGAAGGCGGCCAAAGTAATTGTAAATTGCTCTTTAAAAAAAAAAAAGAACACAATGACTCTGTTACAATTTAAAAAAAAATAAAAGAGGGGCGCCTGGGTGGCTCAGTTGGTTAAGCCACTGACTACCGCTCAGGTCATGGTCTCATGGTTCATGGGTTCGAGCTCGTGTTTTCAAGCTCTACCTTGGGCTCTCTGTTGTCAGCATGGAGCCCACTGTGGATCCTCTGTCCCACTTTGTCTGCCCTTCCTCCGCTCTCTCTCTCTCAGAAATAAACATTAAAAATATTTTGTAAAAAAAGGAAAAGAAAAAAGCCAAATGGTAGCTGTCACATAATAACAGGGGCCCGTGCTCTGCTGGGAGCTTCACCTGTCCTTCGTAATTCCAACAACAATCCCGAATCCTCATTTTACAGGAGAGTAAACACAAGTTCAGAGAGGTTACATAATTCACCCAAGGTCTCAGTTAATCAGGAGAGAAAGTAGGATTAGAATCCAAGCTCTGTTTGAAACAAACACTCCCACAGCAAGTACAGACTTGAGGCCGGCCAGCAGTTGTCAGGGCGTGAAAGCAACTGGCTTTTTCAAAAGTGCCATTTATTTATTGCAAAAGGCATTTTACCTCCCTGTGCATTTATGAAAGTGGCCCTGTAAGGAGGAGGCCGGAGCTCTCAGAGACCCAGCACATTCTGAAAGCAAACTTAATACGTGTATTTGTACTCACTAAGCACGGGGAATCGAGTTGTGGCTGTCTCTATTCTTCAAGAGGTGGGGTGGCAGGAGGTCAATTACGGCTGGACCCCGGAAGGCTTTCTGGAAGCTGTGGTATCCTACGGAGGCCTTAGTAACTTGGAGAGAGTTTGCACAGAATCAAATTCGCCCGAATTAAACAGGACGGCAAATGAAGACTATATTGATTTTCTGCTCAGGTCAATAAATAAGATAAATTGACCAAAAGAGCTAAATACTGATCAGGGTGAACCGAACATCAACATTTACTAAGAGCAGAGGGAGGAGAAACATATATCAGAAAAATGGAGATGCCAATAAGAGCATCAGGGCAGCCGCTTGGTTTCCAGTTAAGGTCTGTGTTTAAGGATTAATATTTTAGTCGAGTCTTTACACACACACACGCACACGCACGCACCAGGCAGTGGGATTAAGTTATTACAATAAAACTTCATTTAGTCAGCCTGATTGCTGGGAAGACTGATTGATTTTTTTTTTTTTTTTTAAGAATGTCACTGAATTAAAATGCGTGGGTATGATACGGCAGAAGGAGCACTGCATTGGGAGTCAGAAGACCTCGGTCACTGCCCTATGACTTGTTAAGAGCACGAAATCATATATTATTCATTTTTTGTATCCCCTTTGCCTAGCACAGACCCTGGCATACAGATAGAGTCTTTAATCAAGTCTTTAATCAAGTCTCCAATCTTCTGTGAAGAGCAGACCTGAGTCAAAGATTTGGGTACCTGTCGTCGATTTGGGAGGTGACCCTGGGAGGCAAGGGAGGGGCTAAGAAATGAGGTAAGAAAGGGAGGAAAGCCAAAAGGGTGTGTTAATGAATGGGCCACCATGTGGGACACAGGGGCTCAGTCCTGCTGGAGATGAGGTAGCATGCACCCAGTTCCACCTTGGGGCAAGGGACCTGGGATAATTTCCCACCAAATTTGTTTGAGTGTTGTGCCATTTGTCGAGGATATTGACTCCACCTCACCCACCATGTTTTTTTTTTTTTCCCCAACCCTAAAGTCTTGGTCGAGGGCTGTGCTATTTGTGAGGGGTATTACCCACCCCCCAATTTTAAAAGCAGAGAGATTCCGTAGTGGAGCCCACTACTGAAACTGCAGGTGACCACTGCCAAGAGCCATGAGGAGATAAGAAGCCCACAGGCAAGAGGTTATTCTAGCTAAGAGGTTGCAGGAAGGACCTCCGGGCACTGTGACCAGGGTCAAGTCCTTCACCTTTCAGGACATCAGAATCCAACCCCAAAAGAGTGAGATTTGGATCTTTACATTTTCCTCCAAGACTAAGTGTCAGTAACTCTGAAAACCAGATGGTCAAACACAGAAAAGAGGATTAGAAGCCCTTGAGGAAACTGCTTCTCACACAGATAAAAATGATCTATAATGAGCATTCCACTTGTTAGCTTTTAAGTGTGAGCATTTCAGGCATTCGAACATACACGCGGAGATATATATGAACAAGATGATCACTGAGGCATTGTTTGTAATAGCAAAAACTTGGAAACAACCTAAATACCCTTCAATCGGGGCAGAACTGAATAAAATTGGTATATTCATGGGCTGGAATGTTCTCCTGCAGTTAAAAGGAATGAACTGAGTCTATATGTGTCAACACGGGTAGAGCTCAAAAAATGTTCCGAGGGAAAAAGCAAGATGCAGAATGTTATATATAGTACGGCACCATTTAAGAAAACATGCACGCGTTATAGCTTTCCTGCCGGGTAGGTTACATATATGGAAAAGTATTTTTAAAGGACTGAAAAGGGGCAACAGAAACTCATTTAAAGTTATTTTGGAAAGACTTGGAAAGATTAAAACCACATTTACATGAGTGGCTACTTTTGGGGAGGAGAAGTCGAGATAAGAGGGGGATGTGACTAGCAATGAAAAGTATGGCTGGGACAGAGTGATTTTAGCTTTAGTGATATTATTCTAATTTTTAAAGCCGAATTGATTCATGCATTTTTAAGTAAGCTGGAAAAACAAGAACTGTCTAGTACACAGGCTGGTATGACAGATTACATGGCAACGTGGGAAGAGTTCAGCAAATGGAATCGGTCCTAGCAATCCTAGCAAACACTTCTCTGCTGAGAGTCTCTGACTCCTCAGTTTGAAAACAGACCCGGGGCACTGAATTCACAAAGCTGAGTACCAATAAAGTGACAGGTAGTGTCTTCCCTCCGGGGAGGAATTTGCATTCACCTACTGTTTGTTCCCTGCTCTCTAGTAGGTTTTTGGTTTTTGTGGGTTTTTTTTTTCCATTTTTTCATTTTTTTGTTTTTGTTTTTGTTTGGCTGTGTTTCTTATACTTAGGGGGGAAAAAGAATCAATCCTTTATTGAGTTGAAAGGTGAGGTTTCGGGGCGCCTGGGTGGTGCAGTCGGTTAAGCATCCGACTTCAGCCAGGTCACGATCTCGCGGTCCAGGAGTTCGAGCCCCGCGTCGGGCTCTGGGCTGATGGCTCGGAGCCTGGAGCCTGTTTCTGATTCTGTGTCTCCCTCTCTCTCTGCCCCTCCCCCGTTCATGCTCTGTCTCTCTCTGTCCCAAAAATAAATAAATGTTGAAAAAAAAAAAAAAAGGTGAGGTTTCTGCCTAATTTCCATGGAATCAGGAATCTGATTTAATGGTCAGAACGAATGAGGTTTTTCATGTTTTCTTAATTGCCATAGTGTCGGTCAGTGTTGGAATTGAGCAGGGTTTCAGCTGAACTTGGATGTACTCTTTTGTCCTGCTTTGTGGGCATCAGGGAGTGTTAAGGAGGGGCCACTCCACAATGACAACACCATGGGGTGGTATTAAGTCAAAGAGTTACTTGATGGTCCTGAGTTAAAACTGCTGGGGTCAAGTTCAAACAGAAGAAGTTGTCAGGGCAAAGGAACATCTTCTGCAAGAGCTCTAGGGTTGTGGGACCCCATGCTTTTACTAGGCTAGTCTTTTACCTGGAGTGCTATCTTCTCTCCCAATGTTCACATGTCCATACCATATTTCCCTTTGTGTCATTTTCTCCACGTAGCCTTCATGGAGGCTACTGATCATGATGCTGATAACAGCTACCATCTGTGGAAAGCAACATTAGTTACCAGGGACCAAGCAGGGTTATCCTCTAATCTTGCCAGGGCAACCCTGTGAACTAAGCATCCATGTTCCCATTTTATAGATGGGGAAATCAAGGATCATTAAGTATGAAAAGGGAAGCGGGAGCACCATTTTCCAAGGGCTCTGCTTTTTGACACTTTCTCCCCCTTACCATGTTCATGGCTTCCTGGGGTCTATGGTTTCTGTGCTATGTGATTTAGATACACAGAAATCCTTTTCAAAGATTTTCCTTGATGGGGAGTCTGCTTCTTAGGCTTACCCTTCAGAAACAGAGTTCATTGGTTGGTTGTTTGGTTCCTTCCTTCCTTCCTTCCTTCCTTCCTTCCTTCCTTCCTTCCTTCCTTCCTTCCTTCCTTTCGAAAGACAGAGAGCAAGCAGGGGAGGAGCAAAGAGAGAGGGGGAGAGAGGATCCTAAGCAGACTGCATGCTGCCAGCACACAGACAGATGCAGGGCTCGAATTCACTAAAAGTGAGATGATGACCTGAGCTGAAATCAAGAGTCAGTCATTTCACTGACTGAGCCACGCAGGTGTCCCCAGAAACAGAGTTTTAAAGGTAAGAGCACAAGTCAGAGAGAAAGATAGGGACCTATGAAATGACCTAAAGTAAGATCCAGTCTTTAAAACAGGAGACACCGTGTATAAACAAAGCAGGAGACCCAGGGTATGGACAAGGCAGGAGACCCAGGTATGGACAAGGCAGGAGACCCAGGGTGCAGACAAAGCAGGAGACCTGGGATGTACAGAAGACAAGAGGCCAGTGAATCTTACAAGATGGACGAAGAGGAAGACCAGACATGTGGCTCCCAGTGCCACATGTCACAGCTACACGCAGCAGGAAGGACAGGAGCCTCCAGCCATTTCCAGAGTTGCGTCCATCACAAAGTCCCAAAGGGGCTCTTTCTCTTTCTGCCTGGAGGTAAGGTCTCTCTCCCAGGTGTGTCTTCACCGGCTCTTTCCTCCCTCTCTCTATCCGGGCTCTCTCCTTCCCTCTCTCTCTTCTCCCCTCACACCTCCGCTACAGGAACTAAGTGGAAGGAGACCATCCATCTGCCTTGTGAGGGAACCAGGTGCTTGGTTCTTTGCTTCCGCTTTCTTTGCCTTTGGTTTGCTCCTGGCTTGCCAGGGGGAAAACCACTTACTACATCAAACAAAGATTTTTTTTTTTTTTTAACTGGATGTTCTGAAAGCCACAATAGAAGTGTAAAGAAATTTGCCCACGCTCAAACATAGTGGCCATGGCTGGAATTTGAAGCAAGTTGTGAATCCAAAACTCTCTTCTGGCGACTGATACAGCTTGTGCGTGCATGTGTTGAAAGCTGCATTATTCTTACAGCAAGTTTTGCTTTATCTTCCCTTACTGACCATTGTTGGTGACAGGAACCACACTGAGAGCAGGACCAATTCTGATTCCTCTCTCTGTCTTCCAGCTCATTTCGCATCATGCCAGGCACAGAGTAAGTGACATGGGACAAACAGGAAAGCCAGGGCCAATGGAGCTGACCTCTGTGCCTTCCTTCACATGACACTTCAGTGCAGAGGGCAGTGTAGACGGAGTGGTGTTACCCCAGTAAAGAGCAGCACCCCCAGGACCTCCAAGGTGAGGACACTGCGTGCAGGAGGCCAGAAAGGTCAAAGCACCCTCCTAAAACGGTCTATGCTCTGATGACCCCTCCTGAGAAGAAGGTTCGGGACATAGGCTCAGCCTTTCCCACCTGTTCGGAGAAATTATGCCAGTGGAAAAAAGTTCCTGGAGTCAAATATATTTAATAAATGCTGTGTTGAATTAAGTTAAGCAAGGTCTTCGACTTTAGGACTTTTTAGAGCAAGCACACTTTGTAAATATTCAAAGGAGAAAAATGAAGGTACGTTTATGTAACCATAGAAACCGCAGTCTCAGAGCATTGCACAGGGCTACCATTCCACAGGAAATGGATAGGACACAAGTCAGGGGGAAGGAGAAAAAGAGTCCAATGAAATTATCTAAAAAAAAAAAAAGTAAGAACCACTTCTTTTTTTTTTTTTTTTCAACGCGTATTTATTTTTGGGACAGAGAGAGACAGAGCATGAACGGGCGAGGGGCAGAGAGAGAGGGAGACACAGAATCGGAAACAGGCTCCAGGCTCTGAGCCATCAGCCCAGAGCCCGACGCGGGGCTCGAACTCACGGACCGTGAGATCGTGACCTGGCTGAAGTCGGACGCTCAACCGACTGCGCCACCCAGGCGCCCCAAGAACCACTTCTTAAGGAAGGGGCCAAGGGTGAGCCAAGACAAGAAGCCCGCCTTCTTTCCTCTGCAAAGACTAGCCAATTTCACAGGACAGATGAGGCGACATTATGGGGTCATGCTTGACACCTGTCGTTCTCTCTTTAAACTCAAAGGCGATCTGCACTTCACAATGCTTCCTGACTCTCAACCCTGTCCCCACCTCCAGCGCCACCATCCTGATCCAAGCTATCACCATCTCTCACCTGGTTTTCACAATACTCTTCCACCAGTCCTCCTTACCTCTGTCCTTGCTCTCCTGCAGTCTACTTTCGACAAAGCAGCCAGAGTGTTCTTTTTGAAACTTACAGTGGAGGCCTCCTATGGCTTCCCATTTCTTCCAGAGTAAAAACTAAAGCTCTCCTTTCATCTGGCCACCTATTGTTTCTTTGGCATTACCTCTTACTGTCCTACTTCCTTCCGCAAGAACACCATTCTCATCCTTCTTCAAATACCCCAGGTATTCTGTGCCTCAGGACCTTTGCACTGGTGGTGCATTGTTTTTGGAATGCTCTTTTCCCAGAAACACACACATTCTCTCTCCTTCAATTTTTTGTTCAAATGTCATATTCTTGGAGAAACTTCCCCTGATTATCTTATTTAAAATTGCCACTCTTGCCCCACCCTCAGCACTTATCCTCCTTTCTCTCTGCACTTAATAGCACTTACCACCTCTGACTTACTATGTAATTTATTTACTTATCATGTTATTGCCTCTCTTCCCGCTAGAGTATAAGCTCCATGCTGGGAGAAGTCTTTGTTTTATTTTCTGAAGTATACCTAGCACCCACAGTGGTGCCTAATACAGAGTAGATCTTTGTGGTAGAGTATATTCTCCAAAGATCTCCTATCCCACATGCACTTCCTACAATGTGACCCTAGAACTCCTCCCATTGAGTGTTAGGGTCTCTGTATCTCTTCCTTGAAACTGGCCTGATTTGTCTGATTGCTGTAGCCAACAGAGTGCAGTGGCAGAGGGATGCTCTGTGACTTCCAAGGCTAGGTCATAACAAGGCCAAGCACTTTCTCCTTGCTCACTTGGAACTCAGCCACCATACTGTGTGGGAGCCCATTCAGTCCATGGCAAGGCCCAACGGGGAAGTTACTGGGGCGTTCAGCTCACAGGCCCGCCTCAGCTCCCAGCTGGCAGCCTGACCCTCTGAGCCCAGGTGAACCAGTCTAGCTGACTTGCACTGAACTGAGATGAACCAACCACTCTTGTTGAACCTTGGCTGCCTGTGGATTTAGGAACAAAATAAATGATCGGGAAAGGGTGTTGCCTCAGCCAGCCCACCAGGCCTAAACTGGAACACAACGGTCACGGTTTTGCCAGCAGCATTTAAATCATTGCTTGGGCTTGGGAACATCCTGACCTCTTCCTGGACATGGAACAAAAATTCCCTCTATGAAGCAACCTCAGGCTCCTTGTGAGAAGGATTAAATGATGCGACACACTTAAAGAGCGCAGACCAGAGCGTGGATGCGATGGTCGCGAGGCTGCAGTTTGATGTTCTTTTCCTTCCGCACAGATGTCTGGAGTCCAAAGGAAACACATCTGGAAAGGCCTGTTTCTTTCTGTGACCAGGCAGGCGCCCCTGCAGATGTGTGCACAGTAATTGGCACAACTGACAGGAGACTGGCTCTCTCTTGTCTCCAGGTCTCTGTTCTCAACTCCCCGTTTCCTCCACTGTTGGCTTCACTCATCATGAAGCCAATTAGTGAATCGCTTGAGTCTCAGATTAATTACTACTTGCATCTAGAAGCCTCTGTCTGCTTCCTACGGTTGGAATTTCTGCTGTAGGCCCCAGGGCAACCAACCCTCCACCATCCTGTCAGCCTCACACCAGAGTGTGAGTTTTCTCTGGCCTGCTCATTTGCCAGTGCTTGGTGAGGACGAGAACAGGAATTTTCTGGAGACTGGGGCAGCTCCAGAGCCAACCATACGGCCTGGCGTTACGTTCATGTCTCCAGAATACAGGAACGTCAAGAGTTCACATCATACGAGGGCTGCGTATTGCTGGGGCAGACACTCCCATCAGGCTGCGTGATGATTTCTTCCTAGGACTCAGAGTCTGGTGAACAACCATGAGGTGACAGGCAGCACTGTAGGTCTCCACTCAAGAGTCCAGTCAGGCTATCTATATCCAAGAGGCTGCCCAGTGTTGTGGGTAGGACCTCATCCTGGGAACCAGACTACCTGCTCTCCAACCTTGACTACCTCACTTACCGGCTGTAGGACCTCCAACAATTTACTTCCATCTTCTGGGCCTCAGTTTCCTCAACTGTGAAATGGGCATAATGGCACCACCCACCCCAGAGGGTTGAAATGGCAGGGATTAAATGAATTACTAAGCGTAGAGCATGGACAATGATGTTTGGCACAGTTTAAGGGCCTCAGAAGGGTCTCATTCATCCGCCAGTGGAGCAGGATCTATATCTGTTCTCTACAGCAGGAAGACCCAGGACACTTCCACGTCTCAAAAAATTCTCGTGACAAATAGGATCCCAAAAATCAACTGCAGATTAAGGCTGTGTGACGAACAGCTGTCAATCCTCCCGGGCACTTGTGTTACTGTTTGCTCCGCAGCTTTACTGGGGGGAAATGACAAAGCTCTGTGTTTGCAGGCTGTGCCTTGATGCCCAGGCCGAATGCCTTCCAGCACCCCTGCCCCCAAATAGCCCCCCTGGCCTTCAAAGCCCCCTCTGCAGAGAAGAAGGAGCCAGCCTAGCCTTCTGAAGCCCTCCCCACCTGGAGGCCTCCTTCCACCACCTCCTTCCCTGGCCTCTTGGCTATTTCAGGAAACTGAAAAGACCACCCAGGGAACGGATCATGGGCTTCACTTCCGGTGAGTCGGGGGGGGGGGGGGCGAGGAGGCAGACTTGCCTGTACAAAAGAGCATGTGTTCCTGTTAAAAAGTCCTCGTGGAAATAAACGTGCAACCTATTATCAACCGTGAGGAGCCACCAGCAGGAGTTGGACTGACACAGAAGGGGCATTTGTAACGGCACAAAACACTTAGCACTTTACCAAGACATGCGTGGGATATAAAAGGAGACGAAGGGCTCGAGGAATCTGCCAGGAAAGCAACGTGCCCTGAATGCAGGACGGCCCATCACTACACCCCAACACACGGTCTTTATTCTCTGAACGATGCCACCGGCGACTCAAGCACGGACAGAATGTCTGCATGGACGCAGGTGTAAAAGGCCAGGTCTGTCTTCCTTCCAGGGCTCCCACTCAAGCACCTGCCTTTGTCTTCCTAGGTAGACAGGCCTGCCTGCAACATCTTCAGTGCTCAGGGAAAGAGCACAAATAGAAACTCAGGTATAATGAGACCGAGGATTTTAAAGCTATACATTAGGGGCGCCTGGGTGTCTCAGTCAGTTAAATGTCTGACTGCAGCTCAGGTCATGATCCCTCGGTTTGTGGGTTCCAGCCCTGCACGGGGGTCTGTGCTGACAGCACAGAGCCTGGAGCCTGCTTTGGATTCTGTGTCTCCCTCTCTGTCTCTGCCCCTCCCCTGCTTGCACCCTGTCTCCCTCTCTCTCTTAAAAAATAAACAAACATTGGGGTGCCTGGGTGACTCAGTCGGTTAAGGGTCCAACTTCAGCTCAGGTCATGATCTCACTGTTCCTGACTTTGAGCCCTGCGTCGGGCTCTGTGCTGATAGCTCAGAGCCTGGAGTCTGTTTAACATTCTGTGTTTCCCTCTCTGTCTCTGTCCCTCCCCTCCTCATGCTTTACCTGTCTCTCTATCTCAAAAATTAAATAAACATTTAAAAAAAATTTAAAAATAAACAAACATTACAAAAAAGTTGTATGTTGAAGTAACAAGACATTCAATAAATGCGTTTTATCCTCCTAAACTGACAGTTATACCTTCATAACAGTCTGGAAGGCAAGGCTCAAATCTAGCGTCCTTGGACTTCCTTGGAAGAGAAGGGGGCCCCGAGGTGATCCCCAAACATTCATGGTGTCCAGGGCAGCCAGAGACATGGTTACGGGAAGTGCGAGACTAGGTAAATCCCCAGTTTTGTTTTTAGCTTTGAGAGCCTGGGAATCACACACCCTCATGGGGAGACATAGGAAATGCTTTGTGCCCTTCAAGTCAAACCTTTCTCTCTAGAGCTTTACCCTTTTCACATTTTCACTCCGGCTCTTCACAGCCACACAGAAGAAACAGATGTCTGTTCTCCACTGACCAGCCAACGTCCAGGAGAGACCTGTGCGCCAGGAAGATAGCCGTGGAAGCCTGCGTGGACCCTGTTCCTCAGAGGTCACAGGCTATCAGTGGAGACGGGACAGCCGAGCCCATGTGAGATCAAAGTGGATGGTGGGAAAAGCAGACACATCTGGGGAGCATTTCCTGGTATGTCAGCCCAGAAAGGATCCAAGGAATGTTTCTGTTCAACGTTAGAAAAGGGAAATAGCAGCAGAACCTTCTAACCACACGTTGCTGTGGGGGGGATTTGGACACACGGAATGGAAGAAAGCCCAGCTGCTCTCTCGGGATGAAGCAGAGGCCAGAGAGGGGTGTGGAGCCCCTGCCCCCCACCCTGCCCTCCCTCTCTCCCCCACAGACAGAGGACCTGCCGCCCATGGAATGCCAGGGGTCTGGGCAGCCCCATTTTAAATACTGTTGCTCTGGCCAACCTCTTCATTTGGTTTTGAGAGAGAGACAGAGCACGAGCCAGGGAAGGGCAGAGAGAGAGGGAGACACAGAATCCAAAGCAGGCTCCAGGCTCTGAGCTGTCAGCACAGAGCCTGACACGGGGCTTCAACTCAGGGGCCACGAGATCGTGACCTGAGCCAAAGTCAGACACGTGGAACCAACTGAGCCACCTAGGCGCCCCCAACCTCTTCACTTAGAGGGAGAGTGATTTGCTACATACCTATCACCTGCTGCAGACTTTCTGGCTTTGGGGAGACACAGCCGGGACCTTGTTACTTTTTGTATCCTAGAGTCTGGCACATGGTGGCCACTGAGACAGTGTGTTGAAACAGACCAAAGGAGAGATGCCAGCCCAGAATCAGAATGCTGTGGGACTTATATGAGATCATTCAGTTAGTGAGATACTTGAAATCCCTTTTAGGAAAGCAAGGAAAAACAGGTGTGAGGAATCTAGGAAAGACAGAAACCAGAGAGAAAAAAGGATTAGTAGGAAGCTAAAAATACCTTGACATGAGAGCCTTACACTATCATTGTCAATAAATAAATATCTACAAACTTTGAAAACTCCTCTATTTAGTATTTTTAAGATTTCATTTCCCTATCTGCATTTCTCCATTAATGCTCTTACAGACTTATACTAGTAACAACTGCTAACATTTATCGAGCAACCATTAATGCAATCTTTACTAAGAGCACTGCTGGCATTTTCTTTTTCTTTTCTTTCTTTTTTTTTTATAATTTTTTTTAACATTTATTTATTATTGAGACAGAGAGACAGAGACTGTGAGCAGGGAAGGGGTAGAGAGAGGGGGAGACACAGAATCGGAAGCAGGTTCCAGGCTCGGAGCTGTCAGCACAGAGTCCGATGCGGGGCTCGAACTCACAAACTGCGAGATCGTGACCTGAGCCGAAGTCAGACGCTTAACCGACTGAGCCGCCCAGGTGCCGCACTACTGCCATTTTCTTATCTAACGCTCAGAACAACCCTTTCCACTAGGGCCACGATTCCCTTTACACAAACTGGAAAGCTGATAACTCAGAGAAATTAAGAGAGGTGTCCAAGATCACTGAGCCAAGGAGTGATGAAATGCACACAGGAACCCACACGATACGTATTTACTGACTGCTGAACAAGAGTTAAGGGATGGGTTCAGTAATTTGGGGGACCACTTCCTCCTCCCCTTGGCTTGCGGTCGCAGAGCTGGGTAACACATTTCTCTCACTGCAGCTTGGTAGCCGGGAGGTTAGGGTTCCCAGGCTCTTCTTGGTGCCAAGACACCTGACTCTTCACTCTGGGCCCCAAAGGGTACCAGAGAGTGAGCTTCAGGCCCACAGAAGGGACTCTGAGCAGGCTCCAAGAAGTGACAGCTCGCCCAAATCCCAGACCCAGGAAAGTCTTTCAACCGCTGTTTTGGAGTGTGCCACACCTTCATCTGGAAAAGCAGGCCTGCCTTCATGGGCTCTCCCATTGGCGTTATGCACGGCTAAATGGGGGCCATATTTCACCCTAGAAGTGGCTGCCTTTCAGGAGCAGAGTGTGATTAAGAAAGACAGATGGCAGGCAATATCCGTTACCAACACCTGTACAGCGCACAGGGATCTATTTGGCAGAAAGGGGCTATGTAAGAGCAAGATCATTACCATTTGAACTAGAAAACAGAATATGGTGAAGGAGGTGAAGAATGCGAGGGGTGGGGGAGGGGCGGCACAGAGAGGCTGAAGGAAGGCACCACAGGAAAACGCAGTGAGGCAGCTGGGTCCTTGGAACCACAGCACTGTGTCTTAAGCCCCACCTCTGCCACTGACTGACTGACTGAGAAGACAGGACAAGTCGCCCCTCCCCTGGGCCTCAGTCTCCCCCTCAATGAGAAACTGATGGACCTCAGAGGTTTAACCTCACTTGGGCACCCAAGGCTGCAGGAGGCACCATTTGGAGGCATACTCAATGACAAGACTAGATCAGACTCTGAGAACACCCGGAAAGGAGTATTTAGCCAAGTGCTGATGGTCTCAGCCCCCTCCCCCATTCTGAGAGGCAGGGGCCTCTGGTCATGGAGCCTCAAAACTGAAGCAGCCCAGAGGTCCCTGTGTCTCAGAATGGGGGTGGGGGGTTCCTGCTCCAATTCGGAGCGACCAGAGATGTCTGCCTCTCAGAGTGAGGGTAGGGGGTTGTTAACGGTAAGGACGAAGGTCATGGGGTAGATGGACCTTTGTCCCAATGCTTCTACAGGTCCTACAGGCTAATAAGTTGGAGTCAACATTTCCAGAAAGGGAAAAGAAAGATGAAAGTGAGAGGCCTGAGAAAATTGAAACTTAAAAGCTTAAGTTACGGGAAACTGAAACCTAACCAAGCTTAACCAGCTTGTTCCGCTTCTGTACAATTGCTTGGCGCGCCCGTGTATTTCTGATCAATCATAGTTGCCTGGCACAACCGTATATTCTTGATCAACCATTGTTACTTGGCACATCCGTGTATTCCTGATCAATCATTGTGATACCCGTACCCCCGGTTGTGGTCTGACCTAAAGACAGGAACCAATCGAATACTGTTAAGTGTCCAACTTTAAACACAAACCAATCGCAGCTCTGTAACTGTGGAAAATTCCTGATTTCCCCATGACTTGTTTGTACCTGTCTATAAAAGGGGTGTAAAAACCTCTCTCAGGGCCTCTTGGCGTCACCGGCAACGGGGGCGCAGAGGTCCAGGTTCGAACCTGCAATAAATGACCCTTGCTGCTTAGCTTTGACTCTGGACTCTGGTGGTTCATTTTTGGGGGTCTCTTAGACTCTGGGCGTTTCAAAAGGAGCCAATTTTAGGGTTCAACAGATCAGGGTATCTGCTCTGCCATCTGTTGCCTGTAAACCCAGGCAAGTTACAATTCTCTGAACCAGGCTTTTTCCTCATCTGTAAAATGGGGATCTTTACAGGGCTACTATGAGTATTAAATGGAATAACATTTTTTTCAGCTCTTAGCACAGAACCTGGTATATAACTGGCTCCATCCATATCTATCGTCTCCTCCTCCCCATCAAAAGAGTCACCACCATCATCGCCAGCTTCAGCCTGGACAAGGATGCCTTCTCTTCTTATTTTGGAAGTCACATCTCTCTAAAGGCTTTCACAGAGCGGAAGGAGAGCCCTGCTCTGTGTAGTTCCCAGAGGGACGCTGGGGTCAGCAAGTATAATCAATAGCGAGAGGGTGGGGAAAGGCAGGGGGAGAACTAGGATGCATTTGGCACATCCTTTCTGTTTGTGCAAAGCAGCCTTTGTGTCTCGTCTTAGGGGACAGGCCTATAGAATTAAATACAGTACGTGAGACATTATGATAACATACACATTACATGTTAACAACGTGTGCATGCACAAAGTGGATTCAAGACACCTGGGTGAAGTGAGGGTACGAGCTACTCAAACATCTGCACTCCCTCAACAGGGAAGAGTGAAAGCAGGGGTGTCGGCATATGGCACGGGTTGGCCGAGGCCAGATGTGAGAGGGTCCAGGTAGTGGAGAGGATGCCAGATTCCTTCTGAGGACACTGGAACAGGGGGTGACACGATCTGATTCTCACTTTATTTTATTTGTAATTTTTTAATGTTTGAGAGGGAGAGAAAGAGAGAGAACGAGCAGGGGAGGGGCAGAGAGAGGGAGATTGAGAGTCCCAAGCAGGCTTTGTGCTGCCAGAGTGGAGCCCAACACGGGGCTTGAACCCACGAACCGTGAGATCATGACCTGAGCTGAAATCAAGAGTTGAACGCTTAACTGACTGAGCCACCAGGTACCTCTGATTCTTATTGTAAATGGTGATTTCAGCTGTGCTTTGCAGAATGTACTCGGTGGGGATGAGGGAGGCCAGTCTTGAGGCCACTGCCATCTCCCGGGTGAGGGATGATGCTGGCTTGAACTCGCAGGTCGATTAAAGGTGAGGAATTTTGAATAACGGGTACATTTTCTTTTTTTTTTTTTTTTTAATTTTTTTTTCAACGTTTATTTATTTTTGGGGCAGAGAGAGACAGAGCATGAACGGGGGAGGGGCAGAGAGAGAGGGAGACACAGAATCGGAACCAGGCTCCAGGCTCCGAGCCATCAGCCCAGAGCCTGACGCGGGGCTCGAACTCGCGGACCGCGAGATCGTGACCTGGCTGAAGTCGGACGCTTAACCGACTGCGCCACCCAGGCGCCCCATAACGGGTACATTTTCAAGGTGGGGCATCCAGAGTCTGCTGACAGTTTGGATCGTGGATTTGAGAGGCAGAACTAGTCAGGAGTAACTCCAAATGTTTCAGCCTGAGTAACAGGACACATGTTGGTGCCTTTTCCAGGATGGGACAGACTGTAGGAGGAGCAGGTTGAGGGAATAATGAATTCGGCTTCAGACATGCAACGCTGGAGATGTCCATTAGCCATTCAAATGGAGGCATTTACGAGGCTGGGGCTGGAGTGATTTGGCATTTAAAACCACGGGCTGGATGAAATCGCTGCGGGGGTGAGCAGTCTGAGGACGGGGGCCGTGGTGCCCTGTAACATTTAGAGGTCAGGAAGTGGGGAGGATCCAGCAGGGGAGAGCGAGTGAGTGCTGCCTGTGACGTAGGCAGGGAACCAGGAGAGAGTGTTATCCTAGAAGCCAAACGAAGCAAATGTTTCTAGCCAGGAGAGGGACCAGCTATGCTACATAGGATAGAGGGTCCAGCAAATGGAGATTGGGAACTCGTCATTGGAAGTGGGCAAGCTGAAGGTTACTGGGGACACTGGTGATGAAGCTTCAGTGTGTAACTGGGACGGGGGTGAGAGTCTGGTGGAAGTGGATTCCAGAGAAAAGGAGGGTGAGGAACAGGAGGTGGAGGGTACTGGTAGCTCTCGGGAGGATCGTGCCTTAAAAGGAGGGCAGAGAATTGGAGTGAGGCCAATTCATTCCGAGGGTCAAGGAAAGCATTGTTTTGTTTTGTAAGATGAGAGATCTTAAATCCTGGTTATATGGGTGGGCATATAGAGGGAAGGAACTACATGAGAAAAGCCTCTAATGGGAACAAGGGAGTCTAGTGCCTGAGCACGAGGACAGCCCAAATTTTGTGGGCCCCGAGGTAATGCAATTTGGAGAGCCCTCTTTGACAAAACGAATTCAAAGTCATGAATTCAGAATGAGGGATGGAAATTAAGACTTACTTAGTACAAGGAAACACCTCATAACAAAGAAATAGTGCCTTAAAGATGCACGTATGTTTCTTCTGAGATTTTCCTTGGGTCAGGACTTCTCAGTCTCTGCAAGATTGACATTTGGGGCCAGATGGTTCTTTGTTGTAGGGGGCTGTCCTGTGCATCACAGGATGCTTTGCAGAATCTGTGACATCTACACCCTAGATGCCAAGAGTACCCGTACCCCCAACTGTGACAAACAAAAATGTCTTGAGTCATGCCCACTATCACCTTGAGAACCATTTCTAGGTCCTTTACTTGACATGCTTGCATCCAAATATTCTTGGTTATAATCCCCATCTCAAACATTCTACAAGTCCCAGAAACCTTCAGCACTAACAGGGGGCCAGGCCAGTGAAGGTCGCAGAAGCTTAGAAGCTTAGGCTTCCTCTGCTTCTGGTAAGTCTACTTCTGCTCTAGTTGAGGGCTTGGACAGGAAGAGCCATCCTAAAAGAAGGAAAGGCAGAGTACAGGGGCAGATGCCAGTAAGCTAAGAGACCTGATCTTCCCACTGCTTGTTTTCTCAGCACGGTAAAAAGCAAGAACATCCACTGAGCAGGTGATAGCAGGAGACTGTGTTAGAGCTTTGCTGGGAGGGAAGGGGTGAAACTGTCATCCTGTGGAATAAGACAGTGAGTAGACTGGGGTTCCTATGAGCCTCACAATGGATTAGAAGTGGGAGAAAGACTAGTCCCAGTGGCTGGAGGATGGCCTGGATGCCTTGTAAAGCAGCACATGCTTTGATCGCCAGAGCAACCCACGCTGCAATAGGCATTCAAGCAAATGACCAAATGATCCTCCCGGTCCTTCTTGTTCTGAGATTCTGTGATTTTCCAGCAAAGCAACCTGATGCCCTAGCAGAATGACCCCATAGCACCTTCACTCACAAGAGAGTAAGGTCAGTCTCACAAAATAAAGGTTGTGATGGCTGAGAGCACTGGCCCTGGGTGGGGGCTTAGATTCACGCCTCACTTCATTTAATACAAGATAAGAGAGTTGAAGAAAGTTTAAGCCACTTATCCACTGTCACACAGCTGGAAGAAATGGTACGATCCAAACTGAAGCGCCGTCTACAAAATGCCTGACCAGTATTCCTCATCACTGTCAAGGTCATGAAGGACAAATAAAGACCGAGAAACCATCTCAGACAGAGAAGACTGAGGAAATGTGATAATTAAACGCAGTGTCATATCCTGGAATGGATTCTACAACAGGAAGAGGATATTACTGGGAAAACTGGTGAAATTCAAATGCATAGTCTGGAGTTCAGTTCATAGCATCGTTTGGTTCACAATAATGTTGGTTTCTTAGTTGTGACGGACGTGCCATGGTGAGATGTTAGCAACAGAGACTCTAAACACCGATGAGGTGCAAGTGGCAGTTCTCTGTGTTATCGCTATAATTTTTCTATAAACCTAAAATTCGTTCAAAACAGAAACTTCCAGGAACAACACGAGTAGCAGTAGCAGCAAGAAGAACAACGATGTGACAGACTCCCTGGTGTTCTAACTCTTATCCGGTACCAATGGGATGCGTCTAAGACCTCTCCTTTCTGTGTTTACACCTACATGCGTCCTCCATCCGAGAGGCAGCCTGATACCGTGGCAAGAGATGGCTTTGAATCCAGGCAAACACTGCTTCAGCCTAGGCTCATCTGTTAAGTGTAATTCTGTACAGAAATCACGTCCTGGCTCAAATCTTTCTTCCCTGCATCTATTAAATGTGACCGATAATATCTCCCTCTCAGGCTTTGTGTGAACCTCCACCCAGAAACGGGGGAAAAAAACACAGCACTTGGTGCCCAGTAGGTGCTCAGTAAACACGAGGTCAGCCTTCTTTCTTCTTAAGAGCTAAGAACCTAAAGCAAACCAGGCCTCTTTCTTTCTGACAAGAACCTTTCATGTTTAATTTATAGGCTGGTTTAGGTAGTTGAATTTTAAATAATTCATAGCCTTGCTGTTAATATTTGTAGTTGTTGAATTCCTGTAATAAAACATTTAGGGATTTCTTCCCTCCCTGAAGTATATTTTGCCGGGAGAATGATTTGTTTTCTGAAATCTAGGACTTGGCTGCCCTCTCTTTATTTTCCTTCCTGCGTCTAATTCTGTCCATCGCTGCTGCAGGGGTGAGAGATGGCAGCCTGGGTTGTGTCCAGGACGTATGGCTGAGCGAATGGGATGCCAGCTCACCTGCGGCTGGGGCTTGTGGGGTGGGTTCACTTTTCAGGGTCTGCATATCACATCATCCACTTCCTTGCTGGAGCTGGGTTTAAACTCAAGTCTGCCGTTCCCTCACTGTGTGTGCTCACACAGGTAACCCCACCTTTCTGAGCCTCTGCTTGCGCGTGTGCAAAAATTGCAGTAACGCTCTCAGCTTACATTACGTGCTTCTGGATCCTTACATTCTGCCAACATCCCTGGAAGCTGGGTCATCTAATCTCTCTCCGCCTCAACCCCTACAGTGTGCATCTGATAAGACAAACAGCCTCCCTATTTGCTCTGTTTCCTTCTCATCTTGGCTCGGGCCATTTCCACAGGAACCCCCGGGCTCTTCCTTGGACGAAACCTTGCTGGCTTTGTCAAGTCTCAGTAGCCCTGGGTTTGGGGGAAGGAGAAGGATGATTCAGACACGCTGTGGCATCTTCCCGAAGGAGGCTCTGGTTCCCTCTTGAGGATGCAGGAGAGTCTGAAACACAAGGCCAGCTTCACAGGTGCCAACTGTATTGTTCAAAGAATATCCTCCCTTTTATAGCACTTATATTTCATTCTCTACTGCCAGAATGGAGACACATGCTGGGTTTCTGCATTCGTAATTGGGGAAGAACAGATGGGAGAGACGCAGTTGGAAGTAATACTGTCATTAAAATAATCTATACTGCTCGTAACTCTCGGGCGTGTGAGAGAAGGTGAGTGGGGCCACGTGGACCAAGTTTCCTCATATCCATTCCTCATGGAAATTACGGGGAGCTTGAGCCTCAGTGAGATCTGAAACTCCATTCTCTCATGGTACACCTCTGTGGGTATGTCTCTAGCTCCAAAGGCAAAAGAGGGGAGAGATTGGTGGGAATGTTCCCTTAGGTAAAGGGTGGGGTGGGCATTCTGGAGAGGGAGAACAGCATGGGCCAAAGGTGAGGAGGGTGCAAGTTAATAGGAAGTAGGGCAGCCTGGGGTGCAGAGGTCTTTTTAAGGAAGGAGTGCAGGATATGGCTGGAAAAAGAACGTGGGTCATGGTGATGACGTCCTTGAATGCCACTGAAGCCACTGAACAAGAATTGCTTTGGTGTGTCAGAAAGAGCACTAGATTGTGAGTCAGGTTCAGTTCAGGCTGTTACTAACTAGCTATGAGAACACAGGAAAGATACTTCTCTTTCCTGGGCCTCGGATCTTCATCTGGAACATGGAAATAAAATATGTGATCCAAGTAAATCTTCAGTAGCTTGAAGGACAGTAGCTCAGAACTTCAGCAGGAACACATGTGATTCCTGAACCCTTTTTCTCCTTTGGCCATGCAGGTCAAGTTTAAACTAAGCTTATCCCAGCCCCTGTTGTTTGATTAGTGATAATGAGAAGAAGAAGAAGAAGAATTATTTGTAAAATAATATCGATACCCTTGACTAAGGGCCTACATTGTTCTAGGCACCGTGAGGTGCTTTACCGGCACATCTTGATCTAGACCACCGTCATCCGAGGCCCATCATGCAGCACTTGTCAACCCTTCACATATGAGGCTCAGAGAGGTAAGAGGATGTGATGTGCTACGCTGATGACAGGCCAGGTGTCATGCCCGCCTTCAACATGTGACCTCTTCTTGCTAAGTCTCCTTGTCCAGCAATAATGGCCTTAGGAGGAATCCTAAGGCCCAGAGCACTGTGCAGATATTTAGTGCCCCCTGTCTGGCTACCCTTCGATGTAGACCCTGGGGTCCCCATTTTATAGACGAGTAAACTAAGGTTCTTCGAGGAGAAATCACCAGCCCAAAGTCACAAAACCAGCACGGAGCATGGCTGGGCTTTGGCCTCCTATCTGCCTGGTGTCAGATTTCCAGACACTGCTTTGGAGATTTCTGTGTTCACATTCACAGAGGCTGAGAAGAACTCCACAGTCCCTTCCCCCAAAGTCTTTACACACTTCCTGCAAGGATGTCCCAACTTGCCAAACTCCCATAATGCCCTCTCCTGTGCTGGGGAGCATTCTTGGCACAGATGCATCAACGCCACTGTTACAAGGCGAACACATAAGCTGATATCTCAACATTCGTGAGGCAGCAGCCTTACACGTGTAGGAGTTCCTGCAGCTGCGACCAGCCTTCTCCTTGGGAAAAGGCTTCAGACCAGCAGACTAGCACATCAGCCCAAGTTCTAGAAGTTGACTTTCCACCATTGACTCTTTGAAGGGCCACCTCATCTCTCTATGTTGAGGTTTCTTCCTGCTGGCTCCCCCACCACCAATGGCCAGCCACCAATGCAAAGTGTTAGTGACACCATGTTCAGGCGTCTGAGGTTGGAAGGGAGGGAGGGAGTGGGGGAAATTGACTGGCTGCTTTATACAAGGTAGCTCAAAAATGTCCCATCACAGCCCTATGTGGTAGAACCTGTATTATTATCCCCATTTGATGGATGAAAAAAAACAAAGTTTGGAAAGGTTTAAATGGCCTTCCCAAGACAAGTAATAGAAGCAAGATTTGAATGCAGGTCTTTAGTCTTTCTGACAATGAAAACTTATACACTTTTGGCTATAGCACGTGTCTTCCTATACTAGGAAAAAATAGACTTGGCTCTTTCCTCTCTTACCTCCATCTTCAGTTTTCTCACTGATACAGGATTCCTCAATACTTTAGGAAACAATGTTATTGCAGCCATTTGGGTAGCAAAGATACTAATTTCTCTAGAGAGATTTTCTTTTTGTTCAAGTGCCTAGGAATTCTTGTGGGCTCCTGTGGACTGCAAAAGCCCCAGTGATACTGACTGCGTTCTTGCTACTCATAGAGACCTTTGTACATGCTGTTCCCTCTGTCTGACATGCTTTTCCCTTGCCTGTTTCCCTCTTTTACCCACTTATCTTTTAGATCTCATATCACTTGTGACTTTCTCAGAGAAGCTGCCAGAAGCCCCTGTTGAGGTCACACACACCCAGCCTGCTCCCAGTCCCAGTTAACTCTCTCATAGCATTGCATTTCTTTCTTCTCTGTCACCTGGCTCAGTGTGCAAGTATTGATTAGTTGGAAGCTGTTGTATGAATACCAGCCTCTCTCACTATATCATAAACCCTAAGAGGACAGGGACTGCATCTACTTGGATCATGACTGAATCCTCAGTTCCAAGCACAGCCCTTGAGACATAGTATATGCTCAGTTAAGTATTTACTGAATGAATGCATGAATGCATTAAAATACAGATGCTTAAATGCTGGGTCTGAAGACAATGTTTCCTAACTTGTGCTTTTGGGAGGCATAGCTTTCTCCTCGGAGCTTACTAGGAATGTGGAATCTCAGACTCCATCCCAAACCAATCAGAATCAAACTGTGCATTTTTAACGGGGTCCACCAATGACTCCTATGTATGTTTACAACTGATCAGCATTTCAAAAGAGAAAGGAAGGTAGAAGGGTGAGGTAGCCCACATTAATGAATCAGTTAATTAGTTAACCAATTAATTCAGTAAAATCATCTAGTGCCATGTTAGGCCCTGGGACTCTGGTACGAACACAGTAGATATAGTGCCTGCCCTAAGGGGGTGCCCCATGTCTGCTTGGATGGTCAGGGCATTAGGGGGAGAGGATGCTCATCACCCAAAGAGGTAGAGAGACCTTCCTGCAGGCAGTGACTGGGAGCGGTGGGTACAGAGGAGCAGCCTCATACTCACTGGAACTTTCCATTGCCTGTCTCCAAGCTAGAGGCTAGAGGTTGTTGCAACAATCCAGCAATGCAAGCAGGTCTTGAATTCCCTCCAGCTCTCTCCCCTAAGTCTCTCCTGCACGCAGATGCCTTTTTTGCAAAACCTGCCTAAAATACCCTGAGAATCAAATACTGGCCAATCCCACGGCCAAGGCCTCCCCTGCTCTTTTCTCATTTACATTCTGCCTCCCGATGTCAACCCTGAACCTTCTTCTCATCTCCCTCTATGTTTTCTGTCCCCTTCCACCACTTCCCTTCCTAGGTTTCCTCTGGCACATCCATTATGTGTACTATGATGCAGCTATTAGAAATGATGTTTACAACGAGTGTGTAACAACATGGAACATGCTTAGGTTATGACAGGAAGCGGGGAGCAAAATCATATGGAGAGATGATTACAGTCTTGTAAAAATAAAAACACTATGTTTGGTTATAAAAAAACCCAAAAAACAAAGCAAAACTCAAGAATGCATCAACCAGTATTTATGTTTGCATGGGCCCTTAAATACATATTTATTACAATTTTCTATTTCCTTTTTTTTTTTTTTTAGAGATTTATTTATTTATTAATTTTTTCAACGTTTATTTATTTTTGGGACAGAGAGAGACAGAGCATGAACGGGGGAGGGGCAGAGAGAGAGGGAGACACAGAATCGGAAACAGGCTCCAGGCTCTGAGCCATCAGCCCAGAGCCCGACGCGGGGCTCGAACTCACGGACCGCGAGATCGTGACCTGGCTGAAGTCGGACGCTTAACCGACTGCGCCACCCAGGCGCCCCTCTATTTCCTTTTTTAATAATGGGGGATTTCTTTCAGAGACAGGAAAATGAATAAATACAACAAATGTAAAACTACTATTTATCTACCATGTCATTTTGGGCAAGTTTGTTAATTTCCCTGAGCCTTGGTTGTCTTCTCTCTAAAAGAGGGCCAGGAGCTGTGCTTCCCACAGAGACTGTTTGAGATTGTGTTCCTCAGGCACTCAGCATGAAAGCTAAACCCACAGCAGTGACCGTCACTGTCATTGGTCATTGGTGATCAGTTCCCAGCTTACCTGTTCAGTACAGGTATAGATCAAAGAACAGGACAAATTTAATGTCCTGTAGGACATAATGTAGGGCTGGAGGCTGGAGACAGGAAATCGTTGCTTAGAAATCCTGAACTCTGAATTAATTTCGGTCCTAACTGGCTGTGTGACCTTGGATATAAGTCTCTTTCTGTGTCCAGGCTTTGGTTTTCCCAAATGTTGAAGAGGAACACTGCCACCAAGGTCAACAGAACTTCTTGCCATGTGCCTAAAAGACAAGATCTCAACTCCCCTGGAATTCCCAGGTGTAAATGCTTTCATAGTCCTAAAAATCCTATTGTTAGACTAATATCATAACCTCTTTCAAATGTCCCTTCGCTCTCTGCTGAGTGTTGACCTAAGCACAAAGGTCCAGCCCTGTTAAGGTCTCTCAGACAAGACCCCACCTCCCCTGCCGACCACAGAACTATTCTTGGGGTTTCTTAGACTGTGTCAACTGTTAGAAGAAAAATAAAAAATGCCATTTCCCTATGTTGGGGTTTAGGGTGTGGTGGCCCCTCGTTTGTGATTGACAAGCACACCCCTCCGTGCTCTTGTAATTCAGTTCTTAACATTGACAAGTCTTGTTTCACGCCGCCTCCCCTCCCCGTTCCATGAGGCTGCAGGTTGGACCAGATGCTCTCTGAAGAGGCTGTGTGACCCCCCTCCCCCCTAACCCTCTCCCCACGTCTCCTCCTCCTCCTGGGACAGCAGCAATTTCTGTGGGTGAAGGAGGGTTTGTCTGTTTTTTTCCTGAACACGTAGCTCTGTCTCCCCTCTCTCTGTCCCCTCAGCTGATCTGCGGGCTCAGAGGAGCCAAGCCAGCTGGCTCTGCTCTATGCGGAAGCTCTAAGTAATTTTAATGACATAAAAACCAGAGAGTAGTTCTCTAGCTCTTGTAAGAGGCAACATTAACAGGGCATCATTTAAAGGGGAGAACATGAATGAGGCAGACAGAAAGAAAGAGAGGGAAGAATGGGAGCAACCAACTTTCAGGATCCCTTAAAAAATCCTGGGTCAGTAGCCCACTCACTGGTCTCTTGAAAGCCCACCTCCTGCTCAGGATGGCTTCTTGTTTCAATAGCTTTACTACGTTCTAGGCACTATGTTGACCTCTTGACTGTACATTGCCTCATTTCCCCCTCAACTACATGTCAGCTCTAAGCAAATGGGGGGAGGGGGTTTTACGTGGTGTTTCACTCTTCTATCCCCATTGTCTAGAATGATGCCAAGACCCCTTGTATGTGCTCATTAAATCTTTCTTGCTATAATAAACAGCCACTCTCTGAGATCACCAGGATTACTACCTCCATTTTATAGACGAATAAACTGGAGTTCCTGACAGTTGTTACTAGCCCTGGGTCATGAAGCTGGTTAGGGAATAGATTCAGGCTTTCTGGTCTACCTGACCTCAAAGCCTGCCTGATCTCAGACCCCATGCCCATGGGCAATGCCCACCCCCTCTCCACTTCCCTACTCAAGGCTCCAGAACCATCTCCTGCTGGAAGTCTTCCTGAATTACTTCCTTGATCACTTTTAGCAATGACAGAATACACAGCCCTCCTGTCCTTTATCAAGTCCAAAGCCACCTTCCCCCAAAGGCCCCTTACTATCTACCCTGAGCTGTGCCTGACTGAATATTTTATACCTTGAATTGTTAATGTTTACTAAATGCGTGCCCCTAACAAATTACAGGTGTTTCAAGGAAGTCTCTGTGTCTGATTTATGTTGTCATTTGCCAGAATGGCTGACTCAGTGGGTTTTTAATCAGTATATGTCTAATAATGACAAGTTTAACCTTTGGAATCACATAATCGAGGATCAAATTAGTAGTACCTATCGAAATTTATTATTTTTTAAAGTTTGTTTATTTATTTATTTATTTGTTTATTTATTTATTTATTTATTTATTTAGAGAGAATACGAATGGGGGAGGGGCAGAGAGAATCCCAAGTAGTTTCCACACTGTCGGCACAGAGCCCCGCAGGGCTTGATCCCATGAACCACAAGATCATGACCTGAGCCAAAATCCAGAGTCAGAGGCTTAACCAACTGAGCCACCCAGGTGCCCCGGTTGTGTCTATTGAAATTTAAAGTAACTTTCCTTTTGGGACACTTGGGTGGCTCAGTTGGTTCAGCCTCTGACTCTTGATTTTGGCTCAGGTCATGATCTTATGGTTCATGGGATCCAGCCCTGTGTTGGGCTTCTTGTTGACATTGAGGAGCCTGCTTGGGATTCTTTCTCCTCTCTCTCTGCCCTTCCCCTGGCTCAGGTACACATGAGCATTCTCAATCTCTCTCTCTCTCTCTCTCTCTCTTTCCGAATAAATAAAAGTTAAAAAAATTAAAAAGTAACTTTCCTTTAACAATATAATTTCACTTGAAGAAACCTAAAAATACTCAAGTGGCACAAAAATACATGCATGGGGCTGAATATCATAACACTTTATAGCAGTTAAAATAATACAATAACTTAAAGGCCCATCGTTTCTCAGTGGTTAGACTTGTATTATGGAATATTAATCAGCTGTGAAAAAGAATATTGTAGACTTGTGTGAACTGACATGGAGACATCTTTAAAATTTTGTAGTAAGCAGAAAAAGCAAATTTCAGAAAAAGTATACAGCGCGATCCCATTTGAGTTAAAATTTACCTATGTAAATGCATGTCAACAGTTCTGGAAGTATGCATGTCAAATTGGCAAGCAGTGGGCACTTTTGGGGCAGGCTGTAAGTATGGTGAATGAAGAAGATTTCTGCTTCTCTACTGAGAAAATACTTCTCTAAAAAATAATTTGGGCAATTTAAAAGAAAAGACTCATAGGGCATGAAGATTGGAGGGGACACTACAGAGGCAGAGGCGGCACAGGAAAGGGTTGATGTTCCTTGAGTATTTCTGGTCTGCCCAAGATTGGTGAGGTGTCTTCTGTACAGATTCCTCACTGACACATCCTAACAAAGCCTGGAAGGGGCGCCTGGGTGGCTCAGTCGGTTAAGCATCTGACTTCGGCTCAGGTCATGATCTCACGGTCCGTGGGTTCGAGCCCCGCATCAGGCTCTGTGCTGACAGCTCAGAGCCTGGAGCCTGTTTCAGATTCTGTGTCTCCCTCTCTCTCTGCCCCTCCCCTGTTCATGCTCTGTCTCTCTCTGTCTCAAAAATAAATAAACGTTAAAAAAAATTAAAAAAAAAAAAGAAAGAACAAAGCCTGGAAGGTAAACATTAGCAATGCCACTTTATAGATAAGGACACTGAAGTCCAGATTCTAAATGTCAGGCTTGTCTTCCTCAGGAGGACAGCACCAAGATTCTAATCCAAGTACATTTTGTGGAGGGGGCTATGGAGCCCTGTGCAGGCTCGCCCTGCTGGGGGTCAGCGGCTGGGAAGTTCTCTCCTGCTCTCATCTCCCTCGATTGCTTCTCACACCTGAAGGTTATCACCCCAAGTTGCCACTCGCTCTTTGGAAAACAGGGGCTTTGCATTTTTTTGCTCCCGGGTGTGGGCTGACCACTTTTCCCCAATGGTGTATTCACTCCTCGAGGTGTATTCACTCCTCGATTGTCTAAATCAGCACGCATACAAGGCTTCTCTTGACTCCTTGGTCATTAGAGTTTTCTTGGCAATCCCAGGTTCTGCTTTTGGAAGAATGGCGCGATCTGCATTTTTCTTTCTTTCTCTCTTTTTCTTTTCTTTCTTTTTTTTGCCATCTGAAATTTTTTTTAATTTTATTTTTTATTTTTTAAAATTTACATCCAAATTAGCATATAGTGAAACAATGATTTCAGGAGTAGATTCCTTAGTGCCCCTTACCCATTTGGCCCATCCCCCCTCCCACAACCCCTCCAGTAACCCTCAGTTTGTTCTCCGTATTTATGGGTCTCTTCTGTTTTGTCCCCCTCCCTGTTTTTATATTATTTTTGTTTCCCTTCCCTTATGTTCATCTGTTTTGTCTCTTAAAGTCCTCATATGAGTGAAGTCATATGATTTTTGTCTTTCTCTGACTGACTCATTTCACTTAGCATAATACCCTCCAGTTGTTTTTTTTTTTTTTTCAACATTTATTTATTTTTGGGACAGAGAGAGACAGAGCATGAACGGGGGAGGGGCAGAGAGAGAGGGAGACACAGAATCGGAAACAGGCTCCAGGCTCCGAGCCATCAGCCCAGAGCCCGACGCGGGGCTCGAACTCACGGACCGTGAGATCGTGACCTGGCTGAAGTCGGACGCTTAACCGACTGCGCCACCCAGGCGCCCCCCTCCAGTTGTTTTGAGAAGAGGGGAGTAGCAGGAAGGAATGGTAGAAAGCTGTTTTGTGATCAGACCCTGTGTTCATGGATCAGGTGGTGCGGCGCCATCACTGGCTTTCACCCCTCGGGAAGGTGACTGCCTCAGAGACCTGGCTAGACTGCACTGAGCAAGGGGACATCTCCAAAGGAGCCAGAGGGTGGGAACCAAGGATTCATATTAGAATCTTTATGCTTCAGACTCTTGGCAGAGCTGACTTAATCCAACTTCTGACCCGCATGAGGGAGCTCTGTGCAGCATCCCTACAGAACAGCCACCAGCCACTGTTCCAGTGCTGGGAAGCTCACCACTTCACAAAGGAGCATGCTCCACGTCAAACAGTCCTCAGTCAGAGCACACATTTTCTGGTGGTGCCCAGACCTGCCTCCCCTGAAACCTCAACCCATGAGATAAGGAGAAGGATTCTTTGGTGAAAGGGCCAGACGCTTTGCCCTTGACTAGTGATAAGACTCAAGATGAGTCGCCCAAGGTATGTAGCATTCATAGTATCTAATCCCTTGTTTCATAAATGGGAAAGATGAGGTCCAGCGAGTCTTATTAAAATCCAAGTCTCTTGGGGCGCCCGGGTGGCGCAGTCGGTTAAGCGTCCGACTTCAGCCAGGTCACGATCTCGCGGTCCGTGAGTTCGAGCCCCGCGTCGGGCTCTGGGCTGATGGCTCAGAGCCTGGAGCCTGTTTCCGATTCTGTGCCTCCCTCTCTCTCTGCCCCTCCCCCGTTCATGCTCTGTCTCTCTCTGTCTCAAAAATAAATAAACGTTAGGGGCGCCTGGGTGGCGCAGTCGGTTAAGCGTCCGACTTCAGCCAGGTCACGATCTCGCGGTCCGTGAGTTCGAGCCCCGCGTCGGGCTCTGGGCTGATGGCTCAGAGCCTGGAGCCTGTTTCCGATTCTGTGTCTCCCTCTCTCTCTGCCCCTCCCCCGTTCATGCTCTGTCTCTCTCTGTCCCAAAAATAAATAAACGTTGAAAAAAATAAAAAAATAAAAAAAATAAAATCCAAGTCTCTTAATCCTCAGAGCAAAGAATATAACCACAGTTACTTTCTCAATATGTATTTTTGTTTTAAAAAGACAGGAACCATCCCATTAACCCCATTTACGGAAGTCCTGGACATCTCTTTAGAAGTACACTTTGCTGACCAGGTACAGCCCTTGCTCAGTCACCACCACTGCCACCCTGCCATGGCCAATGCCATCATCATCACCACAGAATAGATATTACACAGAGGTGTCTACTACGTGCCACGCATTCTGCTAAGCATTTCACACTTCATAGCTACTTTTGAAGGACCCTGTGGGAGGGGTGAGGAACCTCCCAGTGAGGGGAAGAATGCCCACCTAATGTGACAGTTGTCTTTCCAAGAGCTTTTAAATGAAGCAGAAGATGAGCCTCTTCCTGCCAGATCTCATCAACTGGGGCTTGTAGTCTCAGAGCAATAGAAAAGTCAGGCTGCTTTTCCCATGCCTAAAAGGAAATGCAGATGTCTGTGTGTGCGCAGAAACCCACACGTGCTCACACAGGCTCCCTGATTCACAGATAAATGGAGCTCGGGGCTGGCTCCAGGAACTGCCTTCTCATTTGGAATCATCTACGGTCCCTGAGCACTGCTTTCAGTATCTCAAATCGACCCAAACCTAGCTCTGCTTCTTCTTCTTTCGCCTTTTTTTTTTTTTTGTACATATTGTAGGCCACAATTAATGATTAAGGAAGACCATGCTTCCTGATATCTAGCTTGGATCACGAGTACCTCTCCTCCCCTGAACCCCCTTCTGTTCTCCCACTCTAGCCTGAAAATAAGATCCTTTGTGATTAAGTCCCATTCCTTCTTCCAAAAGTTACTTCCTCCATCCTTTGTCATGTTCCATCCAAAGTGGTCTTCTGACCTTTACATCCCAGCTAGAGTGCCATTCCTTGTCCATCACCAAGGCTCCCTTCCAATACCACAATGTCCATGAAACTGGCAAGGATATTCTTAGGACTCCTGTATAAATGATCTCTCTCTCATCAGAAATCTTAGGATCATTTTCCTTACAATTGCCTTAAAACACACATTGATCCCAACAGTGGATACAGGCACCTGAGTCGTTACCACCTGTCCCCCACTCTGCAACTCAAGAGATTTCTTTTTGGTGCATGTTTCTCTCTGCCACATCCTATAGCCTTGGCTGCGTTGTGTGCTCCCACAAGATTTTCTGCCCCTTCCATCTTCTTTTTGTTCCCTGCCTTAGTATCATCAGGTCCCATTTCAACTTTTGCAGTCATACAACAAGTGTAGGTAATTTGACATTGCTATTATTTTTCACTGGTGTTACAAGAAATGTTTGACCAACTCTCTTAATAATATACCCAGTCATGCTGATAATAATAAGCTGAATAAGGCATTCCATTACTGACCTATAGGTACTATCCTAAGGGTTTTATGTGCATTGACTGATTTAAGTATTTCACAGAACCAATGAGCTGGGTACTCTTTTTGTATTCCCATTTTACGGATGAGGAAACCAAGACTTGGAGAAGTTAGCTCACCCGTGCAAAGTTACCCAAAGTAACAGAGCTAGGATTTGAACCCACGTGGGACTGACTCCAAAGCCCAAGCTCTCAATCAGAGAATAGCCCTGAGATATCTAGGTAATTACATGCACTTTCCTGGGGGAGGGACACAGCCATGAGGACATTATTTGGAAATAAAAGCAAACACAGGATTCAGAAGAGAGCAGAGAGAAAGGAGAACAATCTGAGCAGGCAGTCTGAGAACAATGAATTGTGGTTTAAAAGATTTGGGTAAACAAAATTAGTTGGAATAGAACAAAGAGGTCAGCCTGAAGTCTGCCCTTGAGCAGGGATTCCAAAGAAGCTCATTTTTACCGTGGAGAGCTCCAAAAACCTTGAGCGTGTACTGGGCGGCACAGGTGATGTGGTATCTGTCTCCTTCCATCTGAACCTCTGCTTTCCTTAGGCCAGGTAGCCATGGCTTCCCTCGTCAGGGCCTCTCCCTGGGGTGCACACTTCAAGGATGGGTTGTTACCCTTAAAGGAGGTATTGCAGGAAGGAGACCCTTCCACGTGTACCCATCGTGTGGTCACACAGCGAACACGTAGAGCTGTCTTAAGCTTTCACAATCATGGGGCTTCTTCTTGTTTTTATATTCATTGCTACTAACAGGAAGCTAATGGGTTTTGTTTTTCTGGCTTCCTCTGGTGTTCAGATTCCTTCTTCAGCCAGCTCCAGGAGCTCGCTTGTGTAACAACATACTCATGAGTATTCATAAAGCACACTGCTTTGGATTGATTGGCTCTGTCTATTAGAATTGTCTTGGCCACAGAGAATATGTAGTTCCAACAGAAATCTGTAACAGACAGTCCCCCCTTTGACACCTGCGGGCTCTCAAGAACGGTGCCTGGGCTCTATTAGGCGCTAACCCCTAGTCCTCCCAGGTGCTAGCTCCTCTCTGACCACAAACATCTCAGGGTGGGGGGCTTGTTTCGCATGTAGCCCCGGTTCCAGGTTGATGCCTGCAGCAGACGCCCAGGGGGTGTTCTTGGAATAAGTGAGGGGGTGATTGAAAACATCACTGTACTGCCCTACTGCTACATAAAACTGGCTGTCAGTGCCGACAGCCCCCTACGGTGTATCTTCCTTCCCCACACACCCTACCAATCTAGCTTTGGCCACACCTCTCTCCACACACCCTTTCATGCTTGTGCAACAACCAATGAATCGCCTCCCTGCTGTCAGCTTGCTGAGGCTCCGCATTTCCCATGACACTCCACAGCCCCCTTTAGTTTCCCTCCCCACCGCATCCCGGTCTCCCCACTGCCTCTCCCTTCTAGGTCATGCTGAAACAGCTTCCATTCACGGGACACCTGCCGTGGGGCAGGTGCTTCGTGTGCAGAACCCCCATGGATCCTCACAACAGCCCACTAAGTAGGTCTGTCACTCCCTATGTTACAGACGAGAACACGAGGCTCAGGGAGAGGGACTTTCCAGGCCCATCAACAACAGCCAAAGTGCCAGCACCCCTGTGGATGACACGGGAGCCCAGCAGTGCAGCCAGAACACTACACTGTACCTTCGCACAAAAACGTCGATTCACTTCTCCTGATAGACGAGGAAAACTTCACCTAGCGATTTGAATAGTAATGGGTGATCACACACCCCTGCACTCACACCTGCTCCCAACATCTTCATCTGCCTCTTCCAGCCTCCAACTTATCCCCAGCTTCTGCAGCAAGTACTCCAGCCTCCTGCGTGCAAAGCCAAAAGCCAGGTGCCATGGGTGGGGGGGGGGGCACTCCGGGTGTGACACAAATCATATACCTTCCCTGAGTTGACAGAGGAACGGGGAGATGAGCAATAAAGAAAGGAAAAAGAAAAGTACATTCAAAGAGCTGTTAGACTCCTCTTATTGAAAGAGACTGTGGAAATACCAAGGAGGGTGTCGGGAAGGGTAAAGAAAACATCAACTGTCAGCCTGACACTATATCAGGTGCATTAATAAAACAGTAGCCATTTAAACAATTTTTTTTATTTCAAGTTTATTTATTTTGAGAGAGAGAGAGAAAATCCCAAGCAGGCTCTGCATTGTCGGCGTGGAGCCCAAAGCAGGGCTTGAATGCACAAACTATGAGATCATGACCTGAGCCAAAACCAAGGGTCTGGCGCTTAACTGACTGAGCCACCCAGGCGCTCCTACAGTAGACATTTTACAGCACCTATTATGTACTATAGACTTCCCACACCTTCTCTGTCATCCTCACAAGAAGCAAGCGGTCAGGGTTCTTATCTATTTTATAAATAAAGAAACTGAGGCACAGAGAGGTGGAACAAATTACCTACGGGCACACAGCCACATCATGTAGCAGACCTAAATTCGAATCCATGCCTGTCTGGGTCCAAAGGCTGTACTCTTCCTGCCATGCTCACTGCCTGTATTTCTGTCATTTCAGAGCCTCTTTCATTGTCCACTTGGATCTGCCACGTGCCACGTACCTGCATCTGCAGTAAAGAGGAAGTGTCGAGCCTCAGCATTGGGAAAGACCTGGAAACCACTTGGAAACCAGGATGCTTGGTAGGGGAAAGAAGGCTTTATGTAGATGGAATCTGAGCTGGACTGGAAGGACTGGTGGGACTTAGCGCACGGACACTGGGAAGGCATTCTCGAGAGAAAGGTCTCCACAAGCACGGGCTCGGAGATGTGTGAATGGCATGCACACCAGAGAGAAGAAAACACCGCTGGTCAGCATGGCTGCAGGTTTAAGCTGCCGGAAGGGAACGTGACCATAATCCTGTTAGGCTGAGCTACAATCCTTGACTTTGGCAGACTGTTTGCTTTGAACCAAGGGTGTGGACCCTGCAGAGCTGACTCTGTAGGAAGTAACCCCTAAGGAGAGGCAGTGAGACTATTTTGGGGGGACCCTAAGAAGGCAAGACTATTCACACCAACCACAGACTAAATTGATCCCCAGACATTGCCTCTGTGCACAGTCTTGGAATGCTTTGTCAGGACCTCTCCCAAACCCCGGAAAATAAAGTCCATGGTGCCTTCCGGAGAGAAATGGCACTTGTTCCCCACTGTCTAATCTGAACAGCCCTTTGCTGACTAATTGAATTACTCTGGCCCACAAACTGATAGACAGCTGCTAAAAATGGTTATTGCATTATTAATTCGCTCCAGCAATTTCACATTAAACCTATACTGTTAATAATTTTTCCCCTTCTATTTCTTCCCTCTTAATTAGACTATTTAAAACTTAGAAGGAATAGTCTTCCCATGCTAAATGGAGGCATCGGGCAAATTACATTTTTGATTGAATACTTCTCTGATAGGCCAGCAAATGAGACTGTTGAGTTGTTAATTATTGTCAAAGTTCCACACGACGCCTGCTAATGAGGCAGTCAATCTTAGCTGTCAGTCCCCGAATATTAATGGAAGCCAATGGGATGTACTGGGAAGGATGCTTGTTGGAGGTCCAGGGTGACCAGTTCACTGGCTGTACATGCAAGGTTGGCGACTTCCTATTGGTAGAGCTAATGAGAATTTGTGACGAGTGGAGAAAAGGGTAGGCAATGAACACAGAGGTGAGGACAGCCCTGAACAGCTTCAAGGCACCAAGTGGGTACCACTGGGATGGCCCATCTGGTTGACTTTCAGCATTTATCACTGCTAGCCTGGCTCTGGAGAGCTTATGAACAAGGCTGTATATTTGGTATTCTGGAGAGCTTCCGGGTATGAGGAATGGGCTGTTAAGCAGCCAGGAGGAGGTATACAACTTAAGACTGCTGATCTGGACTCAGAATGACCCAGCCTCAGGCTCCCGTGCTGGCTGATGTCTTGGGATTTAGTTCTGACTTTAGCACCATAATTCTGTGGGTCAAGAGTGGGGTTAGGTTTCATTCAGCAAAAGCCGGGGTGACAAAGAGGAGATGTCATCTAAGACTGGGCATCACAGAACCCTATACTTAGTCTGGGACAAAGCAAAAGGCTCAGTAGAAGGGCAGGCAAGGGAGAGAAATTGGATTTGATTCAATAAATATTTACCGAACACTTTGTATGCATGATAAAGGCTTGAGTTCCCTGTGCAAACTCCCAGGGCAGACATTTTTGGGGAATCATCCTTGACTTTTACTTCCATTTCACAACTCCCCAATCCTCCCTCCCCTCCACTGGACTGTTCCCTAACATTCTGACTCTCCTTCACTGATGCTTCTGGGAATTCATTTTCTTCTCCACTCCCATTTCTTGTTCCCCTAGTCTGCTGCTCGCTGGGTTACTGCCCTAGTATAATAATTACTGGATGTTCACTCTCCCACCCTTTCCTGCTGTGACCTCTTTGACTTCATCCCCTACCAGTCCCTCTAGTTTACTCTGTTCCTCAAACAAACCAGCCAGCCCCCCGTTTCCTCTCCGAGCTTTCGTTTCAGCATCTCTAAAGCAGGGTATCAACTGCTGTGACCTATCTGTTCACATGTGTTGGTATCCATCTCCCTGAGCTGCATCATTCCAAATGGTATTTAATCTTCACTCGTGGGTCCAACTGCCTATCCCTCTTATCCTATTCATTTTATGATGTTATCAATATGGGTTGCAGATCAGGATGGGGATGCTGGCCGGGCAAGGCTACAACATCCTGGCAGCAGGTGGGGAGTTGACCCCTAAAATAGAGATTTCTCTTCCATCTCATGAGGACAGATTCTTACCCTGGGAGAGGCAGCGGGCAACAAGTTTGTGAATTCACATAGGTTTTAAGGCTGACTTATAGGTTTTATTTTGCAACTTTGTGGGGGGGGTATAATGAACAAAAAGAAAAAGAAGAAAATTTATCTTCTGAAGATATAATCTCACCATGCTACTAACTGAACAATGGATGCTACCAATGCTATTGACAGCTTACAAACACAAGAAGCTGTTTTGGGTGTTCAGGATACCAGGGATAAAACAAAGGGGTGGGGGAGGTGCGCCTGGGTGGCTCAGATGGTTAAGCGTCCGATTTCAGCTCAGGTCATGATCTCACAGCTTGTGAGTTCAAGCCCTGCGTCAGGCTCTGTGCTGACAGCTCAGAGCCTGGAGCCTGCCTCAGATTCGGTGTCTCCCTCTCTCTCTCTGTCCCCCCCTCCCACTTGTGTTCTGTTTCTCTCTCTCAAAATCAATTTAAAAAAATTAAAAAAAAAAAAACCGGGTAAGATCTCTGCCCACCAGGAACTTATATTCTAATTTGGGAGGCAATAATCCAACAAGTAAATCAATACATACATTCATACAAATAGCATACAGACATCCATACATACAATGATTTCAGATACTGGTGAGGAATATATAGACCACTTCTCAGCATACAGAGACACAACAGTGATGGTAGGGCAGGTGTATGTGGGGCTGGGCAACATTAGGGAAATATTAAGAGATGGATTTGAGCCAATAAAGAAAGCCAGCTAAAGGAATATAAGCCAGAGAAAAGCATTCCAGGCAGAGCTAAGAGTACACACAAAGGGTCTGAGCAGGAACTGAGTTTGGCGTGTTGCAGGAATAGAATTAACAGTGGTTTGGTGGAACCCTAATAATGAAGGGTGGGAGGTATGCTTCATATGAGTTTAGAGAGGAGGGACCTTATAGGTCATGGTGATGAGCTTGGACTTGACACCAGGGACAATGGGAAGCTATTGCAGGATTTAAGCGGTAGAATGACACCATTGGGTCAAGATTCCCACTGAGCACTTCTTTTAGGTGAAACCCAGTGGTAGGCAGTGAATGTACAACACTGAAGTAGATACAATCACTGCCTTCTCAGAGTTCAGTCTAATGGTGGAGACAGACATAGAGCCAAGTATCTTACAGGAGGTGAGGACAGACAGACTGGGTGGATCCCAAAGGTTGCTCTTTCCTTCTATAGTAATAGACATTTTAGTTTGATTTCTAGTTCCTTGGACTTATTATCACATTTCCCAAACTTGCTCTAAGCTGGGTGTGGCCAGGGGGTGACTTTGTGGCTAGTGGGATATACTCAGAGGTAAATTATAGCAGCTCTAGAGGTCCTCGTTGGGAGACAGCTGGTTTCAGGTTCTGCTGCTCTCATGCCGGTGTCATCCTACTGCTAGGCATGTGGCTTCAGTGGCTTCGGGACTACCTCAGTGCACACCAAGGAGGGCTAGACCTCAGGGAGGGAGGGACAGGAAGCTGGCAGGAGTCTACATCTCTAAACACTCGTGGAGTTAAGAAGCTGCCATTCCAGGGGCACCTGGGTGGCTCAGTCGGTTAAGCGTCCGACTTCAGCCCGGGTCACGATCTCGCGGTCCGTGAGTTCGAGCCCCGCATCGGGCTCTGGGCTGATGGCTCAGAGCCTGGAGACTGCTTCCGATTCTGTGTCTCCCTCTCTCTCTGCCCCTCCCCCATTCATGCTCTGTCTCTCTCTGTCTCAAAAATAAATAAACGTTAAAAAAAAAAAAAAAAAAAGAAGCTGCCATTCCAGACCTGGATTCCCACTTTCCCACCTCTGAACTTTTACCCCCAAGAGACAAATATACATCCACCTCCTGTAGAAGCATGGGTGGGTTTCTATTCATGCAGACTGACTGAATCCTAAGAGTTACTGGTGCTAATAACAGGTGGAAGGAATTGTTAAGGGCATGCAGAGATAAGGAACAAACTCCACCTCCTCTAAAACAAATTGCCTACATTTACTCTGAGCTTCCATTCTAGTGTGTTCTCTTTACCCACCCCCTCTCCTCCCAGCTAATGCTGCAGAGATGGGTAAGACTGGCTGTGAGACGTCAGGGCCTCAGTGGTTTGGTTCCTGCTTCCTTGGCTCCCCTTGGACCTCCCTCACGCAGACAGCACAGGAACCAGGGCGAAGGTCAGCGTGAGCAGTCCCTTCCCACAGAGAAGTCAGATGAGTCTGGCTCACGCTCCTGAGTCAGGCCAAGACAAGTTGAGATTAGAAACAGGAGCATTTAAGCGATTAAATCAGAGCATTCATTTCACTAGGCAGGAGAGGAACCGAACGAAAACAGAACCTAACGAACAGGAGATGGCAACTCCTTTGAAGCCATTACTTATTCACAAAAATTATTCCTGAATTTTATTAAGGAAAAAAAAGGGGGGCTCAGGAAAATTCAGCATTCACTAAAACCCCACGGTGTAGACACAACACCCACAAGAATCTGTACAAAATGTTAGGCAAGGCAAAAAACAATACTGAGGACAAACGATACGGATGGTTTCTCTGTTCTAGACTGCTCCAACTCCCAGCTAACTAATGTCTTCAGGCAGATGTAACAAAGATATTTAACAGTGGGTACATGGAGGGCACCACCAATAAGCCAATCTGAATATGGTGGATCCAGGAGTCCTCTGTCATGTCAACTGTTAGTCCTTTATTTTCTGGATCAAAGCGACATCTGGGGAATCCTAGCAGAGAAGCTGAGATGGTCAGAGGTATTTGGGCTCTCAAAAAGCAACTATTTAAGAACTGGTCTGAATGCACTTCAATATGTGGGCAGCCACCACAGTGTCCTATTATATGCCTCTAAATATTAGCCCTGCTTCCATAAATGACAAGCTATTGCTCCAAAGAGGTGGCTTGAGGCCCTGGATCAAAGTAGCTCCGTTTCTTTTGTCAACAGCCGCAGAGGTGCCAACGTGGTGCAAGTTTTCTTCCAAGCCCCATCAAGGGCCCTAGAGTACCCATCAAGAGCAGTGCCAGCTGCAGCTAATGCACACAAAACACTCTGCAATTAACAGAGTTGAGCGTGCCATTAAGACAACCTTCCGAGGAAGGCAATACCTCCAAGTAAGCATCAGCGCGTCATGAAGTTAGTCAGGCTGGTAAACACCTAAGTGATGGCCTTGTAAAAAAAAAAAATCGCTTTTGAACTCATTTAGCCCTGTAGGCTGAGGCATGGTGCAGACAAATGATGGCTGTTCCATTATTTTCTGTTGACATTTACATGCACTCCCGTATTTGGTGGCTTTTGGAGAAATAGGTTTCGTTTTCCAGAGTCAGGCTGTTATGCATGCACATTCCAGCTCTTACCCTGTTTCAACTGTGCAAACTTGGGAAGTTACTACAATTCCCTGAGCTTCTATTTTGCTCATCTGTAAAAAAGATTAGGGGGGTAAGCCTAATGGGTTCCCGTTATGAGTAATTACAAAAGGTGCCAATGGACAGTGGTCCCCTTAACAATCGTCATTTCTGTGCTGGTTGAATATACACTTGTACATCTCACATTAAAAAAAATTTTTTTGATTATGTATGTTTGAGAGAGACACACACACATAGAGCACAAACAGGGGAGGGGCAGAGGGAGAGGGAGACAGAATCTGAAGCAGGCTCCAGGCTCTGAGCTGTCAGCATGAAGCCCGACACGGGGCTCAAATCTACGAGCCGTGAGATCACGACTGAGCCCACGTTGGACACTTAACTGACTGAACTAACCAGGCGCCCCTACATCTCACATTTTAAATAAAACAAGATGGATTGGACTACATCCCCAGAAGTGCACCTCATTGTTTAATGAATGCTTTGGGGGATTAGGCTGAAAAGAACCCACCACTCAAGAGCATGGGATTTATTTTTTCTATACTTGGATTTGAATCGTGTCCCTGCTATTTGACAATAGCTGTGTGATCTTTGGCCAGTAACCTAACCTCTCTGACCTTCATTTGTCTTCATCTTTAACACGGGAATAATACCATCAAGCCGAGAAGATTGTTGTGAGAAGTAAATGATGTAATGTGTAGGCCTAGCACACAGAAGACACTCAGCAAATGTAAGCTTTTAAAGACGATTCCATTATTCCAGAGGCATATTCCTCTTTGGGTCACAACTGGACTTGGGGAGAGCCAGGAAAACATAAGGCTTCCACACAGCCAGGATAAGGCACCAGTATTGCTGTTTGGCAGAACAGAATTCAAATTCCATTTCTACTCTTCACTGGCTGTGTGACAGGGACAATCTGTGTTACCCCTCTGTTTCAGTCTTTTATCTGCAAGATAAGGAAGCAACTTGTCTTCTATGGAGGGGTTATACATGCTCTATCTTATTGTTTTGAGCATTAATTAGCTCACATGTCTACTTAATACTTCTGCTTACCATGTTCCTGGCACTATCCTCACACTTTATAACTGTAACTCACTAAATTTAATCTTCATGTCAATTCTTTGAGATAAGTACTACTCTTATCCCCATGTCACAGATGAGAAATTGAGTGAGATATTGAGTAACCTGACCAAGATCCTTTGGTTAGTGAATGGCAGCCCTAGGATTTGATCCTAATACATTCTGGCTTTGGGATTGGTGCCCTTCATCACCATGCTGTGGGGTCACTGCCATCACCACTCCCACAGACACCACAATGACAACCATATTTATTGTGTGCTGATTCAGTACCAAGCATTTTCCATGCACAGCCTCATTTTATTCTCACACCACCTGCATGGGATGGGTTCTGTGACTTTCTCAAGGTCACTCAATTATTAGCAAGTGCCAGTGTTTGCACTTGGTTTCGGACCCTCTGGCCCTGGCTATTAGACTGTTGAAACTGGGAACACACCCAGCATGTCACCGGGCACATAACTGACATCCTCCAAAAGGCCTTTTTCTCTTGCAGGAATTTTCAAGCCATAAAGGTTGCATTTCCTGACAGCCCATGAGCACCTGAGTATCAATCTTTTCTCCCTGTCTAATTTGAAGGGTGAATCTGGTGGTTTCAGATAACAAATGAACCCACACACATCTCCACTTTGCTCTTATTTAGCACAGCTCTGCCCAACACCTGGCACCTTGTTTATGTCTTTGGAAGAAGAAAAATCAGCAAAGGTGGGTGGCAGAGGCCTGCCTATCTCCTTAAGGGCTGGACAAATCGATAGATGAGAAAACATATTCATAAGGCTTTAGGGACCTTGACTATAAAAGAAGGCGTGAAGAACCCATCATTGTTTGGCTTGTGTGTGTCAGATTTCTAATTTGGTTTAATTTTGTAAATAAAGGCCTAGTATCTCACAGGAGAACACTGGGCTCAGCCAATTCTAAGACAGTGACCTTGCTTTCCTTCTCTATCCATCTTCCACACTGAGCCAGAGGAATGCTTCCAGGATGGAAATCCAGTCATTTTTTCTCCTCCTTAAAATCTTTCATGGCTTCCAGTTGCCCTCAGGAGAAAAGACAGGACCCCTGAATGTAATTTCCCAGGCTCTTGATAGTTGGTCCTGGTACCAACCACTCTCTCCTCATTTCCTTCCTCCCATCTTCCTTCACTCTTGTCATCAGTCTTCACTCCAGTTCTCAAAACCACCTTGCATTTCCCTGAATGTGCTAGGTATTGTCTTTGTTGGTCTTCTTTTCCTTCAGATTTCAGCTGGGACTCCACTTTTCTCTGAGAAGCCAGCCAGGATAGTTTGAATCTGTCCATCCTCTAATCTCGTAATTGTTTGCACTCTTTATTATCTCTTATTATTATATCCTTACCAGGGACTGGGTATAGTTTTCTACCACGTAGCTCAGAGTATAACACAGAGGTTAGGTCTTCTGTAAATATTTCCTGGATGAATAAATAAAGGAACCTTTCTCAGGAGTTACAACTACCTTACTTTTTGGAGGGTAGGTAGCAAAGAAGAAATATAGTCAAGGTTTAGGACAAGATAAAGATGCAAATGGAACTGAAATTTAAAAAAAATAATAATAATACTGGGGCACTTGGATGGCTCAGTTGGTTAAGCATCCAACTCCTGATTTCAGCTCAGGTCATGATCTGAGGGTTGTGGGATCGAGCCCCATGTCGGGCTCCGTGCTGAGTGTGGAGCCTGCTTAAGATTCTCTCTCCCTCTCCCTCTGCCACCCTCCCTACTTGCGCGCTGTTTCTCTCTCAGAAAAATATATTGTTTTTTTCCTCTAATTCCTAGTTGATCTTGCACCATACTTAATTCAATTTATAAATAGTTGTTAGTTTTTACGGAATTGTCAAGCAATGTGCTGGACTCAGCTGCAAAGATAAATACATATTTTTTTCCCTCAGAAAGCTTACAGTCCAATGGGGGAGGGACATACCAAAGCGAAGCTCACAAGATATGTATCAGCTGTTTGAGGACATATCCTGTACCAAGCTTTCACCCATCATTTGTAATTTTCTCTGCAAGGTACAAAGATGGGCATTGAAGCCATTTTTACAGATAAGGATACTAAAGTTCAGAGAGGTTTAAGTAGGTACCTTTCCTTTGTTCAATCATGCAATGGAGTATTAGAAATACCTGTGCTTTTTTTTGCTATAATATCTCAATTCACACTCCACACTTGCCATCATTTTTATGCCTGTTACCTCATTTCAGTCCCACAAGGCTCTGCTTAAAATGCAGACAAGGATGACTTTACAATCCTTAATTTATCAGATAAAAAAGCTGAGACCCCAAGAGGCACCCCAATGTGACAATCTCCAGGTCATGTATTAAGGCAAATAGGAACAGAACCCACATTTCTTGCTGATGGGGCCTTCTCCTTGTCAATTTTCAAATACGCTTGACCCTTGTACAACACAGGGGGTTAGAGGTGCCCACCTGCAGTGGCATTGAAAATTACATGTCGTTTCTGATGCCCCCAAAACTTAACTACTCATAGCCTACTATTGACCAGAAGCCTTTCCAATAACATAAACAGTCGATTAACACGTATTGTGTATGCTACACATATTCTATACTGTATTCTTACAATAAAGTAAGCTAGAAAAAAGGAAGTGTTATTAAGAAAGTCATAAGGAGGGGCGCCTGGGTGGCGCAGTCGGTTAAGCGTCCGACTTCAGCCAGGTCACGATCTCGCGGTCCGTGAGTTCGAGCCCCGCGTCAGGCTCTAGGCTGATGGCTCAGAGCCTGGAGCCTGCTTCCGATTCTGTGTCTCCCTCTCTCTCTGCCCCTCCCCCGTTCATGCTCTGTCTCTCTCTGTCCCAAAAATAAATAAACATTGAAAAAAAAATTAAAAAAAAGAAAGAAAGTCATAAGGAAGAGAAAATATGTTTATAGTACCATAGTGTGTTAATCAAAAAAATCCACATAGAAGTGGACCTGGCAGCCCAAACGTGTGTCATCAAGGACCAACTGTATACCCTCCAAAATCCTGTCCCACCAAACCCAAACATGCAACTCCTTTTGTCCATAAGAAACTTCAACATTTCTTTCTCAGGGTAGATTGATGGGACTGTCCTAGAGCTGGATGACTGTAGTTTTAGAGGACCCAGGGGTCCTCAGCAAGTGCCCCAGTCCCCAAGCAGTGTTTACATTAAATTTGCTTTACATTAAGTTTGCTTTCAGGCCTTTCTCCACTGCTCCCCATTCAGCTGATATATGAAAGGGCCCTGGAGACTCTGGCCAGCTCTGGGTCCCATTTGAGGACAGCACATTGGCCCAAATCACAGCACATTATCTGGTCTCGATATATTATCACAATATGGTTTTCTTCAGACTGATAGTGATTCATTATTTTAAGTACACAGGGGGATAATTCCAGAGGAGAACTGACCATCTCCCTGAGATATTTCTTGCCATTAAAAAAAATAATAATAAAGAAGGAGAAAAATATTCCCAGAAAGGGATTCTTTATGTCTCTCATTGTGTCTCAAGGCTTTATTTTTCTTAATTCAACTCCACAAGCATTTACTTTCCTTGCTTCATTGCCCAGCTGTGTGAAGATTTGAAAGAACAAAGATAAATATGATCGAGAGCCTTCATCTTAGGGTACCCACTGTATTAAAAAAAAAACAGATATGTGAAAAAAGAGCCCTAACTCTCAAGATCATGTAGTACAGTTAGGTAAAAAGATCAGGCTTTGCTGGAAGGCCAATCATGAGTTCAAATCCCAGTTTTCCACTTAACTAGCATCACATCCTTGGGCTGTCGACTTAACCTCATACAGTCCTGCTTTTCTCATCTGGTAGAATGAAGACAATGACAGTATCATCATCAATACCCTATTTAAGGATGCGTGAGGGGCTCCTGGGTGGCTCAGTTGGTTGAGTGTCTGACTTCAGCTCAGGTCATGATCTCACAGTTCATGAGTTCGAGCCCTGTGTCAGGCTCTGTGCTGACAGCTCAGAGCCTAGAGCCTGCTTCAGATTCTGTATCTCCCTCTCTCTCTCTGCTCCTCTCCTGCTCACATGCTGTCTCTCTCTCTCAAAAATAAATAAAGATTAAAAAAAATATGGATGCATGAAATAGCGTATGAAAAATTCTGTTATTGGGTGCCTGGATGGTTGAGTTGGTTATGCGTCCAACTCTTGATTTCAGTTTAGGTCCTGATCTCATGGTTTGTGAGTTTGATCCCTGAATCAGGCTCTATGCTGATAGCACTAGCTTGCTTGGGATTCTCTCGCCCCCTCTCTTTTTTCCCCTCCCCAGCTCGTGCTTGTTCGTTCTCTGTCTCTCAAGATAAATAAACATTAAAAAAATTCTGTACCATAGCTAGCATATAGCAAATACTCAATAAACATGACTTTTATTTGTATTTTCCAACTTGCCTGGCCTCCCACAGGACTGTCAAACTGTTGAGGACAGGGATTGCACACTTTTCTCCTTTGTAACCCCTTCATTTCTCATATCCAGCAGAAACCTCATCACACATTTGACTTTTAATAAGAAAAATAAGTTTATTTTAGACATATAAACAGAAATGAAATCATTCATTTCATTCTTTTCAAATTGACTAAGTAAAAAAACAAAATCTTTAGCGAAAGCCTACTGTATATGGACCCTATGCTGAGTGCTGGAAAGAGATCAATAAAACCCTGTCCTGCTCTCCTAAAGCTTAAGGCTCCAAGGTGCCACAGAGAAGGGAAGAAACAGGAAAAATCATCATTTAGTCTTCCTGATGATTCAGAAGGAAAATGATAGCACAAGAGAAGAAAACTCAGGCTACTGGTCAGGGATCTAGAACTTCTGGTTATACAACATTGCTTAGAATTAAATTTGACTGCTTTGCCCTCTTAGGACTTTGAAGTCCCTTTAATGGCAATTATGATAATCTGGGATACTGGGATTCTGGCTTGACTTTTTTTTGGGGGGGGACCTTTTATTCTAGAATAATTGTAGATTTAGAGAAGAGTTGCAAAGTTAGTAGAGAACTTCTGTATACCCTTCACCCAGCTATCCTAATGCTAACATCTTATATAACCATATGTATCAGTTAGGGTTCTTTGGAGAAACAGAACCAGTAGAATTATAAATTCTACATAAAGAAATGTATTATAAAGAACTGGCTCACTTGATGACAAAGGCTGGCAAGTCCAAAATCTGCAGAGCCAATGGCCCATTTTGAATTCCAAGGCTGGCAGGCTGTGTTAGAACCAGGAAAAGCTGATGTCTCAGCTCAAGGGCTGTCAAGGAGGAAAATTTTCTCTTAACTCAGGGAAGGGTCAGCCTTTTGTTCTATTCAGTCCTTCAACAGATTGGATGAGGCCCTCCCACTCTAGGGAAGGCAATCCGCTTTACTCAGTCTACGGATTTAAATGCTAATCTCATCCAGAAACACACTCAGAGAAACACCCAGAATAATGTTCGACCAAATATCCAGGCACTCCGTGGCCCAGTCAAGTTGAGACATACACTTCACCATCACGTACCAGAGTACATTTACCAAACTAAGAAATTAACATTGAAACAATCCTATTAAACTGATGCCAACTGCCTTTTCTCTAGAATAGCCTCTATGCACACCAAATGACACTGGAGGTAGGCACCCAAGTTGGGAACTCTTGGGTCTGCACTACCAACACAGAGCGAGATGTTCGGCTACACACCACGAATAGAGAAACAGAACAAACACTGGTCCAGTAGTCTAAATACTTGGATTCTAATCCTAGCTTTGCTATTAAAAGGCTCTAGGTCCTTGTGAAAATTGTATCTTTCTGATACTTTATTAAAAAAAAATCTAACTAGATAAGCCAAAAAAGTCCCTTCAATCTCTAAAGTCTACAGATTTAAGGAGAACATTACACACACACAAACACACACACACACACATCCACACACGCACACACAAACCCAATGTGGTCCTCCTGCTCGGAGGTCCTTTCCTTATCCAGTGGAGGGTGCCAACTTGGGAGTAAGAGGACTGCTGTTCAGGCCCTGGGCTCTCATGCTGGTAAGTTCAGTCTAAGCCTGGCCCTGCTCCAGTCACAGCTTAACCACCCTCTCAGCTGACCCTGAACTTCCCTCAACTCATCTCTCTCATCTCCCATGGCTGGGACTCCTGCCTGATCTGCCCCTCTGCTGATTCCTGGCCTTCCACCTTCCCACTGGGGTCTGTGTTTTCCCGTCCTCTCTTCCAGTTTTCATGACTTGACCCTTTGCCCTGGATCTCTTGGGTACCAGACCTAGATGGCCCTCTGGGGTTCAGGCTTCTGGCCCTGTGCTGTCTCTAGCTTCAAACTATTTATTTCATTATAATTTTTATTTTAGGAATATGTGCCTGCAATGAACACCCTGCCTTTCTTGCACAACCTGATTTACTGCTCAGATGCATGTACACACACACACACACACACACACACACACAAACACTCACTCCACCTGTCAGGGTCAGCTTGTGAGGGCTTCCTTGAGCCAATCTTCTGTCTGTACTGAAGAAGCTAGCCAGAGTCAAGTGGCATGACATTTAGAGATCATTTCGAGATGTCTAACAGAGTGAAGAAGACTGAAGCAACGAGAGGCCAAGTTTAGCACAACACAAAGCAAAAGAGGCTCAGGGGAACAACCAGGTGACCTTCACTCAGAGGCAAGAATTGCAAAACATGGAGGCCGGTGCACCTGACCTATACTTGCCAAATGGGCAGTAATAACTTAAAGTCTTTATACTCCTAGCTCTCCTCTCCATTGTCCCATTTCCACACCCTCTCCTGGATGGGTATGCACTACAGGAATGCCAGCCTATTTCTGCAGCAAAGTCAAAGCCAGATTTGTAACCAATGATGTGCTTGGGGTGTTCAACCATCTAACATCTCTACCTACCATGTGCCAGGTCCTACTGCCAGCAGGAATGAACTGGGGAGAAAAAGGTCAATCAGCCATGATTCTAAACATCAAGGAGCTTGCAGACTGGAGAGAAGGGCAAGTGGGAAAAGGGTATGTAATATATTATGTATAAATGCTGGAGCTCAGGGGGAGGGGCGGGGCTGAAGGAATATGAACTCATGGCACACCTCCTAGAGGAGGGATGCAGAGGTCACAGCCCCACTTCCTCAGGGCTAAGGCTCGGAGTGAAGACAGACAGATACTCATTCCTCATTTCTGGCCTAATCTACAAGACTGGGCCCCTAAGTGGCCCTGCTCATGTAAGAGTATCTAGAGCTCAACTCATCCTGCTAAAGAAGCCAGATCCAAAGGTTCTAAAATTGGATTTTGGTGATGGCTATACAACTCTGTACACTTTGCAAGACTCAGCAAAATGTAAACTTAAGATGAGTGAGTATAATGGTATGTAAATCACATCTCAAAACCCACTAAAAAATGAAAGGGCAGGTTTATCTCCTGGATATACTTGTTTGTTCTGCAGATCAAGGTCATCAATGCTTCCCTAATTTCTTCAAGACAAAATCCATACCTTTGGCCCAAATTCAAAACACTACAAGCAGTGAGGCTTAGCCCTGCACTGTGTCTTTTGCTCTAAGTGGACTGGCCTTCCCTGTGGTCTGTACATCCCATCTCATTCCAGTGCGCTCTCTTTCCTTCCCATCCCACTTCATTCCATATCATCCCACCCCACAGGATTGCGTGTGTTTTGCTTTAAGCATTCACTTCAGCAATGCACGGCTCTATGACAGGTGTTACGGGTAAAGAAATGAAAACAAGTTCTGCCCTCAAAGAGTGTGCAGACTCCCCTGTCATAAAGACACATAAGAAAACAGACAGATAGGGGCACGTGGGTGGCTCAGTCAGTTAAGTGGCCAACTTAGGCTGAGGTCATGATCTCATGGCTCTTGGGTTTGAGCTCTGTGTCGGGCTCTGTGCTGACAGCTCAGAGCCTGGAGCCTGCTTCGGATTCTGTGTCTCCCTCTCTCTCCCCCTGCCCGTGCACCGCCCCCCCCCTCACCGCCGCCGCTAACACTCTTTCTCTCTCAAAACAAATAAACATGAAAAAAAAAGACAAATAGAGCCATGACAATGAACAGTTATATAAAGCTTGCCATGAGCCAGGCACTGTTCTCAGCATTTTTACATACATGGGCTCACCTCATTTTTAACAACTACCCCGTAGGAGAGGTACTATTATTATTTCCAAAGGAAAAGGGAAGGGTTAAGCAAAATGTTCCAGGTCACAACGCTAGTAGGTGGAAAAGCTGGAATTCAAATTCAGGCATCCAGTCTCCTGAGCTCAGACGCTTAATCTTCATGTATAGACACACAGATCAGAGGTAGAAAGGTTCTCTGAGGTGACACCTCGCATAGTTCTGGGAGAAGAGGTATAATCTGCCCTGCCGACACATGGAAGGGAAGACTGAATGAAAGGCAGGTATAAAGATATGAACATATACAGTGGGGTGTGTTCGGGGACTCTCCACAACTTGATGAGGTGAAAGGTAAGGAGAGACGTCGACAGTGTCGCTTGGAGATGAGGCTTGACACATTGTTAGGAAGTGTGTTCCACATCAGGTTGAAGTGCTGTATCACTTAGCATGCCTTTGCCTCAAGAAGCAGAAAAGCATGAGTGAAGTTGGTTTAAACCACAATCACATGTATTATTGCTTATATCAGAAAGTCCAGAGATATGGCAGATTTCAGAGCTGTTCAATTCAGCAGCTCAGCTGTGTTATCAGGGACCTCGGTTTTCCATCTCTCCACTCTGGCGTGCTCTGTGTTGACTAATCTCTCAGGAGGACTCGCTTCATGGTCTCAAAAAGCAAAACATTTTCAGGCTTCCTGGCCAGATAGAGTGAAGTCCAAAATCAGAAAGCAACCACTGCTTATGGTGTCTCCTTGTTAAAAACAAGGGTACATTTCCCAGAAGACCTTCCCCCATATGTCTTGCTGAGGTTCACGTACCAACACTGACCAATCACTGCCAAGGAGAATTCACCATATTGGTTTAGTCAAATCAGGGCTTAGCTCCTAGAAAGGGATGGGGCTCACCTTTCCCTGAGTCATAGGTTTTGCGAGCAAAGAAAAGGGGACTGAATGTCAAGGAGGCAGTCAGTATGTCTGAGAGAAAAGCTTAGCCTTTTTCCTGAAAGTGATAACGGTGGGGGCAGAGGCGGCAAGAGCAGGGAGGGTACTTTAAGTGAAGACACAACCAAACTGATGTTTGTTTGTTTATTTTTATTAAATATAATTTATTGTCAAATTGGTTTCCATACAACACCCAGTGCTCATCCCAACCCAAACTGATGTTTAGAAGCAATGTTTTATCATACTTCCATTACCTTTAACTACTCGATCCTGCATTCACGTCCCCTCCCCTTCTTCTTTTCCTTCCTCTCTTTCTTCCTTCTTCCCACTTGTGTTCCATTGAACACAAACTACTGAGGTTTATGCTTTGTTCAATATCATGCTTAGTCCTAGAATCACACTAAGCAGAGCGTGCGCGCGCGCGCGCGCGTGCGCGCGCGCGCGCACACACACACACACACACACACACCCTTCCTGCATTTTATGTGACCATGGGTCTTTGTCTCCCTGCAACTGCCTCACCCCCACCTCCTCCCGCACAAAGCCCTTTATGAGCAACCCAGCACCCAGTAATCTCTCTCGTATCAAGTGTTTTTACCATCCCTGAGGCGGCTTGCCAATTCATGCGCAACCTGGTGTGAGAAGATGGGAAGCTGTCCTAGGGGAGATTCTGTGGACATTAAAAGCATCTCAGAACTAGAGAGTATCTGTTTATTTGCTCCACCCCCAACTTAAATCCCTCTCTCCTCCTTCAACTGTCTTTTAAAATTCCCCAGTAATGATTATTGGTTTTCTGCAGCCAAAGGGCAAAATTAATAAATTTCTCAGCCACACAACTTTCTTGGAATCTAATAATGATCTTTGACTGTTAGCACTGGGACAAAGGATGTAGACAATAAAATAGAAGCAGGGAAGGAAGGAGAGGAAGGCAATGTGGGTGTGGGACAATCAAATCTATCCACTCGGGGAGTGTTGTTCAGTGAGACCAGGTAAGTGAGCCACTCATTCATTCATTCGTTCATTCATTCATTTATGAGAGAGAGTGTATGCACATGTGAATGTTAGCAGGGGAGGGGCAGAGAGAGAGAGAGGGAGAGAGACAGAATCCCAAGCAGGCTCCATGCCTAGGACAGAGCCCTACTCAGGGCTCAGTCTCACAAGGTCTCAATCTCATGAGATCATGACCTGAGCTGAAATCAAAAGTCAGACACTTAGTCAACTGAGCCACCCAGGCATCCCCAGGGAACTGAGCCTTTCAGAAAGAGAGACCTGTAATAAACTTTAAAAAAGGGGGGGAGGATATGTGGCTCAGCTGGTTAAGCATCTGACTCTTTTTTTTTATTTTAATGTTTATTTTTTGAGAGAGACAGAGTAGGAGCAGGGGAGGGGCAGAGAAAGAGGGAGACACAGAATCTGAAGCAGGCTCCAGGCTCTGAGCTGTCAGCACAAGCCTGACATGGGGCTTGAACTCATGAATTATGAGACCATGACCTGAGCCAAAGTCAGACATTTAACTATCTAAGCGCCCCAGCATCCAACTCTTATTTTTGGCTCACGTCATGATCTCGTGGTTCCTGAGTTCAAGCCCCACATTGCTCAGTGTGGAACACGCTTAGAATTCTCTCTCTCTCTCTCTCTCTCTCTCTCTGCTCCTCCCACCCCATCAAAGTAAATAAACTTACAAAATAAGAACAAAAAGAAAGGGAGACCATTCTTATGTCAAGACCTTGAGGCAGGAAGGCTGTGAGGCAGGTAAAGGGTGGGGTATATGAGGGCAGTGAGCGAGCCAGAACCCACACAGACCAGAGGATTAATGCATTACCCTTCTCTGGGAAGCCTTTCCCCTGCCCCACTCCCACCTCCATTTGTGGAATTGGGACATCAGCATTCAACTAGGCTGAGGGATCGGCTACTGGTATGCATTTTGGCAAAAATGAGATTGCCTTTGAATTTCAGGATGAGAAACAGTGGAACAAAGTTTTCCAACTTGTATCAAGCCAATACAGGATACCGGAAAAAGAGAGCAATGATGCCTCTACAGTAGGTGCAGACCAGCCAGTGCTATTTCTTTGAGGGATATTATCAGATGTGTATCTTGGAAGGCAGTAGGAGAACTCTAAAGGGTCTTTGGAATCAGACAGTTCTGAGTTTGATTCACTGGAACCATTATCTGCCAGATGTGTGGTATTGCAAAGTCACTTAACTTCTGGGGGAGTTAGTTTCTTACTGTGTGAAATGGGATCATATTCTCTGTGTGTTCTGCCTCTATGGGCTGTTTGAGGAACAAATGGGATAATGAATGTGGAAGTCTCTTAGAGACATCTGAGTTAAGTTGATGAGTTTGTTATTTCTTCTGGGAAGATACTTCTCGCTTCCCGAAGGGACCACATAGCAGATCTCACTGAGTAATTAACGTGTAAACAACTTTGATTTTCCATTTCAATGACTCCCTCTCTTCTCTGCCTCTGTGTAACTTATATCTCTAGACTCTGCTAAAAGAAGGGAGTAGGAGGAGATAGCCTGTTTACTCTTGAAGATATCCAGAAAGAGATTTCTTTGGTTCAAATGTGGTCAGCAGAAAAACAGATTTATTTGCAGATAATAAAATTTCAGTCCAGGCACTATTTTTACATTCTTGGTCAGAAAAAAGAATCGTTTCCTATGAACCAGTGAGAACAAAGTTACTGGCCAGGTTCTCCATTGCCCCAAACACTTCAGTCATACTTTCACAAAGAAAAATATTCTCAGATACAACAATAATATAATCATCAAAGTCAGGAAATTAACATGTAAACATTACTACTGCAGAAATCTCAAGCCCCATTCAAATTTTGCTAAATGTCCTAAAATATCCATTAGGGAAAAGGATCCGGTCAGAATCATGTGTCATGTTTACATGTTATGTCTTCTAGTCGCCGATCTGGAATGTGTCCTCATTTTTTTCTTGTCTTTTATAATCTTGAAGCTTTTGAATACCATCCACTTTCAGTTTGGGTTTGTCTGATGTTTCCTCCTGATCAGATTCAGGTAATGTGTCTCTGGATAAGAATATCAAAGGAGCCGTGTTCCTTTGTCTGGGCGTCCACGTCCTATCACATGGCACATATCTTTGATTTGTCTCATTTAGGGTGATATTCACTTTATATGTTCCATTACAATGTTGTCTGTCAGTGTTCTCTACTAAAGTAAGACTTTCACTCTCTGCAATTATTAAGTCTTTTGTGGAGACATACTTTGAAACTACATAAATATCTCTTTCCTCATCAGACATTCAGGTATTCATTTATTAATGTATATTAGGATGGAATGGTGGTTTCTTGTATTATTGACTGGGTTATATGTTACCAGATTTTTTTTTATTTTGATGTTCAAATTGTACAAGATTTGACCAGTAGAAGCTTCTTGAAACTGGCTCCTGTGTCCTTTAACATGTCTCCAACTTTCTGACTTGCCTTCTGACACAAGATATTTTGTTTTCTTTGTCCCACCCATTTCTGCAAAGAGCTCAGATTCCTTTTAGTGGAAATGGTATTAAAAACCTGAGATCATGTTATTGTGTGGTGTGTGTGTGTGTGTGTGTGTGTGTGTGGTGCATGACAGAGAAAAAGAAAGAGAGAGAAAGAAAGAGGAAAAGAGAGAGACGGAGAGCAGGAGAGAGGGAGAGGGAGAGAGGGAGGGAGAGAGGGAGAGAGAGAGGTATTTTGGTTTATGTTTGTATTATAACAACGTTAATTAGATGACAGCACTTTTCATATAGATTCCAATAGACTGTTAATAAATACTCTATGAAAAAGAGAGATCCGAGGTCAACTGAGTCTGCCAAACACCAATATGCTTCTGTGTTTGGTGGCCATCCAAAAGGCCATGGAGTACGTAGTATCTATTTATATGGCAGTCTCAGCACTAGAATCATTTGTTGCTTCTAACTGATATAAATGGATTTTTTTTAAGTTTTACCTGAGTTCTCTACAACATATTTATTATCCCTGTTTAAAAATATACTAGAGAAAGAGTGATTCCCTTTCCCTCCCACCACCCCAGTCCCTCATAGATGCCTGCTTCACGGGATGCTGAGGTCAACGCTGTTCTGGGGAAGAAAAGACAATGGGCTGAGACTGTGCTGAGTCAGCACAGGTGTGAGGGCCTGGGGGCAGGGTCAAGGTACATCCAGTTCTGGAATGTGATGAAGTCTAAGTGCGCAAGGTGAGGAGGAGGAAGGATGAAGCCTGCCCTCAGAGCTTCTTGGTAGCAACGGTGAGCTTCCAGAAGTTATGGAGCCTTTATTGCTTAGTGTTGGAAGGCACAGACTTTGGAATCAGATTCGTGTTTGATTCTTGGCTTGTCCTGTAAGAAGGATGCGTGACTTTACGTATAATAACAGTACCTATCTTATAATGCCTTTGTGAGGATTAGACATGACAGCTGCGTGAAACATACTTATCCCATTGCCTGGCATATGGTAAATGCTCAATAATTGGCATTTCTTTTTTGGTGGTGGTGGTTATTTCAGTATCAGTCGAGAGTTTGGATAGTCTCTCAGGGAGGTCTATAAAAGGATATGCAAGGCAATCAGGAATGAAGGAGACAGCTCTAGGAGACAGGCCCAGGATTTCTCCATCTTGGCACTAATGACACTTTGGGCTATTCAATTCTTGGTTGTGGGGGCTGTTCCGTGTATTACAGAAAGCTTAGCAGTGTCCCTGGCCTCTACCCACTAGATACCAGTAGCACCTCCCGGTTGCGACCACCTAAATCGTTTCTAGGCATTGCCAAATGTCCCAGGGGGCAGGGGAAGGGGGTCAACTTGTCCCTGGTTAAGGACCACTGGGCTATGCATTGGAAGATATTTTCCGATGAGCTGAGAATTTTCCAGAATTACTTCTTACTTCACGTGGTTATAAGGGGAGGAAGAGGGACAAATATGTGAGCACCCTGCCTGCCATCCTGACCCATAGCATATGCCAGACTTGACCAATCAAGTACCTGATCCCCTTAGGCAGTATTTGTCCCAAAGAAGGGCATATACACCTGGCTGGGCCAATACAAATCCTTCCCTGGGATCTTACACAACACACAGAAGAAATGGAATTCTGTTTCCTAGATGTTCCAGATGTAAGAATGGTGTTCATGCCCCATACCTTACGGAAGACATGGAAATAATGTGGTCAGCACAGAGACAGGAGCTAAGAGAGGGAGAGAGAGAAGGAGGAGAATCTTTGTCTCTCCAGATCCTGCCATGCATGAGCCCATCTCTGCCATAGGCATCGCCAGTCATGAGAACCCCTAGGTTCCCATTTATGGTTAAGATGTTTAGGGTTGCCTTTTATATAGATTGTGAAACCAGACTGGTTTCTGTTGCAAAGATAAAGGAGAGGGAGGGTGTAATTAATAGGACAAGGTCCTTCAGTAAACCTGAGTGCATGGGACCCAGAATCCAGGCAGGAGATCTTGCCTTATGGAGGAAGGGCCATGTCCTGGAGATCATGGAGAGAGGGGTAGATGCAGACGAAGCGTGTCAGTGACACGAGTTCAGAGAGGTACCAGGTACCACAGACTCCACAGTGGGGACTGTGTGTACAAGTTATCATCAGCAAGCCATCTACGATCCCACTTTTCTCTCTTCCACTCAAGAAAGAGTTTCAGAATCCAAGCAAGGACTAGGATTTTACTTATAATAATTTTGAATACACTATTTTGTTAAAAAAAAATCCCTGTAAGAGAGAAGGTATTTTCAAGCTTGAGTAATTTGATTGTTATTAGTATCATGTCTCTTACCAATTATCTAAAATCTGGATTTCAAATATTACAAACCAGAATAACTTGAGTGATTTGGCTATGTTTCATGTTGTGTTTCCTGCAACTTACCCAGATTTTTATTTTGGTGGGTCCGAGTTACTTCACTGGCTGGCATAAGAAAATAGAAGTGTTCACTAACTGTCGATAATGCACACTCAATTTTTAACTGCCTTCTGGTTTATTCTTAGCACAGTGTCGCATCTGACAGAACTCAAGAGTTGTATGAGATAGTCCAACCATCACTGGATGGTGGATTATACATGGTGTCTGTCCAACTACTTATTCTAGACCCACTGCACAACTCACTAATCAATTCCGGCTTTCATTTTTATTGAGCCCACATGCAGCCTCAGAATTCTTCTCAACATCATGTTCCAGCAAATACAAAACTGGCTTTAAAGATGCAACGTATTTGCTATTGGTGACTGCTTCAAGAGCCCCTGTGGTTTGTTCTTATTCATTTTCTGGTGAAAGAGAAATGGTCCCCGGGTTCCGGCCAGGCTAAGAAGACCCTGGAGCAGCCTTGAGCATCCGACACTCTATTTTAGTATCCTTGCCCTCCCATTAAGAAGAGGTGAGATGTGATGAGAGGCACAGGCTGTGAGGCCTCGGGCTTTTATCTCTGGCGATGACATGGGCAGTGTGACATGCAGGGTAATGAATTGCCCTCTTTGCAGAAATGAATAAGTTGTGGTCGGTGATGCAATGATCAATTTGCTCCCTCACGTTAAGCTGTCCATTCATCATCCACACCTGCTGTCAGGAGCCCAGGGCCGCTGATATTGGCCTCAAGCCTCTGCCTCCGCCAGCTGAGCAACAGCCTTTGGTGCTGCCTCCCCAAGGCTCAAGGCTGCTTTTGATTACAAGCTCCGATGAAGAGCCCGGTTCCTGCTCAGCCACTGGGGACTCTGGAAAAAAGGACATCTCTGCTGACCTGGACCACGGAGATGCAGCCTACTAAAATGTGAAGGACCCCTTGACAGGTACCCAGGTGGCTTGTTCCACTGTTCCATCATGTGACAGTGGGCCAGCCCCAATGTTATCTCTGTCCCTCGGCATCTCTATGCTAAAGGGAAGGGATGGAGTCATCTGTCTCTCATTATCTCCTGCATCTCCAGCCCAGTAAGGCCTTCCACAAACATCTGCTATTGGAAGGGCAGGTTAGGACTTTAACTCTCCCACTCACCAAGGCAAATAACAACATCTGTTAACTGCCGGTTCCTTGGCATCAGTGAATCGGTTCATTGACCCTTCACACCTGAAAAGAAGGTATAACTATCAGGTTTTGCTGATGAGGAAAATGAAGCATAGCAAGGTTAAGTGAGGTGCCCAAAGCCACAGAGAGGTTGCATGGGAGTCCATACTGAATCCAGATCCGCTTGACTCCAAAACCCTTGCCCTTTCTACTAGGAATCCTTTTAGATAGAGGGCAGGCCAAGAAGACACTCTAACCAAGCCAATTTCCTGATAGTTGTGTGGGTCCCGGATGCCTCCAGGGCCGACGCAGGGGAAGGCCGGGAGGCCCAGAGGAGTTTGGGGCTGATTTCTGCATCTCTAGTTTCCAGTTTAAATTTTCAAGTTCCTGGTCAGAACTCAAGTGATAGAGCCAAGGTGGCTGGCCAGCAGAAACATTGAGAAGCTTCTCAGTGTCTGGGAGATAATATGGGATATTTCTTCTTTTTTCTCAACAGAGATGTTCAGTGGCCTGCATTGACATGTCTTGAGTCCCAGGCCCCGAGTAGGTTCTCAGCACCGTGAGGCTGATTCTAAATCATTTGCACATTGTAAGTACCTGATGAAGTTACTTGTCCACCGTTTTGAATGGGAAAACTGAAGCTCAGGGAAGATGAGATATCTGTCCATGGTCATGTAGCTCATTAATAGCAGTGGAACCATTAGTCATTTGTTGGGTATTTCTGGCAACTCTGGTGGGATGGGATGGACAGTGAAATAGGCTCAGGGCCAGAAATTGTTGTGCTAATCCACACTTTTGACCTGGCCAGTATGTGAGCTTGGAGGGGTCATATTTGCCCCCAGGTGTGTGACCGAGGCCCCACCTCTAACGGTGGAAAAAACAATACCTTTGGACCTGTATGGGTAAAGATCTGAACCCACTTCTGCTCAATGATCAAATTGGTGTGATATTTTTTTTACATTTTTTTCAGTTTATTTATTTTGAGAGAGAGAGAGAGAGAGAGGGAGAGAGAGAGAGCTAGCACGAATGGGGGAGGGGCAGAGAGGGAAAGAGAGAATTCCAAGCAGGCTCCATGCCATCAGCATGTAGCCCGATGTGGGGCTCCAACTCACAAACCGTGAGGTCGTGACCTGAGATGAAATCAAGAGTCAGATGCTTAACCAACTGAGCCACCTAGGCGCCCCTTGATCTTAAGCAAGTTGCTTCCCCTTTCTGAGGCTCGCTTTCTCTTCTGTAAAATGGGCCAGTATTACATATCACATGGGGTTGTGAGATTACAAAGTTTGTCATTTTTTTTCAGTCTATTCTCTACTAGGCACTATTGCTGTGGATATAACGGTGAGCAAGACAGAAAGTATCCCTGCTCATGCAGGATTTGCAGTTTAATTGGAAATCTAAACAAGTAATCACAGTCAAGTAGGACACATGCTATGCCAGGGGACAAAGGTCTCTTTCCGGAGAGGTTGATCCAGAACTTCTCAATCCTGGATGCACATTAGTATAAACCTTCAAAAGCTTTTAAAAAGTTCTACTGCCTAAGTGCTACTCCAGACCAAACAAATCAGAATTCCTAAAGGTAGGGCCTTTGATATATTTTTAGCTTTTTACATTAGCATAATTTCAGACTTATGGGACAGAGTACAACTCTTGCCACTTCTGTTTAATATTGTACTGAAGGTTGTAGTCAGAGAAATTAGCCAAGAAATAAAGAAATAAAAGGCATCCTGATTGGAGAAGAAATAAAACTATCTGTATTTGTAGATGTCATGACTTTTCATATAGAAAATCCTAAAGAATACACACACACACATACACACACACACACACGCACATGCACACACACAGAATTTGAATTAATAAATGAACTCAGTAAGACTTCAGGATACAAAGCCAATGTCCAAAAGCTAATTGTATTTCTATTCAGTAGAAATGAAAAATTAAAAAAATGAAATTAAGAAAATTTGGGGCACCTGGGTGGCTCAGTTGGTTAAGCGTCCAACTTCCTCTCAGGTCACGATCTCACAGTTCATGAGTTTGAACCCTGTGTCAGGCTCCGTGCTCACAGCTCAGAGCCTGGAGCCTGCTTAGGATTCTGTTTCCATTGCTCTCTCCCCTCCCCTGCTTGCTCTCTCTCTCTCTCTCTCTCTCTCTCTCTCTGTCAAATACAAATAAACATTAAAAAGAAAAGAAAAGAAAATGACTCCATTTTCCATAGCATCAAAAAGAATAAAATACTTAGAAATAACTTTTTGGGCTGAGCACTGGGTGTCATACGGGAGAGACAAATCATGGGGTTCTACTCCTGAAACCAATACCTCACTGTGCGTTAACTAACTTGAATTTAAATGAATAAATTTTGTAAAAAATTCACAAAAGAAGTGTAAGATCTGTACACTGAAAACTAAAATAATGCTGAAAAAAATAAAGAAGGTCTAAATAAATGCTCATGAATAAAGACATTTGATACTGGAAAGATGGCAGTACTCCCTGAACTGATCTACAGAGTCAATGCAGCCCCTACCATCTCCCAGTGGATTTCATTTTTATTATTTGTTTTAGAAGTTTACAAGCTCATCCCAGAATTTATATGAAGATATAAGGAATCTAGAACACTTGAAACAGTCTTGAAAAAGAAGAACAAAGTCAGAGGACTCATACATCCCAATTTCTTTCTCCTCTTTTCTCTCCTCTCCCTCTCTCTGTATACAGAACATGTGCACGTGTACATGTGTGTGATGTGTATGTTTGCACGGTATATATTTCTTCTTAACTGTTTGAGAGTAAGTTAAAAACATGATGTCCCTTTACCCTTAATATCTCAATGTGCATTTTCCAAACCCAAAGATATTGTCTTGTGTAACTCTCTGTTTTATTTTAAGGAGAGAAAGCGTGTAGAAGTGGGGAGAGCGCAGAGAGAGAATCTCAGGCAGGCTCCACACTCAGTGCAGAGACTGATGCAGGGCCCGATCTCATGACCTTGGGATCATGACCTGAGCTGAAACTGAGACTTGGACACTCAACCTACTGAGCCACCCAGGAGCCCCTTTTATAACTTTTATAATACAATTACTTATATCAGGAGATTATCAGTGATGTAGTACTATCACCCAAAGAACACATTTCTCCAAGTGTACCAGTAATGTTCTTTTTTTTTTTTAAGATTTTATTTTTAAGTAACCTCTACACCCAACGTGGGGCTTGAACTCACAACCCTGAGATCAAGAGTTGCATGCTCTACTGACTGAGGCAGCCAGGCATCACTCACTAATGTTCTTTATAACAAAAGAAAATCCCAGCTTGGTCGGCATCCTTTCACAATGTTAAACATGTGTCAACTCATCAGGTTGTAATAATTTGAATATATCACAATTTCATTTGTCAATTATACCTCAATAAAGCTGAAAAAAATAAAAAAAGAAAATGCCAGCTCAAAAGCTGCACTCAGTTGTTAGTCTCTTTGGATTCCTTTAATCTGAACAAATCCTTTTCCAGTTTTGTCTTTGGTGAGCTTGACATTCTTAAAGATATAGGTCAGCTGTTTTGCAGAATGTCTCATGTGTCCTCATGACTACATTTGGGTTAAGTGGTTTTGGTGGGAATACCCCCAGAAATGTTGCTCTGGCCTTCTCGGTGCATCATATCAGCAGGTTCCTTGTGGAGAGATCTGCTGAGATTACGCAACTATCCTGTTCCTCTTCCACCCACTAGGTCTGGCATGCATCCACAGATTTTAAAAACTCACCAGATTTTAAAAACTCACCAGACCTTAGCCAGGACTGAGGGTCACTCATTTACCCTTATCTAACGAGGCAAGACCTGGCTTTCTGGAAGAAGAACCATTTAAACTGAAGCCTCCAGGGGCGCCTGGGTGGCTCAGTCGGTTAAGCCTCTGACTTCGGCTCAGGTCATGATCTCAGGCTCGTGAGTTCGAGCCCCACGTCGGGCTCTGGGCTGACAGCTCGGAGCCTAGAGCCTGCTTCGGATTCTGTGTCTCCCTCTCTCTCTGCTCCTCCCCCGCCCATGCCCCCCCCCTTCAAAAATAAATAAAAACAAAAAATAAGTAAATAAAAATAAAATAAAGAACATCAGGAGTGAAGGCAGGAAGTGATGTGAGGAGGGGATAGCGGTGACTAGAAAGAGGAAATGGGAACTGGGCAATGCAATAGGGCTTACTGAACAGCAGTGGCGCTGTATGAGGTTGAGTGTTGACGATGGGGAGAGGTCAGGCGCTATGGACACGCATGGAGAAAGGGCTTGTGGGATCACATACAGCTTCCTGGGGGAGGCGGCATATGCCGAGTCCTGTTGGCTGAGTATAAAGAAGCCAGATGAAGGGGCAGGTGATTCCTGTGTTCTAGGCAGTTAGAACTGGAAGCGTGGAGGAACTAAAAGCACTCAAGAAGTTTGGATCTTGGGGATGTGGCTGGAAAGAGAAGCAGGGCCAGACCCCCAAGGCTGTGGGTCGCACTGAGGAATTCGGGCTCCATAGCTTCCTGGCAAGAGACAAGGGGAGCGATGGGAGGGTCTAAAGCATGTTTGTAATCCCAAGGAATCCACTCTAGCTGCATGCGGAGGATGACTCAGGAGGCAGGAAGGACACCTAAGAGGTCTATTTGCTAATGTTGTGGAGGAAATCCCTGCATCGTGTCCACACGGACTGGGGCTGGACAAGTGGGAGCCATCATCACGGCTCCCAGCTCAGGGACGATGGCCAGGCACACCCATGAGTCTTCGCAGGATCCAACTGGGGTCTTTTCTGCAAGCTTTTGGGAGGACAGGTTAAAAAGAGGAAAACACCGTGGCACAGGGACGAGACAGAGGACAACGACCTGTTGGCCGGGGACGGGAAGAGGGGAGGAAGAGCAAGGGGCTCGCTCCGGTGCGGAACGGAGACAAATGGGCAGTGAGTTCCAGAGAATACATCCTTTCTCTGGAACACTGGCCTCTCCATCAGGGCCCCGCACAGGCCTGTCAGGCGGGAGCGGAGCTTTTGTGCCTGCGCGGCTGTGCTCCCGTTGCCATGGCGATGGGGCAATAAGTCACGTCTGCTGCTGCTACACAGAGGCGCTGTGATTTATGCCTGCCCGGCTGGGATTGTAAACTTTTTTTTTTTTTAATGTTCAAAATCCGTCACAGCAAGGGAGGGCGGGGTGTGCCTGGCTCACTTTGGAGGAGCGGGTTAGTCAGACCTGCCTGCGATGCTCCTCCTCGCCCCGCGGGCACCGGGCCCTGGGTGCTGGAACTAGCAGCCCAGCAGAGCTCTGCAGGGCTCCTTTCAGACCAGGGGGAAGGGTTCCAAAAGCCTGATGCTGATGCTCATTCCTAAGACCAGAACGCTGCCTTACTCCTGAGACCAGTTCTTCCTCCTGTCTCCCTGGGGCCAAGTCTATGCAGGCCAGCATGCCTCTATATGTTTAATACGGTGGCTTCATAATCTGCCCGACACCCTCACCCCTTTAGAACTGGGTCTCTAGAAGGATGTCATGGAAGGAGCATGAATTTGAAAGCCTACCTCCTGAGCCGCAGTTTTTTACATCTGTTCAATGGGGATAATATAATTTCATCTAAGGTAGGGCTCCTCAATCTTGGCACCAGTGAAATCTGGGTTTAGGTAGTTCTTTATTGACATATGGAGTTGAATAAATTCCTTATTGAAGGGGGTGGAGTGTGCACTCTAGGATGTTTAGCAACATCCCTGCCTCTACCAGGAGCATTTTCCCACCGTGGCCACCAGAAATATTCCCAGAGATTGCCAAATGCTCCCTAGGAGCTAAATCATCTCTTTAAAGCCCATTTTGCAGATGAGGGAAGTGAGGCTTTCCCCCTTTGGACCTAGAGTCCCTCAGCTCTCATGGGCAACCAAAATCTTTCCCCGAAGACCAGGTCCTTTCTGGGATATGTAGATTCCCTTCCTATTTCCTGTCATGCCTTCCAGATACTGTATTCACCCCACTGGCCTGGACAACCTCATCCATCCTGCAGCACCTGTACAACCCCAGTGTGCAAATGTCATGCACCCTCTCAGGCTGTCCCATTTCAATGTGCCAGTCTTGTACATGAGGGGATGCTGGCAGGGCTGGAAAACGCCCTGGAGGGGAGGAGGGAGAAAAAGGTGCACTGTGGAGCCATACTCTGCTCCAGGAACTCTGTACCTAAGATGCCTTCGAGGGGTCTGGAGTGGCTTGCTAGGACTCACTGGGACTACCATGCATGCTCCCCCCTTGCCCCCAAAACCATTCTCTCTCATTGCCTTATTCTTTTTTCCCTTTTTTAACTTATAGTAACACAGACATAAAATTTACTATCTTCACCTTTTTTTAAGTATACAGTTCAGTGACATTATGCACACTCATATTGTACAACTATCGCCACCATCCATCTCCAGAACTTTTTCGTCTTGTAAAACTGAAGCTCTGAACGTGCCAAACAACCACCCCAATCCCCACGCCCCTCGGCCCTTGGCATCCACCATTCTGTTTTCTGTCTCTGCGATTTCCGACTACTCTAAGTACCTCATATAAGTGGAATTATACAGTATCTGTCTTTTTGTCACAGGCTTATTTTTCTAAGAATATCCTCAGGGTTCATCCACGTTGTAGCACATTAGAACTCTCTTCCTTTTTAAGGCTAAATAATATTCCATTGCACGTACGTACCACATTTTGCTTGTTTGTTCAACCACTGACGGATGCTTGAGTTGTCTCCACGTTTTAGGTACTGTGCACAATGCTATAAATCTATTGTTCCTTTTTAAAAAAAATTTAATGCTTTTTTATTTTTGAGACAGAGAGACAGAATGCAAGCAGGGGAAGGCAGAGAGAGAGGGAGACAAAGAATGGAAAGCAGGCTCCGGGCTCTGAGCTGTCAGCACAGAGCCCAATGTGGGGTTCGAACCCACAAATTGTGAGATCATGACCTGAGTTGAAGTCGAACTCTCAACCACCCAGGGCTGAGCCACCCAGGCACCCCTCTTCTTCCTTTTTGAAACAACTTGAAGTTACATTTCAATGACTCGTTCATCATGCACTTACTGAGTGATTACTGAATGCCAAGGGAAAATGGAGTTTGCAAAGAGCATGAATCACAATCCCTTTCGAAAGGCAAGATTTTTTAAAAAGCCTAAAGAAGGATTCTCATACTGGGTTAAGTTTGGGGTAAATCATAAGAGCCAATATATTTGTGCCAAATGCATCATACATTACATCACTTGATTCTCAAAGAGATCTTATGGGGCAGCCATCTTTATTCTGTTAATGTAGAAACAGGCCGAGCAAGGTAAAGCAACTTGCCCACCTTAACCAAATGGGGGTGGCATTGCTGGGATTTGAGTCAGAGCATCCGGCACTACAGCCTGTGTGGCTAACGTCTGGTCTATGCTGAGCCTAGAGTTCCAAAAGCCTAGATTACTATGAAGGTTTTCATCTTTTTCACTACTTTTTTTCTCTTGGCTACTTCCTTTTCCTCCTCTGCCAGTTGTAGGTGATGGTACACATCTACCCACTCAGGATTTGTTCCTCCTCTGAAGTATCCAACATGCCCATTCTATTTAAGCCTACACTTTCCATGAGGGCCTTCTACAGGGTCAAGGAGACAGAATGTGGAGCTCAGCAGCAGCTGGCCTAATAAGCCAATAGCAGAGAGGACAGCCCTCTGCTCCGCCCTCCCCAAAGAATGTTGTGTACCATTTGAATCTCAGTGGGCTAATGTGGTACTACCGGCAGTGGGTCTCAAGAAATGTTGGTCCTGAGCCTGTACCTCATTAAATACTGTTGGGGAGACTGTGTGCAGACCTTGCTTCCTAAAGACTTGTGATGTTCATTAACATATTACCGTCCTTGGGAATGCTGCCACCCAGGAAATCAATGTAGCCACTTCATTTATCATAGGATTTTTAAACCCTTCAAATTAGAGAATTCTCCTTTTTTATTCTGTTACATTTACTAACCCCAAAGTACTGGTGTTATTTGGAACCCCTCTACAACAAGATGGATGTGTTTATAATGAAGTACAATAAACACCATGAGGCCGGAAGTTTTGATAGGGACGTTTGATGTTAAGGATATTTATGGGTAAGGGGGTTGGGTGAAGCGCAGAGACATTATAAAGAAATTTGTCAAGCAATTTATTGATAATATCAAAATATCCCCATGACGGTGCCACTGCAGCCACATCAAACTAGGGTCATCAAAATGCTCTGTATCCTTGCTCTGAGACACTGACTGTGCCTAGGACTGGAAGTGCAAATATGGCTAAGATTCAGGCCTTGACCTCCAGGAACACATAGATACCAGGTAGGGGCAGAGTGGGAATACTCACTTACCGTTAACTATAATGCAAGGCAATGAGCTGTCCCATAATTAAGAAATTCTATTGGCATGCGCAAAGTGTTAAGGGGGTCACGATTCCAAGTGGATGGAAGGAAGATATGTTCTGGAAAGGTTGCTCAGAGGAAGTGACACTTCTGCAAGCCTGTGATGGATGGAGAGAGTGTGCCAGGAACACGGCAGACTGTGTGAGCATGAGGACATTTCAGGCAGAGGTACAACACTGGTGAAGACAATGAGATAGGAATGTGTCTGGCATTTTGAGGGAATGGCAAATGGGGACACGGTGAGAAACAAGATCCCAGAGGGGATGGTGGTCATATTCTGAAGTGTTAATGTGTATCAGGAGAAACAGTTTGGATTTTTATTGTGAGGCTGTGTGGGGCATGTTGGGGGGCTCTAAATGGTTTTAGCAGGAGATAGGCATGGTCCAATCTGTGTAGCAGTTGGATCAGGCATGTGCATGGGGATACAGGGAGGACTGAAAGCAGGGAGATTCTTTGGGAGGTTTTGAGGCTAGGAGTGTTAGGGAAGATGAAGAGGCACGGACATTTTGAAGGTAAAATGGGAAGGTTGTGCATTCATGCTGGGTCTCTTCCATTTATTCCTCCACATCAACCCTCAGCTCATCCTTACCCTGCTTTGGGCCTCAGGAGGTTGAGTTTGGTCGACAGACTCAATGGACTCTCTTGTCTGGGCTCCCGTTGGGTCAGCCAGTGTGGGGGCACTAGCAGAAGGTCTGGTGGGAGGTGGATGAGTGAGGTTGGGATATTTATTCCCCTGGCTTCTTTCCTGTCTGTGTCTCTTGACTGAAGGCCAACGCTCCTGTCAGGCAGTATTCTGCATGCAATTCTCTCTCCAGGCTCTGGTAACCTCCCCCTCACCTTGACTCACTGATACCTGCCACAGTCTACTGCATATCCCTTGTTGTTTCTCCAGAACTTCCCCCCCAACTTTGTGAATAGCTTCCTTTTAAACCTTTCCCAGCTTGAGCAATCCGCCTGCTTCTGCTGGGACCCTCTTTGATATTAGTTTCCTTGATGAATAAGGGGAAAAGGAGGTAAGTCTAATATCCAGATCAATTCATTTCTCATTGAAATATCCAAATCATCTTTCTGACCAGACTGCACTGGTGCATGTATGTGTGTGTTGAGTAAAATGGGAATTGAGACTTATCCGGCAGAATAAGATGTGCTAAGGCAAAAGGGTGGTCCTACCCAATCCCAATGAGTGGGTCTTGGAAGGCAAAACAATTGCTTAATTTAGTTTATCTTGGTAATCACTACCCCTGCGTTTCTGCTTGAATAATTTAAAGCCTGGATGGTTTAGGTGAGAACAGAGCAAAGATATCTAAGGGAACATTGTGAGACCATGACAAACAACACAGCAGGAGGCTATGAGATACCCACAGGCAGAAGGTGGATTCTATTGACCTAGAACCAGCCACATGATGGCATAGAAATGGGAAAAAAAATGACTCAGATGGTCACTTCCAGTTTGTGAGCTTGTAACTGTTTCAACACGCCTTTGGAATGCTAAGATTCAGTTCAAGACCCTTGTAATGAGGGTGGTTTGTTTACAGCTTAGAGTGTTCCATTTTTAAAACATTATAAGTGAAAATGATAGTACAAGACAGTATCTAGGAAGCACCTCTATAGAGGCCCCAATTCTGCCTCAAGCCAGAAATCTATTTCAGAAAATCTGTTGGAACCAAGACGAGATTATCCAAATATACCCCCTGAGATAACAGATAGATAAAAACAGACAGACGGAGTGAGCCCCATTTCTAATTCATTCTCAGTATTTCCATCCACATGACTATCTGTCTCCTGCATCTCAGCAGCCAAAAATCCCCTTTCGTTTTACCGGGACACACACATCAAGTCATCAGATACAAAACCGGAAGGAGCTCTGAATACTACCAGTTGACAGTTGGCAAACACCTGACTCTTCTGTTCCAACTCCCATCAATACTGAAGGCAGGCTTCATGAGCTGATCATGACACTTTTCCCACCTGAGTCTGGTCTGCAGCCTCAGAAATCATAATATGGTAGGCATCCCCAACCCACTAACTGAAGTCGGCACATGAGATGTCCAGTAGCTGCCATCCATGATTCAGTCTAATCTCTCAGGCAGATGAATAACTAGAAGCCCAGGGAGGGGCTTTGAAGTCATGTGTTGGAGTAGATATGCAACTGATGGCCCCCTCCCCAAGCCCCAACCTTCCTCCCATGCCATCTGTACACTGTGATCCCACTCCCTAATCAGAGACGGCTAATTTGGAGGGGAGCTCCTAACCCATTCCAGGCCAGTAAGATTCCTTCTCTAGGATCTTTCAAACTGCAACCCTAGGAAGAGAAGAATTCACTCTTTGGGCTAAGAGCACAAGGATATGGGGGACTCAGGATTATCACAACTCCTGCTGTGGAGTGAGAGTAGTCAGGATGCAGTTGTGCATGCAGAGAGAAAGAAGCCATCATGAGACGATGCAGAGGCAAGACAGAACGCTAATGCCATGTAATTCCCTCAACCCTTCCTCCAACCCCTGTGGCTCAGCTGATCTCCCTCTCTTCCCATGGTGTCCTTCCAATACAGCTGTCGTTAACTCATTTGAATTGAACTTCTGTCTCCTGAAACCAAAAATATGCCAACTGATAGGGAGCAGAATGGGCTTCCGTGCAGTGAAACAGAGGAAGGGAGGCACAGTGGCGTGACTGACACCGGTAGGTTCCTGAGATCACAAGCTCTGTGTTCTAATCCCAAACCTTCTCACCAGCTGTGCTGCCAAGGGTCTTAGAATGTCAGCTCCTCACCTGTGAAATTGGGGGATAAAAGTAGCATTGAACTTGGAATATGGCTGTAAGGACCACACATAGGACATTGTGCGGACGAGGCTTCTGCCTGGGTAGGCATGCCTGGAACGCCACTTATAGCTGTCTTTAGGGTGAAGCTGGGACTCAGACACAGGTATCCTGACCCCCAGCCCAGTATGCTTGCCCAAAATTGCACTTTTCATGTCTCCCTCTCCCTCTTTTCATCCAAAGAGCTACAGTCCTATTTCAACATCTGAAGTCCCATTTGAAAAGTGTTTAACTTCTAATGCAGATATAACAAGTCGTTTCTCAGATTCACTGTATCTGCAAAGCCTTCTATAATTCAACATCAAATATTTATTATTACATTTATTAAAGTTTTAATAATTTAGCATCTCCTGCATGTAAGGGAGAAGCTTAGCTAACTGGTTCCCCTTTATCCAACCTGGGTCACTTCAATATTTATATTCCAAAGTCTCCATTTGAGTTTCATTTAGCAGAGGCTGTGTCGTGGGCCCTCCGCCTGAGCTCACAGTTGGTGCGTGCTCCAGCCTCCCCAGTGGCAAAGACTAACAGAAATCTGGTGCTGAACAGTGTTTGAAGAGATTTACCGAGCCTGGGCAGAAACTCATCCTAATAGACTTCACTTTTATTATGATCGCTAAACTGAAATGGGGGAAAATATATATGTCTCCAGGCTCACTGGCTGAGTGACAGGCAGCCAGGATGTGAAGAGATGTGGGCATGGAGTAGGTCCATTTGAGGGAGCGTAGAGGCCTTTAAAGTAATGCTTCTCGGAGGGGCTTCGTCTTCCTAGAACAAGGGAGGGATGTGGTGGTGCAGGGCAATTGCTAATGCCAAGTCCTATGAACCCAGCTGTGAGTGACAGACACACTCCCTACTGCCCCCACAGCCTCTCCCTTTTCCCATTTAATATTTTGTCTTCCACTAGCATGGAATGGACTTCCACACACACACTCAGTGGACTAAACGGTCCACAAAGATGAAGACAGAAAATCCAATGGGCTTAGGTCCCGATCTTACAGAGATTCCCCCACATCAACAACAGCCAACATTTACGAAGCAGTCACCAGACAGCTTGCATTCAAGTCTTCGTTCTGCCACTCACTACTCATAATATGTTGGACAAAGAAATTAAATTTTGCGTGCCTCAGTTTCCTCACCGGTAAATAATAATGACTCCGTCATTCAGTTGTTGTGAGAAGTCAGAACTGATACATATAAAGGGCTCCGAGAGGGCCTGGCACAAAATAAGTGCTCAATACATGGCTGTAATTATTATTTATGACTGTGGGCCAAGAGTTTAAATGTTATTCAATACTCACAAAAACACTCAGGGGCGCCTGGGTGGCTCAGTCGGTTGAGCGTCTGACTCTTGGTTTCGGCTCAAGTCATGATCTCACAGTTTCATGGGCTTGAGTCCCGCATCAAGCTCTGCACTGACAGCATGGAGCCTGCCTGGGATTCTCTCTCTCCCTCTCTGTCTGCCCTCCTCCCCACTTGCTCCCCACTCTCGAAATAAATAAACTTTAAAAATAAATCCAAAGATATAATAGCAATTCTTATTCTTATCTGCAGATAGGAAATGGAGACGTGGAAAGTTTAAGTTACTTGCCCAAGGTCAGTTAATGAGGGGTGGAACTGGCATTGGAACTCGAGCAGTTGGGCTCCAGAGCCCACACTAATCCCTTCGCCTAGTACTCCTCTCATTGGGTGGGTAAGTAGGTTGCCTACTGAAGTTCTCTTGCTCTTTGGGAAAGGAACTCTATGTGAGTAATTGGTGAGGAAGGGAAAGTGGGTGAAGCTCGATGGGGCTGATGCTACATGATGAGGGCTAAAGAAGCCCACTCCTGTCCCAGCATCCCCACTGGGATGCACTTCAAGGTTGCCCGCCATGAGTATATGCACACCACCACCATCACTAAGATCTGCTGAGGTTATGGGGAAGGCAAAGGCGAAAAGTCTGAGTTTCACTCACCTCCAATAGGAGAGAGCCATCCTGAGTACCTGAGGTCTGAATCAAGGGACACCCTCTCCTCCAGACTCTGCTTCCTACAGGCATTCCCATCCATTGCTCCTGTGTAATGGACCACCTGCCTCACTCCTGCCTACCCTACGTATCCTGATGTCCTGCTGCTCTGATGATCCCTGGCCTCCACCACTGATGCCACCTGCTCAAGAGGAAGCATGCACACGTCCCTTCTCTGTGCTGTGAACTGTGCCTTTTATCACCTGATCCCCCTGTGCCGTATGGTTACCTCCCTATTTGTAGTACCGTGTCTACTCAAACTTCTAAAACACTCCACTCGTTGAACACCAATTACATGTAAGGTGCTCTACGAGTTACTCTATACGCATTATAATATCCTCACAACCACCTGAGGGAAGCACAACCATCTCTATCTGTCAGGTTCAGAAAGGGTAAGGGGAGGAAGTAAAGTTACTTGAACTAAAGAGTTCAGGTCGCAAATTGTGCACAAAGACTCATGTCCAGGTGTGTAGGATTCCAATCCTACACTTTTTCCAACTGGTTCATCTCTTTCTGATCTTTATATTTCTAGAACCAGCACAGTGTCCGTCACACAAAGATGTACCTACAATGCTTCTGTTGAGGGTGTCACCTTAAGATGCACAGCCCACATTTCCAGAATACATTGCATCTGCCTGGAGGTAGTGTCTGGGAAAAGCCGGATTCTGGTATCTGGGACATTCACACAGGAGCACCTGCCGGGGGCACTCTCCTCAGCTGTCCTCGGGGGATTCTGCTGATTCTGCTAGGCAAGGTAGCCAGAGCCAAGGGGAGAGAGAAGAAGAAAATAGCATGCTTGTTCTGTTTCCTCTCCTCTTCTCCCTGCGCCCCTTGGCACCAGCCCCCAGACACAGGCTCCCTCCTCAGACATGCCACTTGCAGTCCCCATGCCTTGTCCGTGGAGAGGGCACCTGTGGGGTTTTCTGTCCAGCATCCATCCACCGCGTGTCCTGATCTTCCTCTAGGGGACAACTGTACCTGCAATCTCAGTCCACATGGTAAAGGTGCCTCTGCCCCCACTGGCTTCGAGGGAGGGTCAGTGACCCCAGGTCTGGAAATTTGAGCACTTTGCCCCTTTAGACACTGATCTGGGATACTGGAAAATGTCCCCAAACAGGACAAATAGGGTCAGCACAGTCTAGAGATGAGAAGCATGGAGTCAGGAGTCAGGTTCCCAGGATTCAAATTCTGGTTCTACCGCTTCCTGTCTGTGTCAGCTGGCAAGCTGAATGACCTCTTCGTGCCTTAGTTTCCTCAAGCATTAAACGGAGCTAATAATGGGTGAAGATTCAATGAGCTCATTTCAGTAAAGCACTTACATCATTGCTTCCTTATAAGGGTACTCGTTATGGTACTATGGGCCCATCTAGATAATCCAGGATAATCAACCTCTTTTAAGGTGCGTAACTACATATGCAAAGACCATTTTTCCAAATAACGTAACATTTACAGGTTCTAGGAATTGGGAGCTGATACCATCGAGGGTCATTATCAGTCTCCCACAAATGGAGTCAGAAAATCGGCCTCTCTATCAAGTTTCCAGGTGTGCTGATGCTACTGGTCCAGGGACCACACTCTGAGAACCAGTGACCTAGTGACTTCCTGCTAAAACTTCACAGTTTCACCTGAAGGTCTCTCCTCTTTCTCTGTGCTGCTCTTTCCTTCTATCCTCTTGGGCTGTCACCAAATATGACATCTTTTGGTTTGCACTTTTGTCTCAGCTGAAGCACTGAGATCTCTGTCTGAACATTTTTTATATCTCTAATACTTAGCCTGGCATATAGTAGGTGTTCAGTAAATTCTCAGGGCTTGAAATTGAAAGGACAAATGAACAAGGAAGCATTCCTAATTCCATTCTGAACAAATTCAATGTGAAAATTGTAACCAAGTGAGAAATGCTGGCTTTCATTCTGATATCCCATTATTCTTTCAAAATTGTGCAGGAATTAACAGTAGTTCATCATTTCCTTTCCATTGATTGGAGATCATAGAAAAATCACTGAGGGGCTCCAAAAGCTGGGCTTTGTGGATGATTATTATTCCAACTATAATAGCTATTCTTGCATTTCTCTTCTAAGAAGAATCAGCTCTGGGTGAAATTGTGAAGGCTCAGTGTGTAGAAATAAGTGTTGTTTGCCATGCTTCTCTCTCCACAAGGATCTTTTATTTCATCTCTCAAGTCAGTATCTTGTTCCACGCTCCTGGCTACCTTGAGATCCATGGAAGCAGAGGTGGGTCTTAATGTCTCTGTATTCCTCAGGTATCTTGGCACAGTGCCTGGCACACAGGAGGGGCCCAGCTAAGGTTTTGAGAATTGAAAAGAGTCTGGATGCAATTTAAGGAGAGCTCACTCATCCACCTTTGTAGCTGACATCGTTAGTGTCTGAGAATCTCATTCCCGGCAGCTTCCCGCTGGGACAGGCTGGGAAAACGGCAGATGTCCCCGGGGAGAGTTCTCTTATTTGGCCCTTCAACTCCTCAGACTTGAAAGTCTTCCCTCTTGCCTTAGATTCTACATAGCCAAAATCCATCCATAAGTCAAGGTTAATTGCTAATGTTCTCTCTTGCACTTTCTTAATCCTTTTGGTCTGGAATTGCTTTTTTCTTTTCCAACCCCCCAAGGAACTCCATGTGTATGGCACGCATATCCCTTCATTCCTTCTACACATATTTTCACACACATGAAGCCAGAGACCTACCACACTGTACCAGACTTTGTAAGTTAACATTTAAGTCTTCCTTGAACCCCATGCATGACAAAGGGATGAATGTGAGCTCTCAATACTAACACACTACTGATTTTAAGATGCATCATGGATTGGATGTAGCCTTTTACCAAAAGGAGAAAAGAATTAAAAAGAGAAGGAGAACACAAATATGTTACACTATGTTACAGTAACAACAAACGTGATAACTAATGCTTCTAGATAATTCCCCATGTGCCAAACTCAGTGCTCTCCAATGTATTATGTCACTTGATTCTCAACAACACACCCCTACATGGTATAATCTTCTATCCACATTATCCACAAGGTGAAACACAGCTCCAGAAAAGCTCGTGCAGTAAGCAAGTGGTAGAGGTGGGATTTGAGCTCAGGCAGTTCAGCTGGGCTCCATAACCGAAAAAGAACTACCTTACGTAATAAGCTGTATGCTTAGTCAAAACGCAGCATACATAGAGAGAAGTGTGTAAATCGTTATCTATACAGCTTGGTGAATTTTTATAGGAGAACACACCCGTATAACCACCACCCAGATCAAGAAATCAAACACTGTCAGTATCACATAAGTTCTTCCCTGTTTCCCACGAATCACTGCCCTCTCTTTCAACAAAAAGTAATCCTCATCATTTCCTCTACCAGCACAGATTCATTTTTACTATTTTTGATCTTCACATACACATAATTTTGTGCGTCTTCTGTGTCTTCTATAACTCCATATTATATTTGTGAGATTCATTGATGGCAATGTGGGTGGTTGGTTGGTTGTTGTTGTTGTTGTTGTTACTATTCATCGCTAGTAGTATTCCATGGCATGACTATTTCATTATCTATTTCGTTTTTTTAACTGATGGGATTTGTGGTTTTTTTACACCCTTTTAGGCAGGGTGAACGAATGCTGCTATTAGCATTCTTGAATGTATTATTGGTGGTGCATATACACACATTTCTGCTAAGTATATTATTAGAAGTAGAACTGATGGATTACACCATATACTTTAGTAGATTCTGCCCAACAGATTTATGTACAGGTCATGCTAACTTACATTCCCACTACAAAGGTTTCAGAATTCCAGTTGTTCTAGGTTCTCACAAAAATTTGTTCTCATCAGTTGTTTTAAACTTAGCCACCCAACTGGGAAGAGCCTGTATGTTTGACCGCTAAATTGCTCTGCCTTCCATAGCGTGAGATTCTGTATTTTCCAAATGACTTGTCCCAAACTAAAAAACAACAAAAAAGTCAACAGGCAAAGCATCTTTAAGTTTTCCTTCGGATTCTGCTGTAATGCTTATCTTTTTCCTTTCTGGCTTGGCTTTTGAACAGCCTTTCCTCTATTCTCCTGGCTGTGATTCTATGGCTTATTATTGGCTATCTATAATTATGATCTATTATTTATTAATTTGTAACATATCATCTGACTGGAACTTGTTAATTCTTTAAACACCCATGATCACTTGCCTGGGCAATGTCATGTCAAACAAGCTTTATTAGTGCAGCTTGGAGAACTCAACCTACATAGCGCGGATTCTTTTGAATGGTGATGACTGCCATCTTTTATCCACCCTTGCAGGGAAACCAATGGGCACTGGTGGGAGGTATGCTGAAGGTAAGACTTAAAAGGCTGTCTGCTATTTCTCCAAGACCAGACAAATCATGAGGGCACCTCTGAGGAGGATAATAACCTAATGCCCTAACCAAACCAAATATTCTTCAAATATTTGTGTAACTTTTCTTTAAAGGAGAACCTCAGTGGTTTGTGAAGGAAGGGTTGAGAAGGAGTTTCCATAGCTACAGAACACCATCCCCTCCTCCCATCCTGAGCAGTTCTGTTCTGGCCCCAACTTGGTGTGAGTGTGTGTGCCATGTAAACAGGCGCAGCCTTCTTAGCAGGAGGTGAGGAAAAACATCTCCTTGTTATTGACTCATGCCCCCTGAAGGTCTCACCTTTTCCAACTTACCGCACTATCCCTTCTAACTACATATAATACTCTTTCTGAAATGTATGCTAGTACTTATACTTTTTCTTTTCTTTTATTTCTTTCTTTCTTTTCTTTTCTTTTTTTTTTATTTATTTTTTATTTATTTCTAAAGATGTTTTAGAGTCCCTGCATGCAGATATTCTAGGCCCTTCTTTTCTGGATTGCTAATTCAATGCAAATCAGATTGGATCAGAAAGGGCAACTGAGTCATCCTGTGGATTATGGTCTTTCTCAATAGCCCGACATAGCGTACGATTTTCTTGACTCTGCCTTCCCCATCATCCCCAGTTTCTACTTGAACTCTACTGTGGTTGGAATTTAGTTCATCTAACATGGGTATAATGTAGCACTGGGAATGTATCACATACTAGTGTTAATATATCATGTTACTTAATCATTACAACAACTCTTGGGAGATGTTTCAGTAAAATAATTAAAAACATGGGTTCTGGAGCTCAAGAGATCATGGGCTGAAGCTTGGGTGCAGCACTTACTAGTGAAGGCATCACTCTTATGCCTCACACTTTCTTTTTAATCTGGAAATTCAAATAATAATAGCATCACCTTAAGGGGTTTTTGTTAGAATATAATGAGATAATGTTAGCAAAGGGTTTGGTATGTAATGGATAATCAATGGCTATGAATTATATTATTGTTACACTCTGTGAAGAAGGCACGGTTACTATCCCAATTTTGCTAAGAAAATGGAAAGTTAGCAAATTGAATTTGGCCAGGATCACATACTTCATACACGGTAGACATGGGCTTCTAACTCAGACCTGTTCAAATCTGGAGTGAGTGTTATCATGACACCGGTACCTTCACTGAAATTACAAATTCAATGTCAACAGTACAGAACTTGGAGGAAAGCTAGAGGAGAACTTTCAGCTGATATCAATCAAGATCACTGGGTCTCCTTGAGAATAGCTCCTCAACCAGATGATCTTTGCTCTACTTTTAAAATATGTAATGCAGAGAAACCTTAGCACATGCTTTACTCAAGTCCACTGGCCTGAAGTCTATCAAGAATAGAAATAATGGCAAACTGCCATGAATTTGTGTGTGTGTAAAACCATCTTAGGTCTTAATAATTACCAATTTGTTTCCTAAGTGCTATCCATTAACAATTTATTCTTTTTCAAACTCTCTCTTTTGGGAAATATCAACATCCATGTTAGGGCCATTTCACCATGAAAAGTTGAGAAGGTGAGAATAAACAAATCGCAAAGCAGAGACCAACCCAAACCCAATCCAAAGAGTTGGATTTGGGAGCTTCTTATCAAGATGCCACATACATACTGATGACATCTGGATTCAGAAAGGCCCAGAGCCAGCTATGCAGTGGTAGAATCACAATCACAAGGATGAGGCTGGTAAGGCATGATTCTGAGTTCCAATTTAAGAGTGACCAAGCTGTGCATGTGCCGCTTTCAAAAGCTGAATCAGAGTCCATTTTTAGTAACATTAAAATTTCTGGAATGCTTCCCCTAATCAAATTGGAAGGAAAGAAAACAAAAACAAAAACAAAAACTTCCACTAGAAAGCTCCAGAATAGTGACAGGAGCAGATCTAAGGCCACTGGTTTAATTAAATCAATAAACATCTAGTAGTTGTCCAATATGTACTGGGAACTGGGGATTAGAAAGCTAAATAAGTTATTTTCTTTGACCTTGAGAGATTCACCACATAATGGGACAGAATGATATGTAAGCAACTAATTACAGCACAGTAGAGCAAGTCTATAATGAAGTTAACTACAAGGTGCAAACATGTAAGGAAAGATGTAGTCTCCATCCTTTCCTGAATGAAGAACAAATAAATTTGCCCTGTGCATCAAGAACCTATGAATTAGTCCAAAGTCTGTCCCAGTACCAGAGTCACAAAAGAAGCATCTAATTCTCTCATCTTTCACTTTCATGATTCTCCAGTGTACAATATTAAGTAAAGTTCTTTTATAAGATATAATCATTAATAATCCCAGGATGAGCCAGATAATGTATTCGCTTCCCTCATATTTTACATAAACCCAGAAGGAGTGTAATACTGTTGAAATATAAACCATTGAGGCCCACCAATGGGGGACACTTCTAGAAGTGTAGAGCATGACATATTGGACAGTGTTCTTCACATCATCTACTAGGCAGGTGCCTACTTCAACACTAAGAAGCCACTTCAGCAAAGAGGTCCCTGTGATCCTGAACCAGAGGGGCTTCTAGTGTGCCAAAGAGCTCTTGGTACACAACAGTGGAGATGACTTCCCTACCTGACATCTGCAGGGTCTTCTGTGACGAGCACATCGGTCTTGCAGCTGGCCAGAGGGTTGATGGACAGCTCCACAGGCGGAACCACAAAGCTTTTGCTGACAGGAAGCCAGAGTCCTTGGCCCAAGCTGAAAGTAGACCTGCAATGTAAGAGTTTCCATTGGGGAACTCCCTGGGAAGCAGAGAGAAAACAGAAAATAGGGGCCCCTCCTTCCATCCCCACTAGGGCTATGTCTTACTTCCCACCCAACTGAGTCCCCTACATTCTCTAATGCATGATTTTGGCCAACTCTGCCAAGACTTGAATGTCATTACTTAAATGTATTAATCATTTGGCCCATGCACTGCTTTGCATGGCTAGTTTTCTTATCCTGACTACCTGTCCTGACTCCCAGTAAACAGCAGGCTCTGTGAGGACAGGGACTATTTTGGTTCTGCTTTCCCAAGCAGTCTTGAGCAAGCAGGAGTTCCATAAGTGGCTGCTAAATCAGCAGGGGCAGTCTGCACAAAGGTGAAGAGCAAGGACCCTGAATCAGTTTGAACCAAAATCTGATTCCCAGTTCTGCCACTTAATTTGTTATATGTCTTCATCAGCTGAAGTACTGAAGTTTCATACGAGATTTTATGGAAGTGGCAGGAAGAGGTCCTGTGGCTGTAGAATATTTTCAAAGCACTGGACTAGATAATCAGTGAAGCCTCTTCCAGTTCAAATATCTGAGTTCATAAGTCTAGATGCCAGACAAATGGGAATTAGATTCTCATCAACATTTGGGCCATGATGGTACATTCATGCCAATGAGAGTTCCTCTGTACTCAGTGCAACCTGAATGAAGTTCACAGGCTCCCTTGACCTAGGATGCATGACTATACCTCCAATCCCCAGCATCATGCCTCAACAAGACTGTCAACTCACCTGAGAATCTTTTCAGGAGCTTGTTCTCCTGTTACTAGGTCATAGCCCCTCTCAAGTGTAGTGTAAGGCCAAGGTCTGTGGAAAGAACAGAAGGAGGGAAAGAAAAGGAGATGGTGTTAGTCAGAAGCAGGTAGGATTCATATGTGGACACTGCTTAAAAGTAGCTTTACAGACAACCAAATTTCACAGGATAATTACAGTTGATCCTTAAATAATAGCCTCACTCCAGTCAAAACTCTGTGTATAACTTTTGATTCCCCCAAACCCTAACTACCAATAACCTACTGCTTTATTTTGTTGTTGTTGTTTAAAATAGGCTCTATGCTCAACATGGGGCTTGAACTCATAACTCCAAGATCAAGAATCACATGCTCTACTGACTAGGCCAGCCAGGCAGCTCAGTAATAGCCTACTGTTGACTGGAAGGTTTACTGATAACATAACCAGTTGATTCACACATATTTTATAGGTTATGTGTATTAGACGCTTTCATCTTACAATAAAGTAGGCTAGAGAAAAGAAAAGGTCATTAAGAAAATCATGAAGAAAATGCATTTACAGTTCTGTACTATATTTATTGAAAAAAAATCTACATGTAAGTGGACCCATGCAGTTTAAATCCATGCTGTTCAAACCCATGTACTGGGTAAGACCATTTATAAGAGAACATCTCCATTTCACACAAGGACTCGGCACTTTAAAGACCATTTGTCCATTCTGGAGTTTATGGACAAAAACCCGATTCTCTATCAGTCCAGTTAAGGAAGTGTTCATTGATTACTTACAGTGTGGGAGGGTGAGTTAAATTTGAGCCTTTGTTCTCTAGAAGATTCATTAATCATGTACCTTTAATATTAAAATGTGATTCAGTGGGAAATGGGATTCGCTGCCCATCAGGTTGTATACGACACAACTGTTGTAGAAAAAGAGTCCTCTTCGTGGAGAGGTTTGGGGCCTGTACTACCATAGCAGAGGAGCAGGGGACGGCTTTCCACTGTCCCTGCCCTGATGCCCCTTGCCACTCACCCTTCACTCTGTCCCCAGTCACTGCGCACACACAGGTGTCTGTGAACCGGGTCAGGGGCATAGCCTTCATGACAGCTGCACTCTCCTGTAAGCAAAAAGAGAAAGGAGTCTTGTAAAATACCATCTGCCCCAAATAGCCTTCTCCCCTGGTTTCCTGGTTTTCTTAGGAAATAAAGTGGGCTGCCCAGTTTTGGAAAAGACCAAGGGAAAGAGCGTGTTCTGGTCTACCCACCACTATGGTTAATAAAGGGTTTATTCCCCTGTTCATCTGCTCGCTTATTCATTCAACAAGTCCTAACCACACTCCCTGCCAGGTTCTCGGCCCACACTGAGGATACAGAGATTAGACACTGAAGGGGCTCATGGCTTAATGAGGGAAACAGGAAATGACCTGGTGGCTACAAATGGAGGTCCTTATTTTCAAACATTTAAATTATGATAAAGTACATATACATTAAAAGTATCATCAGAAATTCAAATTCTTCTCTCCACTTGAATGAGCAATTCATGTTCATCCATAAGCCCCAAATTAATGTCACCTCTACCAAGATACCTTTGATTTCCCCTTCTGGAAAATTTGTGTTCATCTATCACTTCAAGAGTTCATTTTGTTTTGTTGTTATTGTTGTCTTAGTTGGTGTGCCTCTTCCCTTCCCATCTTTCCATTCTTGTTCCTTCCCTCTCCACCCATCCATCCATCTATCCACCCATCTATCCATCCACGTAACCATACATCATTTTTTATGGCCATATCTCACGCCATGTTGCATGAATGCTAGCTAGCGTTCCACACTACCTTAAGCATCTTCTCCCACTGGCCAAGCTCACTTGGGGTTTCCTTGCATAGCTTTAGAGTTCAGAATCCTGGAAGGTTTCCAAAGTTCTCTGTCCTACCCTCTTCAATTACTAATCCATTGTATACTCCTTAAAGTTGGGTTGAATAAGGTTCAATTTGTTACTGGTTTTTCCTAAGGTGTATTTGTAGAATATCCACAGACGCCTTACCAAACATAGATTCTATAAAAAAAAAAAAAAATGACTGGGAAACACTAGACGATTTGTAGAGCCAGTGGTGTGTGACTCTTCATGAAAGTGATACCTAAACAGCTTTCCCAAACCTATTTCATCTTGGGAAGCTTGCTGGTGCAACAGGCCACAAGATTAGTGTCCCATGGCCCGCAACTTGGGAAACGCTGTTGGAAACTGCCCTGCCTTATCCCACTGTGTACAACAGAGTAGATCCTCAATACTGTGAGTTGAATGAATAATTAACTATCTGGGGCACCTGGGTGGCTCAGTCGGTTGAGTGTCTGACCTTGGCTCAGGTCATGATCTCACAGTTCTTGAGTTCCAGCCCCACACTGGGCTCACCACTGTCAGTGTGGAGCCTGCTTTGGATCCTCTGTCCTCCTCTCTCTCTGTCCTTTCCCCGCCTGTGGGTGTGCGCACTCTCTCTCTCTCAATAATAAATAAAACACTTAAAAAATAATTAACTATCTGTTATGGCTCATAAATTTCTAGACTATTGCTGTCAGGTTGCTTTCTTTCTCATCTTCAGGTGATCTACTCTCTCTCTCTCTCTCTCTCTCTCTCTCTCTCTCACACACACACACACACACACACACACACACACACACCTGCAACTCTTCAATCCTACAGTGATTCTGACTGGCCTGACCTGAGTGTTTTTGAACCATGTTTCACAGAAACGTGTGATTCAAAGGAATAGACTTAGGAAACTTGCAACTTTTAGATTTGAATTTCCCTTAAACATTTGTCTTTTTAAATCTCAGTCATAGTAAAAAATAAATAAAGGCTAAATGCTCAGATGTTGTGTAATAGAATTCAGGACACTAGAGAGCACTGTCATATTAAGTCCAGTTGCTAGGTAAACACATTTTATGCAAACCTCATTTAAAAACAACCACTACCCCCAAACCCACACAAACACCCTCTCCTGTCATCTCTGTTTCATTGAGGAGGATATTGGAGCCCGGGAGCTGTAGTGCTAACGAGGCCATGCTTTTTATGACTACAGATTTTGTGAATCAAGATTCTTTTCAACCTGTGCTACCAAAACACAACACAGCAGAGAATATACACTAGGTTAACAGGTTCTACAACTATCACCCATAACTCCTCTTTTCAAAACATTTGTACTCACCAGACAACCTCATTGTTTTCATGGGTTCACCAAAAATATTATGCATTTGACCTTATACAAAGCATTCCAAGCGTTAAAAAAAAACAACTCTCTAATTTGTTTTATACATTATAATGCTGCTTAATCTTTGTAACCCCGGCATTCACAAGTATTTGGCAAACAGCCTGCACCTGATAAATGTTGGTTGAGCCAAAATGGTAGTGAGACAGAATAAGAAGTGATGGATGGGTAAGAGGTACTATTACAAATATTCAGAATGGAGATCACCAAAAGGCAGAAGAAAGAGGGAGACAGAGAGAGAGAGAGCTCTACCTTTCCCCTTCTCTGGATACCTGGTAAATAGGAGGGGGCTGCTCGCAGGCAGGAATGTTCTCTGTAACTCTCTTCTCCAACAGCAAGTTCAAGTGCTCCAACAAATGTGTGTGCTGTAGGTGTGTGCAAGCTAATGAGCTGATTGTTGCCAGAGGTAAGGAAAATGGAAGAAGAGGGAGGAGATCCTTGAGATTTCGGTGAGAATAATTTACCAAAAAGGGGAGGGGTAGGAGTCACTAATGATGTGTTAAAATGCTACAGTCCCGTCATGAAATATTCATCACTTTAAATATGCCTAATATTAAATATTAAAAGTCCTGGCATTTGTCCTCGAGACTCCCAGGGCTGATTTATGATCTGCCGCAACCACAGACCTCATGATTTGTAATGGAAGAGGTAAATAGTTACCTCTGGTGGAGGGACAGGAAGTCAGGCTGGGGCAGGCAAGAAGGGCTGAGAAAGGAGGGCCTTTCTTTTTGAGGGAAAGGGCACTGTTCAGTCAGGTTCCTGTTTCTCCGATCTGTGACTCTGCAGGAAAGGGCACAGGTTACGGTCCCCCTTTCGCTCTTGTTGGGAATATTGAGAGAATGAGAGATCTATACTGAGGAAGGTTACTGCTATATTTTGTGTTTCTTTCTTGCATGCTTACCAGGCAAGTTTCCCCGTTCTCAGAACAGATCATTAATTACTGACTTGCATTATACAACAAATATGTATTTTCCAAATGAGAGGCGAGGCATCCACTCTGGAGGCCCTGAAAAGGTTACCTGGAGGGGCACCTTGGTGGCTCAATGGGTTAAGTGTCTGATTTAAGCTCAGGTCATAATCTCACAGTTCGTGAGTTTGAGCCCCGCATTGAGTTCTCTGCTGTCGGCAGAGAACCTGCTTCAGATTCTCTGTCCCCCTCTCTCTCTGCCCCTCCCCCACTCATTCTTTAAACAAACTAACTTACTGGAAAACAAAGAAAAAAGGTTACCTGGAGAATAGGAAGTGAGGCAGGGGAGGAATGATGGCTAGAGGCAAACAGACCTGGGTTCTAATCCTCACATTCTCTCTCCCTGGATGGGTCTCAGTTTTCTCATTAATAGAATGGGAAATGACTGTAATGTCAACTCCACAGAGCTGACCGTGAGAGTAAATTGAAGTAGTGGAAAGTAAGGCTCATGGCTCAGGCAGACAAACAGTCCTCCATAAATTTCTTCCTCTTTCCCTTCCGTTCCAAACGAGCACTCTGTTCTGATATATACTGGCACATAACTTTAGGAAGACTGCGTAAGTAATTTCCTTCTTCCTGGACCTTAGCTTCCCCATCTGCAAAATGGAAACCTGGAGTAGACGTTCATCAATTCTGAGTGCCAATGAGAGTCAGTCATTTACACAGCCTTTCTGAATCCTGAAACTCTGTTTTCCTGACACTGCTTCAGCCTTAGCTGTGATCACTCTTAGCAACTGGGCTAGGTGTCTCCAGTAAGATTTCCATCAATGCCCTGGCTATTGACTTTATTGACTCCAATTTCCTATTTTGCTGGCTCAGCCAACTCTCCGCTATTTGCAACCAAGCACTTCCTTCTTGCAAGATGCAAGCTTCTGATAGCCAGACCTAGGGATTAACCCCTTCTTCGGATGAGTCCTTTCTGCAACCCTGCCTCTGCATACCCAGAGCAGCCGGGTGGTCAGAACAGCTCTCCAGGGATCCAGGTTTACATGATCTATGATCACCCATGCTCCCTTACTCCTATCACTACAGAAGCTCCTTGAATGAGGAGGCTGCAGCCATCTTGCTCACTGTTGCATCCGCACCCACTGCACTGCCTGGTGCATAAATAAATGAGGGGGCACATCTCACAATAGTAACATCTATGCCAATGGGATAAAGAAACCATTTTTCTTAAATTTGCCTGTTTTCTCCACTAAGCTGGGCACTTCTTAACTGCAGAAATCTTTCTGTAACCATCTCCATATGCTAGCAATTAGTGTCATGCCTGATGACGAGTAGGCAGCTCATTTGCTGAATGAATGAATGAATGAATGAAGAAATACATTGCAGTTTTCATGAATTCAGGCTGAGTTCATTTAGAATAATGATGGTTCTGCCGAAGACTAGAAGAAACTTCCTTATATGCAGGACAGGTATTTGCCAAGGAAATGGAAAGTATAAACATGAGTGTTGATGAAATGTCTAAAATAGAATTCTATTTCACATCAGAGCAGAAACAGCTCTTAAAGATCAGCTGGGTCACAGCTTCTCAGCTTCATTTTTCCAAGGAACAAATGCAATTTCAGAGAGTGAAGACATTTGGCCAAATCACTGGACTAGGTTTGGGGGAGTCAGGATTAGAACCCAGGGCTCCTGGCCACTACTGCAGCATCCTTCCTGCTGTGTGGGTGATCTCAATGCTTCGATATACCTGGCAACACTTGCTAGGATTTTTTTTTCCTTGGTATTTGCCTGCCATCTCTGAATTGCCTCTAATGAGAATCTATAACACAGACAAGGATTTTTTTAAATATATTTTTAAAATGTTTATTACTTATTTTGAGAGACAGAGGAAGAGAAAGAATGGGAGTGGGAGGAGGGGCAAATAGGGAGAGGGAGAGGGAGAGGGAGAGGGAGAGAGAGAGAGAGAGAGAGAGAGAGAGAGAGAGAGAGAGAATCCCAAGTAGGCTCCATACTGTCAGTGCAGAGCCTATCGTGGGGCTCGAACTCATGACCCATGAGATCATGATCCGTGAGCTCATGACCTGAGCTTAAATCAAGAGTCAGACGTGTAACTGACTAAGTTACCCAGGCACCCTGGGATTATTATTTTTTTTAAATATAATGAGTCCTAGATAACCTTAACAGATTCAAACCATATATTTATATATGATTGATAATGCAGACCTTAAAAAAGAGTTTAATCTCTTCATTAAAGTGGTTTCCATAAAGGAAATCAGTTACATGGATTTTCATCGTGCTAGTTACTGAAACTCTGTATTATCAGCTATATGTGAGTTGCACTGGTATTAATATATTTACTCTTCCTGGGGTGCCTGTGTGGCTCAGTCAGTTAGGTGACCAACTTCGGCTCAGGTCATGATCTCATGGTTCATGGGTTCGAGCCCCGTGTCAGGCTCTGTGCTGACAGCTCGGAGCCTGGAGCCTGCTTTGGAATCTATGACTCCCCCTCTGTCTCTGTCCCCTCCCCAGCTCATGCTCTGTCTCTGTCTCTCAAAAAATAAACGTTAAAAACATTTTTAAAAATATATTTATTCTTCCTGTCCCCTAGGTCCCATTTATTCACTTCTCAATTTATGTTACATACCTTCTTACTCCATAAACTCTTGGGTAAAACACTAGAATCCCTCAACTATGAGCAATCTTGAGTTTATCTTGTGTGGGTTCTTCAAAACCACTTCGAAGTGGACACCACCTTCATGTTAATCACGTAAAACCAGGATGCTGGTAAAGTAGTTCAGAGATGGATCCTGGAATCATCTCGTTTTGGATTCAAATCCTGGATCTGCCACTTACAATTTGCACAAACTTGATCAAGTGGCTTCACCTCTCTGCATCTGTTTCCTAATCTGTAACAATGCTGCTGTCACTTATCTGCTGGAAAGATCAGTGATGTATCTGCAAAGTCTGAACTACAATCTTTGGCACACTTCTTGCTGAAAACGTTGTGGATGTTTGAGTTTTTGTAATTATTGTTCCAGGATAGGAGGGGGCCAATTTAACATCTTGTTTTCGTGGAAAGAAAAAGTGCTATCTGGATGAAGGATGGTCCCAATTTCAAGGTATGCCCTTTGCAAAGCCAAGAGGATCTATTTCTTGATCTGCAAATTTGAGGCAGCTTGAATGAAATAATCTCCAAAGCTGGTTATGGTGTTTTCAGAACCAGTAACACCTGTTGCCTTTGTCTTTGCTCCTCCTACTGAAGGACACACAGGCATGGACAAGAGGCTAAGCCAGACGGTGCTGCCCCCTCTTTCCTCCACAGCTCAGAAAAGCTTATCACCTGCCCATGATGGCAAGATGAATGCAAAGCCTTCTTCCCAAGTCTGCCTGCTGTCTGGCTATCCTCCTCCCGCCTTGTCATCCTCTTACGATTCCATTTTCACTTGCTTCCAACTCAGCCATCACTTATCATCACAGGCCAGGGACACTGGCTGCTGTTCACTTTCCTATTTATTCTTCTTGTCACTGTGGCTTGCAAAGACATCTCCCTGGGCCCTCAAAGCAGTAAGCGTGTGTGGCATCCTTTCTTGTCCTGACTCCAAAGGGGCCACCTTGGGCCTCTTCACTTCTATCTCTGTGTCACTGGAGCCCAGATCAGGGCCAGGCATGCGGTGGGGGAGGCATGGGTTGAGCCTAGCATTACTGGGAGGTTGCTTCATGGTAGGAATGGTGGAAAACTCTTGCCATATGTCACTGCCTGTCATCTCACAGGTCACACCCATAGGAGTAGGAGGAAGGTACCAGTGTCCTCATTGTAAAATAAAGAAACAAAAGTTTGGACTCAACTAGTCATTAGGTCAAGGTCACAGAATCAGGTCTTCAAAACCCATGCTCTTTCACACAATCACAAACATCATAACAATAAACACGACCACCAGGATGAGAGAAAGGACAGCTGTCTGTAATGTGACAACTATCAGCTGCTAGCCAATAAGCATTAGGAAGAAGAGGAATCTCTAATTCACCCACACCAAAATTAACATCCTGCTGATTTCTAAAATCCCACTATAAGTAAAGATTAAAAATCACTCTTCCAAATATCCTGTGTAAATATTTTATGTGTGGATTGCACTAAATCCATAATGCCTATGTAATGAAGGGTACTTGTGTTGATTTCCTGATAGCAGGGATAATCCACAGGGGAAGCATCATACCTTCTAACTAAGCATCTACTATGTGCTGACATTACCTAGTTACCTTTGGTATCCATACTGGCAGGACAATACTATTGGTTCCACTATAAAAACTATGTATGAGGTTGAGGCCTGGAGAGGGTAAGCAAGCTGCCCAGGGTTGTTGAACATCCAAGTCCAGTCTTCTGACTCCTTGCCTAGCTATGTGATGCCTTTCTGAGAATCTGCTTGGATAGAGTGTGGAGAAAAGCATGGGAATGGGAGATCGGGGTGGTGGCGGGGGGCGGGGAAGGAAAATGTACCCTGTGCTGGACTGTATTACTGGGGTCAAGTCTTCATTTCCTGTAGTAGTATGCATTCCTGTCCTTGCCATGGTTGACTGTGGGAACAGAGATTTCTTCCCTAGCCTTTGTCTTCAGGCTTAGCATGTCACTTGATTTTTTGGCCAATGGGATGGTAGCAGACATGATGTGAACACAGGGGCCAAATGTGCTTGAAATGTGCTGGGTGGCTGGGCTTGCTCTCTTGCATTACTGCCTCTTGCCATGAAAAAACCACACTCTAGGGGCACCTGGGTGGTTCAGCTGGTTAAGCATCTGACTTCAGCTTAGGTCATGATCTCACGGCTGTGGGTTTGAGCCCCACGTTGGGCTCTGTGCTGACAGCCCAGAGCCTGGAGCCTGCTTCTGATTCTGTGTCTCCCTCTCTCTCTGCCCCTCCCCTGCTCATGCTCTACTTCTGTTTCTCAAAAATAATAAACGTTGAAAAAATTTAAAACAAAAAGAAAGAAAAGAAAACCATTCTCCAAGTAGTGGCTGGTGCAAGAAGAATGAGAGGCACGTGGAACAGAGCAGAGACAAAAGTGCAGCTGAGTCCTGGCTAGACTGGTCCACCCGGATGTGTAACAAAGGGGGAAAATGCTTACAGTTGTTGACAATAAAACACTGTGGCTGTTTGTCCTGAAGCATTGCTGGAGCAGAAGTGGATATACCTCCAACATACATTCCCTCCACCTCCTATGAACATTGGTCCTGCTTTCTTCCCAAACCGGAAACCTTAGAAAAATCTCTGACTGGACTATGTTACCACCCTCAACATCCAAATGGCACCTGAATTCCAATGATACAGCCTCCTTACTGTCACTCAGGCCCATCCATTCCCAGCTTTCCCACTATCACTGCCCTGGGGCAGGCTCTGGGCATCGTCTATGTGCACTGTGATAAAGTCCATCACTGCCAATAAGCTTTCCGTGTCCCGCCATCAATCTGAGTGATGGCCAGTAATCTTTTCAAAGACCCGACATCCATCGCTTATCCCCAAAACTGTCAGTGGCTTCCAGTAGCTCTCAGGACAGAGTTCACATGCCCTAGACTAACATCCAAAGCCCTTCATGACTGGCCCCAGCCAACTGTCCCAGCCTTATGAACTGCTCTCCCTCCCTTGTACCTTTCCTGCCCTCACATCCTATTTGGTTTGCTGATGGTAACAGGGCCATCCAAGACCCACCTGCAGACCAGGGGCTGCTTCTTCCAGCAGTTCTGCCCTGAATCCACTCACTCCTTGAGAAGAGCAGAGGCTGAGAACTGGAGAGAGACATATTCAACAGTGGAGATACCAGGGGTTGAGAGGGGAGTAGGGGGTGAAGAGAAAATTAAGTAGCAAAATGATTATTTAGTAAAAGAATGAGATCATTTTGGCAGTTTTGAATGTAAGCATTGTCATCAGGGAATATATTTTACATGCTGACCCCTCTGCAACCTTGGACAAATCATTCTGCTTTTGTAGACCGCAGCCTTTCCATCTATAAAGTGAGTGGCAAATACACGGGGATCCCCAAACGCCCTTCCAAATCTTGTTCACATCCCAGTCCTTGATTCTTCTTCTAACGCACTCTAGTCTTGTCTCTTGAAGTCAGCGTTTCCCCAGGGACTGAGGGGCAGCGAGGCATGGGGTTGGAGAGGGTTGGAAGTTTGGAGAACAGAGGTTTGGAAAGCAGAAAAGCACAACTGGAGTGAAATAACAAGAGACTAGGATTTGGATCTTTGTAAAGTGAGGGACCCTTCTCTAGAGGTCTGCTCAGCCAACTGTGCTATGGCCTAGGGCAGGTCCCCTTTCTCCCTGGGACTCAGTCTCTCTATATACCCTGAGAAGGCTGGTCCAGATGACATCTAAGCAAACTCACATGGGCGTCTCTGCTGTCCCTTTTTTCCTTACACTGTTGGAGTGACACGTTTCAGCCTTGGTCTTCCCCATACATTTGAGACACATTTGGATGCCTGCATTCAATCTGCCGGCCCCTCATTGCCATTCATCAACATGCCTCTGAGAGCAGGGAGAAAAAAAAATAGAGGCCAAGGGGTTGTGGTGGTACAGGCTGGTGATCAGGACTGATAGAGATCAGAGTCCCTCATCAAGGCCACATAGGGGCTAATTGGCACAGACTCCGCTCATGTGAGCAGCCTGTGCAGAATGACCTGGGCTCTGAAAAGCCGCCAGCCAGGCCACACCAGGGATCCCACCTCGGAGGCTCAGCCGGGGCGAGCCCTCTCCCCCTAGCCTTGTTCATCCCTGAGTGAACCACACACCACACACAATCATCGATAAATTATTGTATGGGGAAAAATCATGTAGATAAGACACTCTCTCAAAATTACGGCGGACTGAGGATGGAGGGGGACAAAGACCTCTCACCAGCAGCCTGGGACACACACAGATGCAGACATCCCCAACAGCCAGCAAGAATCACGGAATTCCTAACGTGAATGCACAGAGCTGGGCCTGCTGGCGAAGGGCTGCCCTTCCCCACCGCTGCCCCCACCTCACCCAGGTGCCTGTATTATCCATGCTTCTCAGGCCAACCCGGCCTGGGTCAGGGGCCAAGGGTAACCAGCTGGAGAAAGGAAACCGGCATCAGCACGGGTATTAACGTTCTGGGGCTGAGTCCTCAGCTATGACCAGACCAAGTGGCCTGGATAAGTTGCTGTGTTACTCCGGGCTTCAGTTTCCTCATCAGAAAATGGACACCTTAACCCCAATTTTGTTTTTGTTTTTTATTTTAAAAAAACTTTTTTAATGTTTAATTTTGAGAGAGAGAGAGAGACCATGGGCACACATGCAAGCAGGGGAGGGGCAGAGAGAGAGGGAACAGAGGATCTGAAAGCAGGCTCTGTGCTGACAGCAGAGAGCCTGATGCGGGACTCAAACCCATGAACCCTCAAATCATGACCCAAGCTGAAGTCGGATGCTTGACAGATTGAGCCACACAGGTGCCCCAGTTAAACCCAATGTTTTAAAAGTGTCACAGGGATTAGAGATAACATATTAAAGACAATGACCACATCAGCGGACGTGCAGGCAGCATTCAGTTAAGTGTGAGCTGTTACCACTGTTTGTTGTTAGTATTACAGACAGCATGGCCGCCACGGTGGACCCCCAGGCCACACTTCCTCTCTAGCTTCGTGCCCTTGCCCTTGCCTGCAGCAACAGCCTTCCTCCCAGACTTCTGCTGTGTGGATTCCTCCCCTTCTCCTCCTCACATGGTCCTTGCCTCATCTCTGGTCCAGATCTTACTTCATCCGACCATTTTTCATTCTTAGTATGATTCCTCTGTGCCTGGGACAGGTGGGATCGCGGCACAGAGACGAATCCATCCTATTCTCTCGTCACAAGCAGGTGACACTTGGGTGTCATCGAGAAAAAAATACATTGCTAGCACAAGGTGTGATTTGGGATGGGGAGGGGAGTGTGTGCAAAGAGCCACAGGGTCACAGGAAAGAGCATCGAACTCTGCCCCAAGGTTGAGGACATGCCAGCAAAGAGGGGGGCTAAAAATAACAAGAGGGGACACTGAGACACCTGCCAAGCAGTTTTAGAAGTTTTTTACATACATTAACTCATGTCCCTCACAACAAGCCTATGAAGCAGGTTCTAGTTTCAATCCCATCTTACAGATGAGGAGACTGAGGCCAAGAGGGGCTAAGTAACTTGCTGGCCTGATGTCACAACGCGAAGAGTGCCAAGGCCAGCACTGGAATCCAGCAGACAGTGCCGTTCGCCCCAGGCCACACAGCTTCTCTCTCAAGGCAGGTGTAGGAGTTTGCCAGACAGAGGGAAAGGCAAAAAAAGGAGGCAAAGGAAGGTCATAACACAGATGGCCCTTTGGTTCCTTGGGTCCTCAGAGGCAGAGGGTGCAGCAGGCACTGAGGACCTGCTACTCATTCCATAGGTGTGGGGATGGAACCCTGGGAAACCCATAGTCCCTCTACAAAAAGGGTCATTCCCAAATACTGAATCCAAGCACTGTGCACGGAGAGAGGCCATTTAAGGCCGAGAAGACAGGCACTAAAGTCAGGACGGGGTATGAGCTCTGCATGTGTCATCCAGTGGCTCCATGATTGCACAATTTCCTGTCTCTGCCCAAGGCTCTATTTCCTCAGTTCTACAACGAGTTTGATCTGGCCTGTCCCTTTCACTGCATGACGTCTAGAATGCTTTATCCCCAGTATGGGCTCCATAAGCACAGCCTGCTACTGCTATGATTATTACTAGGGAATTGGCTGCCTTAATGTTCTTTCCTGCCCACAGCTCTGATCTTGGACCCCTTGGCTGTCATTTGGGAAAAGTTGCTTATGGATCCTGTTAAGCATGATGTATTTGATCTACCCTCTCACCTTCAATCCACCCAGTCACTCTGTGAAAGCAGGGTCTCATGTCCTGATTTTACAGAGGAGGAAACTGAAGCCCCCAGGGGTTAAACGATCGGCCTCCAGTTTGCAGAGCAAGAAAGTAACAGGATCAGGATTCGAATCCTGTTCTTCTGTACTCCGGGAGTCAGAGCTCCCCAGCACTAGTTAAGATGGGGGAATTCAGCATGATCCTGAGTGTCACTCAAAATGACCCACTATGGTGGCTCTACCTGGCCACCTACCACACCTCTATTGGACCTTCCAGGATATAGATGAGATAAGGCTATGTGGTTGTCAGTACCTCGGCACCTGCCCCACCCACCATGGCTCTGTTTCCCACAAGCTGATGGTTGGCCTTGTTCAATATCCTTCATCTCTCTGAGCCTCACCCTTCTAACCCAAAAGACAGGGAACATAAGCCCTGTCCCGTCCCATTCACAAGGATGCAATAAGGATAAAATATACACTATTCTATTCAGGACACATGATGATTAATAATGCCGTGGTTCCCCACTTGCACAAAACCTGAACCTTCAAAGTGAAATATACAAAACAGATTAAGCAGAGGGTAATTATTCATTTTGCAAAAGAGTTCTTCAGTCTACAAAAGAGATGTACTGATGTTTTTTTTTTTTTTTCAAACATCAGCTATCTTTGTGAGTTTGGAATCAAATCTCATTTATAAAATTAAACCAAGAAAGAATAATGATTTTCCAGATGTGCACTGAGTACAATGGGCCGCACACACATGCATCCTGCCTGTGCCATCCACGCCCTAAAGCAAGGTGGTCCAGACACCAGGAGGAGGGAGGCTTTGCCTCTGGCTAGTCAGGAACTGGGGGAAAACAGAGAAGTGGTGGACATCATGTGAAATCTGCACTCTGTTCAGAGGGGTCCGTTCCTGAGAGTGACCTCAGCCTCAGCTATATACAGGCAGATGGTCAGGGTCACAGTTAGCTTTCCTGGGAAACTAGAGAACTGCCATTTCTGGTACTTCCATCTGGAATATTATACCATTTTACAGTAATGTGTATGTCAGCTGAACCCAGCTCATTTCCCCTTTGCTAACCACATTCCTGGTTGTATTCGAACTCATGCTCGTGCTCTCCCTCTCCTTCTTGCCTCTCTTCTGTTTGATGGTTCTCTCTTCGCCTCTTCTCTCTCATTTTTGTTTCGCAGCGTTTGGCGTTTGCTCCTGCCTCAGTTTCCTTCTTTGGTCTCTTCTTTTCCACCTTTGCCTTTCTCTCCATGTGTGCCTCTCTATCCCTCACCATCCTCCTTCCTGTAAGCCTCTTTCCTTTGTAGCCCTCTTCAGGGAAAAGACCTTGAGTTTAAGTCAGACAGGTGCAGGTTAAGTCCCCAGATCCACTTTGTCCACAGAAAAGACACAAAAAAGGGACAGTCTGTCTACTTCAAGGGTTAATGTGATGATTACGAAAGATATGGTAAGTAAAAGTGCCTAAGCAAGGACTACAATTACACCCTGTTAATTCCACCCCCCTACTTTCCTTCCTCTTTCCCTTGATTTCTTTCCCTGAATTTCCCATCCATTCCACTCCCTTTGCCTCAGTCTCACACAAGCACGCACACCACAGCCTATTCACCACCCTCTGCCCCAGGTGCCCCCCCACAACCCTCCCCAGGCTCTGCCTCTCACCCCCTGCCCCAAGCAGCCCCCACATTCAGGCAACGATTTACTTGCAGAACAGCACAGGCTCCCATAACTAAAATGCAAATTCTTTCACAAAATATTTTGCGGTACATTTACTGGTATATGATAGAAAATCATGAATCATTAAAATTAAGCAACGTGTGTCCAAGTGGCCTGCACCAGGTTTCACTAGGGAGTCAGACTTCGCTATTCAGTCCATTTCTGGCCATTGGAAAGATTGCACCAGACCATTCCTACTGTACGGGGTGAGGTCACTTGACCTCGCCTGACCTGTGTAGAGCATCTTGAATTCCTGGATGTCCTATCCAGAGGAACAGTCTTGGTGTGATCAGCATAAAATCCATACACCTCTCCCACCCCCGTTGTCTGGTAGAAACCCATCTATAGACATTTCAATTAAAATACCATTTAACAAAAAGTAACCAAAAGGTTGGGACCACACACACACACACACACACACACACACACACTCCTCTTTTTCAGAGACCTTTTAATCACCTACACTGAAATGAAAGCAGCCTCCATCCAGAAGAGAAAGGGCAGTGTGGTGTCATAGGTGGCTCCCTGTGATGACACCAAATAACCGGAAAAGGCCATTGCTAATGCCAAGTGCTGTGTTTTAAATGGTTTTGTGGAGGCCCCTTTTTCTCAGAAATCTGTCACCACGCCTTCCATTCCATCATGATGAAGACTTTTGTGGGTTAAGCATTATCAACACTAGGGGTTCTTTTTGCCCCTGATTCAATAATTTCCATTTGTTGAACCCACATAGTTGCCATATTATGCAGCAGCAGGTCCTTTGTACTGATTTTAATCATCACAATAACCCTAGCAAAGGTGAGTACATTTTCCTCTGATGAAAAGGAGCTTGGGGAAAATTAAGCAATTTGCTCCAAACCACACCAACAGTTACAGGCAGAGACAAGATTTTAACCCACATCTGCCTCCTTCAGTGCTTCCACTTTTTTTCCCCTTTTCCCTACTGCCTCTCCAAAAACAAAACAGCCCACACTGGGAGCAGCTTGATTTTGAGCAAACGGAGGTGGTGGCAGTGTGTCATATCTCCCTCCCTGGCGACTGACTCAGTCCTGGTTCTCAGTCAATGTTTGTGAAAGGAAGACATTAATGAAGCTGACAGGGGACTTACCATGCCCCAGATGTCCTGCACTGAAACGCCTCTTTGCATGAATGTGTGGACTGGATCATAAGCCTGGAAGACAGACCTGAAAAAACACTGCCAGAAGCTGATACCACCTTCAGAAGTTGTAAAAGGCTTCTGAAGACACTGACCCAAGTTGAAGCTTGGAGGCCCACATTCCAAGAATAAAATATTTGACTGCTTAAGTTCTTCTCAAGAGATGGGGAAATCTAGCTTCAGCGTGGTGGTCAGGAGACCTCTATTCTGTTACAAACTTCCTGAGTGATTTGAGTCAGGCCCTGACCCTCTCTGAACGCCAACCTCATCCCTGTAGAAAGCGGGGGTTGGAATACATGGCCTGCACAGTGCCTCCCAGCCTGGGCCTCTGTGCTCTTTGAACCCCCAACTGGCCCCTAAAGGAGACTCTTCGAAGGCTTCTCAGGAGAAGGGTTGGAGCAGCTACTGTAGTGAGTTACTACTTTCCCCTTCCAAGTTTAGGGGGCACCCAGGGCTGTGCAATGCAGGGTTGACACCCACAGATGAGCACCTCTGTAGATTTTGTGTCCGAGCCTCCTCACTCACCTCCCTGAGTCCCAGCCCTGTTCAGCACAGTGCTCAGAAAATCTCTGCTCAGCCCCCACTCGTGGTGCATGTTTGTGGCACTGGTTCACTTCTCCTCTCATTCCAGATCACTGATATCTGTTGTTGTCTGAATGTCTGTGTCCTCCCAAATTCATATACTGAAGCTCCTAACACCAACATGATGGTATTTGGAGGTGGGGCCTTTGGAAAATAATCAGGGTTAGATGAGGTCAGCCCTTGTGATGGGATGAGAAGAAGTGGAGGAGAGACAGATTTCGCTCAGTCTACGTGCACACACGCAAGCACGCAGGTGCGGAAGAAAGGTCATGTGAGGACACAGAGAGCAGTCAAGAGGTCAGTCTTCCACAAGCAGGAAGAACACTGTCATCAGGAACCAATTCAGTGGTATCTTGATGTTGGGACTTTCCAGCCTCCAGAGCTGTGAGAAAGAAGATTACGTTGTTCAAGCCACCACTCCATGATATTTTGTTACAACAGCCCAAAGCGACTAAGACAGTGTCATCCTCTCCTGAGTCTTTAGAGACAGTGTGAAAACTGGTCCTGGATCTCATCCACATGTGGGGGACATAGCATTGGATTCCTCATTTCTGATGTCAAAGCTTGAAATCGGTTTGTTAGAAAACTCGAAGGGACAGAGATGATAGTGTCTTTTGCTCACTATCCCCAACACTGGGCACACGGCCCGGCATATAATTGGTGCTCACTGAATCACAGCAATGAATGAGATCCAACATCTTGATTCCAATCACTTCTTTCCACCACCACAGCCATCACCCTGGCCAAAGCCATCATCACCTCTGGCCTGGATAACCCTATCAGTCTTCCAAGGAGCCCCCTTGCTACCACTCTTTCCTGTGTCCCTAAAGATTTTTCCCAGTGTTGTAGCCAGAGTGATCCTTCGAAAAGGTAAGTTAGATGACAATAGTCTTCTGGTCAGAATGCTCTTGTGGCTTCTGATTGAGCTCAGGTTGAAAGCCAAGGTTCTTACAATGTACTACAAGGCTCTGGGCCTCTGGTCCCACTGTGATCCTAGCTCCTAATATTCAGCTAGTGTTCAGTGAAGCCCAGGAACATTCTCTTACCTGGTCTTCCTCAAATATGTGAGGCGCAATCTGCTCTCAGAGCCTTTGTTCCAGCCGTTCCCTCCACCTGGCCAGATATTCCCCCTGGTATCCACAAAGCATGCTTTGCCCCACCCCCCCATCTCCTCGGTCATACCTACCTTGAACACCCTACTTAAATTTGCAACCACCTCTCTCCTCCTCATTCACAGCTCACTCTTCCTGCAGCCTCTTTATAAAAAATATCATCTTCTATCATAGGATACAACTTTCTTGTTGTATTACACATATTCTAATTATGTTTGCCCCCCGCCCCACTTGAATGCGAGCTCCATGATGGCAACAATTTTTATCTATTCTGTTCATTCTGTCAGTATCTGACATCCTGCTTGAACTAGATGATTGAGAAATAAATACCAGTTGAATGTTAAATAAACAAATACATGAATAAATGAACAGATACGAAAACCAGTTATTTAACTCAGATGTAAAAGTATTAAATCAACCTACTAGACCAAGGGTTGGCAAATTTTTTTCTGGAAAGGGCCAGCTGGTAAATATTTTAGGTTTTGCAAGCTACAGGTTCATGGCTTTTCAACTCTACTACTGTAGAAAACAGTCATAGGCAATATGTAAACTAATAAGCATTGGCTGTGTTTCAATAAAACTTTATTTATGAAAAACAGCAGTTGTCCTGTGGGCTGTAGTTTTACCGACTGCTGCACTAGACTATCTATCAGGTCGGGCACTGGGTCTCATTTTGTTCTCTGTTAAATCCCAGTGCATAGCACAGCACCTAGCACAGCACTGTCACTCAATAAATAATTTGAATTAAATGACACATAAATGACATGTAGTTCCTTCCACTCTTCACTCTCTGTCACAGCACTGTCCAAGTGCATTTGCTATATGGTTAACTTTCTACATCTATGATCTCCAAAATGGCAGCCACTAGCCTGTGGCTACTGAGCACTTGAAATACATGTGAATTAATTTACTTTTTAATTTAAACAGCCACATATGGCTAGGGGCTACCATATTGGACAGTATAGCTCTATCACAAACATTGGTTTGCTACATGATCCAGTTCTAGTCCCTCCCCATCTAGGAAGACTTACCTGACTGCTAAGGCTCATAGTAACTATTATATTTTTTTAATCCTACAATTCTCATTTTATTCAATTTATGTTTTGACCACAGCTACAACAATACTTAATGTTCATTGAGCTTTGTGCACCAGGCATTGTGCTAAGTGCTTAATATGTTTTATCTAGTTTAATGCTGGGCAGAGCACTGGCTTTCAACAAAGATTTGCAATACACATTCAAAACTGGAGAGCACTCAGAGAAAATCTAATGAATAGCTGATCCTTGAACAACATGAGGGACAAGGGTGCTGGACCCCAGGCACCAGTGAAAATCCATGTATAATTTTTGACTCCCCCAAAGCTTAGTTACTAATAGCCTTCTATTGACTGGAAAGCCTTACTGATAACACAAATGGTCAATTAACACATATTGTGCATGTTATATGTATTATATACCATATTTTTAAAAAAAATTTTTTTAACATTTATTTATTATTGAGAAACAGAGAGAGACAGAGCATGAGCATGGGGGCAGGGGGCAGCAGGCAGAGAGAGGAGGAGACACAGAATCTGAAACCGGCTCCAGGCTCTGAGCAGTCAGCACAGAGCCTGATGCGGGACTCAAACCTACAAACAGGGAGATCATGACCTGAGCCAAAGTCAGATGCTTAACTGACTGAGCCACCCAGGCATCCCTATATACTATATTCTTATAATAAAGTAAACTAGAGAAAAGAAAATGTTATGAAGAGAATCATAAGAAAGAGAAAATACATTCACAGTACCATATTGTGTTTCTTGAAAAAAATCTGCATGTAAGTGGACCCGCACAGTTCAGGCCCATTGTTGTTCAGGGAGTCAACTATAATTTCCTTTTATATTAAAAATAGAGAAACTATGACTCAGAGAACAAAGTGACATGTCAAAGGTCACACTATTAGTCAAAATTGCAAATCTAGTAGTCAAGTCCATGGAATTGGTCTCCAAACACAATGTTTCTTTTTTTTATTCATTCATTCCATCATTCATTATTAAACACGGGCAGTGAACTAGACAATGAATGGGCTGGGTTTGGAGGTAAGCAGTAAACCCCATAGGTGCAGCCTAGAGTCTCTTGGATACCTAGGAATCGAACACAGAACTTCACAAATAAACATATAATTAGAAGTTGTGATTCTGTACTGATAGTGCAGATCAGTGGTTAAGAGGATACAATTTGAAGCCTGACTTCTAGGATTCCAATCTGGACTCCACCACTTCTTAGATGTGTGACTTTGGGAAAATCCATTAACTTATATGATTCAGTTTCCTTGTCTGTAAAATGATAATAATAGGGCATTGCACCAATTCTAAGAAACACAGCTTTCCACACTTTCATACCCTTGAAATGAGGACTTGTGTGTTATTAGTATCCTAATGGTAATTGTTGGCAGCATTTTTTTTCTTAGTAGAATGCAAAATACTGGCACATATATCTAACTGCATCTTGCTGCAGTTAAAATATGATTTTGTCTATTTCCTAGGTCTGTTAATGGGATTAAATGAGATAATATATGTGAAGTCCATAGAAGAGAGCCTGACACATAGTTTGTATTGTACAATGGGCATTGTTATTATTATTTGCTATAAAGAAAAAAGATAAAGGGTACCAATTCTGGGTAAAAGGAATAACTGAGTCTAGAAAGTCAGCAAAAACCTCCTTGAGGATGAGACATTTAAGCTGAAACAAGAAAGATAAGGAGGAGGAAAGAAAGGGAAGAATAAGACTCGTAAGGAGTGAGGGTGGGTGGAGAGCAGACAGTTGAGTACAGAGGTAACAACACCTGCAAAGACCCTGTATTTGCTGGAAATGACTCATCACTAACCAGCATGGAACACTTCACAACATGGCTTTGTATCCTAAGAACACTCCCAACCCCAACCTGTAAATTTACCATCATCTTCCTTTTCCACACTTTTGTTTATTGATAGTTCACTGCTCATAGGTACTACAGATATATTTTAAAGTTTATGAATTATTTTGAAAATAGCAGGACAGATACCATTTATAGAGCCACCAATATATTTTTGTAATATACTTGCTGAATAAAATTAAATATAGTTTCTAATTTAAATGCCAGTAAATTATATTTTTGATGATGAATCTCACCTTAAAATCTGAGAGCTCCCCTTCTTTTTGGCACATTCATCAAAGAGGTAAGAATCAGAGATACCTCCATTTATCTTCCTATTAGCAACTTCATTGGAAGACACTTCAGATCTCTCACACCCTCTTTCTTTCAGGTTCAGAAGCAAAGGTTACCTTGGACCTTCAGAGGGGCTGGCAAGCTCCCAATAAGAAAACATTTTCAGTCTCTTTTGCAACCCATTCTAACCTTCTTGTCTTTCCAAATTTTTGAACAGTCAGTCCTGTTGCTTTCTGTTGTGGGCTTCCTGAAATTTTATGACCTCATCTTTGACACAGATTGTCCTTTTTCAAAAGACCTCCACCCTCTTCCACAACATTTTACAACACCTCTAGACCAAATATAGCAAGACTCCCAAGTAAGAGATATAAAATGGTTTCCCTACAACCCATAAATGCTGTCACAGTTCCGTCCCTCAGTTCTGCATTTCTCCCTTGTCCCCAGTCCAACTGGTCCTTTTATTTTTTTCAGTCAGCTTATTCCATAAATTCTTTGTCCAGCAGATTCATGCCTACCTCTGAGAATTCTCTGCAAATACCTATCAAAGAGAGAATGCCAGAATGCCTCTCTTTTCTCAATACTAAGCAAACTTCTCAAACACTGACTCCTCAAATAGTAGCTTCTTACTCAGTCTGGGTCCAAATCCCAGCTGTGATATTTAATAAATATATGACCTTGAGAATTTCATTCAACTATTTTAAGACATAGCTTCTTGTATGGCAAATGGAAGCATCAATAACTACACTGAAGTATTGTTATGAAGCCCAAGGTAGTAATAGAAAGCTGCAGCAATTATTCTTGGTTCACAATAAATGCACAATAAATTTCAGATGCCATTACTATTGCCCCAGTATTCATGCACTCCTTGATATCATACCCAAACTTGACCATGCCTCTCTTCACTGTAAGCTAGCTCTGGCCATTATCTAACACCTCCGTGTATTATATATAGATATGAACCTGTATCAAATGGATCACTTTGTTAAGATAAATAGAATTTTGTGGTTAACATTCATTTCATGGTCTTTAAACAGAAAAAGACCTTGGTTTGTTGTTGTTTGAATGGTTTTTGTTGGAAATGTTTTTTTTTTAAAGTTTGATTTAATTATCTCGCATGTCTTAATGAGGCATGGAGTTCATTAATTGACAATCAGCTTAGATGAGTTTTGTTTAATACAGGTTTCGGTATAGTTCTGGACCAAGGCATGGTGACATAGACAGCATTCTGAATTCTGAGGATAAGGGTGACTCACTTCATGGAAGACTGATTTACTCTAGTTGAGGCCCACTAGAGTAACAACATAGTTGGACACACTAATCCTCAATGGATAAAGGATAGAGCTTACTTTATCTGAGTTCTAAAAAGACTAGTGGTACCCACCTCAAAGGAGAGGTGACTTTCAGAAGAGAGCTGTACCAGGTAAAATTCTTTAGCAAAAACACTTAGCCAAAATTCACTGTCAGCACCCAGAGAGCTATCCATGGTCCTGACCAACAGAACCATACACCCAACCCACTGAAAAAGCCCTGACATTTCATCAAATGAAACTTGCTTCTCATTCATTCACTCTTTCATTCATTCATTCATTCATTCATTCATTCATTCATTCACAAAAAGATGTATTAATGTGGTAACAGTTTCAGTGAGCTATAGCAATAAACAAAATGAACACTGGACAAGTTTTAACAGAACTATATACTCATAAAACAAATCTCTCCTCTCTGGTCTGACAGGAAGTGGGCTCTCTATAGATAAATCTCAGCTTATTTAATTGCGCATCTCACCTGTGCACGATCTTATTTAAATGCTACACATCTGGTACCTAGAAACCCCCATGCTACAATCTCCTTCAAGGCAGGGACATTCTCCATTTCTGTGAATTCTTAAATTTACAACTTCATAAAGTCCTTGTGTCCCATTAAACTTGAACAATACAGGGCTTAGTAAATAACAAGATTAACCTCTAAACATTAGAAATATTTAATACCATATAAGACAAATATAGGACATAACTACACTCATTGTATTCTCATTTCATATCTTATTGCAAATGAAAAGTGGCTGCTGAAGACACGGAAATAAACTGAACGTGACGGCGAACATGACTGAAGTTCTTATCAATTGGAAAAGAAAATTCAATCTTCTTTAAATGCCATTTACAAATTGTTTCAATCATACTCATGCTCTAAGTTATTAGTGCTCAAAAGGTCATAGAAACATGAATTTTGAACTGAGAAATATCTTAGGAATTATTCAGGGTTGTAATTCGTATCTTGCCACTAATTTACTTAGCGACACTGGGCAACTTGCTTAGCCTCAGTGGCCTTCAGTCTCATAATTAGATCAGACTAGATGATCACTAGGGATCTTTCTTGCATTAAAAGTTGTTTCCACTAATTTCTTTGTTGAAGAGAATGAATATGAAGTTCACAGCATATGCCATACTCAAGGGTGGATGACAAATCTGTGGCCAAGCTGACTCTAGGACTGAGAGCATTGAACTTACTTCATTGCACCAGTTTAGAAGTTGCCCAAGGACTAAATGAAAGTCCATTGATAGGAAAGTCCAGGTTATGGTAAGTTTCTCTGTTAGGTGGTCAGCTCCTAGAGGTCTGGGACAACATCTTATTTAGTTCTGAAAAAATTTAACACAGTGCACAATGCTGGATTAGAGGTGTCTGATGAAATATTTATTAAGTTAATTGACATATAAATTGAATTAATTACATAAAGGCACTAGGGACTGCATAACTGATTACAAAATTAATAAAAGATGCTATGTTTTGAGTGCCCACCATACATTATATACTGTGCAGGGTGTATTGGAAATGTGATTTTTCATCTCATTCTCATAGTGCCCTGCCAAATAGGTCTTACTCCCATTTTTACATATTTTAAAAAACAAGTCTTGGATATATTAAATGGCTTTCCCAAAGCCCTACTTCAGTAAGCACAGAAGCAAAGATTTGAACCTGGTCTGACTCAAAAGGATATTCCAATTCTACTCTGGTTAACTAAATGCCTGAATGAATAAATAAAGAGATGAATGAATTAGTGACTAAAGGCATTAGTGTTCTGCTGTTACTTGCTTCTGGTTTGAAGCCATACTGTCAAATATTTTGTATGGAATTTAGCATGATACCACACATGTGCAGAACTTTAATAAAGCTGTTTCACAAAAGGATTTACCCGTAATGACATTCTGAAGAGTCAAAGCCTGATCATTTAAACTGCCTGGTTCTACACCATATGGGACTGTAGCAAGTAGTTCTTGAATGATCACTTCTATCTTCTGAAAGATGAAGTGTAATGGTAGCCTATTCTGGAAAGGATCATAACACCACCGTCTGGAAACATTTTCAGACCTTCTCTAAATCTTTACTGAAGCCCTTCTTTGCCTTGGTCCTATATTGGTGTGTTCTCATCCCCTTCACTGTTAGAAGGTACATGTTAAATGATAGGCTTTCCAAAGAAAATAAGCCATGATTTGTGACATTAACCAATTTTGTTGGTATAAATACCTTCATCATAGCCAATTTTCAAGCTATCTACATGACATAACTGAACAAAGAGCCGGGAAGAGATGATAACAATCAACTCTCATGAGTCTCATGAGCTGTTACAAAAGCCAACACAAGCACACCATGTATCCAATCCCATAATCAGCTCTGTGGGTGGTACTGATTGTTGAAATCCCTAGAAGAACACACTTGAACTGGGCTATGGCACACAGCCAGGAAAACTTGGCCAGGTTCATTCACACATCATGGCATCTATCTATCTATCTATCTAACTATTTATCTATCTATCTATCTATCTATGTATAGATATCTATATAGATATATAGATATAGATATATAAATATCTATAGAGATCTATATATATATATATGTGAATATATGTATATATCTATACATATACATATAGATATATAGATATCTATATAGATATCTATACATAGATAGATATAGATATAACTATATATAGTTATATATATGTAATTATGTATGTAACTATATATGTATATATAATTATATAATGTAATTATATGTATATATATGTGTGTGTGTGTGTGTATATACATCTTCAGCAGTATTATGTCCCCACTTTTCTCCTTCTTCTTGGTCAGTTTGGAAGAATGATCCTTCTTATTGACTAATTCACTAAAGCTTTAAGGCATGATGAGCAATGATTGGACTCTATGACTTTGTTTGGCCCTACTCAAGGAAGGAGAAGCTTACTGAAGGAAGGCAAAGCCACTTTTGACAGATTTAAGGCCTGAATATGTACAGGAGTTATGGGTTTAGTTTTGCCATGACTTCCCCCATAGTCTAATTCCTGACAGAAAGCAAAGGAGGGGAGGCCTACCTATTGCCATGAACAATTAGATGGTTCCCCAAAACAATTGGACAGATGTGGAAAGTCGTTTCCCCTTTTCTCATAAAGTCTTACTAATACCTTTAGTGGTTCTCAGAATCTTCAGGTCCTTATCTTTCTCTGAGTTCTCTTCATCTTACCTTTCCAACTTCATCACCTGTGTCTCTCCTAGTTCTCCTCCTCCACTTACTATGCAGTATATTCTCTGGATGCCAGCTCAGATATACTGCTTTCTCGTTCCTGGAATAATTTTAAACTTTCTTCCTCTTGATTTCAATCATTAAAATCCCTCTGTTAAGGGACCCTTCCTATTCATACTCCCTACTGATTCTACAAGGTTCAGATAAAAGGTCACGCACTCCATGATGTATCTCCTGAAATCCCCATCTAAAATACATTTTTCCCTTTTCTCCAGTCATGAGCTACTTTGTTAATGCCTGTTCTTGATTTATCCCACATTGTGTCTTTTATAATAGCTATATATGGGCATATTATTTTTATCCCTGTGAAAATGTGAAATCCATGAAGGCAGGAACATTGTCCAATTTGTCTGTGATTTCCCATAGCACTTAACACACAAGACTTATGAGTTGTGGAATTAAGAAAATCTTGCTTGAATTGAATCTAACAAATTGCAATAAATTTTTCAAAATGGGTGTGAGTCAAGCCCCATGAAAATATATTCAGGGATCTTATGTTCCCATTTCCACTCCTCACCGGTAGATAGTCCCATCTGTTTATGCCTTGAATGACTTGTAAGAGTAAGGTTCTTTGCTGGACATGGTGGTGAGAAGGATACAGGAGTAAATGAGATACAGTCCCTGGCTTTAAGGAGCTTACATTTTAACAGGGCAGGCGTTTCCAAACAATAACTCAAGTTTTAATCAGATATTTAGTCAACAGAGAACTCTGATGATACTGTAGAAGTCATCCATTCTTCCAGGAGGAAAGAAGAGGTCATCAGTGAATAGGATTTTATAAGGTCGATGATTAAAGAATGCAAGACACTTCAGGTAGAAGGAGGGGCCTGAACTCTAGTTATAAGGTAAAACTTGGCATGGCGTGTTTGGGAGGACTATAGAGAAGATGAACAGGGTGTAGGCTGCAAAGAGAGTGTTCTTGGGGATGTGGCTGAATGGGAGGATGAGGCCAAAGCCTTCCAGCTTGTCTGGCTATGAGATGGTTCCTGGTGACCCAATTTCTCTAGAGCTGGAAGATACTTAATCTGAGCTCATAGGTAAATGGATATGGAGGAAGAGACTAAAAACTGGTGTATAAAATTGTTTCACAGAGCATATAAATGTCCTTCCTTCCTTCATCCTTTCATGATTTTCTGTGTGCCAATTATACATCAGCATTAGGCCAGGCTTGAAGGATACAGAGATAACCAAGACACATGCTTTGAATCCCCCCTTCCTCAGCCCCTAACAAAGCTTACGGTCTGGGGATAGACCCAGACAAGGAAAGAACAATGGCTGTGCACAGGGACGAGAACTATGACACAGGGACCTACGAGAGCAGAAAGGAGGACTCCTTAATCTGGTGAGGGGTTTGGACTGAATGGAATGGAAATAAAATAATAATAATAATAATAATAATAATAATAATAAAAACAACCCCTGGTCTCCCAGTAAAAGAGGGAGAAAGATATTTCCAGAAGGAGGGAATAGTCCATCAAAGGAATGTAGGCATGAGAGGGTATGGTGCCTTCAGGGAATTGCAGGGATCAGTATATCTAAAGCCCAGGGCAGGTGGCACACAGGCAGAAAATAAAGTGCCAGATGTGAGCATGGCTTTGTCAGATAAATAAATTAACATATATGGCAACTAGGACTTATATTGTTTGTGTAGAAAATGAGAGGACTATTTGGGAGGGAAAGTGTTTAGAGCCTTGGTGCACCAAAGAGAGTCCTTGGCCAGAAGCATCAGCAGTAGTCGGTAGCTTTTTAGAAATGTAGGATCTTAAAGTCACAGTAGACCTACAGAGGCTCAAGAAGCAATGGTTAAGAGCTCAGTCCCCCGAGTTTGAATCCTGACTCTCTATCTGCTGGCTGTGTGACTTTGATCCTCTCACCTTTCTTCTCTGGCATCAATACTGTCAGTGATAAAGTTGAGAAGGTCAACGCAGTGGATTCTTGTAGCATTTTCATCTCTACAGTATATGTGTGTGTATGTGTGTGTGCAATTCCAGGGGATACTGGTGGGAGAACTGATCATTTCTAAAACTGCCTAGCACGTGCTTACTCCCTGGATGACCCACTGTTTGGAATTATGCCCTCAAGCTTACAGCTAACAGAAAAGATCATCAGAAACCATGACCTTGCACCTGAAGGCAGATCCGATGGGAAGCCAGAAGGTCAGACCCTCAGGCACTGTGCTAGCTGTGGCTTCATAGAGGGAGGCAAGGGAGGAGATACCTTCTGTTCTCTTCTACCAATAGTCTTGCCTGCTTTTTAAGGAAAGAAAAGGAAAAAGAAGAAGAAAAAGAAAAAAGAAAAAGAAACAGAAACAAGAAACAGAAACACACAAAGAAAAAAAAAAAGAATGTACAGGACCAGATCCAGAGGCACATCATTTCACAAGGGCGTTCCTGGCTGTTGGATGAGGATAATCGAGTGTGTGTATGTGTGTACGTGTGTGTGTGTGTGTGTGTGTGTGTGTGTGTGTGTGTGAGTGGTGGGAGTAAAGGGGTATTGCTTAGGGTGATAGTGCCTTAAAGCCTAAATGTTTTAATTAAGAGAAAGAAGATTCAGCTGTCTGGTCAAATGATACACTAAAGCTGCATTGCATTTTCCAAATAGCTTCCCCAACAGGCCTATGTAAAAGCTACAAAACTGTGTCTAAACAGACTTCCAACTAAAGGATAAGAGGGGATCGTGGTTAGAAAGCCAATCCTTGCCCAACCCTGCAGAGACTCAAGGGTTAGCCTGGAGAAGCCCTCTCTTCACTCCTGAACTGTTGCCCCATGGAGCAGTGGGAGAGAACCGAGACAGAGCACACCTTTGACCTGGGCCACTGAGAGCCCTCAGCTCTGCACAGAGGTGGCCACATGGGCATTGTGCAATGGACTTTCCAAGCAAGATGGCCAGGCTCTTGTTAATGAAGAAGAAATGAAGTTCCAGAGAGACTACACCAATGTAAGTCATAGGGAAGAGCAAAGGCCTGGGAGCTAGAACAGCTTCATGTCTAACTTGCTTTGGGACCTTGCCACTCTTTTCTCTCCAACTTCTATTTCCCAGTTTGTGGACATTAATAACCACCACTTATTGAACAACAAGTAGGAATAAGATATTATCTATGTACTAATCATTTACTATAAAGAAGACACTCTCTCCTAGGTTTAAATATCATGGGTATGCTATTGACTCATACATTTCTATCTCCAGCTAAAACTTCTTTGAATTTGACTTCTGGACATCAATGCCTGTCTTCTATCTCTACTTGATGTTTACTAGTCATCTTGAACTTACATCCAAAACAGTACCCTTAATCCTCCTCACCTCAATCCTGACCCTCCCACAGCATCCTCTGACTCAATGAAAGAGAAGTCAATTCATCCCACTGTTCGGACTGAACCCTTTGGAATCATCTTTGACCCCTCTCTGCTTCTCACCTTTCAGACCCAATTACAAGGACTGTCAAATCTACCCTCTAAATAGGTCCAGAATTTGACCATCTTTCCCCCTTACCTCTGTGGGCCAAGCCACTGCTAACGCTTACCTATATTAGAATAATAGTGCCCTTGAATGCCAAGTCAATTTGCCACGCACCAGCCAGAGTACTTCTGTTAAAATCCAGGCCACATCATGTCGCTCCTTTGGCTCAGAATCCTCCAGTGACATCTCACCTCACTCAGAGTAAAATCCAAAGTCCTTGTCATCCTCTGTAAGCCCCTGAAGCCACCCCGCCCAACCTTCTGCTTTTCAAATTTCCCTTCTACTTCTCTCCTCTCTCAACTCCATCTAACCACACCATTCTTCCTATTGAACCAATGGCAACATCCCTGAACTCCTGCTGCAGCGTGCTGGCCCTTGTCATTGCCTCTACCTAGAATACCGGTCCCCCAGATAGTCACATGGCTTCCATCATCTTAGCTTCAGGGTGCTCACTCAAATGTCCTCTTCTCAGAGAAGCCTTCCCTGACCACTGCATATAATAACAGCTCCACCCCCACTCCCAGCTTAGCATCCCATATGCTGTGTGCTCCCCCCCAGCATGCATCATCACCTGACAGAGCACATATATTTTCCTGTTTGTCTGTTGTAGCACTGTCCAACAGAACTTTCTGCAGGGGTGGTAATGTTCTACATCTGAGTTGTCCAAGAGGTAGCCATTAGTCACACGTAGCTTGAAATATGGCTAATGTGACTGGGGAAATGAATGCTTGCTTTATTTAATTCCACTTAATTTAAATAGCGACGTGCGGCTAGTGGCTACCTTGTTAGTGCAGATTTAATGTATCCTTGGAATATAAACTTAACTAGGCCAGAGATTACACCTATTTTGTTCACTGCTATATCTTCAATGCCTAGGAAGATGTCTGCCCTGTGGAATGAATGAGTAAATGAATTTACGAGGGGCTTTCCATGTATTATCTCATTTAATCCTAACAACAGTCTTGTGGGTTAGATGCTGTTTTCATTCTCTGGTACTCAGAGAGAGGAAGTATCTTTCTAAAGAACACCCAGCTAGTGTGTACCCTATGATCAATATCTCCCCACTTAAGAACATGGGGATCTATCTAATGTACAACATAGTGAACAGTTAAGGTGGTTTTATATACTTGAAAGTTGCTACACAAAAGTTATCACCGCAAAAAGAATGGTATATGAAGTGACGGGGGTGTTAGTGAGTCTGAAGGTGGTAATCATTTCACGGTATATATGTGCATTATTAAATCATGGCATTGTTCACCTTAAACTTATACAATGTTATATGTCAATTTCATTTCAGTAAAGCTGGAAAAAATGACAAAGAACATCCAGCTGGTAAGGGGTAGATAGGATCTGAGCTCAGGGATGCTAGATGATGTTCAGACACCTTGCTTTGAAATTGGACCAGATGTTGTCTGTGGTCCTTTCTCCTTCTGGGATTCTATGGTTTTATGGAACTTTCTCCCTTGCCAGGTGATGGCAGCGTATAGTTTAATGGCCAATGGAACTGATGGGCCTTCATGTAAAATCCCTTGTCAATGGCTCAAGAGCCATGATTCTTCAGGTAGAAGGGGTGTAGACCATCTTTTGGCCCATATCCTCCCTCCCTCTATCCCCAGCCTAACCCATGGCTCACCAGTGTCTGGGTCGCAGAGCTGCTCACAGGCATCTGTCGTCCTCTGTCCGCAGAGGTCTCTCACCCATGGGGAGGTGGCGTTGATCTGGTAATACAGGGACAGCTTGGCCGGGTTTAACCAGTCTGAGACATCCAGGTAGCTCCCTTCACTCACCACAAAGCTGCTCCCTGCAGGTGAACAGAGAGAAAGACAGCTACTTTCTCCCTGCTTTTAGGATACAGACATAGATGTGTCCTGCTGTTGATGCTGCAGGCCGAGAACACAGACAGGTACATACAAGCCATCTCCCCACCCCAGGACCCTGTTCTTACTTGACCACCAGCATTTACAGAGCATTTATAGCGTGCTTGTCACAATATAAGCAGCCAGTAGAGACACACAAATCAGACACAGAGACAGTTCAGCCTAGTGGTTAGGAGTTGGGCCCTGAGAACTCATAGAGACTTAGGTACAAATCAAGAATCTACCCTTACCTGCCATTGACTTTGGGAAAGGCACTCAATGCCTCTGGGCCTTGGTTACATCATCTGTAAATAGGAATATTAATGGAACCCACCTCATTGTTAGAAAAATGGAATAAATTAATGTAGACAAAATGCTATGCTTAGCCAGGGCCTGACTTGTCCTAGTAAAGAATCCTTAAACATTAAAATTTAAAAGCAAAAAAAAAAAAAAAAGTACTAACGTCCCTGTCACTCAGGCACCTCCCCCCCCCCCCCCCGCTGAAAAGGGGTCATTAATGCCCACAGGGGCCAGGTGTGTGATATTAATGGGAGAGACTAGCAGAGTAGCTTCTTGGCCTTCTGGCCTAGATTTTGTTTTTTATTCTATTAGGATGAGAAAGAGAGAGGGAATAGAGAGAGTACAGAATAGAAAACCCAGATATAAACCCACAATTAGAGAGGGAGGTGGGGGAAAAAGAGAAATTCAAAGAAATCGGTAGCACGTCTAAGAAAAAAAGCCACACTTGTGCAATGGAAAATGCCTTAATGTTGGGGAACAATGGAGTTTGGGGTGAACTGACAGTTCGAGTTCTATCAGACTGGAGTAGCTGCAGGCCCACTCCAGCCAACTCTTGCCAAAATGGGTCTATGAGCCAGTAGTCCAAGAATGTCAGGTTTTCTTCAGGCAGAGTCCAAAAATTCAGATTTTAATTGTAATCAAGCAATTTGGCAATAATGACTTAAATTTGTTCTTAAAAAACTTGTGTAGGTCCAACAAAAGACTCTAGCTTTGCAATCTATGCTCTAAAATATTCCTTTTAACGTATACAGGTGCACACAAATACATATACCTCTACACTGGCATACATACATACCTGAATGCATACATACACATACACACATATACATAAGTAAACACACACACACACACACACATATTCTTTGGGAGCAGGGAACAGAAGCCTGTTCAGGGTGGCTGCATATTGGGTATATGTGGTGAGTGTATACATATAAAAATAGAGCAAAGGTGTCTCACATCATTAGACAACAAGAAGGAATAAAAGGCATTCAAATTGGCAAGGAGGAAGTAAGAGTTTTACTATTTACAGATGACATGATACTATATACAGAAAATCCTAAAAATATTCCACCAAAAAACTACGGGAACTCATAAATGAATTCAGTGAAGTCACAGGATACAAAATCAATATACTGAAATCTGTTCCATTCCTATACACTGATAACGAAGCAGCAGAAAATGAAATTAAGAAAGCAATCCCATTTATAATTGCACCCCAACCAATAAAAGATCTGCAAATAAACTTAATAAAAGAGGGGAAAGACCCATATCCTGAAAACTCTAAAACATTAATGAAAGAAATTCAAGATGATACAAAGAAATGGAAAGACAGTCCATGTTCATGTGTTGGAAGAACAAATATTGTTAAAGTGTCTATTATTCTACAGATTTAATGTAATCCCAATCAAAATACCAACAGCATTTTTCGCAGAACTGGAAGAATAACCCTAAAATCTGTATGGAAGCACAAAAGACCCATGCCAAAGCAATGGTGAAAAAGACAAACAAAACTGGAGTCATCACAACGCCAGACTTCAACTTATATTACAAAGCTTTAGTAATCAAAACCATATGGTACCGGCATGAAAACAGACATATGGACCAATAGCACAGAACTGAAAACCCAGATATAAACCCGCAATTATACGGTCAATTAATCTTTGACAAAGGGGGAAAGAATATACAATGGGAAAAAGGCAGCTTCTTCAACAAATGATATTGGAAAAACTGGACAGCTACATGCAGAAGCATGAAACTGGCCCACTTTTTTACACGATACACAAAAATAAACTAAAAATGGATTGAAGACCAAAATATGAGACCTGAAACCATAAAAATCTTAGAAGAGAGCACAGATAGTAATTTCTCTGGCATCAGCTGTAGCAATGTTTTTCTAGATATGTCTCCTGAGGCAAAAGAAATAAAAGCAAAAATAAACTATCGGGGCTACATCAAAATAAACAGCTTCTGCACAACAAAGGAAAAAAATCAACGAAACTAAAAGGCAACCTACTGAATGGGAAAACATATTGGCAAATGACATATCCAATAAAGGGTCAGTATCCAAAATATATAAAGAACTTATATAACTCAACACCAAAAAATGAATAATCTAATTTAAAAATGGGCAGAAGACATGAACAGACATTTTTCCAAAGAAGACATACAAATAGGCAACAGACACATGAAAAGATGCTCAATATCCCTCATCATCAGGAAAATGCAAATCAAAACTATGGTGAGTTTTCACCTTACACCAGTCAGAATGGCTAAAGTCAACACAAGAAACAACAAGTGTTGGAAAGGATATGGAGATACGGGAACCCTCTTATACTGTTGGAATGCAAACTGGTGCAGCCACTCTGGAAAACAGTATGGAGCAGTATGGAGTGTCCTCAAACAGTTAAAAATAAAATTACCTTATGATTCAGCAATCACACTACTGTGTATTTATCCAAAGAATACAAAAAACACTAATTCAAAGGGATATGTTCACCCTGATATTTATTGCAACGTTATTGGCAAAAGTCTAACTATGGAAGCAGCCCAAGTGTCCATCCATAGATGAATGGATAACTAAGATGTGTTGGTAGGGCCACAAGGGTGGCTCAGTCGGTTAAGAATCCGACTCTTGATTTCAGCTCAAGTCACGATCTCATGCCCCATGAGTTTGAGCCCCGTATCAGGTTTCATGCTGACAGTGTGGAGACTTCTTGAGATTCTCTCTCTCTCTCACTCTCTCTCTCTCTCTCTCTCTCTCTCTCTGCCCTGCCATGAGCTCTCTCTCTCTCTTTCTCTCAAAATAAATAAGAATAAACTTTTAAAAATGTGGTATATAATATACGATGGAATATTACTCAGACATAAAAAAGAATGATATCTTGCCATTTGCAATGACATGGATGGAGGAGGAGAATATAACGCTAAGTGAAATAAGTCAGAGAGAGACAAATACCGTATGACTTCACTCGTATGTGGAATTTAAGAAACAAAACCAACAAAGAAAAAGAGAGAGAGAAAAACAAGAAACTCTCACCTATCGAGAACAAACTGATGGTAATCAGAAGGGAAATGGTGGGTGACATAAGTGATGGAGATTAAGAGTACCCTTATCATGATGAGCACTTAGTCATGCATGGAAGTGCTGAATCACTCACTATATTGTACAACTGAAACTAACAGAACAGTGTATGTTAACTATACTGAAATTAAAATTAAAAAGAAACTTAATAAATGAAAAAAAGAAAACATAGATAAAATTTCCATTAAAAAAAAAATACAGCACAGGTCGAATTTCATAGGGGGAAAGAAAAACCAAAAAGTTCAAGTAGGACCAAGCTCCACCACGCTGGACTTGGAGAGCAGTTCTAGATTTATAACAGATCTACAGACCTCAGCAGCAGGAGATCTTAAATTGTTTCACAATTAACATGACTCAGCTTCTTTCCCTGCATTTGCTTCCCTCTACCTCACGATCAACCAACAAAAGCTTTCCATGTATGCAATTTAAATTTTCCAAAGAGGGACCCAGTTACTGGCATCATTTGGGTTTAGCGAGAACCTCTCTGCCAGGTCACAAAAGACCTTGCTGGCTGACTGCAATGATTGTGCTCCTCTCGGCCCTGGTGTCCAGCTGTGGTCCAATGGGCAATGGCCAGGGACGCAGGATCACATCAGACCATACCTGAATGCCTCGAGGATCTACGATTCCCTGAGGGCATGGCAGGCAACGTTATCCTCTCTAACTCACACAGAGGATATGATTTCTATCATCTTATAGAATGAGTTCTTCAGTAGAAGTACAGTGGACAATGTGATTTGGGGTGATGATGAAAGAGGGATTCTATGAGAAAACCATAAGGGATAGATAGCATCAGGCTCAGAGATAAGGAAATGACCACATTTGAAGTCGGCCTTAGAATCCTTGGCAGCTAAAGGAAAAAAAAAAAAAAGGAAAAGAAAGAAAAGAGTCTGCTGGATTCCATATTTCAAATTTCTGGCAAGGAAAGATATGCAAATCTATCTGCAAAGCCATATTTTCCCCTCTGGAACTAAGCCCGAGCAGAAACATGTCACATGGGTCCCTGTGCAAGGCACCGAACATCAGTATCAACCACAGATTTTTCTTTTAAAAAGCACAGTCATGCTGTTTAAATGGGTAATTCTTGTATTTATTCTCACTAAAGACTGAGGGATGGATATTGAATTGTGTCCCAGGGCTGAGTTTGGCTAATCCCACTACTTCAGGGAAACTACACGGTGCAGCCATACAGAGAATAGAGTCAGCAATCCGTGGATTCAGATCTTCACTCTGCTACTTACAAACTGTAAACCTGGGCAAATCCTCCATCACCTCACATGAAAAATGTGGTTCCTAATTTCTCCTTCATAGGGTTGATATAAAGACTAAATGAGACAATGCATGTATCTTAGGTCTGGTTTACCAGAAATGAGGCTCAAAGGCAAAGACTGACATGCAGGAGGTTTACTGGGTGCTGCTTGTAAGGAAATGACCAAATGGCATTGAGAGTGAGCAGAGGGAGAAGTCAAATAGTGATGCCGTTGCAGCAAAGACCCCAGGGCTGATCCCAGCGGGACGTTCTGGGGCTGGGATGGTCCTTCACAGTTGTCCCGAATCAAGACAATGTATCAGGCCTTTGTACCCTCACTTTAACCAGTCATAGGCTGCGGGCTATCTTTGGGGGAGGGGCACGGACTTGGATGAAGTGGTCCTTTTCCATGAAGGACATTTCTCCAAGAAAGGCTCAGAGCAAGTTGTCAGCCACCAACATTCCTGGAAGCTGGGGGAATAGTGCCTATGTTCTAATGACAGATTTGGTCATGGCATTAGTACATCCACTACAATATGTGATGTCCCTAGCACATTGTGAAATCTCAACTAACAAGAGTGATTTTAGTTTTTATTTGAATTTCTTATAAACCTGGACGCTCCAAATCCAATACTGGTTTATCAGATCTCTCTTAAATATGGGGAAATAAGAGTCTCTTTGAAAGACAATGACTCAAAAGCAGGTTATCTTCAACTTCTTTAAAAAGGTACTCTACCAAAGTATACTGTTGTTGTTGTTTTAATGTTTATTTATTTTTGAGACACAGAGAGAGAGCATGAGTGGGGGGCGGGGGGCAGAGAGAGAGGGAGACACAGAATCTTAAGCAGGCTCCAGGCTCCGAGCTGTCAGCACAGAGCCCGATGTGGGGCTCGAACCCACAAATGGTGAGATCATGACCTGGGCTGAAGTCGACGCTTAACCGACTGAGCCACCCAGATGCCCCTATACTGTTGGTTTAATGGCAGAAGGAAGTTACTATCCTTTGAATGAGTGTGTTACACATCCTGTTCACTTAAGTCTTACAACAGACCTATGGGGGTATGTATTCCCCCCATTTGACAGAAGGACAGCACAAGTTCAGAGAGAAACTAAGTTACCTGAAATTATAAGTAATAAGTGGCCCAAGTAGAAAGTGACTCTAGGTATTTCAGCATCCAAAGCTGGGACATACCCATTATTCCAGGCTGGCATGAGAGCTGGGGCTTTGATTCAGTATTAGGCAGAGTTTCCCTCTTCCATGATTTCATTTCTCCTCTGATAGTCTATGCATCCCTCTGTAGATTGTATCCTAGAGTGCTGGAAGTCTTTTGCCTTTTCTGATTGACAGTGATTTCGTACAGGGAAGAGGTCATGACTCATTAGTCCTTATCAATGCAGCCCTCAGCAGAATGCCTGGCATATATTAGGAGTTTGGAGAATGTCTGTTGAATGAATTAATGAAATCACAGTCCCATGCTTGACTGGAAGGAATTTCAACTAACTTCAGCATGGGATTGTGAAGCAGGAATGCCTCCACATGGATCCCAAAGGGTTTTTGTTTGTTTTTTGTTTTTATCCTGTGAGAGCCAGAATACAAGATGAGCCCTTCAGTGTCTCCCTCGTCCCAAATCAATCAAGGTTCTTGAGTTCTCATTTGCCCCATGGACTTGTGATGTAGATGATTAAAGTAGAGATGCTGGAGGGGTTCAGTGTGAAGGAGGAAGGACATGTGGCAGGGAGATGTCACATCAGATAGTGAAAGGAAGTAACTGCACAAAATGTAATTTCAAGACTTAATCCATGTGTTCATTTAACCAACATTTATTAAGCCCCTCCTTGCATAAGAAATGGATACCAAGAAAGGTAAATGGACAGAATCTGTCAAGAAAATTACAGATTAGCAAGGGAGATCAAATGTGTGCACAGATGGATACAATACCTCCTAGAGTGTTGGGAGAACTGCATGACAAGGATGGGCATCTTTGAGGATAAGTGGAAGGAAAAAAGGGTGTTGTAGAGGAATCATTGAAGAGTTGGCCTTTAAGCTAGATTTCGAAGGATACCAAGGAGAACAAACTTGGCAAAAGTTGAGGTGGCATCTGCCCCTCAAGGCTCACCTTCAGATCTGCCTTATGCTCCTTAAGAGGAGATTAAGATCTCTCTCATACATACAAGGCATTCTACTCAACTGGAAGCTATATATGCCATATTATAGGTTTACTCATTCATCCATATATTTATTCATTTAACAAATAAATCACCTACCATGTGCTGGGCCCTGTCTCATCCTCTGGATGAGTAAAATATGGCATCTGTCTACAGAGAGCTTATAGTCCAGGAAGGGAGTTCAGAAATAGCAAATCTAAGGCAAAGCAGGATTTTTTTTAAAAAAAATTCCTCTTCCTTATTCTCCCATCTAGATTGTACATTTCTTGAAAGTAGAGACTATGCCTTATCTAACTCTGCAATCACCACAGTGCTTAGGGTATAGTGGAGGTTCAGAAGATGTTGGGGAGTGTGTATGTGTGAGAGAGACTAAGAGGAGAGAAAGAGAGAGAGAGAGAGAGAGAGAGAGAGAGAGAGAGAGAGAGAGAGAATGCATGCAAACACGCACAGTGAGGCCAAAGAGTGGCAAGCAGCTCTCTCTGGGTAAGTTCTAGCATTACTTTGAGAACAGATATATAGAAAAGGAATAGAAATGCATTTTTCTGTGTGTCTCACACATCTCTAGTTTTCCAATGGACCCTGTTTTATTTTCTTGGCTTTGGACCAAAAGTACCCCCATTTTTCTGGGCGCTCTGAGAATCCTCTTTGTGCTCAAATCAATCTCCCCAGAGCAGTGACTCTGGAATGAATCTTTGCCAAAATCTCATCTTCAAAATGTCATGTTTCCTTATTTTTAAATATATATATATATTTTTTTTTCTCCCACTGGCTTGTGGGAATATACATCATCTAATTAGCCAAATGGATTTTCAGTTCAGCCCAATCGTTTCCTTATCTAGCATCTGAAGCTCAGCGTTGCTCAGGGGACTGAACGGGCACGGAGGTCCTCATTAACTCTGATCTTCAATTACATTGATTATAAGCCTGCTTCTGTAATTGTGCAGCATAGATCAGAGGTGAGCTGGGGAGCTCAGGCCACTCGGTAGTGTTCTATGAAAAGCCAGAGGCATATCGGCCCCTAAAGAAACAGAAAGCTACAGATGAGAACTAAAAATACCACGGAAGGAGGTATCACCAGACAAAATTGCCTGGCGAGCCGGACGGCAGCTGCAAATCCCTTTCATTATACCTCGAATCATGAGACAGACCTCTGAGAACCATGGATAGAAAATTTCAAAAGAAGGCTCTGGTCACAGTGGTGAATGAGAAGCAGGGAAAGGAAAGGTTGTATGGTGGAAAGGTGGTCTTCACAAATGAAGCTCAGGGAATTTTCTGGCCAAAAGTACATGGCTCTTTTTTTTCCCCCTTCTCATTCTTTGGGTACAAAATAATTAAAGGTTTCTTTCCTGATGTTACAGCATGTATTCATTCCCATGATGATCTCATCTGTCAGGGTCTCAGACTTGGGAGAAAACGTCTTTGGGGAGCATAGGATAAGAAAACAAAAACAAAAACAAAAAACAAGATGAAGAAGTGAGCCACCCACCTTCAGCTCAACAGACCCATGAAGAGTGCACCCACACCCACCTCTCTCCCCTGTCCAGAGAGACCCAAGTTAGGCTTGAATACATTCCACCACTTGTCATTGACTTAAAGCCATTTCAGGAGTGAGTGACCAAACTCTGCAAACGGGGGGTTAGATGCATCAGCCACGTTTCTCTGTGCTGTCGCCTCCTGGTCTTCTTCCAGCTCTCTTCCCTTCTGTTGCATTCTTCCCCCTCGCCTGGCATCAACGTCAACCTATTCCTCTGTACGTTCTATGTGTCATGGGCTGATCTATGGCGTCCCCAAATTTCACATGTTGAAAGTCCTAACGCCCCGTACCTCTGAGTATCCTTGTATTGGGGGCTGGGGTCTTTAAAGAGGTTAAATGAGGTCATTAGGTTGGGGCCCTAATCCAGTAGGACTGATGTCTTTATAAGAAGAGGAGACGAGGCCACAAACACAGAAGGACGACCATGTGAAGACCCAGGGAAAAGCTGGCCATCTACAGGCCAAGGAGAGACATCCTCAGAACAGGACCTTTTGGCCAATAACTTGATATCAACTTCTGGCCTCGAGAACTATGGGGAAATAAATTTCTGTTGTTTAAGCCATGCAGTCTTTGGTACTGTGTTATAGCAGTCCTGGCAACTATTGTACTATCTCTGTCTTATATGACAACTACCTCTTTAAAATTTTTTTCGATGTTTATTTAGTTTTGAGAGGGGGGAGTAGGGAGGGAAGGGGGAAGGGGCAGAGAGAGAGGGAGACACAGAATTGGAGGCAGGCTCCAGGCTCTGAGCTGTCAGGACAGAGCCTGACATGGGGCTCAAACTCACGGACTGCAAGATTATGACCTGAGCGGAAGTCAGACACTCAACCGACTGAGCCACCCAGATGCCCCTCACAACAACTGCCTCTTAACATTTGCATTTGCCCCATTTATTAACCTTTATTTTTGTCACAGATTCCTCTGTATCACTTTCCAGAATAAAGTTCTCAAATGCATAAAATATAATGCATAGCATTACAAAGGAAACCAATAGTGGAAACACCCTAGTCTGAGCTACGCTAAGCTATTTCCATCCATTCCACAGATGCCCAGTCTGCTACCTGACCTGCTTCCAAACACTTGAACATCATTGGATGGACAAGGAGTGGCAGCCAGACTATAATGAATATTCAATCCCGCTGAAGTATGTGAATGAGATGCAAATGACAGAGAAGAAAACTAAGAAAACATGGAGAAGAAGTTCCACTGGCTATTTTAAAAAGGGCTGGCCTCTTTCTTTTTGTTCAAATACTAATTTTTTAAAAATCTCTGAAGAAGATAGAAACTTGGTTAAAATTAGAATTGTCTTAGAACAATCACACAATAGAGCATAATTTTATGAAGCTAAGTTACATATTTAATTTTAAAGAGGGTTAGAAAATTTTGAGTTCCTTTTTTCATTATCACCTGCTAAGGAACCTTTTTCAACACACTTTTCCTCAACCACTCCCAACTCATGAAGTTTTAATACCACAGATATACTCTGTATGTATGAGTATGTACTATGCTTTTGATGTACATAAAAAAGAGTAAAAGGAGGTCCTCCTGCCCCCAGAATCAATTTTAATGTCTTTGGAGGTATTATTATCCTCACTGAGAATGGATGCTACAGTTACAGATAAACTTAGGGTTAAGAAAAGCAAGGGATAGGGGCACCTGGGTGGCTCAGTTGGTTTAGTGTCCAACTTTGGCTCAAGTCATGATCTCATGGTTTGTGGGTTCAAGCCCCTGCATCAGGCTCTGTGGTGACAGGCTCTGTCCTGGAGTCTGCTTTGGATTCTGTGTCTCCTTCTCTCTCTGCTCCTTCCCCACTCACTCTCTGTCTCTGTCTTTCAAAAATAAGTAAAATGTAAAAAAAAAAAATTAAAAAAAAAGAAAGAAAAGGGATGTGCCTAAGATCTCACTGGGATTAGTGAAATATCTACAACTAGCACAAGGGAGGTGAGGATCAGAGAAAGGAACAGACTTTCCCAGGGACACAGAGCTGGAAAGCGTTGGGAATGGGCCAGAGCCCAAGTGCGGTGACCCAAGTACTAAGAGTTTGTCCCAGTATTCCACACTGACAACCAAGAATAGATCCCATGACGGTGAGCTGTCTCAAGGCTAAAGCTCCCTCACTGGGAGTGTGAAATGGTAATAACTTTGAGAGGTCCATTCATGGAAGAACATCAAAGAACTCATCACCAAACATCCCTTTAAAGGAACCATGGAGATGGACAGGCTACTGGTATTTTGAGTGTTCTATGTTCGAAAAAGAGTTATTTCCAAACAAAGCTGCATGAAAGCCTGGTTTTCTTTCCCCAAATGGAGTTTTGCTTGATTGTCTCCAGGCAATTGTGTTTCTGTTTTCTGTATTTCTCACTTCAAATTGTCATCAAAGTCTGCCTAAAAGAGATTGCCACCAAATTCCACATGACTTTATGTACCACTGGCCTTGCTTCAAAGTTGAGTTAGGGGTGTCTGAGTCTGGACAAAAGAGGTTTGAAGAGTTGAAATTTCAAAAAAAAATTATTTTTCTCTCCATGGATATAACAATTTGGTACCAAGCTAGGCAGCAAGGTTTGAAAAGAACAAAGTCATGAAAAATGCTTCCTGTTTTCCTTTAGGTTATTTATTTTTTTAAAGAACTGGGATTAAAGATTGAAGACAACCATTTGATTGAAGGCAACCGTTTGCTTTTAATTTAAGAATTTATTTTTTTCCTTCCTTTTCTTCCTTTTTTTTTTTTTTTTAAACTTTCTTGATGACTTCACTGGGGATATATGCATCAAGCCCAATCTCAATGTTGGAATTCTTTTTTATCTAAGATCAGTGCTTCTTGAATGAACATGGTGGACAGTTGCTCCCAAAACTCAAGGGTCCTCTGGCTCTGATTTGCTAACACAGTAGCACCCTATTGTGCATAAGGGATACATTCCAAGGCCCCCTGTGGATGCCTGATACCACAGATGATACCAAACTCTGCATATACTATGTTTTTTCATATACATACATATTTAAGATAAAATTTAATTTATACACTAGGCAGAGTAAGAGATTAACAATAACTAATAATAAAACAGAACAGTAATAATGTACTGTAATAAAATTTATCCCTCTCTAAATATCTCACCTTACTGTACTCACTCTTCTTGTGATGATGTGAGTGGATAAAATGCTCACGTGATGAGATGGTGTAAGGTAAATAAACACAGACACGTGACATGGCATTAGGCTACTACTGACCTTCTGATGTATCATCTGCTTTTGGACTGTGATTGACTGCACGTAACTTCAACCTTGGAAAGTGAAAGTACAGAAAAGGGGCCCACTGTGTTCAAAAATTTCCTTCTTTATCAGCTGCTCAAGTAAGACAGGAGTTCAGATGGGAGGCAAGGGCTAGACTACAGGGTGAAACAGGTATGGTTTAAATCCTAGTCCAGCTACTGACCTGCTGGGTGGCCCCGGAACAGATCATTTGATCTTGGTTAAGTCTTCTCTGTTTCCTTATCTGCACAATGGAAATGCTTACTTCATAGAGATTCTATGACCATTAAATAAAATGATAATTCTATGAATAATTGGACCCTATGTAGATGGTACCCTCTGGAGTTGTGCTCCATGGTGGTTATGCCCAGGACATAGACAATAGTTTCATTTTTATTTTATTTAGTTATTTTTTAATGTTTATTTTTGATGGAGAGAGAGAGAGAGAGAGAGAAAGCATAAGCAAGGAAGGGGCAGAAGAGAGACAGAATTTGAAGTAGGCTCCAGGCTCTGAGCTGTCAGCACAGATTCCGATGTGGGGCTCGAACCCACAAGCCATGAGACTATGACCTGAGCTGAAATCTGATGCTTAACCGGCTGAGTCACCCAGGCACCCCAATAGTTTCATTTTTAAAACCAATGTGCACCTTTCTCCTGCCTGCCCAACCAAGGAGCCCATTTCCCTGTGCTGAGCCATGGCTTGTCCCAGTAGCACCTCCAATTTTCACAATATCCTGGGGTGAACTGGGTAAGACAGGAAATGAGGGTTACAACTTTAAGGTGTGTGGCAGGAGTGAAGTGTAGAGGGCTGAGAAGAATGCCCTGAACATATTAGTTTCAATAAAACCATCATGAAAATACTATGTGTGGTTGAGATAGGACTGGCTGATGGAATGAACAAATGAATGAACGGATCATGTGGCTTTCCAGATTCACCAGCCTAACTTTGTGGCTTACCTGCCCTGCTCCCCCTGCTTCGGTGATGTACCCCTTTCTATGGCACACCCTTCTTTCTGCCTCTCCCAAAGAGCCTGCACAAACGTCAGGGGCTGTTTGGCAAAGATGGCTCACAACTGCGAGCGCTAAGAATAACCATATTAGCAATTCCTCCCGGATCTGTTTCATTACTACACTGCGGGTTCGATGCCAACCGACCAAATTAGGCCCAAGCACCTGCCTGCTTTGGTGTCTCTCACTGTCGGTGTGTGTGCATGTGTCCCTCCCTCTCTAGGTCTCTGGCCTTCTATTCTCTTCACTTTTGTCTAGAAATAAATTCAGTGGGAAAAGCACAAGGTCTCAGACCTCAGAACTGGCAAACCTGGATTCAACAAGTGCCCTCACCACTTATTATTTGAATGACCTCAGGAAATGCTTTATATTTTTTTTTTCTCAGCTTCCTCATCAAAAAGGGAATGCATACCACTTACCCGGCAGCATTCACAGGAATATTAAATGCGACCGCGTGTATACCTGGCTTCTTAGATGTGCTTACCAAATGGGAGATTTTGCTGCTGCGGCTGTTGTTAATCTAATTGATCCCAGAAATAATTCTGGAGGGCAGGTGTTACTTTTAGCCCCATTTCACAGACAAGAAGACTCCAGCCGAAGGAGGTTAAAGGTATATGTCCTCAGTTACACAGCAAGAAAGTTGATAATTCCAAACTAGAACTCATTACAGAGCTCTGTCTCTAATACCAGGCTGCCTCCTTCCCATTCTTCTCCCTGTTATAAGTGTGTGTGTGCACACACACACACATATACATGCATGTGTGCATACATGCATGTGTGTGAATGTGTGTGTATGTATTTGGCTTCTGTCAATATTCATCTCTGGTTATTTCTCTAAGTACTCAGCTTCCCATGGGGGTGGCTGAAACATAAATCAGACCATGTTGAGAGTGTGTGAGAGAGAAATGGCAGGAGAAGGTGACATAATATTGTAATTCAATACTTACTATCTCCGAAGACATGTAATACATCCTCATGGCATTTCCAGAAGATATTTTCTGGAAACTGGACAATAATTCACATTAATGCGAAGCCTAAATCTAATTGTTTTATGAGGCTACAAAGGACTACATAGGATAAAGCTTCCAAAAATGTTGAGGCTTTAACAGTCATGTTGATGGAACAGATTTCACTGTCTGGCACAGATGAGAACAGCTGCCTAGATATATAATATTGGTACCTGGAGCACGATAACAAAGGAAATGTGCGGCTTAGCCACACCGTAATGTTCACTGCCATGAGCCCTCCGCCAGCCAAACCCTGCTATGAATTATGGGAAAGATAAAGAGAGAAAGGATAAGATTTTGAGGGCTGAAGGAAGGTCTTGAGGCTTCAACAGGCCACAGGATGGCGGAGACCCACATTTCTGGTATATGACATGTGAAGGGTGAGTTATTTCAATCTGTTCCCAGAGGGAGATGTGGGGCTTGAGGGAGCCAGGCTCCGGAGCCAGATAGGATGGGTGGGAGCCCAATCCTGCCATTTATTAGCCGGCTTCTGCCCATTACCTGACCTTGTGAGCCTACGGGTTCCTATTCCATCAAATGGGGATGACAGTACCTGCCACATAACTCCTGTGTATAAAGGCACATTGAGATATCCATGGTTGATGAGGAAAGCAAGGGGGGGCAAGAATATGTAGGACCTTATCTCAGGTATCAAACAAACAAACAGCAATTCAGGGTGTGTGTGTGTGTGTGTGTGTGTGTGTGTGTGTAGTAAAATTTCTGGAAGGATATACACAAAAAAAGTCATCCACCCAACAGACCAGAACTAGGAGTATGAAAGAGGGCATCTTTAGTATTTTCTTCATCCAATCCTGTTGCTGCTGCTACTATTATTACTACTGATATTATTACCACTACCACCAGTATTAATACCAGCTACTTCAGAAGGTTTGGGAGGAATAAAGGATAGAATATATACAAAGTTGTAATATTGAGTCCAACACATAGTAGGTAACCAAAATGTGCCCATTCTTTCTTTGTCCGTGGCAACAAAGGACTATGCTTTCCCTGCCTTGGAACAGAAAGAGCCACTGGATGACGGGCCGGCAGCAGTTGACCAGATGTAGCCATTCTTCCCTCCCTTCCTAGTCCACTTCCCTTGACTTCACAGAAGTTGTTCCCATATCCCGGACACCCTCCTCACCATACCTATCCTCCTAGGTCCAGCCAAAGGCACGCCCTTCTTTCCCTTGTCCTCTCACGTGCAAGTGACATGTCCTTCTTCTGCCCCGAATGCCCTGGCTTCTGTACCTCTCTCCTTACATCACCTTACATCAGTGTCGCCGCTAATGCCACGTGAGTTCGGCACGCACTTACTTAGTACCTCCCCATCCATGTGACCAGGGTTGGAGCATGCTGATATTTTATCCACTGCAGGACAGAGTGTGCTTTCTTTTTTTTTTTTTAATTTTTTTTTAACGTTTATTTATTTTTGAGACAGAGACAGAGCATTAAGGGGGGAGAGGCAGAGAGAGAAGGAGACACAGAATCGGAAGCAGGCTCTGAGCCATCAGCCCAGAGCCTGACACGGGGCTCGAACTCACGGACCGCAAGATCGTGACCTGAGCTGAAGTCGGACGCTTAACCGACTGCGCCACCCAGGCGCCCCCAGAGTGCGCTTTCTGAGAGACCACCCATGTCTAACATATTTTCAAATTACTGTTTCTCAGCCCAGTGTTGGGCACTTAGTGGGTGATCAGAAAACATTCTGAGTGGATGGATGGATGAAGTGAGAAATGGTGCTTTCTATTTGAAGAACATTACCCTACATGTTACCAAATGGAAAGAAAAGAAAGAAACCATACAGTTCTACAAACCCACTCTTCAATGGTACTTCAAATTTCACTAGAGACTCACTAATCAGCCTTAGCGGCAGGCAATTTTTGTTTAGCATGTAAGGTGCTGTGCGACACCTTTACAACCAATATCTCACTTGATCCTCAAACAAGAAATATTGGGAGATTTTGGAGTCAGACAGATCTTCTTCAGCAGCTGTGTGAGTATAGGCAAATTTATTATCACCCTTGTTGGGACTCAGTTTCCTTATTAGAAAAAAAAAGAGGAAAATAATAGTTACTGCCTCTAGGATTATTGTCAGGAATAAGTAAGGTAATGGATATCAAATATTTTTTAGAGTGGTTGGCATTCAATTGTACTACTGTATAGGCACATATGTTTTATGGAATTTTCATCATTCCCACGGCACAAATGAAGACTCTGAAAAGCAGTAAGGGCATTTCTTGCCTGAGTTACATACAACTACTTTTTTTTTTAATTTTTTTTTTCAACGTTTTATTTATTTTTGGGACAGAGAGAGACAGAGCATGAACGGGGGAGGGGCAGAGAGAGAGGGAGACACAGAATCGGAAACAGGCTCCAGGCTCCGAGCCATCAGCCCAGAGCCTGACGCGGGGCTCGAACTCACGGACCGCGAGATCGTGACCTGGCTGAAGTCGGACGCTTAACCGACTGCGCCACCCAGGCGCCCCAACATACAACTATTTAATGACCAACCCGGGACTGAGTCCAGATGTCCAGAGTCTGGGTGTTGGGCTTCATTTACTGTCACTTTGCTTCTCAGCAGGCTGGTTATTGCACTGAAGTCTGAATGTATTTACCCTTACATTCAACAAATGTTTATTGAGTGCCATACGTACCTCGGCCCTGGTTGTAAGAACTGGACATTTAGCAGGGAGAAAAAAAGATAGCACTTGGCTGTAGAGAGTGCACTCAACGTTGAGTAGATGAGCATTGAACAGGTAAATGCACCAACACTTACATGACTACAAATAAAAAGAAGAGCCGTGGATTAAGAAACAGGCTGCTGTGAGTACCTAAGTGTGTGTGTGTGTGTGTGTGTGTGTGTGTGTGTGTGTGTGTGTGTGTTTTGGGGTGGAAGAGGGAGGGTGGTGATATCAGTGAAATAATGTTCCTTGCAAAGAAAATAAGACATGTGAAGTTTCTGAGATAGAAAATCGGTTAGGTTCCGTTTCAGTCTGAACTCACATTAGCAAACGAGGCTAGCTAACCCCGGGGATTCGTGGGACACCGGGCACGTGTTTATGTGGTTTCCTCTCAAACTTAATTGTGCTTTCTGGAGTGCTAAATATTTGAAAGAGCACAGTAAAATACCCAAACCATGATTTGGTGAATCCAAACCAGACCCCACAATGCAGCCTCACAGTTTACAGGAATGGGCATTAGCAGAGGTCACATAAAAGACCAAATGTAAAGGGGTGCCTGGGTGGCACAGTCAGTTGGGCATCCGACTTCAGCTCAGGTCATGATCTCACGGTTCGTGAGTTCGAGCCCCACGTCGGGCTCTGTGCTGACAGCTCGGAGCCTGGAGCCTGCTTCGGATTCTGTGTCTCCCTCTCTCTCTGCCCCTCCCCCACTCACGCTCAGTCTCTCTCTCTCTCTCTCTCTCTCTCTCTCTCTCTCTCTCAAAAATAAAGATTTAAAAAAAAGACCAAATGTCGAACTAAAATCATTTCACTTTTGCAAAGGACTAGACAATTTTCTACATTTCTGTTGTTAAGTTCATTCAGATGATGCAGCCCTTCTGTCTCTTTACAGACAGCGTGTCTGGTACAGTGTTTAAGGGCAGGCATAGGGAGCCGGGCGATCAAGTATTCACACTGTGGCCCTGCCGGCAACTAACCAAGTCAAACTGGTCCAGTTAAATGGGCCTTGGTTCCTCAGCTATAAAATGGTGGATAATAATCTCATAGGAATGTGGAAGATAATATATGTAAATTAAATTTCTGTTGTTTCAAATTACTCAGTTTTAATGTAAATGAGGTAATACACGTAAAGTACTTAAAATAGTACCTGGTATGTAATAAATGCTTAATAAGTGTTAGCTACTCTTACACTATTTCTACCTAAATATATTTGATGATCCCATTGTGAAATACAAGAGAATGCAGCCTCGTTCAAATACAGTTTGGCAAAAACAAACACAATAACCCAGGCTCCTGCTTAAATAACATATTAGTTCTGGATATAACAGTGTAAACAAAAGCTCTTTCTGTGACTCATTTCTATTTTCTTAATTGCCTGCTCTTGCTCTGGACCTCAGCCAGGAGTCAGTCTTTAGCCGTGCCATGGATATACACATATCAAATTGTGCGTGTGCATAAACAAGAACACACAGGTCCTGGTGCTTCTGAGGGCTGCAAAGAAATGGCATTAAAAGTGAGTGATTTGAAACAACTGAAATTTAATTAAAAACAAAATTAAAAGTTGTTCCAAGCCCAGTGCTCCAGCCAGCAAGACTCAGAGGAAATTAGTAAGTGGTACTAATAGTCGGATCCAATTCACAAACCTCTATGAAGAGATAGTCAGAGGGAAAAAAGATGCATACTCTTTAGATGAAACAATTAAAGATCACTTCTGAGAAATAATCATGAACAGTATCCCAGGGCAAAAAGGAATATTATTAGCTGGTGTGTTCCTTTTTGACTTTCTCATTTCCATTACAGGAAAGTGCCCTGAAATTCCCCAAGTAGCATCTTCTATGGCAACAGACAAGGATACTGACTTTGAAAACCAGACTAATATGAGTGGGCGGTGGGGCAGATTCCTTTTAAAGAGTAATTGTCACCCGCTGCCTGACATTCCTCTTTACCAATTCATCCACCTTTTAAATTTTCAAGAACTCTGGTTGCTTAGTAAAATTCCAATCCCCTTCAAATTACAGATCTCAAACCACGAGCTAACAAGTGTTGGCTAGAAATTGGGGACTGGGTTCCAAGATGATTAAATGAGCTGGTTTCTGCGGTGCCATTATGGATGGTGTCAGAGTGGGCAGTGAGGCTGTGCTGGTGGCAGAGCAGAGAAGTAAGTCCAAGTGAGACGTGGATCTGTCCCTGCTTTTCAGCGCAGCACGGAGACAGACAGACAGAAAGAAGCAAAAACCAAGTCAGGAACCACGAAGATACAGGAAATGAGCTGAAGGCAATAAAAGAGGTGGGGCGTGAGAAGTCAGGGAGAGAAGTAACCGGAGAGGGGAAGCTGAAACTTTCTGCGAGTGTGAACTGCCTGGAAGGAGGGTGGCCCCGCTGAATTTAAACACCCAAAGTCGGGGCACATAGAAAATGCCCCTGAACAAAACAACACTCATCAGAGCCCTACTTTGCTGAACATCTTGTTGCCAGTGGAAAAGCAACAAGAATGCCTATCCACAGAAGATCTGGTTCCTGCTCTCCTCTGCAACCCTACCCCACCCAGGCCCCCCGAAACCGTGCAGATCTCTTTCCAGTTTTTCCACTACTCTAGTGGTTTGAATGTGCTCTGCCTGGAACACGCTGCCCTCCCTCACACCTTTCCTGTGTCGAATGAAATGCCACCTCCTCTGACCACTATATCTGAGCTTGACATCCCAATGTTCCTCTTTGTTTTAATTGTTTTACACCATTTCAATTATTTTCACAGCGGCCCTCACTTATTTCCCTGCCACAACATATTTTGCTATTTTGCTGATTTCCTTCGGGGCCTGTCTCTTGCTGAGAATGAAAGCATTATGAAGGCAGAGGCATTCATAATGTCTTTTTTCAGGATAGCGTCTCTACTGCTCCAGGACAATAGGGACACGTGAAATAAATATTCATTCAATGTGTAACTTCTGTAATGATTAAATAGGCCACTGCAGGTTAAACACCCAGTACACTGGCTGCCACATCAGAGGCACGTGATGACTTTACTGAGATTTTTATAATCATCTAATACTATATTGACTTAGATTGTAACAGTGAGTTTGATCCTGGGAGGACAGAAGGATGGAGACTTGAGAAGGCAATCGGAGGGCCCCAAATACCAAGTTTCTGTCCTCACATGTGTCTAGAACCCCCAATTTGCAGGAAGAATGTGCTTGTTATATACATGGATCTTACTGCGGGCCTTAGGATGGGAAGAGAGTGGTGCTGGAGGCTGATAGAGCAGGTCCATCAGGGAAAGGGGAAAATCTGAGACCAATTATCTTTGGCACAAACCAGTTTCGTCCTATCCTAACAAACTCTTTGAGGAGGATCATGGATCTGTCCAAGATCAACCTACCCTTGATGCTCAACTCCAGCCCTACTTTCACCAAGATCCACCTCGGGGAGAAGTGTCTTCTCCATCTTCTGTTCTGTTTTTGATGTAGCTTTGCAAACAGTGCAACTTATGCTTCCTGGCTCAAGACTGGTGTTCAAGAGTCCATCCCACTGTCAGATCATGTGACCAAATTTTATGTCTTGAGTGGGGAATAGATCTAAACATAATAGACTCCACTCTATGTTAGATACGGTTTCAAAATTTGGAGTCTATAAAAGTGGAAGAGTCCCTACCTGAAAGTAGCACATGACGCAGCGGGGAGATAACCAGACAGACAGGTATCACAGAGCATCACCAGTGTTATGATGAAGAGGAACCAGGAACCTTTGGACACACAGAGCACGGACCCTGATTCCTCTGCAAGGTCAGAATGGCCACATCTGAGCTGAATGTCGACACACCAGAAGGCAAAGCTAGGTGAAGTGGAGGCAAAGGAGAATTTTGGCAAAAAGGAAAGGATGTTTGTAAAGCAACAAAAAAAGAACCTTTGGGGCCTTCGAGAAACAGCCTGGTTGGAGATTGGCTGGAGTGCAAATGAGATGGGAAATGGGCAAAGATAGGCTGAAAGTAGTTCCCGGCACTCGCAATTTAGAAAATTGCTACGCCAGCTACTTTGCAACATGCCCACAATGTGCCCTCACCTCTGTGCCATGTTCTCCCTCTTGAGGTGGCAGAAGCTGCCATGTTTAATTGATTCCATATTTCAAATGTGACACCAGTTCCAATCACTGGGCCCCTGGGCCTCCCTCCAGGCCTCTGCTTCCATGGCCGGTCCCACGCCCAGCACATTAATACAGCATCTGAGTCTTTGTAGGAGATGCCCCCCCCCCAAAATCTTCGTGCTCACAGATCACACCAGCACCTGTATGGGGGCCTGGAATGATAGCTCTCCAGCCTCTGCCCTGGCCTCAATACCGTGATAAGACATCACTTGAACTATTACTCACACTGTCAAACCTGTAGGAGAGCAGCCTTCAGAGATCTGGCGAGTTAATTTTGCTCGCAGAACACAGTGACATCTCTTACTAGTAATTTTCATCCAGGCAGGATCTGTACAGGTCCCAATAATATGTGTTCTTCAAAGTTGCTTGCATTTTTCCCCCTTTTTTTTTTCCTACAACCATAGACAAGATGTGGGTATCTGGTTCCTGATCTTCACACAGGAACGCTGGCACAGGAGCACAACAGTAATATTAGCTAGCCCTTAGCGTGTTTACCACTAACCAGTCACGTAATCTTCGCAAAGCACAGTCTGATTCCTGGCACACTGGCATCCCCGTGTTTCAGAAGACCGAGCTGTGCCATGGGAGAGGTGGAGTGAGGATTTGAACCCACGTACTCCGCCACTGGCGACCGTGGTCTTAACCACCACACCTCACAGCTTGGCAGAAGACACTCTTATTTTGATGTCTGGGGTCGCCAGCCTCTCAGGGACGCCAGGAGGCAGATGCAGAGCGGCCTGTGACTCCCTCCCCTCCTCAGCCCCTCCTTGCAGTGAGTTACTAAATGTCCTTGGCTCCAGCTCTACAGGAACTCCCTTCTCTCTCTCTCTCATTTCTAATGCCCCAGTTCAGACATCACCATACAGACTAAATGTAACAGCCCCTAACAGGTTCCTTTCCTTTGGCCTCAGCCACTCAGACTCACCCTCTACACTGTGGTCAGTCAATCCACAATCTCCACCGTGTACTGGAGATTTCACAGGAAAAAAAACAGCGACACTGTCTGCCCTCAAGGGGCTGAAGGCAGCATTAGCAAGGGCTATTGTTGACTGAGCATTGACTATGTGCCACATGCTTGCCTTAGTTTCGTATTCAGTCATTTGACTGCCCTCTGAAGTGGTTTACTGCTGCCATCCCCATTTCACAGATAAGCAAACAGAGGCTTAGAAATGAAATAACTAGCTCAACACTACATGGCTACAAAATATCAGAGCCAAGTATTGAACTTAGGGAGTGTGATTCTATATCCCAGACTCTTAACCAAATTAGACACTGAATAAGCAATTGTAAATGTGCTGACTGCACATTTAACAGTGAGACCTAACTTAGACTAGAAGTAAGGGTAGGATGCCAATGGAAAAAAAGTATTACTGAGTGCCTCCTCTTTGCCAAACATTCTACTACTGAATGCTTGACAGATATTATCTCATTTAGTTTCCCTAAGAGGAAGCTATTATCATCATGTCCACTCTACAGATTAGGGAACAGGCCAGAAGGGTTAAGTAACATCTGTAATATCAAATAGCTATTAATTCACAGAGTCAGCATCTCAACCCAGATACATCTAACTCTACAGCCTGATCTCTTAATTACCATCTTGAATTGCCTTTTGTAAGAGCAACTGGGATGTCTACGCTCCCTTGTTTAAATCCTCCATGACCTCCAATCACCTCCTTGAGGGAAGTCCAACAAAAAGACCCTGCTCTCCCATTTGTTCCTCCCATTATTCTTCATCATGCCCCTTGGAGCCTGGGATGCCCTGGATGCTATCTGTTCCTGCCACACCTTTTCCTAGGGTGTCCTCCTTGTCTGGGACATTGTCCTTCTTGTCCTCACTCCATCCTGGATCTCCGACAGAGCAAACATTCTCACTCCCAATCTTGCCCACCCAGCTCCTCCCAATGGGACAAATCCTCTCACTCCCTAAGGCTTTACCCAGATCTGGCCAGTGGAAAATACTCCAAGTTTCCCTGGCAACCTCGCTCACTCTTGTCTACACGCCCTACATGGTTCTGATTATGATTTGCCTTTTGTAGTCTTTTGCTTTATAGCTATCCTGTCACTTTAAATAACAGGCGTGAGCCCTTTGAAGATATGATTTGCATTTACTGAGCACCTGTTATGGGATATTTTCATAACCCTCTTGATTTCATCACCTTCACCTTACAAAATAGAGGCAAAGAGCTTTACTTTTATAGACGGTGGAATTGCTGGCTCAGAGAAGTGAGGTGACTCATCTAAGACCCATAGTTAGTAAGTAGAGAGATACAGCACTGAACCTGTGGTTTTCTGATTCTATATCTCACGTGCTTTCCTGTCTCACCCTCCTTTAGCACTGACTGTGTCTGAGTTTGTCCTAGAGTGTGAGTTTTACCCTGCACAGGCATTCAGCAAGGGCCAGCTGAAAGTCTTAATGTGTGGATTCACCAATAGAGCCCAAATGGGAATTAGAGTTAAAGCAGAAGAGGGAATGCACAGAAAGTTCAGGAGTGGTTCAGGCTCTGGGGATTATTCAAGCTGCAGGTAAGATGCCCGAGCCTTTAGCAAAGGTTCAGAAAGTTTCCCACAGCTGCCCCCAAACCAGGACGGTGCAGCTGCAGATATATTTGGCTTAGATAATCCAGAGGGGTAGCTGGGGAGGAAAGTCAAACAGCAAGGCTCTGCTGGGCACTAGGGACCGGAGGGAGAAAGTGCAGAGAGGCAGGAGGGATGTGCAGGATTTAATTATTCTTCCCATCTCATCATCTCCCCTCTGAATATGATGCATTCTCTCCCTCCCATACTGTTGTTGGCATCCGAGATGTTCAAGGTCCCCTGGCAGCTGAAGCTTCGAACTGGAGATGGGAGGCATCTTTCCCACCATGGCCCGGATCCCCACCACTTCTTTTTTCTTTCCAGCAGCCTTGGGAGCCCACAGTCCCTGCCCAAGCTTGGCTGTGATCCTTCTAAGCTTTCTTCAAATGGCAACTTGTGGGCTGTGAAAGGTTTGCTCAGCTGCCTTTGCTTCGAAGATCCTTGCTCAAGGGGGCTGGCTGGCCACAGAAAGGTCTGGCCAGATAAGACTCAGAAGAGATGTGGATGCTAATGGGATGGATGCATAAAGACTCCAGAGGCCAGGTACCCAATGGGATGAATAAAGGGCAACTTTGCAGTCAAATGCTCTACTCCTGAGTTATATCCCCTCTAAAGGGGAATATTTCTCATTCTACTTTTAGAAAGTTATGGCAGGGAGGAATTTTAAGTACCATCTTGTTCCCTTCCCAGATTGTACCAGGAAGAAACAGGCCTGGAGAAGTCGTGGTAGAGCCACAGCCCAAATGCAGTCATCTAATTTTATGTCTACCATGTTCTACAGCCACAAATAATTTTGCTCACCCCCTTCCTGCCTCTATGGCATTGAGGTGCTCACATAAACTTCATGGGCTTTAATTTCCCTTAAATTTAAAGTGAGGATAATGTCTGGATCTACTGCATGAGACATTAGAATGAAAGCAGGTAACCCTTTTCAAGGCACTTAGCAGTGTTCTGTAAACATTGCCAATTATTAATGTTGGTACTAGCTCATCATTGGAATACTTGACCAGCAGGGTCTACATGTATGCACTGACAAGTGCCCATGCCCCTCTAGGAAGCATGGCATCACCCATCACCCACCTTCATGTAAACATCAATGGCTCTGAGATCCAGCTCAGGCAGCACCCCTCAAGATATCCTCCTCTTAGTACCATTCCCCATCTCCAGCTTGGGGTACTTAGCTGCCCTTCTTTTCTATCCGCACAGCATCCAGCACAACTCTCTCTCTAGGAGAGGTCAGAGAGTGTGTCTTATTCATGTCTCCACCCCTGACATCTACACATGCCATGGAGAAGAGGATGTGCGATATTTGTTAACCAAAGGAAGGAAAGGAAGGCAGAAGAGGGGGGGAGAAAACAGGCATTATGTATGAATAAGAAAGTGGTGTTGATAATGAATTTTTAACTATTTCTTCCTTCTGGCCAAGCTAAGCCTCCCCAAAATTGTACCTTCTACTGATGTGGCCATACCCACTAGGCTCTTTCCAACTCCTTTACTGTCCTCATAAGTAATAAAGTTATGAACAAACAGAAATGGGAAAGCACCACATTCTCATAATCAGACCTATTCTCATAGTTGGCCAAGAGATCCCACATATATCAGCCCACTGACACTCATTTGGGGTAGGGAGTATTAACACTGCTTTTGGGGGTGGCTGGGTGGCTCAGTCAGTTAACATCCAACTGTTGGTATCAGCTCAGGTCATGATCTCATGGTTTGTGAATTTGAGCCCCCACACTGGGCTCCCCACTGACAATGCAGAGCCTGCTTGGAATTCTCTCTCTCTCTCTCTCTCTCTCTCTCTCTCTCTCCTTCCCCTGCTCAGTCTCTCTGTCTCTCTCAAAATAAATAAATACATTCTAAAAACTATTTTAAAAAAAACCAAAACATTGCTTTTGGATGAGGAAACAGAGGCTCAGGTCAAAAAAAAAAACAAAAAAAAACTGGAAAGCAGAGTAGCTAGGTGTAGAACTCACATCTCCTGGGTCATAGATCAATGCACTTAACCACTGCACCATGTTATCTTCTCTCTCCCAGCACTGTACCACTGCCTCACCCCTACACCACTGTGCAAACACCAAGTCAATAAGGAGGGAACATCGCACTATAATCCCAAGCTCCCTCTCATCAGAGCTCCCGTCCATCACTCTCTCCTCCCTGCTGAAAAGTCAAAGTGGTCTTCTGCTCACAATAGCAGAATGGAATTATTAATGAGAAGAAATTACATTTCCCTACCCCTTTCGACCATCCTCTGCCCCCCATTCCTAGGAACGTATTTTTGGACTCAATGTGCTATCAAAACACAGAAATTAGTCTCTAATTTTGGATGTCAAACTCAGTTATCCCTTTTGTTAGGAAAGGAAATTAATAACAATTCATCCTGGTCAGGAGCCAAGCTAACATCTTAGCACAGAGTGTCATTAAAAATCCCAACCCAACTGGCTGTTGTGATATCTTTAAAAGCTTCAACATGTTCAGCCGCTTAGAATGGTTTTCCAGAGTTTATTCTCCCTCAAGCCCCTTGTCACTTTTAACCTGGGGATCAGTTACTATTTAAGGAAGAAATAGCTTGAAGCATTTTTTTTTCCTTCCATGGTTTTGTAGACTTAGGCTTTTCTAATAAAGAGGTTTGAGGGGGAAAAAAGCAGATTCTACTCTAGGGGGTATCCACCGCCCCAAGCAACAGCTCCAGGCCATTGCTGAGCGAGTTGCCCATTAAGTACCAGAAGAGGAAGAAGGGAAAGAAGTTTTCACAGTTTATAATTATATTACCAGTTTCATTACAGATCTCATTTTAATTCTGACTGAAACCTAGCCTTGCCTTCTCCCTGCACTCTCTCATGTATAGTTATTAAATCTGGGTTGGAGTTCAACCTATTCTTCCTGATTTCAGCATATTAATATGGTTTATTGGTATTTCATTGCCACCTCCCCCCTCTCTGCCCCCCCCCCCGGGGTGTTCTGAATCTCAGCTCAATTTATATTTTCCCCTCTTCCTGGGCTTCTGGATAAAGCTGGTTTCATTTTGGTGCTGGGGGGAGAAATGTGATTTTGATTGGAGTTTCTTATCTTTGGGGATGGGAGGAAAAACTGTGGGGAGTGAAGTCAATCACAAGAGAGGCAAACTCAGATTTTGTGCACCGTCATTCCCCCGGATATATCTTCTTAGGTTATCTAGGTTCACCTGCCTGCCCCACCTCCCTTCATTTCACAGACACAATTTATTATATGTCTGCTGAAGCCTCTGTTAGACCTCACAGTAGGGTAGGACATGAATAAGCTGTGGCCTTTGACCTTGAGGAAATTTAAGTCTAGCTAGTGAAATCACTTCATTTTTTGGTTTTCTCTCTTTCTTTCTTTCACTCATTCATTCATTCATTCATTCATTCAATGAATGCTGTTTGGTTGCACAAACTCTGATTTAGACACTGTCCTAGGTGCTGAATATAATGAGCAAAACAAGTAAAATCTTTAGCCTCATGGAGCTTACAACTTAGTGGGAGAGACCAACATGAACTAGATAATATATAATTACCAACTTAAATAATTGGAATAAAGGAATAGAGCAGGGGTTGTGGAGAATAATTACTAAGGGACCTAAAAGAGGCAGGGATATGAAAAGAGGAAGTCAATCACTTTAGGGTAAATAAATTTGTCCAGAAGAAACTGGGGAGGTAGGGAAAATGTTTTCCAGGCAGTAGGAACAACTTGTGCAAAGGTCCTGAGGTAGGAGACAGCTAAGGATATTTAAGGAACCCACATAAAGACAGTGGAGTAAGTTGAGGCTGCTGGATGGAGAGGTAGGTAGGGACCTGATCTTGCAGGAGCTTAACAGCCATGTTAAGAAGTTCAGTATTTACAATTATAGTAAGAGGTACGTGAACAGGTTTTATGAGAAAATGCAGTATGCTGAGATTGCTGATTTTAAAATATCAACTCTGTTTGTATTGTTGAAAACAGACTGGAGAGGAGTCAGATTTAACTCAGGAGGCCAGTTCTTAGGACTATGGCAGTTGTTCCAATGACACATTCATAACAATAACAGTGATGGGAGGTAGGCTGTGGGGTTATTAAAAAGGCAGAAATATAGTTCTATCTAGTTTTCAAGGAAGAGGGTTTTGATAAACAGGGTTTTCTGGAGGAAAGAGAAAATTAAGTTAGGCCATGGAGATGGGTAGAGTTGCAGTATATGGAAACTAGGAAGGGCACTTCTGGTGGAGAGAAACACTTAAGCAAATGTACATAGGAAGACACAAGGCAAAGTAGCCTATCTGTCATAACAGCATCAAATGTGTGCAAAGTAGTGAAGGGCAAACAAGGCAGAGACCCTGCTATGGAGAACTTTCATCCCTGAACATGTTCTATGGCACTCAAAGGTCTGTAATTAGCACTGAACATTTTAAAACCAAGCCCCAGATGGTGCCACAGAGCAGAAGGTCCAAGGAACTCCTCTCTTTATACAGGTTTCTTTGCAGTTTGTGACTAAGCAGCCACCTTCAGTTGTGGTGTAATTTTTCCTTCCTTAAGTTGAAAATACTCCTCCCATGTATTCAAATCACTGCAAACTAGCTCTGGAGCTGGTTATAACCTCATTCTTCATTAAAGGCACAAAGCCATATAAGATTAGCTCACTCTCTTGGGTTGAAAGACATGAAGTAGGGGTGGAAGCAAATATAGATTGAGATTCATCATATAAAATTTTTGTTTTCAAAAGCAGCTACACGTGGCATATTAATGAGCTAGGCCATCCTAATGATAAAATTTTCCACTTCAGGTTTTCACAGGCTGGTAAGGAACCCTCAGACCCCAAATTCCTCAGTCATAGAAAACAAAGGGGATTTGAAATATCACCTAGTCTAACCCAAAGGTGAGGCCAACAACTTAACTTTATCTTAACATATAAATATTTTAGCATGAATATTTTGATGTAATGAACATATCAACACAAAAATACTGTGTGTGCATATGTGTGTGTGTGTGTGTGTGTGTTTAGTCAGGTAAAGTATTCAAGAGACACTCCCTAGCTTTCACTCATTCCTGAGTTTCATTCCATTCCTGGGCTAAGGCAAAGAGTGGGTGCCACCCAAGAATGAGGTTGTGAAGAATAAACAAACATAATTTGAAAGTCCTAAAAAATTAAGTGTTTTAAAAATTTATATTCTGATAAAATGGCTCTGAATCAAAATACCATGTACCCAAGTCAAACCCATTTCTTCCCTTTTCTTCTATGGCTTCATAGAAATGTGGTCATCCATTCTTAGGAAATTTCCTATGATGGGGAACTCCTTACCTTGCAATGACCCCCTTCCAGTATTAAACAAAAGTGATAACAACCACTAACATTTATACGATTTACTGAGCCATTACTAGATCTCTGGTACTGAGCTAAAAGCTTTATGAGCATTATTTCATTTATTCTGCACAATAACTCTACGGGATAAGTACTGCTATTATCCCCACTTTATAGATAATGAAGCTGAAGCTCAGAAAGTGAAGACATTTTCAGATGAAGGATCAATTTTACTTCATCACTGACCACCTCATCACCCATCTAGCTCTAATTTTTCTTCCTGGGGACTCCCAAGTCTGTCCCCTTTTCAAAACCAATAATAATGACCATGGTTATATTTGTCAAAGAGTGGGGCATGGAAGGACCTCGGACCAGGGGTTCAGGTACATTTGGGCTCTCATATGTTGCTTCACTTCTGTGTGTTAATCTGGCTAAATCACTTAACATCTCTGCATTTACATCCATGTATGCAAATGAAGATGCTAAATGCTGCCTCACAGTTCTGCTATGAGACTGGAATGAGTAAATAACTCCATGAAAATGTTTGAACACTGCCATATTTATAACAGACTTACTCAATAATATTGGGTTCACTTTTTGTTTAGATTCTTCAATTCTTCTTATAGAATGATTCCTTCAGTCATTAGGTATCCACAGTGTTTTTCCAATCTCTTAACTGTGAAGCCTCTCCTTTGGACAACTTCCAATATATCACTCACCTTCTCAAAGCACCAGAACAGAACAGACTATAAGAGAGAACTCTAGGTGTACTGTTATTTCTCTACACTAGAGTGGAGCCATCTCACTCACTTAATCTAAACAACTTACCCCTTTAAAAGTTGCCTCTTTGGGGCACTTGGGTGGCTCAGTCAGGTAAGTATCCGACTTCGGCTCAGGTCATGATCTTGTAGTTCATGAGTTTGAGCCCCACATCAGGCTCTCTGCTGTCAGCATGGAGCCCACTTTGGATCCTCTGTCCCTGGTCTCTCTCTGCCCTTCCCGCACTCTCTTTCTCACTGTCCTCTCAAAAATATATAAACATAAAAAATTAAGAGTTGCCTCTTCTGTTAGCTTGCTGTAGTGTCAGAATATTGGGTAAATATACCCTGACTTACACTGGGAGCCTCAAGAGATGCACAAACCAACATCTCAAATAAGATAAGCTTTTTTTTTTTAACGTTTATTTATTTTTGAGACAGAGAGAGACAGAGCATGAAGGGGGGAGGGGCAGAGAGAGAAGGAGACACAGAATCGGAAGCAGGCTCCAGGCTCTGAGCCATCAACCCAGAGCCCGACGCGGGGCTCGAACTCACGGACCGCAAGATCGTGACCTGAGCTGAAGTCGGACGCCTAACCGACTGCGCCACCCAGGCGCCCCAAGCTTTCAAAACTAACTTGTAACCATTCATCCACAATGCCACCTACATGACAATCTGGATGAAGCCTGGATCCATGTACATTATCAGGTCTGCGTTGTTATAAAACTCATAGTCGCCATTTACATTGCATTCAGTGCTATGGACAATCACTGTAGCTACAGCATGAGGCAGCTCCATTAATATGACATTGACACAGTAAAAGATGGAAGAAACCAAAGCCCTTTATCAGGAGTCCCTGTGGTTCCAAGGAGTTATTACATTATTATATGTTATTATAAAAGTAACATTTACAGAGATATTAATGCAACTCTCAAACTTCTGTTAATTAATCACACAGAGTTCATATTAAGAATATTAGTATATAGGCTCCACCCCTAGAGACTGTGATTCACTAGTTCTAAGACTCATCAGCCCAAATGACCAAAATGCTTCTAACTAACAGGCCACAGCTGAAAAAAAAAAAACAGCTAGATTCAAGGAGTTTGGACACAAATCTAATTTATCTCTTCACTGTGTACTTAGCAGGGCAAAAAGCCTCTAGTGGCCTTGAGAAGACCCAGACAAAGAAAGGGGTGATATTTGCCAAGGGTTTGGATGAGGGCTATTGCTCTTGCCAGTTAGGATATGGAAAAGTGCCACGTTGTGCTGGCCTTTACCTATAACGGGCAGTAAGTATCAAGTACAACGATACTATAACACAACTGCAGAATACTTTTCTTTTTGAAGACCTGCCCCACTACTCAACCCCACGCCCCATACGTCAGCACCACGGACAGCTCAACACATATGGCTGGATGAGTGCTCTCCCTAACGGCTGACAAGTTGGCAGCTTAAGGTTTATGGGGAAGGTAAGAAAACTGAGAGCTGTCTTAGCCACTTAGCCATGGTCCTTGAGTGGCTTTGTCTCAGTGGAGTCCTTCCCACTCGATGGGGGCTGCTTTCATCCTGATAGGCTTTATTGTGTGTGATGTTGTTTATAACTCAGACAGTGGCCTTTTAAGGTAGGGGCATGTATATATGATTGAATTGTACACTTGCATTCTGTTTTCTTTACTGTATGTATGTCATATATCGATGAATTTACAAATATTAATGCCAACTGATAATAAAGGTTCAGGAAAATAGACATCGTCATCACTTACCCTCTTGCCTCCCTACACAACACTCCTGCATCTCCAGAAATCAGAGCTAGAGACCTCACTAGTCGAATTCATATAAATTATTCTTGGTTAGGCCCTTCCCCACCCCCACAGAAAACCGGATTCCACTCTTTTTCAAGTCCTAGTTTTCTTATCTGTCAAATGGGGATAATAAAGATCACTTTGAAGAGCTGTTGGGGGAATGGGATGTGCAATCCATATAGATTATCCACCCACAGGAGGCACTGGGATCATGCTGGGAAAGGTCTGCTTGCCTAGAACTGGACAGCCATCGACCTGACTGTAAGTATTCACTGCTCTAAGAATTCCTGTTCAACCCCAGAAGTACCATAATAGATTGGTACTGTTTGATTCTATCAGAATCTATTAGAATAGAAGAATCCCATTTATTTAGTTTCTTATGCCTTCTTGTCCTGCCATGTACCAGCTTCTCATGTCTCTTCCTTTATGGATCATTTTAAGAATAAGAGTAGCAAGCTATGGAGATTTTTCGAGCAATCACCATGTTTTAGATATTTTATAGGTATTTTATATACATTATGTCATTCAATCTTTTCAAAATAATCTCCATTTTACAGATGAGAAAAATTGAGACATAGGGAGCTTAACTGATTCTCCTATATTTCATAGCAACTAAACAAGAAAACTGAGATATTAACCTAAACATATTCATTTCAAAGGGTACATTCCTAACCAAGACAATGCAGCCTGTAGGGGAAGGGGGTTCCATTACACCTTGAGACTGAGATCCTTTTGGGCTAGGTCCTCTATCATTGCCTACTATGTTTGTACCATCGCATCCCTAGGATTTGTAAACTCCATTGTCATTGTCAATTAGCCTTGATCTGTAAGCATTTTCTGCCTTAGTTTTCCTTGATTCAGTCTCCCCTTTCTTCTTAGAGATCTAATATAACAGTCCATAGGGTCATGCATAAGTCTGCTTTAATTCAGGTTTCATGCATTCATTCATCACGTATCTACTGAGCATCCACCCTGCACCAGGTATTGTGCTAATCATCAGGAATACAAGATCTCTCCCAGAAGACACAACTCCTGCCCCCAAAGAGATTCCAGTCTACAGGCAGAAACAGACAACTCTACAGGAAGTCGTAAAGTTTTAAGTTTATGACAGAGGTCAGAATAAGGACCACTGAGAAAGGGCACCTGTTATCTCACCACATTTTTCTCTGTCCTTCCAAGCCATCACAACACTTTTCGAGTTTTCTTGGGCGATCCCTTGATTTTGCAATTTCACAACTACATGTTCTCTGAAAATCTGATAAATGTGGAATTGTAGGCTTCACAATAATCCAATGAGATAGGTATTATTATCATACCATTTTATAGATGCAGACTGAGGCTCTGAGAGGTAAGTCATTCACTTGGCTATAGAAATGGCAGATAACAGAACAACTATTTGAATTCATGTTTGTATTATTCTATACCCTCTGCTCTTAGCCTCTAAACTATTTACCATGACCTTGAGAAGGTTACTTAGACTCCTTAGGAGCTCAATGTCTACAAGCATGAAAATAAATATTCAAAACTCGAATGTTGCTAAGGCCTATCGTTCTACAGTTAAAGTGTAGGGACTGGTAACACTAAAAGTTAAGATCACATGCCTTAAATGGTGGCCAAAACTTGTCCTATTGGTTTTTCCAAACTCATTGTTTATTACTCTTAGTCTTTCATCTCCACCCAGGTTCTGGCAATTCTTCCCATCCCAATCTCCATGAACCTATACGACCTAGATGCTTCTGTACATTTGCTTCCTTCTGCTTCCCTCTGCTATCCTTTTGTTATCTTACACTCAAAGTTGCACCTGTCATATGTACACATATGATTTGATAGAATTGAATCAAAAATGTTATGTTTAGGACCGGAAGCCAACTGCATGTATATAAAATAAGAAATACTGAACTTCGTTGTAGTTCAGGTGAAAAACAAGTAGAGGCTAGTTTACATGGTGAAGTGGGAGCCATCACAGGATGCATTAACAGAAGTCTGAATGTTTCAGAGAAAGGAGGTAATCATTCCACTTTGGACAAAACATATGGAAGGGATTGGTGCTAGATCTGAACATGAACTTAAAAGGTAAAGATAAAATTGAATTATATTGAGATAAGGCTGACAACTATTGAGTAAGGATCTCAAAAATATTCAATACAGATCCAATTGCAAAAATATTTTTTTTTAAATAATAGGACTAATATGGTGTTGGAAGTCAGAAGGGTGGTTACCTCTGGGAAGGCATTAACTGGGAATGAACATAAGGAAGCTGGGAATGTATTATGGTTTGATCTGGATGGACTCTTACGTAAAAATTTAAGCTGCATACTTAATATATCTTCTTTATTATATTTATGATAACCTTCATACACTTAAAAATAGTAATGCCAAGCACTTGGACAAGCAATTGAGGAAATAGGTGCCATCGCATCCTACTGGAGCATGTAAACTGGAACATCTTTCTGGAGGACACTTTAACAATAGCTATCAAGAACCTTAATCAGTTTCTTGGGCCATGCTTTTTTTGCAAATGATTACAAAGACTACAGTGTCTCATTAATTCAAATTAATTGCGTGAAGAGTAAACGGTAGGATATAACATACTTGTAAAGTACATCTACACGGAATGAGATAAGAGTATTCTCCAGGACATTCAGGAAATTCCAACAAAGCTCATATGATCTTCTCGGTCATATTTTTTAATTAGCAAATAGTATTTGGGGAGGGGATATTTTTAGTTAGGAATAGGATTCGCAAGCATAATAAGAAGCAGGAGCTTCTCTGAAGTAGCTCAGTCTCCCTGCACTCACATTTGAATTCTTCCTTAATTTAACAAATCTTATCCTTGCCCACGGCAGGAAAAAAAAAAAAAACAACAGTCTGTAGTTCCATTAAAAGAATCCAGGATTCTAAATCATAAGGGCTTCTTCCAAGGCCTTTGGAATGTTTTTTTGTTTGTTTGTTTGTTTGTTTGTTTGTTTTGTTAATCTGATTGTGAAGTTGGGCTATGCATGGAGGACATTTGACCAGACAGCGATGCAAGGTGATGAGCAGGTAATGGGGCATCTTTTATGCTTGGTTCTTACCATCTGCAATGAAGTGCTCAGGCACATGCAGAGTCACTTTCACGGTCAGTGGACAGGACATCTGACTGCCACACACCATGGCCAGGATGCAGGAGCTCACAGCAATCAATGTCAAGGCCGTCTTATTCACTGGGCTTTTCAGCAAACCTAATAACAAAAATACAACACAAAGATACATAAATCCAGGAGGTGGGAAAATAGGGATAGCATGGAATTTGGGAATCCTGTTATTTTCCAAATGGGAATCTGGAAAAAGAAACCATATTTTCCAACATCTGTGCTTGCAATGACATCTCAGTGGCCTTTGTTGGGTCTCAACTTAACTCTCTGCAAAATGGGCTTATCATCCCCTTTGGTACAGATGAAAGAAACGAGCTTCCTGAAAACTGTGGTAATTCCCTCTCCTCCCCTCTCAATTAGGCTGGTCATTTTTGGTAATTATTAAAAAATATTAAACTCTCTATTAGCTTTAGGAGCAAGTAGGAAGAAGTGAGAAGTGTTGAATTCACAGAGCCCAGTGGAATGAACATGGGCTTTACAGTCTGACAACCGTGGGTTCAAATCTGGGCTTTAGCCCTCAGTGGCTGTGTGACCTGTTTCATTCTCTGAACCTCAGTTTTCTTACACGTCTGATGAGAATAGTAAGAAAGAGCTCACAGGTTGTTGTGATGATTATGTGGCATAGTGTAGACACAATGTCTATATCTAACAGGGTCTCACAGACTGTTAGAAGCTCTTCAGTTCACATTAGTGTTGCAGGCATTTACTGAGCACCTACTATGGAGATACATAGAGAGCAGTGCGAGAAGAGTTTTTGCTCTCCGGGAGCTTACAGGCTAGGGGGCTTATCCCCAGCTAATTAGACTCCAAGGCAAGTTGTGTTAAGGAACTAGCAGAGAGGGTGCAAGATGTGAAGGGGAGATTTCCCTGAGAAAATTAAAGGCAATTTAATAGATGCAATAGAATGAGTAGATTGGATTTGCATGGCCAGCAAAGCACTGGGCCAGCAGAGCAATTCTGTTGTCTGTGTCCTAAGCCCCCACTGTGTCTCATTCTTTAGGTCTTGCTATTGACAACTACTTTAAAGGTTTTGATAACATTTTTAGAACAATGGGTCCCAAATTACTATCACCCACTAGGCTCTTTTGAGCAAACCTTTATTCCCAAGTCTCCTAGACATCTCCCTACAGTAGTCCCAGGGGCATAACATAAATGTGTTCAAAAGTGAACACATTATCTTCTCCTTAAAGCTCCCTCCTCTTCCTGATCCTTCTTATTCTCCTCCTCCTGTTCTTCCTTCTCCTCCTCCTGAGCTCCCCAACTTATTGAAAATACCACCATTTAAACTGGCAAGAAACTTAGACATCCTTCATGCTTTTCTTCTTCCTTTACAGCATCTGCACAGCCATGCAGTTCTATTTATTCTTTTTTTAAAAGTTTATTTATTTTAAGATGGGGGGGGAGCACAGAGAGGGAGGGAGAGAGAGAATCCCAAGCAGGCTCTGCACTGTCAGCATGGATCTCGACGTGGGGCTTGATCTCACAAACCACGGGATCATGACTTGAGCCAAAATCAAGAGTCCGAGCTTAAACAACTGAGCCACCCAGGTGCCCCTTTATTCTATGTCCTTATCATTTTCACCTGTTTCCCCACATCTCTTCTGTTCTCTGCTTATGAAATGAGGGAGGTTTGGGCACATCTTCCCATCTCATTCCCTGCTGGAACCCCTTGAGACTGTTTTACACCTCTGGGCACAGGATGCCTTCCATTCTCATTAGCCTGGCATTTGAGGCCTTTCATGGTGGGTCTCTGCACTCACACCTCCTGTTGCCCTCCCCTACCTGACAGAGGTATGGGCAGGGCTGCATAACTGCAGTGCCACCACAGTCAACACTTCATCACGCTAATATCATAGGTGTTATGTCTTTTTAAAAATTCTTTAATATTTATTTTTGAGACACACACACACACACACACACACACACACACACAGAGTGCAAGTGGGGGAGGGGCAGAGAGAGAGGGAAACATGGAATCCGAAGCAGGCTCCAGGCTCCGAGCTGTAAGCACAGAGCCTCACATGGGTATCGAACCCACAAACCATGAGATCATGACCTGTGCCCAAGTCGGACGCTTAACCGACTGAGCCACCCAGGCACCCTGACAGATGTTATTTCTTTTGCATAGAACCCCACTTGTTACCTTATCCTTCATCACTCATTGAGATTAATCACAAATGTAAATTCCTCTCCCTCTAGGCAAACAAACAGCCTACGTTTGTTGTGTTTCTCAAAATATCTCACTCCAACATTAGATTCTAGTAACTGGATGGTAAGCTCAGGGGCCATATCCTTTGCCTACCATTGATCCCAATGCCTAGCACAGTGTCTGGGATGTGGTAGAATCTCAGCAAATACATCCCAACTTCCAGGGATGATAGTAACATGTTAGTAAGCAGATAAGGTGCTGACCAGTCGAAAAGCAGGCCAACCATAAGCCAGCTGTATTGCTAGACCGGTGGATCCTAATGGAATAAGAGCCCTTATGGACAGCTTTTGGATTTTTTTGTATGTCTATCTAATTTTTTCTCAATAAACAGTGAGCTTCTTGAAGGAAGGCACCCCATCTTCACCATCTTTACATCTCTCATGCTAAACTTACTTCCTGGAACCTGTAAGTTCTTTGATTTAAGAATAGCATCCTTATCTTTATTGCTAGTCCTAGTACAAGGCATAACTTTTGGTAGAGACTATTCATCTATTTGCTGTATTTGTTGGATATATGTTAGATGGAATGGCAAGTAAGATTTAAAAAGCTGCTTCTGGTGTCAGGTGGATGGGAAGTCCCTAAGCCTAAAATGACCACTGGAAGAAAAGGAACAAATTTTCTCTCTTCCTGGGAGCCACAAAAAGCTGTTTCAAACTCTGAACTATACAGTTTAGTACCTAAATAACATAAGCTAGCTAGCATCCAAGTTTTGTACTAGAAAGGGTATGGACTAAGAGTCAGTGCTTTGTGTAAGTCTTTCCTTAAAAAGTCAACATGTTACCCCAAGTCTAGATATTTAACAACCTCCCCTCCTTCCCCCGCAAAGAACACTTAGCAGCAGCACTGAGTTTCCACTCTAGATTCTGTAGAGTCTGTTCTCAGGGGACGAACATGTAAGGATGAGTCCAGCATGAACACATTCTTGGGAAGGGGAACCGGAGAGTGAGATAAGGAAGGTAGATGTTCCTGGCATTGGGGAAGCAGATGCCCTGGATGGACAACAGCATCCTGGGGGTCTCTGAGAAGGCACCTCCCAGACTTGCCTGCATATGGCAGCAGAAATGGAGATGACCAAAACTTTCCTTTTGCTAATTAACCAACTACCAGAAATGCTGCCTAGCCCTCGCTGGGCTGATTTCTGGTTGGGAGATGAGGACTTATGGGCAGGTGTGGGATTGCTTGTACTATCTCTCTGGACTCACATCGGGCTAACTGCTTCCCCTAGGTCTTTTAAACCTTCACAGTAATCCACAATCTTTAGGAGTCAGTGGGGAGGGGAGTGAAGGTATATTGTTAGCTTATTGCCTCTCAGTTTTATCATCTGGAAAATAGGAAGGAGACGACACATCCTTCGAGAGTGTTGTGAGACCTAATGAGACAGCACATGTTAAATGCCTACCACAGTTTTTGGCACATGGCAGGCCCTCGCAAATGATCATTTCCAAGCCAGGTATCAGTATTTATCTAATCATTGATGGCAGAAACCAGTACTCATTTACTTCTTTGTCCAACACATTGACAGAACATATTATGAACTGAATTATTCTTTAGAAACCAAAGACAGAAACGGTGGATATAGTGGAGGAGAGTCCTAAGAAGAGGGAGGGAGTGGAGGGGAGAATGTGAATGAACAGTGTCCTGGGGAAGCCATTTATTCAGCGAATGCCTGAATCGCTACAGCTGCCTCTGAAGTCCAGGAAGAAGAAAGCACACAGGTCAAGTCTGCACTTGGGCCAGATGCCTGTGGAGCTGCCCATGGGGCTTGGGGAGTTTCCATGGCAACTGAATCTGGCAGAAACTTCACAGTGGAACTCAAACAGAGGTGACTTCTTAAGAGTTCCTGGCCCAACGAGCTGATCATTAGCATTTAGCTCTAAGTAAGAGCTGTAGACAGTGGCAAGGTAGAAACTATCTTTCCCATAAAAACCACATCCTTCTCATCCAGGCTCTGTATTGCATCACAGGAAGCCAAGACAGGGAGGAGAAACTCCCTTTACAGAGTGTTTACTATGATTCAGACACTACGCCTAGCACTCACATCTATCCGACCACTCACCCATCCAACCAGTTTTTACCGAGCATCACCTCTTTCTCCATATTGTTCTAGGCAAAGGGGGAATAACAATGAACACAAGGCAACAAATGTCCTTGAAGCTTACATTTTGGTGGAGCAAATTCACCTCATTTAATCCTTATAACAAACTGCTACTATCATCCCCATTTTACACATAGACAGAGGGACAGAACAACCAAATGACTTTCTAAGGTCACTCAACTTGTACATGGCAGAGGCAAGATTAGAACCAGCACTTTCCAACCTTTCCCCCATATCATGCCACCTTCCACTTCACCACGGAATAAAGGTCCCACCAAGGCATCATGTAGTTGCAGAAAGAGCATGACCTCTAAAGCTAGACCTGCTTGTGTTCAAATCCTGGCTTCACCACTAAGTCTCCATGTGACACTTGCCAGTGGGTCTAACCCTAAAAGGACAAAATATTTCCATCTGAAAAATGGAGGAGTGCTCTTCTTTCAGAGCTAATATGAGGACAAGACAGAACTCCATGCAACTGGAAAAAAATCAATAAATGACAGCTTCAGATCAATAACTGATAGCCCCAGATCATAACAGGAGCATCGCCAAATGTCCAGGGTCACGGGCATTCTTGTTTCACATTCCAGTTCGCAGTGCCCTCCCCATCACTTGCAAGAGAGAGCACTGTGCTGTAGGAATAGAATTACACCAGGGTGTATTGATTGTTGGAACTGGAGAAAGTTAATAATCTAATTTCCCTTTCGTTTCCCCTCCCTCTTACCACTCAACTCCTCTCATGGCAGCAGAGAATGGCATAAAATGCATTGCTTGAGAAATTCGACCGGAAATAACTCGGCATTGTTGATCCACACGCTGCCTATAATTTGGGGTTTGATTGATTCTCAGTTTGGAGATGCCAGGTTGAGAGAAGAAAATCAAATTTAAGTTAAATTTGGAATTGAATCAATCACATTTTACAATGAAGAAAATAGATCTAACCCCATCAGACCACTGTGTGCAGAAAACTTAAAGCTGCTATACTTCCATTGAATCCTTCCTCCCGATATCTCTGGGGGACAAAAAACTAGGTCCCAAGCTGAGAAATCATTTCTTCCTTTAAATGGCATAAGGGGTTGGGGTGAGGGACAGGGACTTGAAGATCCCAGGACATTAGGGCGGAGGAGGGCAATTGGTAGAAAAGTCACTTAGAATAGGATGAAGAGGCTGGGTTTTGGAGACTTAAATCCAGACTCTTCCATTTAATAGCTATCTAACTTGTGGCAAGTTACCTACACTCCCAGAGCCTCAGTGTTCTAATCTATGAAATGGCAATCATAACCCATAACTGGTGGAAAAGCTGTTTAGACTAAATGTGAGATCATAATTGTAACATTAAACACATGTACTTTATCTTTCCTTTCATCTCAAGTCTTCAAATTCCCACTGCCTACAGATCTCAGCAGGACATATGGCTCTTTGGCTTACACTGGAATTCTGGCTTTTATACTTAGCTGCTGGCCTTCATGCACAAGTCACCTAACTCCTCTAAGCCTCAATGTCTTTATCTGAGAAGCTGTTCATTCAATAAGTAGTTATTTAATGTGCATCTACTATGTGCCAGACCTCATCTTTTGTGCCCTCCTATTATTTCCAGCGTCTGTGTGTCTGAATATATATTAGGTGTTCGATAAACGTCTATTTACTGAATGAGTGAATGAATGAATGAATGAATGCCTAACTATCATTCTCCATTCTACCAAGAGATGTCAGTACTGGACTACTGTTACTGGTTCCTTTCTAGTCAAATGTATGCATTCATTCTCTTTGGCAATGATTGGTCCCCTGTCCCCCACCACCACCTTCCAGCTAGAGATCATACGAAAAGCCCTTGATAGGCTGCTAAACCTCGCGCATATCAGGGTGGCCCCTGCAGATGGCTGGTGTTCCCCACTAACTTCAATGAATGCCTCTTGGGATTCCTGCCGCACCTGAGCTCCAGGACCTCTGTGCTTCTTTGTGTGTTTCTGGAAATGAAAATTGGGACACACTGTCTGACAAGTACAAGAGTCACGATGGAGGCAGGAGGAAAGAATATTTATAAGTGTGACTTTCTGAGAATTCTACATAAGGTGGCCCCCTATCCTCAGCCTTACTCATGGCTGGAGTGTATACATAATACTTTAGTACGATGTGTCAATATGGGGCATTCTACTCCTCCCATTCACCCCCACTTTGCCCACCTGGGGTTAATTCTCTCCTCATCTCCTTCTCTCTATCTTTGCCATGAACTAGTTTCTTATGTTCTCTGGCTCTTTGACCGTGGCACTCTCAAATACACGGCATCCTTGAAACCATTTGTAGTTTTCCCAATCTCCCATCTTTCATAGGGTTTTCCTTTGTAGGATCTATGCCAGCGTTCATCCAGCCTATTCATGTTTCCAGAGACAGCAACCTCAACATCTCCAAAGGAGCAATTCTCCTCTCAGACAGATGTACTCAACAGCCCTGGACTCTGACTCTACAAGCCAGCTTCTGCTGCCCAGGGAAAAATGATGCGCTTAATACGTCCTCTTCAGGAGGAGCTAGTTAGTTAGTTAATGGTGGCAGCTGGCTTGTCGTGAGCCTTCCTTCCTCCAAATCAAGTAATGCTAGCATTACTTTATTTATCTAAAATCCTATTTTGAATCTTATTATTATTATACTTTGTATAGATTTTCTTCTTTACAATGACTTCCCTAGAAGAGAATATCACCATCACCACCACAGCCGCCATCATCATCATCATCATCATCATCATCATCACAAATATTTATGAAAACATTTATGCACCCAACAATTAACTAAACATTCTCACATAGTATCTAACTTAGTCTTCATAGAAGCTTCACGAGGTGCTGTCTATCATTATCCATATTTTGCACATGAGGAAGCAAAGGGCACCACTTACCAAGGGCCATGTAGCTCAAAGTTTATAGGGCTGAAATGAAAAACCATTTGACCTCGGAGTCCGAGTTCTTAGCCATTACCCTCTATAACTTCTCTATCAACATGCCAGATATGGTATGAACAGTGAATACTCAACCCTAACTGTCAAGCTGCTTACAGACCTCAGCTTTTCCTAGAGCCCTGTGGTGACGATGGGTTGACACAGAGCGGTCTCATCATCCCACCTGATGATGACCACAGGTCTTCAAGGGAACCTCTCCACATCACCACACGGGACTTTATAAGGAGAGCAGATGGTGACAGGGGCAGGATAGATGGCTCTTTCTCTTCCTTTCTGACCTCCAGAAAATACTACATGGCCTCAGTTAGTGCAGTGTGCTATTGTGAGGCCACTGGGGAACACATTTGGCTGAGTAAAGCTTGGATTGTGGCACCCTGTTGAAGATAAAGCCACTGGTGGCAGACACAGAATGGGTCTAGAGACAACTGGCTCTTAGGATTTCTCAATGGCAGCTGCAGATGGCTGGCCTTGGTATGAATGTAACTTTAAGGGGATGACGGTGGAGATGGTAACAATCGTGTTGGTGACAAAGACCACACAGATGGTGCCACGTTTTTTCACTTTTTATGAATTCACAAATTATTCCCAACTATCCCATTCACTTTTCAACAAAATTCCACGTAATCAGCATTGGTATTATTTCCAGTATACAAGTGCGGAGTCCAACACTTAATGGTGAACTCAAGCTTAGACATGAGAGGAATAACTGGGCCTGGAAGCCACATCTCCTGACCCACAGCCTAGTACCTTTTCACAACACTATACCCAGGTCTCATTGGCGAGGTGTGAAGGCAGGATGAGAATCCCTGCTCTCATCTATGGACCTACTGACTACACAAGTGCATCTAAATGTCCCAACGAGCCACAGCTGTTATTTCTCACCAAACAAAATGTATCTTGAAAACAAAATTTCCATTTTCAAGAAATTCTGGGACATGTTGCATTCTATATTCACCTCCTAAAGCACTAGAGTTATGTATATTTATATATCTGGTATTAGGGCACCTGGGTGGCTCAGTCAGCTTGCTCTCTGTCTCTCTCTCTCAAAAATAATAAACATTAAAAAATTATATATCTGGTATTAAAATCTCTGGAAAGGCCTGCACTGAATTCTCTTTAGCAGAATTTAACCTGATGTTCCCCAAAAGTAATAATATATTACAGAGCCATTATTCTATGAAACAAAGTAGGAAAAATGAGCTACTTTAAAAATGTATACAGAAGTTGCTATTAATTATACCAGCAGATCCCAATAATTAACTGTTGCCCTATGCCAGGCACTGTATTAAAGATTCTATTTACATTTGCCTATAGACTTCTCAATAGCCTTGCAAGGCAGAGATTACCACCTCTATCTAAAGATGAGAAAACCAAGACTTAACAATTAGGAAGTGATAGAGAAAAATTTCCTGGTCAGTCTTGTCTGACTCCAATGTCTATATGCTTTTGGCTCCTAAGCCATTAAAAGAAAATAGAGTTTTAGGGGCACCTGGGTAGCTCAGTCGGCAAGGCATCTGACTTTGGCTCAGGTCATGATCTCATGGTTCGTGGGTTTGAGCCCCACATGAGGCTCTGAGCTGACAGCTCAGAGCCTAGAGCCTGCTTCATATTCTGTGTGTCCCTCTCTCTCTCTGCCCATCCCCACTCATGCTCTGTCTCTCTCTCTCTCTCTCTCTCTCTCTTTTTCAAAAATAAATAAACATTAAGAAAAAAGAATGGAGGGGCGCCTGGGTGGCTCAGTTGGGTAAGCATCCGCTCTGTTTCAGCTCAGGTCACAATCTCATGTGGGGCCGGCTTGATATTCTCTCCCTCTCTCCCTCTCTCCCTCCCTCCCTCCCTCCCTCCCTCTCTCTCTCTCTCTCCCTCCCTCCCCTTCCCTCACTCACACTCTCTCTCAAAATAAATAAAAATTTAAAAATTTAAAGAAAAAAAGGAAAAAGAATGGAGTTTTACAGTAACCCAAAAAGATATCTGCACCCCCATGTCGACAGAAGCATTATTTATTACAGCTGAGACACGGAAACAAGCTAACTGTTGATCAGATGTATGCATGCATATATATATATATATATATATATATATATACACACATATATACGTACATATATGTATACATATATATATACATATATATATATATGATGAAATATAATTCAGCCATAAAAAATGAGAAAATCCTGCCATTAGTGACAATATAGATGAGTCTTGAAGGCATAATGCTAAGTGAAATAAGTCAGAGAAAGACTAATGCTGTATGATCTTATTTATATGTGGAATCCAAAAAGGAGCAAAAAGGAAATAAACTCATGGAGAAGAGATCACCTATGTGGTCACCAGAGGCAGAGGGTGGGGAGATGGGGGAATAGGAGGAATGGGGTCAAAATGCACAAACTTGCAGTTATAAGATAAATAAGTACTAGGGATGTGATAAATAACATGGCGACCGTAGCTAACACTGCTGTATGGCATATAGGAAAGTTACCGAAGAGAGGAAATCCTAAGGGTTCTCGTCACAATGAAAATGATTTTTTTTCTTCTTGCTTTTTCTTTTCACTGTACTTATTTGAGATGATGGATGCTGACTCTATTTATTAGCGTAATCATTTCACAAAATATGTAAGTCAAACCAATATGCACCACACACCTTAAACTTTTACACAGTGACAGATGTCAATTGTATCTCAACTGGAGGGAAAAAAAAAAAAAACATGTTTACAGAAAACAGAACTTCAGAGTCACAGAAAACTATGTGCAAAGAAGGAAAAGAGGCAGGTACAAGGGCCAGTTTGAAAGGTTAAAGACTATTCAACTGGTATTAGCCTGACGGAATGCATTAGGGAGGGGGGAAAGAGATACTGTACTCAGTCCGTGAAACTGCAGTGTGCAGAGAGAAATCGTGGTGACAGTTCAAAGAGCTAAAGTTCTAGAAAGGTTCACAAATAAATGGGAATGAAGGAAGGAAAGGTGGAGCTTGGTTTTCAGAGCCACAGGTGATCATCAGCTGGTACTGACTCACAAAATAAAAATGCTATTTTTTAAACACTGGTGCTTGACCTCTGTGTTCACCTTCCTAGACTGTGGGCTGTTTAGCAGCACCACCACATGCAGCCCACACCCCTCATGGAAGGGGAGACTGGCAGAGAAGAGCTGGGGACCAAGTGTTGGGGGCAGAGGGACAGAGCAAAGAGCAGCCACATGTTTCCATGGCTACCAAGGAAGATCGGGACCAATCGTCTCCCATTTCCATGGAAGGCACATTTTTAGCTGCTTTTTCTTGGAGCTTGCCAAAGAAGTCAACACTCAGTTCTCTAAGAAGATGCCACTGGATGTCTGTCCAAGGCTTGTGAAAGTAGGAGGACAGAAACTATGTTTATTGTATATTTAATATTTACTAGGTCAGCTGTGTTGTCCTTTACCTACAGAATCTCCTCCAGTCCATAGGTCTACTGTAAATTCTAGGCAATGCTGCCACTTTCTGATACTAGAGGAAATGGAAACTCTGAGAGGTTAATGCACTTCCCCAAAGGCTGAGAATTAGTAAGGGCAGAGAGAGAATATAAACCAATCTATTGACCTCCTAATTCAATGTTTCTTCCACCATATCACACTACGTCTAAAGGAAGGGGGTTCCATCAAATCTCTGTGCTCCTTCCTCCTCACAACTTTGTCCGGATTCTCAGACTACACTTGAGAAATAATGGGAAACGAGGCTTTGTCCAAACCTTCCACTGCACTTCTCTTTGTACCTTTCCTTGTGACAGGCCACATGCATTCCCTACAGCCATGTGTTGCTCTTCCTGCTTTTATCAACATGTCTAAGGCAGATCTACTTTTTGGAAAATATTTTTATTTGCTTTAAAGTAATCTCTATGCCCAACGTGTGGCTCAAACTCACAACTCTGAGATCAAGAGTTCCATGCTCTTCTTACTACACCAGCTAAGTGCAGCAAAAGGCAGACCTACTTTTTAAGGCCAGAGAACCCCCATCTCCTGGAAGTCTTCCCTAACTTACAGAAACTCCATACCTCTCTGGACTCCTGTCACAAGTATCACCTGTTCTAACATGAGTCACAGAATCTCAGATTTACAGAGAACTTAAAAAGAGCTTTGACCCTAACAAATTACACCGTACAAGTAGTTCCCTACAATGCCCTGTCCTATGGTCATCCAACCTGTGTTTGAACATCACCTACACTGAAAGCTTGTTAGGTAAAAAGAAAACCAATTTCATTGGTGATGGTGATGATGATGATGATGATGGTGATGATGGTGATGATGGTGATGTTCTTTTATTTTTAGAGCAGTTACTATGACAACTTGTGCTAAATATTTTAGATATTACTTTATTTGATCAATCATCAATTTTCTTTAGTGCATTTTTCAAATAAGGAAACTTGAGTCTAGCCCAAGGCTAGAAGGCTATTGAGAAGCAAAGCCAGGATTCTAATCCAGATCTAGACCCCAAAGCCTTAACAATGTATCACAAAGTCTTCCTTCACTGTTGACCTTCTGTATGAAAACTATGTCAATAAGAAATAAAAATCTAGGGGCGCCTGGGTGGCGCAGTCGGTTAAGCGTCCGACTTCAGCCAGGTCACGATCTCGCGGTCCGTGAGTTCGAGCCCCGCGTCGGGCTCTGGAGCCTGGAGCCTGTTTCCGATTCTGTGTCTCCCTCTCTCTGTGCCCCTCCCCCGTTCGTGCTCTGTCTCTCTCTGTCCCAAAAAAATAAACATTGAAAAAAAAAATTAAAAAAAAAAAAAGAAATAAAAATCTACTCCTAGAGCCAAAACCAGCTAGACATATTCCTGTCCTCAACATTCCATAGTCTTGTTTCCATTCCTCCTCTCTCAGGCAGACCTTTGTGTTTGAAGTTGGAAAACAGGCCCCCATACTTCTTTTGCTCAAACTTATACTCTATCTTTTGACTCCCACATTCAGAAAATAATCATGGAGCTAGAAGAGAGAGCTGGAGGAGTGCCTTAAGATCCATGAGTTGAATCCATTATGCTAAAGGTTAAAAGGAGGACAGGAGAGAGTGCTGTCTAGAGTCATAATGTCCAGAGCACGACCTAGATCCCATTGGTTCCAGCTCCCACAACAAGGTTTCTCAGTTCACCATTTGGGATAGTCATCATTGGTTCCTACCTTAACCAGTATCTCTTGCAACAAATACAGTGCCTCTGGCACTCTCTGTACATGTGACACTGGCCACAGTGTCCCACAAATGACCGTATGTCAGATGGGCTCAACCAGGATATTTTGGCCAATGTTAACATACAATCAAAATGAACCATACCCAAATATTCCCACAAAACAACCTTGAGAGACTGGTGCAAAAAGTCTAAAGCATAGTAGATTAGGTAAATGTGAAGAACATGGGCTTTAGAATTGGAGAAACTTGGGTTCAAATCCCCACTCTGTTATTTTCTGGTTGGCCTTAGGCAAGTCTTATCATCCTCACAAATGTGAATCACATCTACTCCACAGCATTGTTAGAAAGATTAAATAGAAAAATACATTGCAGGGGCGCCTGGGTGGCGCAGTCGGTTAAGCGTCCGACTTCAGCCAGGTCACCATCTCGCGGTCCGTGAGTTCGAGCCCCGCGTCAGGCTCTGGGCTGATGGCTCAGAGTCTGGAGCCTGTTTCCCATTCTGTGTCTCCCTCTCTCTCTGCCCCTCCCCCGTTCATGCTCTGTCTCTCTCTGTCCCAAAAATAAATAAACGTTGAAAAAAAAAATTAAAAGAAAAATACATTGCACAGTAGGTACCCAATGAATAGCATCCATGATCGTGACCATCATCAGATGTGAGACCAGCAAATGTACACCTCAGCCTTCGTATCCCAGAAAATATCTGCATAAATTTACGATGGTTCAGAAGAGGAAGAAAGAGCACGTAGCTGGAAGGAGAGTGAGCTTTTGGTAAGAGAAGGTTTAAACATATGTAGAGCACCTAATATATGCCAAGCCTCTACTGGATTCTTTGGATCCATTGTTCAGTTTGCTCCTCACAGCAATCACTGGCTTCCCATTTTATGGATCAGGGAAGTGAAGCTCAGGGAAGAGAAGTGGTTTGCTCAAGGTCACTCTTAAGCTGCAGAGCTGGTAATGTAACTCAGGATGCATGATGCTCTAAACAGAACATAGACAAGTCGTCCATGCTCTGAGAAGATAATGAGGGTTACACTAGAGATTATGTCAGGAGAGGGCACTAGTTAAAGGACACAGGACATTTAGCCTTGATGCAAAGGAGACTCAGGCAGACCGACCTCTTGAGGGGCATGTCACAGAGGACATCCAAACATAGAAAAAAATTAAAAAAAATAAATATTCCACAAGTGCAACTTTGAGAACCAAGGCCCTGGTCTAGGTGCTTGACCTGCTTTGTTTTACCCAGCCCTTAAAACAACCCTTTGGGTTAAGCACCATGATCTCCACTTTATAAATGAGGAAAATGAAGCTCAGGGAGATGAGACACTTGTTCCAAGTTGCACAAACCATCGGAGGCAGAGCTGGGATTCTACCGAGGTCTGAGTGACCCCAGCAACATCTGCATTCCTCTTGCATCACCCAGGGGCTTATTTACCATCAGGGTCTCCCGAAGGTCTAAGGAATGAGAGGGAGCTTTGGCCCAAGAAGCACATCGTAAGACCAAGGGTCTTCTCAGCACCCAAACCATCATTCTTACAAAGGAATGAACTGGGTCCCTGCAGGGCACAGAGGATTCTGCCCTTTTTTGGGTGGATGAGTTTGGCTGCTAAGCACCTGGGGACTTTATTAGGATAAACACACCTGTCTCCAGTTCTTTAAATAGAAGGGCATTTTCCCCTGGTTTTCCAATCCATTGCCTTCTCTTCAGACCACTAACATTTCAGCAAAAGCACATTTGCATTGTGTTGAAACAGCCATTTGGAGATAAACAGCTTTGCCTTTAGACCTTTGAGAAGAGAATATAAAGGAGAATAAAAGAGGGAAAAAATGAGAGGGGAAAGAATGTTCCTGTGCAGCATTTCTGCCCAAGCATATTTCCACACAGAGGCCTCTACCCATTTCAGGCTGACATTCTGGGTCTAAACCTTTCAAGTTTGCTGGCTGAAATATTCCACCTACAGAAGAACAATAGTGGTCTTAGCCCAAGGGGCATGCCAGACTCACATACTGTCTTGTCCTTGAGCGACAAGGAAGTGCCTGGGGCCTGTGCAAAGTGCTCTGTCCTGGGGCACAAGAGACCAAACCTGAACATCAATCTGCCATTTATACACCATGCCACCTTCAGCAAAATCCCTCCCCTCCCTGGATGTCTATCTCCCTGTCTGTAAGAGGAGGAAATCATCTAGTCACACATATTTCTCGAAGGCCCATTCTGCACTGAGCTCTGCACTCTAAGCTAGGGATACAGAGATCAGAGCCTCCAAGGGTCTCAATGTGCAGTGGGGTAGCAGGCTCCAAACAGAGAATGTAACGCAAGCAGACTACCATTGACAACAGAGGCCAGTGCAGAAGAGGGGACCCCTAATCCGGGTTTGGGTATCCGAGAACTGTTCCTGAGAGCTGAAGCTTGTAATGAGAGAGTTGAGTACAAAAACGGGTGTGTGGTCCAGGAGATGGGTGAACAGGACACGGTGCATCAACTAGAGTGGCAGAGGTAACAGGCACATAGAGTAAGTACAATGTTAACGGAGGAGGCCAGGGAGCGGGGGAGGGAGGAGCTTACAAAGGCTTCATCCTAGACGATACTTCATGGCCTTTCAGGCCAGCCGTCCTGGCACCGTGCAAACACCGAACACATCCTCATTCATTCACCTTGTCAGCAGAGATGTGTTGGGTATCTGCTGAGCACCAGACATTGTGTTGGGTGCTGAGGATACTGCAGGGACTTCATAGTCTCAAGGAGGGGGATCCAAAGACCTTGTGACAAAGGATATGATCTACAAGTGTACCTCTGGGGTGGAAAACAAGGAGAGGCGCCTGGGTTAAAGGCAGAAATCTTATTCTTCAAAGACCGTCTATAAGAAAATCAGAGAGGGGGGCGTGCCTGGGTGGCTCAGTGGGTTAACTGTCTGATTTCAGCTCAGGTCATGACCTCATGGTTCGTGGGTTTGAGCCCCACATTGGGCTCTGTGCTGACAGCTCAGGGCCTGGAGCCTGCTTCCGATTCTGTGTCTCCCTCTCTCTCTGCCCCTCCCATGCTCGTGCTCTGTCTCCCTCCTTCTGTCTCAAAAATAAACAAACATTAAAAAAGAATTAACAAAATCAGAGGATGCTTACACCAGGAGGCCGAAGAACATTCTGCACAGAATGTGAGAACCTGAAGCTTAGCAATCAACCATTCTTTAAGTCTACAGACATGAAAAAGCATGAGTCACCTGAAATGAGAGAAACATCTGGTTTGAAGAAAAGGAAAGAGGGTGGGGACTGAGGTAGACAGCTTCTAAAGTGGCTCCCAATGGTCCTGGCTTCCTGGTAATCACACTCTCGTGTGATCCCTTCCCCTACTGACTTGCTTCTGCCAAACGGAATACAACAAAAGTGTGGGATGTCACTTCCATGACTAGGGTACAAGAGGTTGTGACTCCCATCTTGCTCACAGTCTCTTTGCCCCTTTCTCACTTTCTTGCTCTGGTGAAGCCAGGTGCCAGCCATGTTGTCAGCTGCCAGAGAGAGAGGCCCACAAGACAAAGAAGTGAGAGTGGCCTCTGGTTCACAGCCCTTGTGGGAATGAATCCTGCCAACCATCACATGAGGTAGCTGGGAAGCAGACCCTTCCCCCAAGTCAAGCCTTGAGAGGGGACCATAGCCTAGGTTTATGACTTCACTGTAGTCTTGTGAGAAACCCTAAGCTTGAGGAATAGTTACATGGTACCTGAGCCCCTGACCCACAGAATAAATGTCAGTTGAGGCAACATGTCAGTCAATAAATGTTTGTTGAGATAATAAATAGATAACGTATGTTTGTTGTTTAAACCTGAAGATTTGGGGGTCATTTGTTATGGAGCCATAAAGAACTAACACCAGGACCTACTTCAATGAATAAATGAGAAAGGCTGAAAAGCCCTCATCCCCAGAAGGAGACTCAGGGACTTTCAAGTTTAGAAGGGACACCCTTTCATTTAGAAAGGTTCCCTGTGGGTGGCTCAGTCAGTTAAGCATCCAACTCTTGATATTAGCTCAGGTCTCAATATCAGAGTTGTGAGTTCAAGTCCTACAATGGACTCCACACTGGCACTTCCTTAAAAAAATTAATAGAATAATAAATTAAAAAAAAATAAAAACAAAAAGCTTCCCTGTGCACCTGATGTGTTACACCCTGGGCAACCTGAAGGGACTATAGTCAGGGAGGTGAGACAGTCCAGAGGAGACATAATGACATTGTACCCAGTAAAAGGGCTAGGTTGTTTTACTGAAGACTCCAAGACCTGGTGAGGGCTGAGAGGAAGGAGACGCTGACAGTGACTCACAAAATCAGGGCTGGCCTCCCAGCGAAGGAAGTCCCTTTCATCTCTACAGAGGCATGTCTCTCCGGGAGACCCTAGGTTCACACATCATCCCAGAAGGGAAGTGGGCGACATGGAAGGCTTCTGAGCTCTGCGATCAGAGAAAATAAGCTTGAAACCCAGCTCAGTAATTTCTTGACAGTGTGAAGTGCTCCAGGTCATGAAAAGGAAGAGTTAGGAACACAGCCCTTAGGGTCCCACAGAGCTGGGATCAAGCACCAGTGCTGCCCTTTCCTATCGGAAGATGCTGGTACGAGTGATCTGATCTTCCTAAATCCCAGCGTTCCATTTACAAAGCAAGAATCATTAAAATACCTACTTCATAAGATCACTTGACCTAAGCAACAAGTTACCAGCACAGTGGCCAATATAAGAAAGGCTCAGTAATTGTTAGCTAATATCGCTGGGAAAGTTACTTAACTTCCTGATGGCTCTTTATGTATTTCAAGCCCTCAGCACACTGCTTGGCATATGCTGAGCGCCCCGTGACCGTTGTCTGCTACACCTGTTAATATTATCAGCGGAGGCCCAGTGAATCGTCATGGTTCCTCCTAGACTACGGGCTGGCCAGCGATGATACATCCAAGTTACACATCGTTGTATATTTGTAAAAACGCTCCCCACCCCACCCCCAGGGGCACTTGGCTCCTTGTGCTAGGATGGAAGGACACAGATTATTCCTGCAGAAGGAGCTGTACAGAGGCATCACTCAGGTAGAGACGACAGGGACACGCCAGCAGAGGTTCCCTAAGTAACCGTAATTCAGGTGCTATACACACCTGGAGCTTCCTGCTTGTGCTGTTAAATTTATGGGACGGCAATAATAGTAACAACATTAGTGCGTATTTATTTATGAAATGCCCACACCTGAACAGCCTAAAGAGCTAAACTAGAAGCCCTACTAAATTTAATAGAAACCTATGTATATATGTGAGGCCGTGAATATGTGCGTAAGTGTAGAAGAATTGAGATTAGGATGTAGGCATGCTTAGAGCAGAGGTAACAGCAGCCCTGGGAATCATAACTATGAATTTCTTCTTCCATTTCAGTCGTCAACCAGGACCAGCACTAGCAGTGTTGCTTCCTCCTTGGTTTTCCAGGAGTCAGCGGCTCAAAGAACAGAAAATACCATTGCAAGAGGCAGCAGAATTCAAGTTCCCAGATTCACCAACTTTCTGGTGACATGGCCTAGGATGGTCATTTCTTTTTGTTGTTGTATCACACAGGTTCCTCAAATGATAAAATGGGCATAATGACGCCTCAGTCCTACTCAGAGTCTAATGTGGGAGATGGGTACTCTCTCCGCCTTCTCTCCTTTCCCTTGTATTTCAAACTGCAAAGAACAGAGCATATCAAAGGTTATTGCTTTTCTGCAGACCAATCTCCCAACTGGCTCCTTGACAAGTTTATTTAGTGAAATCCTATAAGCAGGGAGAGAAGAATGTAGACTGCCCTCCCCCTCCCCTGTGACTACACCCTCCTCAGGGGTGTGGACCCTACCTTAGTTCCTCTAGCACTGAACCTGTTACTGAGTAGCAGCTAAATTAATATTTGGTTATTAAATAAATAGATGAATGAATGAGTGGACAGAGAGGCCAACCAGTCCCTTTATTCCAGGGAGAAGGAGCTGGCTCCATGGGATCTCTCTTTCTGAGAAGAGAAAATACAGTCATTACCTCCTTGGTGAAGAGAAGGAGTTAAGTGTGAGTTTGAGCTGAGGCATCACTTGGACTCAAAATAAAAATATTAGAATAACTACCGTGGTTAAGTGCTTAACTCTGCCGAGTCCTACACTAAGTGCTGTATATCGAATTCTCCAATCCTTATGATATCATGTGATGGAACTACTGCTACTATACCCATTTTACAGAGGAGAAAATCAAGTCCGTATGAATGCATTGGCTACCTGACATCACAGGGCTAATAAAATGTGAACCGAAGAGGCTGACCCCAGAGTGCAGCCTTGAAAACTCTTTCCCACACTGCTTTCCAGGGGACAGCCTTCTGACCCACGGGAGGAGGTCTTGCAACACAACATGACCAATTCCCCGACACTGCTAGGTAAAGGGACCCAGAGAGAAACAGATATGGCCTCCACTCTCATGAATTTTTCAGTCTATAAGGGGTGGGAATTTACAGATGTGAATATGTCATTTTGTACTCTGATTCATGCTAGGATGGAGAAGGATAGTGTAGGACAAGAGAGCACAGCATCGGGACTTCTTTTAGAAAGGGACAGTGAAGCCCAGTCCCAATAGTAGGAAGGAAGGATGTATGTTCCAGGGTGGGATACAGTGGGGAAAAAATGATGAGTCACATGAGAGGACGCTGAGGAGGTGGGCAGGGACATGTGAGGGAGCCATCAAAGGCCACTGAGAAAAAAAACAGCATGATGAAGTTAATGTGGTATGATGCTCAGCTGGCTGCTGGGGGAGAATGTGTCACTACCAGAGTGGCAGTGAGGATCAAGGGGTGACAGGTGGTGACAACACTGGGGACACAGAAAAGTCATCCAGTGCAGTGCATTTGGAGGGGAGTTGCTGGTTCATGGAAGATCAGCTCTTCTGGGAAGTGAGAACAGGAGGGCATCAGTAGTGTTTGAACATCTACTCTCAAACTCTACGTCAACAGATCACCTCATTGCCATAGAGAAGTTCAGATAGGTGCACCGTAAAAAGATGTTGTGTCCATCTTACTTTAGGGCTGAAGATGTATTTCCCACCTTCCTCTCTAGTCTTGATTATTCACTTATCATTCAAGTGTTTTGTTTTTTTTTTTATTCCTTAGTCAACAAATACGTACTGAGTTTCTATATTCCACACATGGGCCAAACTGTGCCAGGCACAGAAACACAAGACAGTAATTCCTAAGAGATACACCCTGACTTGCTGCTGGGACTGGGGCAATGGTGGGCTGGAACTGGCACAATTTGGCTCCTAAGAGCTAAGTGTTAAATACTCAAAGATGTTGCACAGTAGTTGTGAAACCTAATGACTTAAAATTAGACATGGAAGAAGAATTTATACCTTGGAAATTGGCAAGTGCTACAAATAAGGCTTTCTACATTATTCTCTTCTTCAGTGAGCCAGTTTGCGAGCATACCAATGGGTTGATCTAGTTGCCTCAATGGGTCCAACAGTCTGACAGTTTCTCTTCAGAGTTCAGAGTAATCAAAAATATTTGTGAAAACTGTAGACTCTGGAGTCAGACAGACCTGGGTGTGTATCCTGCTGACACCACCCACTGATGATCCATATCAGGCAACTTACTTTATCATTCTGACCTTCATTCTCCTGCCTTGAAAATGGAGATAATGTATACATACTATGTTTGCGAGTGCTTTGCACAGAGCCCAATACTTTGTAAGCACTCAATGAATGATAGGCATTATTGTTTCTTTTGCTTAACAACAGCTTCTGTGTATCTTATAAAAATATATTTCTTTTCATTCCAGTATAATTAATGTACAATTCTGTGTACAGTACAGTGTATACTATATTGTATAGTGTATACTATATTGTACAATATAATGATCCAAAAATTCAAGTGTACAATATAGTGATTCAAAAATTCTACACACTCCTCAGTGCTCATCTTAAGTGTACTCTTAACCCTATTTCACCCGTCCCCCCACCCACCTCCCCTCTGGGAGCCATCAGTTTGTTCTCTATATTTAAGAGTCTGGTTTCTTGTTTGTCTCTCTTTTTCTTTGTTCATTGTTTAAATACCACATATAAGTAAAATCCTATGACAGCTGTCTTTCTCTGACAGACTGATTTCACTTTGTATTATACCCACTAGATCCATCCATGATGTGGCAAATGGGAAGACCTCATTCTTTTTATGGCTGAGTAATATTCCATATTGTGTGTGTGTGTGTGTGTGTGTGTGTGTGTGTGTGTGTGTCCCCACATCTTTATCCATTCATCTATCAATGGACATTTGGGTGGCTTCCATAATTTGCTATTGTAGATAATGCTGCAATAAACATAGGAATGCATGTATCTTTTGGAATTTGTGTTTTTGTACCTGGGTAAATGCCCAGTAGTGGAATTACTGGATATGGTAGTTCTATTTTAAACTTTTTCGAGGAACTTCCATACTGTTTTGCACAACGGCTGCACTTGCCTTTCTGCCAAGAGGGAATCGAACCCTTAGTATGCATTATTATTGCTCTTCTTTTCCTATTATTTTCTAGTGTATGCCCTCACCCATTTTACTCTTGATTATCCTTAGTAGTATCCAGCCTTCACTTACACACGTCCTGGAACAGGGATCTCACAACTCCCAATGCAACCCATCCCATCTCTGGTCACTTCTGGGGATTACAAAGATCTCTGTTAACTAGAAATCAGTATAATTTCTACAATTGTTTTCACTTATTTAACAATGTGCTGTGCAAACATTTGCTACAAGCATATTAAATTATTCAAGTTACATCAAGGTCAGAGACCAAAACAATCAATGATGCAATATAAATTCTGTCTACTCTCCCGATGAACTTGTATGAGGAGACCAGGGCCTGTGGAACAAGAAGGCCCAGGTTTAAACTTCAGCCTGCTGTTTACTAGCTGCATGATTTGAGGCAACTGTCATAACCTCTCTTGGCCTTGATGTCCTCATCTGTATATTTGTACTCTGAGGATATTTGACAAAGATCAAATTAATTCACATGCCCTCCATGCTCAAAATTGTTATCTGGTAGACACAAGTTAAAAATGCCTCATGATACAGGGGAGAGGACATTGTTTCTGACTGTCCCTGCCATGCTTTGTAGTAAGTACTAAGGGCATACAAATAAATAAGAAACAAGACTGCACATGTCAGCCATGTAGGAAAAGCTACATTAGCAACAGATCCATTTTTAAAGGGAAGAACTGAGGTTCAGGATGCCAAGCCATTTGTTAAAAAAAAAAAAAAAAACTTTGTGAGTGGCTCCTAGGTGACTCAGTCAGTTAAGCATCCGACTTTGGCTCAGGTCATGATCTCAGGGTCCATGAGTTCAAGCCCTGCATCTGGGTCTGTGTTGACAGCTCAGAGCCTGAAGCCTGCTTCGGATTGTGTCTGCCTCTCTCTCTGCTTCTCCTCCACTCACACTCCGTCTCTCAAAAATGAATAAATGTTTAAATTTTTTCAAAAAAAAGTATGTGTGCTATGCAAAAAAAAAAAAAAAAAGAAAAGAAAAGAGAAAAAGAAAGAAAAAAAAGGTCATCAAAACCCAGGGTCACTGTAGCTCACCACGCAGCCTACTGGAGTCCACAGAGAACCTGACTGTGTGGCAGTGTCGGATCAGAACAGCCCATTTTCACACTTGCTTCTTTCCTTCACTACATCCTCCCTTTACTAAGCATTCATTCTTGCTTACTCAAATTCAGCCCAATTCCCGTTCAATCTCTTCTTCTTTTTTTAATGGAAACATATCCTCCTACCCACCCCCATCAGCTTTGCTGATGTGTAGTTTAGTTTTATTATTCCAAACATTTACATAGGCTCATCAGGGAGAGGTTGCCTTTCTGTTTCTAGGTGGTGTCTTTGCACACAGATAATTTAAATGCATCTTAAGTGTCCAGCTTGAGCCCTTGACACACGGGAGGGAGTCAAGTGGGTAAATCCTGAAGTTAGTGGGAGGCTGTAAATCGTGGATTCCAAATGCACATTATGTGATTTGTTGTATAAATTATTAATGCCGGTCCAGGCTGTGGCTTGTTTACATTCTCTGAACAAGGAAATAAATACTGTCATCCTTGAACTTTCAGTGGGAGAATGAAGAGGGACAAGAGGCCCCTAATTCAGTCCTCAGAAGATTTTCTCGTCCCTGTGTAAGGAGAGAAGGAGGAAGGAAGAGAGGAGGGGAGGAGACATTTGGGAACGTACTGTGTGCCACTCAGTACAAGAGTTTCTTCACCCACGTTATTTTCCTAAACCTCATTACTGCACTATCAGTATTTCCACAGACCAAGACAAGGGGCCCAGATATTCTGTGTCACTTGTCCAAGGCCATGCAGTTGATAAGTGGTGGAGCCAGGACCTTAAGCCGGGTTTGGGTTCCAAGGATGAGCCCTCTCTCGTGCAGCACACTGAACTCTGCACAGCAAGAAGCCTGACTCCATTTGTGGCCCTGTGGTGAGGTGCCTGAGTGGCCCAGCCTGCCCACCTCTCCATGCCCATGGATGGATCAAGGTGTCATCCTCCCTGTCCATTGCCTGATCCAGTCACCATGAGAGTGACTTCTCTTCTTGGATAAGAACAAGGCTACCACTCTCACTAGATAGCCACGCTTAAACCACTCAACTACACCTAGCACCTAAAAGGGAGTTCTCTTGGGGCGCCTGGGCGGCTCGGTCGGTTGAGTGTCCAGCTCTTGATCTTAGCTCAGGTCTTGATCTCAGAGTTGTGAGTTCAAGCCCCGTGCTGAGCTCCGCATTCAGCTCCGGGCTGGGCATGAAGCCTACTTAAAAATAAAATAAAATACAATAAAAGAGAGCTCTCTTTCAACAGCACTTCCATCTCATTGAGCACACATAGCTTTGCTTGTTCCCTGGCTCATAATCCTTTATGGAGCTTATTAAAAATACAGTGCTCTGGGCTCTACATAAGAACAAGAATCCCAGGAGGTACTGCCCAGAAATCTGATTTTTAAACTTTTTTTTCCCTCTAGAATTATTAACCATTGTTCCTGCAGATGGAGAATCAGAGAAAGGTTGTTTTAAAACCACATAGAGATAAGCTATACATTCAGCGGCATCTCTGTTCAAGTTCCAAGCCATGCCCTTGGGTGCCCATGGATGCTGATGCTTTCTGAGCAATGGTGAAGGGGTGTGTGTGTGTGTGTGTGTGTGCGCACATGCAGGCATGCACACGTACATGCATGTCACCCGGCTCTTCTAGCACACCACAGAAATACAGAAGATGTATTTCTTTAAAATTAACTTCATAAAGGATATTTATGTGTAGTGAATGCAATACTATTCATATTTCTTATTCATAACAGGTTAATTGGGCTTGTATAAGACTGGAAACATAATCCTTATTCATAATCCTATCAAGAGGCAGGAAGACTATGGATCCAGAAAGCCTTTTGAGGGGCTAGCCGTGACTCCAAACCATGACTTTCACTATTGCCATAACTCAGGCACAGCAGAGTAGAGATTACACAGAATGCTCAGTGCAGCATCAGAAGCTAACACACTGTTCCATTCTCTTACTTCAAGGGCACTCTAGAGTAAGTACAATTTTTACAGAATAGCCTTAGAACACAACCACATTAGTTTACGCAGATCTCTGTTATACACTTGATATTGTCAGGTATAATCCCAATTCAAATATATCACATTGTAAAGTGCTAACTAGTACTATTCTTAGAAACAACTACAGTTTATAACCTTGTCACCTTTAAGGTACACTTCTTCAGGTTAAGGAACCATGTAGGGGCTCACCTGGGCACCTTGATGGTACTGTGATACTGGTGATCCATTAGGAGGTAAGTCAACTTTTCTGAGCCAGCCTAGGAACTTTGCCCTTGCCTATGTTTGTTTTTATGAGAAAGCATACTCTACGTGCCAAAAGATGTTACAAATTCCAGTGGGCTCCTAGGTTGTACAGCTAAGAGTTGTAGCAAAACTTACTAGGGGTGTTACGAGCCACAGGGCCACAAAAGCTAGATAAAGGCAATGTTAGCTGAGAGCTATAAACAGTGTGCCAAGTGACCCTAACAAGCTCTTCTATCCACTGGGGGCTGCTCCAACAGCTTTCTCTTTAGGATACATGAAAGCAGCCGAGAGGATTGTTTTCCCGAGAGCTTTTTGGCTGCCCTGAGCGTGTCAAGGGACTTTGCTGTTTCTAATTATCTCCCTTTATGTTCAGGCCGAGACTTGTTAATACAATAAACTGGCGTCTCCAGGATGCGCTCACAACGCAGAAACATCTCAAGGTGTTTTACAAGCAGAAGATCATGTTAAATCAAATCAAATACCAATTAAAGATTAACAGCAGTGTTAGAGAGCTGTTATCACGGTCCAGCCAGGGCCACTGGGACGGCCGGTGTTTCCTCCAAGCTGCTGTGGTCCGGCTCCTGTCCAGATTGCTATTTTGGGATCTACTGGGCAAAACAGTCTTTGCCTGAGTCCCAAGGCCCCAGAATATCAACACTGAAAAGATGTTAAATATCATCTCAATTGAGCCCTGCTGTTTCAAATGGGGGAAACTGAGGTCTAGAGAAAAGCATCACCCGGCAAGAATCCAAGCTCCACACTCCAAAGAGCCCCCTGTCATTGACAGAGAACCCCACCTGGCTGATTTCTAACATCTATGGACCTTTTCTCTGCTTCCTGCTTGCAAGTGGTTGAGCTGTAGCCCCCAAAAGATCTGTCCATCTCGCAATGCAATCTTATTTGGGAAAAGGGTCTTTGCAGATGCATTTAAGTTCAGGATCTCAAGATGAGATCATCCTGGATTTAGGATAGGCCCTAGATCCAATGACTCAGATCCTTAAAAGAGAAAGACAAAGGGAGACATGAGACCTTAAGAGGAGAAGGCCACGTGAAGACAGAGGCAGAGATTGGGGTGATGTGGCCACAAGGCGGCCGGCAGCCACCAGAAGATGGGACTGAAGCATGGAACAGATTCTCTGTCAGAGCTTCCAGAAGAAATGCATTTGGCCAACACCTTGCATTCAGACTCGTGGCCTCCAAAACTAGGGAAGAACAAGTTTTTGTTGCTGTAAGCCACCAACTCTGAGGTAATCTGTTACGGCAGAGCCTCAGGAGACTGGTATCTGCCTCCACCTGGAATGTTATTTCCTCGCCTCTTCCATATGGTGAGTGCCTACTTTTCTCTTAAGATCCAGTTGTATGGGGCGCCTGGGTGGCGCAGTCGGTTAAGCGTCCGACTTCAGCCAGGTCACGATCTCGCGGTCCGTGAGTTCGAGCCCCGCGTCGGGCTCTGGGCTGATGGCTCGGAGCCTGGAGCCTGTTTCCGATTCTGTGTCTCCCTCTCTCTCTGCCCCTCCCCCGTTCATGCTCTGTCTCTCTCTGTCCCAAAAATAAATAAAAAACGTTGAAAAAAAAAAAAAAAAAAAAGAAGATCCAGTTGTAATATTGCTACCAGCCTGTGTGGAAGCCTTCCTGACTTAGCCTCCATCTAGAACTGGTCCCACCTTCCTTGGTCTCCCCCAGTATATACACCCATAACGTTCCTCTGAGTGTCTGTAATTCATTATTTTAGTTACCAGTCCCTTTCCTCTACCAGATTCTGGGTTTGTCTAGAACACCGGGCACATGTTAGTCAGTGCCGGGCTCAAAAACCATCATGCCCATACAAGCGTTTAGGAAATGTTAGTCGAGTTAGTGTGAGCACAAATGAATGACTTAATCCTTGTTCTCTTCCTTCCTTTCCAATTATCGAAACCCATACCCACTGCATCTCTGTGGGTATTGGGAGCCTTAACCTGCCCCACCCCCTAACTTGAAAGCTGTGAAAACATAAACTTAGAGATTTTCAGGCCCAGACACGAGGCAGTATAATGTCAAAGATGTAAGTGCCAGCTTTGGGGTCAAACACACTTAAGCATATGCCCTGCCTCTACCACTTGCTGGCAAGGAACTTCATCTTTCTGAACTTCAGAGCCCTCACCTTGAAAATGAAGATAAAAGATTAAGTTAATGCAAGTAATCTGAGCAACAACCCCTTTTGAACGTACCATCATCGCTGTTTTACAGATTACGACCTTGAATCCCAGAGAACTTAATTGTTCGGAGTGGCATAGGCAAAAAGGGCCATGGCAAGATTTGAACTTAGGACAGTGAAATCCATGCTCTTCAACAACACACTGTACAGAATCCCAGGGCTCCCAACCACCACATCAAGATTCCCCGAATCCATCTGCTGGAGTAATAAAAAAAATTTTCTATTGTTTCCAAAAATGAAGCGTCCCAAGAATAGCACACATCCCTGAATTTATCTTGTTCAGTCTTCAGGCTCCTTGGGAGGCCTCTAAATCCGCATGTAATACAGTCTCCCGAGTCTCAGCTGGTTTGAGACACTGTGAATCGTAATGCCAGCAGTATGAAAACAAATGCCTTCTGCCCAAACCATCGTCTTTCAATTACAGATCACTCTCTCCATTTGGAAGCACTTCCCTTTGCATGCAGACATCTTGCAGTCTGGCACAAGTTAGAAAGGAGAAGAGACAGAGAGAGGAGACCCGGGAGAGTTCGGATGGGGGGATACGAGACAGGGAGAGCAGAAGGGGAAAGGCATCAACATGAACGGGTGCTCAGAGTTCATCTAGCTCAGGACCCTGGTTGCACAGTCCCGGGGCCTGCCTCTCGTGGGTCTAGGGGCTGGCGTCCAAGGGTGGATCCTGGAGTCATGCAGTATGGTAACACAGATACAGTCCAACTTAAAACAACAACAACAACAACAACAACAACAACAACATCAACAGTGGGCGAAACTAGGGTACAGAGAAGTTAAACAGCTTCACCACCCCATCAGCAAGGTAACAGCAGGGCCAGGAATTCTGACTTCTGATCCAGTTCTCCTAGCATATGGAGGGTCAGTATCCAAAGTGAAAACAGAGGTGTATATGGGGGTGCCTGGGTAGCTCAGTCAATTAAGCCACCGACTCTTGATTTCGGCTCAGGTCATGATATCGTGGTTCATGAGTTCGAGCCCCACATGGGGGCTCTGTGCTGTCAGCGTGGAGCCTGCTTGGCATTCTCTCTCTCTCTCTCTCTCTCTCTCTCTCTCTCTCTCCCTCTCTCTCTCTCTCACTCTCTGCCCCTCCCTCTACTCTCTCTTTCAAAAGCAAATATTTTCAAAGATAGAGGAATGGACCAAGGGGGTTTTGCAGGGATGGCAAAACAGAGTTAAGACTTAAAAGATGGAAAATGAGAGGAAGGAGAGATAGATGGAAATGGAACAAGAGACATCTACAAAGGAGGAGAGCTGGGGAGGATGAAGACAGGGGCAGAGAAGAGGTGAGAAAATGGGGAAAGCCAAAGATGACAGTGCAGGAAAAGTTCCAACAGAGGGGGTCTGACAGCTGCTCCGTCGCCCTCTGATGAGGATGCTTGAGCACATCCCCTGCGTGGGTGTGTGTGGGTCCCAGGCCTCTGTGACACTACCTGGCTGACCTCGCCCTGGGCCCCCAGCCCAGCTTCCCTGCCTCAGGGGGCGCCTTCCTCTCTACTCTCCCTTTTCTCTGCTCTACTCTGGATGCGGCTGGATTCACTTCACCTACTCCTTTAAGACCTCCTCTCCTTCAGGAACTTCTCCTCTCCCCTCTGCCTACCACCCACCCTCCAGCCTCTCCTCTGTGTTTCCATGACACCCCAGTACCCCCGATCATGTTGTTTATCACGCTGGACTTTAAATCTCTGTTTTAATGTCACCCTCCCTCTCTGAGGAGACTTAGTCTCCCAGGGCCAGGAACTCGGTTTGACCCATCTTACCTCTTACACACATCTTACACACTCAGGGGCTGACTGGTGAAAGCCTGGCTGGTGAATGCGTGATTGGAGAAACCACGCTTTCTCTCTGGCGAGTGACAAATTACGTCTACGGCCACTGGGGGGCGCTCTTGGGTAACGCCAGCCACGGACCCCGGCGGGGGGTGGCGACACAGGGCAGAACTATTCTCTACCAAACACCTCCACAAAATAGAGTAAGGCAAGAGTAATTCAAAACTGGAGATCCTTCCAGACTTCACCAGGGGAGGCTAGAACAAAGCCTGCCCTGGTGGATGAAAGACTAAAATGAAAGTCAGAGGAGAGGGTCTCCAGTCTGTGGAACTGGTTAGCTCTGTGGCCTGGGGAAGTCACTCATCACCAAAGGGCAACTGTTCCTGCCATTCGCACAAGCCCGGGTGATGGCCATTATTATCACCGCCCTCAGTCGTCAAGAATATAGTTGGACGAATGAGCATTAAAACATTCCCATCTACGGGGGGTGGGGAAGACTTTAACAATACAAGAAGTGGGCTTATTAGGGATTCTTATTCCGGTTGGCAACACTGACTGCATGTTTTCAGGCACGAGTGATGCAGGTGTGTGCAAGGGGAGCAGAGACACAGAACCAACCAAGGTTTTAAAAGAGACAAGGGCTTGGGGCGCCTGGGTGGCTCAGTTGGTTAAGCATCTGACTTCAGCTCAGGGCGTGACCTCACAGTTCGTGAATTTGAGCCCCTGCTCAGAGCCTGGAACTTGCTTCAGATTCTGAGTCTCCCTCTCTCTCTGCCCCTCCCCCTTGCATTCTCTCTCTCTCTCTCTCTCTCAAAAATAAATAAACACTAAAAAAAAATTTAAAGCGATAAGGACTTGACAACAAAAGACATACAGGTATCATGCCGTGGTGCCATTCTGACCAGAGGGATCAGGGCAAGCTTCAGAAAGGTGGCGATATTCATTCCAGCCAGATCTAGAAGGAGAGTCAGGTGTCGTGAGACAGAGCTGGGTTGACACGGCACTCCAGGCTGATGCAAGAGCACTGGCAAACACTGGCGAGGGAAGATGCCCAGGGTGTGTTGGAGGGGGTCCGAACAAGGGAGAGAACAGAAGTGAGGGCTCGAGAGGCAGGGTTGGCTAATACTGACGGCAGGTAAGAGTAGTGGGAATGGTAAATACTGATGCACACACACATACTCCCTCATACACACGCGTGTGTAACTATAGCTATGCCTCGATCTCAACATGCAGTTTTGTTTCCACTTCACGAATGAAGAACAGGAAATGCAGAGGGGTTAAGTACATGTCCCAGGTAAGTGAACAGTCACGCTGGGATCTACCCTAGGGTCTATCTCCAAAGGCAGTGCTTTCAAACGCTATGCTCCACCTCACCCAACGTTGGACTCAGAAGTGGAGAATTTATCACGGAGGCCAAGTGGGAGCCATTGAAGAAGTATGAGGGAGTGACACAATCTAACAAATGCTTTCAGAAGGTGACTCTGCTGCCACTTGTACCCCATCAGCTTTGGGTGCTTCCCACCTTCCTTTTGCTAATGAAGCCCCTTCGGGGGTGACGAGGGGCGGACATGGTCCATTTGTAGCAGTCCCCAAGTCTCCCCGGGGAGGGCAGGATAGGCTCAGCCCCTCTGACAAATGCTCCAGCCTCCCTTGGCCCCAGGGAGTGATTTATCAGAGCAGCGTCAGCACGCCTCTGCCCAGCAGCCTGTGATCCAAGGCTGGCGGCCCGGGCTGGGATTTTTAATTAGCTGAGAGAGGGAAGAGTCAAGCCCTCTCAGATGGAAAGAAAGACACCAAGAAGACTCATAAATCCAGAACCAAGGATCCATCGACTGGAGTCTGGCAGTGGTAGGAGAGGCGAGGGGAGGGGGCCCAGGGGAGAGGGAGGGACAGGCTGGCTCTCTTTTTCTCTCTGTCACAGTCTCCCTTGCTTTCAGGTCCAGGTACCACAGAGAGGATGGGGATCTATACCGCCATTTACATAGGAATCTCTGGGCTGCACCTGCTTCCAGAGTGGCTGTATGACCACTCAGGGAACCTCATTTCTAGTTCCCCATCTACTGGAGTTGCTGTGTGATTTGAGGCAAAAACTGCAACAGACAAGCCTGCGGACCTTGGAGTAAGACAGGAGCTTCAATCTCTAACCTCTAATCCTCCCTACAACTGTGACATGGGCAAGCTGCTTTCCCTCTTTGTGCCTCAGTTTCCCCATTTATAAAACCAGGATAAGACCTTGTAGTGTAAGGATTAAATGAGATAATGGGGGTGCCTGTGGCTCAGTTGGTTAAGCATCCGACTTCACCTCAGGCCACGATCTCATGGTTTGTGGGTTCGAGCCCCACGTCGGGCTCTGCGCTGACAGGTCAGAGCCTGGAGCCTGCTTTGGATTCTGTGTCTCCCCCTCTCTCTCCACTCCCCCACTCATGCTCTGTCTCTGAAAAATAAATAAATGTTAAAAAAATTTTAAAAACTGAGATAATGCAGGCAAAATGCTCGACCTGTAATGGATGCTCAATAAATAACAGCTATTTTACAAACAAACCAATAAATAACAAGTATTTAAAAATTTCTTTTCCTCCCTCTGGGCCTCAGTTTCCCCATATGTAAAATGCAAAGTTGTGCCGCATGACGTATATGGGCTTTTTCTTTTTTTCTAGCACTGATTTCCTCTGTGCATTTTTAGCTGGATCTAAGAAGGCCTGTGTGTGAGGAGAAACAATATTCTTCCCATATCTAAATTTGAGGGGCCAGGGGTCCCTTAGAAAAAGGTTGCAAATTTACTTTTTGCTGGTGTCCAGAAGACAGGGCAGGGGCTAAACCGGCATAGAAACCTTGACCGATGCACATTTCACACCCACATAAGCAAGGCAATTCTAAGAGCCAGAGTTATTGGCTGCCTCAGCAGTGAGTGAGCTCCCCATCTCTGGAGGAATGCAAGCAAAAGATGGGCAATAGTCTGGGGTGAATGTTCTAAAAGAAATTTAAACTTTGAATGGGGGGGACAGGCTTTTTCCTTTAAGGTCTTCACTAGCACTGAAAATATCACAGCCTAATGCTTAGGGGTGATATTAACTTACTGTGTAGTTTCTCACTTAATTCTTGCCACCCGGCAAGATAGGCAAGTGTATTCACACTCCTACTATATAGATTGGAGACCCAAGATGCAAAATAGTTCAGCTGCTTGCTCAAGGTTGCACCCAGATTGAAGGAGACAGAGCAAGAATAGGAGAAGCTCTGGTGAATCAAACTCTTAAACTCCTTTCTTCATGTTACACAGCCGGCCTCCCGTCTCTGATTCTACACCTGATGGCAGAGCCCCAGCCTAGTTCATATTGATTGCAGCTGTCCCTTCCTTCCTCCCCAGCCCCTGTCTCTGTCCCCCTCCTGCTCCTCCACATGTATTTACGCTGGGCTGCCTGGTAACAAACGGCTCGTTACCATGCGGAAGGCGACAGCCAGGCGATTAGTGAAATTTGTTACCCGTGCGTCTCTGAACAAAATTAAATTAAAAGTGCTGCTTCGCTGTCAAGATAAGGGCCAAGCTGCTGAGATAATTTTTCACTCTCAAACACTCAATTACCCAGTGAGGTTGGATCAGATACAATCAAAGGGGGAAAAAAAGAAAAAAAAAGAAAGAAAAAAATAGAGAGAGAGGCAGGACCTCCAAGAACAGATGTAAGAGTTGTTATCACTCACTCTGGCCAGGGATGTTAAAGAGGCTGTTGCCATGGTGATGGGGTTGGACCACATGAGACAGGTAGGTGGGTGTGGCCTGCGACTACATCCTGCAATAAAGGAGATGCTCTCCATCCCCATTGTCCTTGCCTTAGGCCAGATGGTATCATTTTTCACTTGAATTATTCCAACAGTCTCCTACCTGATCTCCCTCACCCTTCTTACCTCCCCCATCCGGTTAGAGTGACCTTTCTACCACACAAATCTGAAAACATCACTCCTTTGTTGAAATCCTGTGATGGCTTCTCATTGTCATCCCGATGAAGTCCAAGTCACGTAGCCAGTGTCACCTCTAGCTCTCTCTCTCTCCTCAAACTTGGTATTTCGACGAAATGAACCAGGCATATCCCTCCCTCTCCATGTCCTCCCTCCCCCTTTCCTTCCCTCCTTCCTTCCTTTCCTTCCTTCCTTCCCTCCTTCCTTCCTTCCTTCCTCCCTCCATCCCTCTCTTCCTCCCTTCCTCCCTCCCTTCCTTCCTTCCTTCCTTCCTTCCTTCCTTCTTTCCTTCCTTCCTTCCTTCCTTCCTTCCTTCCTTCCTTCCTTCTTTTTCAACAGGGATTCTTTTGTGGGCCTATAGTATGCCAGGCATTCTGCTCAATCTCACTCAATTCCCAGTTCCCTCTGTCGGGGATAATCTTCTACCTTCTTTCAATCAAGAATACCATCTTGTTCCTCAAAACTCAGCCTGGGAATTTCCCATGCCTGCGTGTCTATCAGGATTCCAGATTCCACTAAGCTGATCAGGTGCTCTTCCCCTATGCCAGCATGGAATTCACTACCGTCTCCTCCTCCATCACAGTGCTTTCCACACTCCAGTGTCATGGTCTACTGGACTATCTCCACCTACCGAGACTGAGACCCGCAAGGGCGAAGTCTGTGCTTCACTTATCTGTGTACTTCCTGAGCCCACTGAGCAGGCTTCCAGGAAGAATCTTGTAAACTGAAATCACCGTGGACTTAAATGGTGAGATGCCTGTTGTAGGTCTCTTCTGGAGATTGGAGAAGCCTCTTTCCTCCTTGTTTTCGGTTCTTTACTATCCTTCCTTTATGTGTCAGTTTAGCTCCTCTGGAGAGCCATCCGTGACATATGGACCCTATATCTCAAGACTACCACTCCAAACCTCCTCAGTCATTAGCACATAGCTTACACTACATCATCTTTCTTTTGTTAAAAGAACAAAAACAAGAAAAAATTACTTTGCAATTAGAATCACAGGTTGCAGAGCCAAGGGCACCACAGAAGTATAATCTATTTTGCTAAAGAGAGACTGAAGCCACAGATTTTGATTGATCTAGTAATCCTCATTATTTCTTACTACCTCTGCAATCTTGAAAATACCTTCAGGGCAAGGATCACCAGTCTTAACCATCTTTGATGTAGTTCCCTAAGCTCTCAATGAGGGCTACACCTGGAGAGGTTCCATAAAATATTGGAGATGCCCAGGCATCTATTAAATCAAACTTTGGGGTGAAGTCCAAACGTAAGTATTTGTTTCTCAAGCTCACATATGCTTCCTATGTACATAGGGATATGAACCATGCTAAGAAGGAAAAGTAACCTTTACTCAAAACATCATTCAAGGACAGAATACAAGGAGATCATTCTCATGGTCTATGACTCCTTCCACCTGGATCTTTAGTTTTGATTCTTCTTTATCCTCTTTTATTTTCACTCCACTAGGTAAAGATGAAATACTTTCATGCCTCCAGGGGTCCCAAGAGCAGGCACACTATGGTTTAAATGAATAGCAAAAGAGGGGTGGACAACAATTTTCAAGACTTCAAATCAATTTAAACACTTCTGCATTCAGCTGACCTAGCTACTGAGATACATTCTCCTAGTGTATAAAGTGAAGTGGGCAGACCTGAGGCTACCATCTACCCATCACTTACCACCTGCCACGGACTGCACGGGGTGCTTTCCTTGTACTATTTCTTTTCAACCTCAAACTCATTGTTAGCGGAAGGAACGATGCATATGCCATCACACAGTGAGGAAAGCAGGAGCAAATAGGTTAGAATGACCTTCCCAAGGTCATTCTGCCAAGACTCATAACTGCCTGAGTTTGGCTCCAAAGACCAGAAATTAAACATAGTACACTGGGCTACCTCCAGCAAGTGTACTTACCTCAAACCCCTTGTGGGGACAGACAAGGTATAAATGATAAACAGAAGGATAAACAAATACATACATATATAATGTATGGTGATTCACCCACATGTTTTTTAAATAAATTGTTCTGTTTGTCCTCGAAAGTAATTATCATGGTTTATAAATTCCGCCCTTCTTAAAAAATCATTCTTCACAATTATCTTGTTGCATAATATTCCATCGAGTTGATACATCATAATTTACTTAGCCATTCCCCTATTGTTGGATACTCAAGCTCATTGTAATTTGTCAATGTTACAGATTATGCTACACTGACTATCTTCAGGTTCACAGCATCATGAAAAATGGGTAGTGTCATGGAAAAAATATGGTCATGATAAAATGTCAAGTAAAAAAACGAAGTGCAAAAGTGTGTGTCGATTATAGTTACAATGATGAGAAAGAATATATATGTAAATGAGGATGGGGAAAAATGAAATAACCTCTTTGTTCTAGAAGGTTCTTGCTAGTTTCTGTTTTTCTATTTTCCTCTAGTATTATTATTATTAATTTATATTGGTGAAAAAAAGTAAAAGAAATAAGCATGTCATCCACAGTGGGATTAAAACATCTTAGTCCTCAGAGTGAAGAGGTGAACTTAGAGGTCAGTGGTCTTGACTTATTCTGGGGACAGCAACCAGAGAAAGAGCTTCTGAAAGGCTGGAACCGTGTCTTATTAACCCATGATTCATAAGAAAGCCATACTGTTCCCGATCTACAGTGGCCGTTAAGTGATAAAAGGATAGAATTTCAGATCTTGAAGAAGCCTCAGATATAATTTATTCAAACACCACGTCCCAGCTGAATAGATGAAAAGCCAAAAAGACTTGCCCAAGGTTCCCCCAAAATTTGAGTGCAAGAGCTAGAGTTAATGCCATGTTTTCTAAAATCTACTCTAATTAGAAGAAGCAGATGGTTAGCAAATTCACTCCATGGAAGCCACGGAAGAAAAGTCCCCCATCAGTCCCAACACAGGATGGGTTTGACACACTGACCTGGGGTACCGTAAAGTGCCATGCATGTTGAGTTAGTTACAGATCTCCCTCGGATCCCTAGGTCCTGCAGCCTTTAAGATGTTGTCATGACAAATGTCTCTGACCTGAGGCATCTGCTTCCTTCCCAGGCAGCGTTAAGTGGTTTGACTATACCTGGGACATTGAGAGAAGAACACTTTCAAACCTGGGTCCATGACTGAGGGACACATTCTGGGCCTCCTTCTGGTCTACACCCTCTCCTAGGATTGTCTCCTCCTGCCATGCCTTCATTTACCACCTGATGGGAATTCTAAGTCCAAAATGGCCCCAAGATTCTCACCCCCTGAACACACCGTGCATTCCCCTCCTCTTGAATGTGGGTGAGACCATGAATATGATGGGATAATACTCTATGATTAAGTGCAGGGATTTTTCAGATGTAATTAAGGTCCCAAATAAGTTGACTACAAGTTTGTCATAAAGGAATTTATCCTGGATGGGTCTGACCAAATCAAATGAGCCCTTAAAAGAGGCACTGAAGGAAGAGCGTCTAAGAGATGTCCTCCTGCCTTGAAGAAGCCAACAGTCATGCTGTGAACAGCCCCCATGGGGCTACAAGAAAGGTCCTGATGGGGTCCTCTAAGACCTGAGAGGGTCCATGACTGACAGCAGCAGCAAAACAGGCACGTCAGTCATACAGCAACAGGAAATGAATTCTGCCAAGAACCACACCACGTGCATTTGAAAGGGGGCCCCGAGCCTCAGCGGAGACTGAAGCCCCAGTTGACTCCCTGATTTGAGACCCTGAGCAGAGAACCCAGTTGTGACATGACTGGACTTCTAACCTACAGAACCGCTGTGAGATAATCAACGTGTGTTCTTTGGAGCCGCTATGTTTGTGGCAGTTCATTACACAGAAAGAGAAAGTTAATACACAGCCACAGAGTGCTGGCCCTCTCTCTTCTCTCAGTGAGTGCTCTCCTGCACTCAGAGACGGCCAGCATCTCTATCGGGTAGTCCTACAGGCACCTGAGAGGCAGCGGCTCTCACACCAAGCTTACCCCTTCTCTCCTAAAGGTCTGCTGCTCCGCCCTTCCCCAGCGCTATGATTCTCTCTCCAGCCCCTAAGCCAGAATCAGATGCTCATCCTCAGCAATCCTCGATGGCTCACCTTCTTGGAGCCAGACAGTCATTGGGCTCTAACTTTGTTTCCACCTGTTCCTGACAGGCAGCCCTTCCCAGGTGCTCTCTTTCTACCTCAACAGCCTCCTAACTGGTCTACCACCTCTAGTCTGCCCTCCTAATGGCACTTCCTCCACTGTGGAGAGAGTGATAGGCTTAAAACAGAAATAGGATGATGGCTCTCTCTTCTTCAAAAGCCTTCTTGGGCTCCCCATTTCATATAGGTTCAAGCGCAAGCTCTCTCTGGCTCATGAGGAGATGTGTTCATGGTCAGCCCCCATGCATGCATCCCTCAGGTAGCAGCTTTAATGTTAGTTCTTCAAAGATGCCTATCATCAATTTCCCCATTATTTTAGTTCCCTCTGTCTTTTCTTGTTCAAAGGCACTTCTCCCCATTGGAAATGATATATTAATGTATGTATTTATTTGTGAAATACTTCTCTTCCTTCCCTTTTCACCCTTGCAAGACTGCAAGACTGATGAGAGGAGTCACATCATTGGTCTATTTGTTATGATATACCTGGTCCTTACCATAGACTCTCAGCAGAATTAGGTATTTAGCAAAATATTAGTTGATCAAGGGAATGGATAAAAATGAACGAACTCGGTATTCAATGTCTTTCTTGATCCACTCCCAGCCTTTTTTCTCACTATCTTCATTCATATACCTTATACTCCAGTGACACACAATTCCACTTAGTAATCATAAATCCTGAAAAGTGGGATTATCAGCTTCATTTTTGAGAGAAAGAAACCGAGGCCTGGAAAGTAAATCAATTTGTCGAAGATCACCCAAAGTAAGAGTTGGGGACTAAATAAGGTCACGCGTGCAAGCATCTTGCAATGTGCTTGACACATAGCGGGCGATCTTGACTGGTAGGTTTCACCTCTTTATCTGGGAAAGAATTTTTGCAAGGTAAGAGAATCCTGGCCGTCCCGCAGGATTGCAAAAAAAAAAAGGGGATGACAGAGTGTTCATGCTTGGGGCGGGAGGCAGAGAGTCGCAATCTCTCAGTGTAAGGAACAGGGGGGAAAATCCTGCTGAGCCTAGTTGAAAAACAAGAAAGCGAGAGAGACTGATTATTCCTTCTCGCTAGTGTAAGCAACTAAAAACGACATGTTTGCTTTATCGCCTTTGGTCTCCCATTTGATTCCTGACAGGCGTCTCCCTCCCTTCGATGCAGGGCTGGGCTGTCAGGTGCTGAGCTGGTTGGCATCGCAAAGGAGGAGGAGAACTGAGAACAGTTTAAACAATATTTCAGGGACCATCTCGGGCTTAGGGAGGAGTTTTTGAAGTTGTCTGCCTCCTTCATTGCATTCAAGGAACCCTCATTTGCCAACATTGCTTGATGTTTCTGCAGGTTGGAGAGAGGTAGTCTGGGTGGAATCTTTAAGAGGAAAAGAAAACCCAACAACAACAGCAACAACAACCAAACCAAACCAAAACAAACAAAAACAACCCAATGTCTACTTCCTCTGAGGTTTGAGGGGAGGGAGAAAAGAGAGACATCAGACAGTGGGATTTTTAGCCCTTAACTATTCTGAATACATAATCTTCTCTTCTCTAATGTCTCAATAAATGGGGCCAAATGCAGGTGTAGATCAAAGCTAGGTTTCTGCATTCGACTGTTCTTTCAGTAAGAGAAATCCAAACTCCCAGTCTCATCTCTCCATGAGGGCAACTGGAATCTCTCCAGATGGTCTGCATAAGCTACTGGAACCATCTAGAGAAAGGTATCCACTTACTGCAAACCACACACAGCTACCTACCAGACCGAGAGTTGTGATAAGAGGGAAGATCTTCCTAGAGGCTAATACTGGGGTGTGGTGACAACAGACTTTGGAACTAACCAAAATGGGGTTCAAGCTTCAGACCCGCAAGGCCATTTTGATTCTGTGATGACCTTGGAGAGGTCACTCTGTCTGCTGTTAGTTTCATTCTTTTACATATAATGCAAGGACAATAACTGATCACGTAGGAAGTTTAGTGACTAGGCAATAGACTTGGCACCAAAGCAGCATTTAATGAATGGTTTCGATAGACTGCTACTCCTCTTATAACTGTTACTCGAGCTCCTGGCTTGGGAAAGGGGGGATACACTCAATGGGGGCCCAATGGGGGCCCAATGCCAGAAGAGGAACAGGGATGTGCTGGGGGCTAATGTGTCAAGGAACGCATAGTTTTCTCAACTCTGGATGAAAGTTAGAATCTGGAAAGGATTTTATACCAATACCCGTACCCCTGGACCAGGCAATCCCATGTAATGGGCCTGAGATAAGTATACGTAACTGGTGTTTTAAAAAGCTTTCCAAGTGATTCAGAGGTTTAGTTTGGCCATAAAACTACCCAATTCCAACAGTCCTTACCACACAGCTGAGGACAGCTGTCCTGCTGTTGGCTCTGACCTGACCCAGGTTTCAGGACTCACTCCAGAGCGTCCAAGATTCTACTTAGGCCCTAAATACCCAGTCTCCCCAGCTGACCCTGTCTTCTATTTCTGAAAAGAGATCCAGTGCACAGAGCCTTGGACTTTGTGGCTTCCTTTGTCCTATTCTCAGTGCACGGAGTGGTCCTAGGGTAAATTCTGGATTGCTCAGATTATGTCTAGACAATGGTTGTGTACCCCAGCCTGCAGCTAAATTCTTCCTTCTTACTGACAGGTTCTTCTCAGTGGTGTGATGGTAAACGCTTAACAATGAGCTCTCCAAGGAGGAAGGGGAAACTTCCATTACTGTGTTTGCCAGTTTCCATGGTGTGAATACATCCACTGCAGCTGATGATAAGCTACCAAAGCGACATCACTCAGAGCAGAATTGGGAATGAAAAGCACAGTAGGCTCTTACAAATCGGTCTGGGTTGGTTCCAATGTAGCAGTGGAAGTTCTATCTTATGTTTTCCTACTGGGACCAAATACCAGGACTCCCACTGCTGGTGGTGCCCTGGGAAGGCTGGTTCCTATGGGCACCACTTTTGTCCTCCATATTGAACTACTTCTCAGTTCCTGAGTTGGTTCCGGCCATTCTTATTCGTGGTCCTAGCTCTTCCCAGGGCAGATGGCCATGGAGGACTTAGAGTTGACGCCAGGAAGTTGTCCTGGATCCAATCAGCAGGCTTTGTGCATCAGCAAGGACATAGGTATCTGCCTCTTGTCTCTAGCACACGCCTTGTTCTAGGTACTGCGGTACATGTCTCACCTGTTACCTCAATCACCTAAGGGTCTGGTCAGATTTTAAAACCAAACCACTTAAGTGCAAATCCCAGCTCTCCTTACTCCATGGTAGTCTAGATCTCAGCTTCCTTATCTGTAAAATGAAGATGAAAATAATCCCATCCGACGGTACTCTTCCGAAGCATGTGGGGTGACGCATATAAAGAGCACAGACAGGTGTAGAGAAAGTTCAGTACATCACATACTGTGCTTCCTGTCTTGCCCTCTTCCTCCCTCCTGGTTGTCTACTTTTCTGTCACGGACACTCAGAATAGTATTACCAACATGAACTTAGAGAGCATCCAGTTTTACCTCCTTGGTTGACAGAAAGGAACCAGAGGCTCAAAGTCTTGGTCAGTTCTCATAAACAAACACCTGGGATTGGAACCTTCCAGTAGTCATGGCACTTTGTTGTGCCTGGTGCTTCCTCCCTCCATTCTTGTCTCCATTTTCCCACCCAGCTCACCCAGCACCCTTGCTCCCTGGCTTTCCACCCTGTCCTAACCTGCCCCAGTTTTCCCCATCCCCATGTTGAGGCCCTGGGATCACCAGATAAGCCTACCTCTGCTGGCATGCTCTCACCTGTGGGCCCCCAAGTAACCTTTTGTCATGCTGTCTTCTGTATGAGTTCCTGCTCCTGGGGAGGAGCAGACCAGATGGGTCAATGAGGATGGGGGAAATAAGGACTTTGGAGCCCTGCTTCTCTGTCCCCTCCATACCAGGACCACCATTCCCTCCCTCCACAGCTTGGGTACTGGATCACTCTTTCAAGGTCACTCTAGATACAAAGGCTTAGAAAATGATTAAATACCTATCCACCAATCTTTGGTGTTTACCCTTTTCTGAGTAGAAGGTCCTAGAAGGTGCCCTGCAGGTTAGCTTAAAGCATCCTGCAGGTATGTCTGTGGAAGAGGCTGACCTCAGGCAAGGCACAAGGACGCAAAGGTAAAACCCATATTGCAACGTCCCCAAGCAGTCAGCCCAAGCAAATTCATGTTCTTACTGAAAAGGTTTAGTCTTTTTTTTTCTAGAAGCAAAACCAATGTGCAGGTCAACACATTGGGAAAAAAAGGCCATGAAACCATGTGTGTCTGAGGCACTCATTTTGCTGTGCTTAACTGGTTACCATTTAATGAACAGTGATTACAAGGCAGGCGCACCCAGCTAAGTATGTCCTGTGCACACATGATCTCCTTTAACCCTCACACCAAGCTTAAGGAAGAACAGAAGGACTAATACTAGACTGATCCTCCTTAACCCAGAACAAATTGAGGCTCAGAGAAGGAAAGTGCCTTTCCCTAAGCCACACAGCTAGGAAACAGCAGACCAAGGACTTGGACCCCTGCCTGCTGTTTCTGAAGCCAAGAATTAGCCTAGAAGGACAACTGTTGACTTAATACTTTGGTCTGGAAATAATTTCAAACTGATGGAAAAGCTGCAAGTATAAGAACATCCATATGCCCTTTGCCCAGACTCCCCTGCTGTTAAAATTTTGTCCCATTTGCTTTGCCAGTTGAAAAGGCAAACACTGTCACCTTGGGGAAAAGGCTTCCCTTCCCTGAGCCTTTGTTTCTGTATACATAAAATGGAACGAGTCCTTTCTTTAGGAGTGAAAAAAATCCTGTGCTCTGAAAGGAAACAGTGGCTAAAGGATGGGGTGGCTCCTGTCTATTTCTCTGGCCCATGTGCCATTATTCCCCAAACCACAGACCCGGGCTCTTCCCAGTGCCTGCCATCGCTCCCATTTGTGCCCCCCTTCCCCAGAGCACCACGTAGCCTCTCCCCTCATAACAGGAAGGTACTGATCTGTTAAACTTTCATGCCACCCCATTCCCACTTCCCAGAGTCTCTGCTCCACCCTGGCATCCTCCCCTTCTATTTCAGGATGGTCTCCTACCCTCAATCCCCAAAGGCCTTGATTTCTGCACCTATGGCTTGAATTTCCCTCACCTGTCCTCTTCCCTTAGGAGAGGATTAATCCACGTTTGCATGTGCGTGCATGCAGGCAGGGAAAATCATAAAGAAAAATTCACATATCCATACAGTTTAGCAGAAAGTTGAGTTTACAATTCAAGAGTTCTTATCACTCACAGAACATCTCAGTTTAAGAATCACAGAATTAAGGGGTGCCTGGGTGGCTCAGTCAGTTAAGCATCTGACTTCAGCTCAGGTCATGATCTCGCAGTCTGTAGGTTCGAGCCCCGTGTTGGGCTTTGTGCTGACAGCTCAGAGCCTGGAGCCTGCTTTGGATTCCGTGTCTGCCCCTCTCCTGTTTCCCTGTTTGTGCCTGCTCTGTCTCTCAAAAATAAATAAACATTAAAAAATTAATAAAAAAGAATCACAGAATTAAAACTACCAACTAAAACAAAGATACAGGCAAAAGCAGGGGCGGGCAGCCATGCTCTGGTTCTCTCTGCTGGGGAACTAATTGGCAAAGCTTAGAAGAAAGTGCATGAGATTGGGAAGAAGAAAATGTGGGTTTCTGAAACTGGCTGGGCAACCAGCTAATGAGAAGACCAAAGTCCAGAGAGGGAGAGATAGTAGCCCAAGGCCACAGGGCCAACCGCACAGAGCCGGGCTGGGAGGCCCCTGCCGGGTGCTTGCACTGTTGGAACCATCCAGCAGCTGTAGCTGCTTTGTCTGCTGCTCAGCACTGTGCCTGGGGCTGGACAGGCCATCTGCACTTCTCATCTGGCCCTTCAATTATACACTAGCTTATCCTGATCAGCACTGCTTCTCTGTGTGAACTGCATCACCCCCTAGGAGATTATAACCACCTTGAGGCTTGCAGCCTAGGCCCCATTTCCCACAATGCCCAGCATCATGCTTAGTAAGGTTGTTTGTTTCATAAATATAAGTTAGACTCGAATGAGCTTCAGAGTTGGTAACATGAGGCATAAATACTGTTGTTTGACAGATAGGAAAACTGAGGCTTCAAGAAGACATGTGCTTGGCAAGGGTCACTAAGTGAGTCAGTGGTAGGGGTACAGACTTCAATACGTATCTCCTAACTCTGGGTCCACTGTCCTTCCGAGTGTCATCTCTGGTTAATAAAGGTGAAATTCCGCCCAGTGGGAACCTATCATATCCAGCTACTTCATTAGTTAATCCTGTGGGGTACAGTCAGAATTGTCATACCCCAAACAAGTGATGGATTGAATGATTATTTATTTGACCATAACCAGACCTCTGTGCTTGATAAATAGGCTCCTTTAGGCAGCAAGATCATGCAGGATAGGAGATCAGATTCATTACACAAAGCATTCTAAGATTTCACTCAAGTGTCCTGGACCAGTCCTACAAGTGAGGGCCACCTATATGATGTGGGGGTTTTAGGGTAAGGGTGAGCAAACTGTGAGCGACAGGTGAAATCTGGACCAGCATCTGATTTTGGACATAAAACTCCTTAGGACACATGTATATTCATTCATTTATGTGTTATCTTTGGAAGCTTTCAAGGTACCAGAGCAGAGTTGAATAGTTTCAAAAGCAACTGCATGGCCTGCAAGATGAAAAGGTTTATGAATTGGCCATTGATATTAAAAAGGTTGCTGACTCTTGATTCAGGAAATCTCACCAGACACACACACACACATCTTGGTCTCTCAGTCCCTATTCCTCAGGTTCTTTGTCCCTCTTCCTGTCTGCCCACTCACCATATTGATTACTACTGTTCTCTGCTTATGGGTTCCACCTGGTTCTCCCAGACGCCTTTGAATGACAGTCCCAGGGCCCTTACAAAAAACCAGAGCCTCAAGGAAGCCAGGGTGGAATCTCAGACTATCATAAATCTCCTTTCCAGTCGCTCCTAGTGCCAAAAATGAAATTTCAGTTGACTTAATTTTGGATTCAGGATGTTTCCAAGACAAGGGGAATTTTGGGAGAAAGGAAAAAAATTCGGAGTCCTGGAACCTCCCATCTCTGGACTTGCACTCTGGGAGACAGGTGTCAACAGCTCTATTTTACATGGAAGGCGATGCCGCTCACCCATGGCCACACCAAGGGGATGAGGTAAAGGCAGGATTCACAGCCAGGTGTAGCTGACTCAAGCACCTTCTACATCGACATGCTAGAGAGAGACTAGGTAGGAAAACCCCATTAGATGTTCCCTCTCTCCTCCCATCCCATGCCTTCTCTCGACCATTAGCTCTAGGTGTATCCTTCTCTGCTGGGGAACCTCCTGAACTTGTCACATCCCTTCAGATTGCACACACTCCAACCATGCTCAAAGAATCAGGCAGAGTGGGTTTTCAACCTCAGGAGTTAGGCCCTCCTCCCCACTACCTGGCATGTCCTTCCCTGGAGGCCTTGAAGTACAAGAGCTGGGTAGCGCTGAGGCCTCAGTCCTGCTCACCAGGGGCAGACCCTTTTCTTGCACGTGGAAATGGAGTGAGCAAAGACAAGAGAGTCTGACAGAAAAGGAGCATCCGCCCTGGGCACTTATAATAATCCAGACACCGGGCCAAAAATTTCTTTCATTCATTCGTTAGTCGTTCATCCAAATATATTAAGCCGGTGCCCACCCCGGACCCATCCCCGTGTTAGGTGCTGGGGATGGGAAGGTAAGTACAGATGGCAATGTGCCTCTCCTTGGGGTGCTTCTAGCTCCGTGGAGGATACAGACATCACCCAGAGAACACACTGGTAAATAGAGTGGGGATGAAGTCTGCAGGGTAAGCACGCAGGAGCTACCACATAAGGAAACAGCAATCAGGCATGGGATGACACAGCGGAAGGCATACCATTTAAGTCGAGATGTCACAGTGAGTCCAAGGGTGGCTGTTCCAGGAAAGTTCTGGTGGGACAGATGTGGGAGTGCTGGAGAAGAGGCCTGGGTGGCAGGAGGACACAGAGCCCGGGGTAAATGGGCGGCCAACCACTCAACACATTCACCCGAAACGCAGAAGGAAGGACTGAAGGCTTCTTAGCCAGAGAGGCAACATGATCCCTACTTACATTTTCAAAATGATCACTCTGGCTGCAGGGTTGAGAAGGGACTGGAAGACACTAAGTGACATGGTTGAGAAGGGATTTTAGCTGT